>NC_133174.1:10305000-10930000 GCF_040802235.1 Manis javanica
GAAATGGACAACTTCCTAGAAAAATACAACCTTCCAAGACTGACCAAGAAAGAAACATAGTATCTAAACAAACCAATAACCAGCCAAGAAATTGAAGCGGTAATCAAAATCTACCCAAGAACAAAATCCCCGGGCTAGATGGATTTACCTCGAAATTTTATCAGATGTACAGAGAAGACACAATACCCATTCTCCTTAAAGTTTTCCAAAAAATAGAAGAGGAGGGAACACTCCAAAACTCATTCTATGGAGCCAACATCACCCTAATACCAAAACCAGGCAAAGACCCCACCAAAAAAGAAAACGACAGACCAATATCCCTGATGAATGTAGTTGCAAAAATACTCAACAAAATATTAGCAAACTGAATTCAAAAATATATCAAACGAATCATACACCAAGACGAAGTGGGATTCATCCCAGGAATGCAAGGATGGTACAATATTTGAAAATCCATCAACATCATCCACCACATCAACAAAAAGAAGGACAAAAACCACATGATCATCTCCATAGATGCTGAAAAAGGATTCGACAAAATTCAACATCCATTCATGATAAAAACTCTCAGCAAAATGGGTATAAAGGGCAAGTACCTCAACATAATAAAGGCCACATATGATAAGCCCACAGCCAACATCATACTGAACAGCGAGAAGCTGAAAGCTTTTCCTTGAGATAAGGAACAAGACAGGGATGCCCACTCTCCCCACTGTTATTCAACATAGCACTGGAGTTCCTAGCCATGGCAATCAGACAAAACAAAGAAATACAAGGAATCCAGATTGGTAAAGAAGAAGTTAAACTGTCACTATTTGCAGAGGACACGATATCGTACTTAAAAAACCCTAAAGACTCCACTCCGAAACTACTAGAACTGATATCGGAATACAGCAAAGTTGCAGGATACAAAATTAACACACAGAAATCTGTGGCTTTCTTATACACTAACAATGAACCAGCAGAAAGAGAAATCAGGAAAACAATTCCATTCACAATAGCATCAAAAAGAATAAAATACCTAGGAATAAACCTAACCAAAGAAGTGAAAGACCTGTACCTGAAAACTATAAGACACTTTTAAGAGAAATTAAAGAGGACACTAGCAAATGGAAACTCATCCCATGCTTTTGGCTAGGAAAAATTAGTATCTTCAAAATGTCCATCCTGCCCAAAGCAATATACAGGTTTGATGCAATCCCTATCAAATTACCAACAGCATTCTTCAATGAACTGGAACAAGTAGTTCAAAAATTCACATGGAGCCCCCAAAGACCCCGAATAGCCAAAGCAATCCTGAGAAGGAAGAATAAAGTGGGGGGAATCTCGCTCCCCAACTTCAAGCTCTACTACAAAGCCACAGTAGTCAAGACAATTTGGTACTGGCACAAGAACAGAGCCACAGACCAGTGGAACAGAATAGAGATTCCAAACATTAACCCAAACATATATGGTCATTTAATATATGATAAGGTGGCCATGGACATACAATGGGGAAATGACAGTCTCTTCAACAGATGGTGCTGGCAAAACTGGACAGCTACATGTAAGAGAATGAAACTGGATAACTGTCTAACCCCATACACAAAAGTAAATCCGAAATGGATCAAAGACATGCATGTAAGCCATGAAACCATAAAACTCTTAGAAAAAAACATAGGCAAAAATCTCTTAGACATAAACATGAGTGACTTCTTCATGAACATATCTTCCTGGGCACGGGAAACAAAATAAAAAACGAACAAGTGGGACTATATCAAGCTGAAAAGCTTCTGTACAGCAAAGGACACCATCAATAGAAGAAAAAGGTATCCTACAGTATGGGAGAATATATTCACAAATGACAGATCCAATAAAGGGCTGACATCCAATATATATAAAGGGTATACACACCTCCACAAACAAAAAGCAAATAATCCAATTAAAAAATGGGTAGAGGAGCTGAATAGACAGTTCTCTAAAGAAGAAATTCAGATGGCCAACAGGCAAATGAAAAGATGCTCCACATCGCTAGTCATCAGTGAAATGCAAATTAAAACCACAATGAGCTATCACCTCACACCAGTAAGGATCGCCACCATTCAAAAGGCAAACAACAACAAATGTTGGCAAGGTTGTGGAGAAAGGGGAACCCTCCTACACTGCTGGTGGGAATATAAATTAGTTCAACCATTGTGCAAAGCAGTACTGAGATTCCTCAAAATGCTCAAAATAGAAATACCATTTGACCCAGGAATTCCACTTCTCAGAATTTACCCTAAGAATGCAGCAGCCCAGTTTGAAAAAGACAGATGCACCCCTATGTTTATCTCAGCATTATTTACAATAGCCAAGAAATGGAAGCAACCTAAGTGTCCACCAGTAGATAAATGGATAAAGAAGATGTGGTATATATACACAATGGAATATTATTCAGACATAAGAAGAAAACAAATCCTACCATTTGCAACAACATGGATGGAGCTAGAGGGTATTATGCTCAGTGAAATAAGCCAGGAGGAGAGAGACAAGTACCAAATGATTTCACTCATATGTGGAGTATAAGAGCAAAGACAAACTGAAGGAACAAAACAGCAGCACAATCACACAACCCAAGAATGGACTAACAGTTACAAAAGGGAAAGGGACTGAGGAGGATGAGTGGGAAGGGAGGGATAAGGGCAGGGAAAAAGAAAGGGGGCATTATGATTAGCATGTGTAATGTGGGGGAGGGGAGCATGGGGAGCCCTGTACAACACAGAGAAGACAAGTAGTGATTGTACAACATCTTACTGTAATGGGGATTGTGGGGGGGGGACTTGGTGAAGGGGGGAGCCTAGTAAACATGATGCTCTCCATGTAATTGTAGATTAATGATACCAAAAAAAAAGTGCATGACATATAGTGGATACTCAACAAATACTACCTTCTGTTTACATCATACAACTGAGACGCTTGCCTGTCACTTATTTCTCACATCCCCAAACCTTGGTTCTAGTCCAGCAACAGTCACTGCCTTCTTGTTCTTACTCTGTGCCTTCGGTCACCTTATCATTCCTGTGTGGGGTGCCCTCAACTCTTTTTGCCATGCTTCCAAGTCCTGCACGGACTCCAAGGGCCAGGTCAAGTATGGCATTCTCAATGAAGTGTTGCTGAGCCATACCAGCTTGCTTTGGGGTGAAGGTGAATTAAAAGAAGGCACTGTGTGATCAGGAACTGAATGTACAAACTTCCAGAGCCCCCAAGGTCAGTTGTCCTTCAAGAAAGTACAGATGAGAAGACATCAGCAGTGAGTACAGAGGAATGTAAGGCAGGGTGACTCAAAAGTAGGTTGTATCCTCCCTCTGAAGACACTTGGCTGTAGTTTTTCACCGTGTCCTTCAGGTTTTGGAATCAGTGCCAGGGAAGAGAAGGCAGGGAGCTTGAAAGTAGACTGGTATTTGGTTAATAATGCCGAATTTGATGATGGAGTCACCGGACTGGAGTGAATTTACCTGACAGCATCTAGAATAAATTGATTGCCAGGGTTCAGGCTGGAAGTCCAGAGACATAAATCAAAGTAGATTCTACAAAGAATACTTTTGTTCATGGGGATTTTAAAGACTGAAACTGAAATTCCATGCTTACTGCTAATCAAACACTTTTTAGATAAAAACTTTGTTCAGAAATATTATCTAAAACTTGGAAATGAGGCAAAGGGATGACCACATGTCCTTTCAGTGACATACAGGAGATTTTTCTAGTAGACCCATCCAAGGATTATTTAATTCTAGAGGGAAACATACTTCTGTTTCGTTTACTAGTGGCTCTTGATTAGGGTCCAGCCTCTCAGAGTTTGTATGATAACTTGAATCTTTTGTTTATCTGATTGAGATATAAATTTCTATCCAGTAGTCTATTCTATTGCCCCCCAAAAGTGACATTTTTGTTGCTGTGTAGGACATTAACTACTTTTGTATCTAATTTAGCCATTTTATTCCTGCATTCTTTCTTTCACTGTCTGTAAATACTGTCTCAACTTCTCTGAACCAGCTTTATTACTTTGTTATTCTTTGATTCATGAGGTAAATAAGTCTGTGATACGTGCTCACTTCATACTTGTGTGAGTCATACATTTAACATTTAAAATATTATACTTTGATAAACCCTGATCTGAAAGTCAGAATCTTTATGGAAATGTATTAAGGCCTTTAAGATAGAATTTAAAAAATAAAACTCACTGTGAAAGTCTTTCTTCTCTTAGAAAATTTGGAAAAATCAGAGGTAAATAGCTGGAGTCCTTGGTTGCTAAGGACAGACAGGGAGTCCGGATAACGCTATTCTGAACGGTGTGAATGTGATCATCAGAAACATGTTCTCGGAATGAAACAATGAATAAAGATCTGAAGCAAGTGATTCACCAGCCAGGCTCTTTTCTTTTTCTCTTTAGTTTGGTTCATTTAATTTTAAAGCCCTTGCCAGTTCTGAATTTAAAATAAACTGTGATTTGGAAGGAGAAGGGGACTAAAGGGTATTATGATTAGAACGCATAATGTAGGGGGGTCACAGGAAAGGCAGTATAGCCCAGAGAAGACAAGTAATGACTCTATAGCACCTACTACACTGATGGACAGTGACTGTATTGGGGTGTGGTGGGGACTTGATAATATGGGTGAATGTAGTAACCACAGTGTTGCTCATGTGAAACCGTCATAAGATTGTATATCAATGATACCTCAATTTTTTAAAAAATGGGAAAACTGAAATAAATAAATAAATAAATAAACTATGACTTGACAATTCTTCTAACCTAATAGAGACCCAGAAAAATGGGTTCAGATGAAAATGCTATGGTTCTTTTATTCTACTTTCAGTAGAATTTGTGATTTCCAACAATCCTCTTGATTCCTACATTGTTTGCTGTGTATCCATGGGCATCTGTAAAGGTTAGAAATTTCCTCTGTGATACTGCTTTCTTATGATCTGAGAGAGTTGACAGTTTTCAGTTGTATTTTTCCTTGCAAACCTTTGAAAGAGACACCGGTGTTGCCCATGATGGAGACATGCAGGGTTTGGGGCCTGCAGCCACTAAAATGTGAGGTGGAAAGTTCAGGCTCACAGGGCACAGTGTCTAGGTTCAAATCCTAGCCCTACCATTCCCTAGACTCCAACTATTTGACCGCTCTAAGCTGCAGTTTCCTTACTGTAAAACAGGGATAATAATAAGATTTCTCAGAGTCCTTCTGAGAGCCTCGGCATAGTGACTGGCAAATAGTAAGCATTCACTAACTGGGTGCTATTATTATCTTTCAACTGGGGAACATGTAAATGTGCAAATATTTCCCATTTGTACATGGCTCACATTTTGGGTATCTCTTTAACCTTATCCCTCCTTCTCTTCCTTACCCAGTAGGGCCGTAGTGAGAAATTAATGGGATCTTATTATTCATTTCTGCACATCCAATAAAGTTTTTGCCTTAGCTTATTTGAAAACAAAATAAAACATAAACATTGGAAAAGTTAAACTCATATTTCTGAAGGAGAGGAGCGATTCAAGTGCATTTTTTTCCAGGAATGTATTTGTATTTTTTTTTCCTTGTGGACAACAGTGCTTGCCCCGTCTCCTTCATGGGACTGTTTGACTTTTCCTGGACCTTCCAGTCCAGTCATGGGGAGGAGGTCACTGCTCTCCCTTCCTTCCTATAGCGGCTGTCAGGGCATTTCCTGCCACTGTAACATCGCATGAGAGAGGCCAGAAGCATCAACACCAGTCACAGTTTGAGCTGTTCCCAACCCTGGTCTCATCAGATATGACAGCCTAATTATAAGTCTTCCTACACACGCTGTGTAGGCAGCCAAGGTCCTCCCCTGCTTTCTTATTCTCATGTGCATTTCTTGTGTTGTAATACAGCTCTTCCCTGATTTGTCCATAGAATGTGTGTATATGAGACTTATCTTTCTAGAGTCTCTGGGTGATTTCCCCCCAAATTTCCTAAAGTTGTCTAAGACAATCTACTTATAATGGCAACTCTAGGAGCCATGGGTGGCATATGGAGGAGGAAATCTAAAGACGCTGGGGGAAATGCTGATGCTCAGTATAAATACCTACTCCGCTAAGGTGAACAATTGGATGAGAGCATTTGGGGTTGAGGAGAGTTCACATGAGAAGTCCTAACTGGTGGGGGTAAAAATTTAGTTAACCGTAAGTCCAACATGAGCCAGCAAGGTGATTCGGTTGGGGATGCCTGAAGATGGGTCAGACTGGGCTGTGAGTTTGTGTGTTCTCTAATTGAAGCTTAGTGGTCATCCACTTGAGCTGTTGGATAGAACTTTCTAGCATCAAAATGGGGGCGATCAAGGTGAAAAGATCTTCAAGGGCTCTTACTATTGTAAGTTTGGATGCAGCTATATTTTTTTTCTTTTCCTCAATATTATTTTTTTAAAGTAAAATATAATTCACCTCTGTTGAAACATACAGGCACCAAGTATAGTGCTTGGAGAGTTTTGACAAAGATGTACACCACTGTAACTCCCTCCTCATTCAACCTAAGACATTTCCATCACCCCACAGAGTTCTTTGTAATCCTTTACAATCAATGTCCCCTCTCCGCAAGTAATCACTGCTCTGATTTTTGTTGACACAGATTCTAAAATTTGATATGAATGGGACTCTGTGTATGCATACATTTATAACTGGCTTCTTTCACTTGACGTGTGTTTGAGATTTATCCGTGTTGTACATGTCAGTGGTTCATCTTGTTTTACTGCTGAATTGTATTCCATTGTGAGCATATACCACAATTTGTTTATCCATTCCCCGGTTGATGGACCTTTGAGTTGTTGACCCTTATGAATAAAACAGAATAGATATTCTTGTACAAATCTTTCAGTGGGCATATGGTTTTGCTCCTTTTGAGTAAATACCTACGAGTGGAATCACTTGGTCATAGGATGGTTGGATTTTAACTTTACAGGGTGCTGCCATGAAGTCTTTCAAAGCAATGGTACCATTTTACACTCCCACCAGCCACATATGAGAGTCCACCTGCTCCACAGCCTGGCCTTTCTGTTTTTCTTTTCATCATGTGCATTCATTTCCCTTGGGTATGTTCTGAACGAAATCAAAGAAATGAACACTGTTACTACAAAGGTTCACCTGAAAAGTTGCCCTAAGCTAATAGGATTACGAGAAAACATGCATTGCATCAAAGCATGTGTTGATCCCATTGGAGGTGACTTTTGATTAAGTACTAGCTATTTGTATATTAGCTATATAAAATTAGCTTAGAGTAGCTTAGAGCTACAGTGTGATTTACAAATAGCTGTGGGAAAAAATGTGCATGATAATTTTTCATTTCCTCATAGCTCCTTAGAATGGCCAGAAAGCTTTAGTTTCTGGTGTTTTTACATTAAGAACTTTGGCAGTTTTTCCTGGCAATGGGCAGACAGTCAAGAGGAAAGCCATAATTTCTCATTTGTCAAGTTTTAAGGTACTTTGGGCAATCTTGTGGTTTGTGGTAGGGGCTCTGGGAATAGAAAAGCAGGGTTAGATGGACAAAATAGGTAAAGGGGATCAAGAGGTACAATATCCAATTATAAAATAAATGACACGGGGATAAACTGCACAGCAAAGGGAATATAGTCAATAATATTGTAACAACTTTGTATGGTGACAGATGGTAACTAGACTTACTGTGGTGACCATTTCATACTGTAAATAAATATCAAATCACTATGTTGTGCACCTGAAACTATACAAAATTGTATGTCACTTATTCTTCAATTAAAAAATTCAGGGTTGGACAAAGTATTGTGGCTCTAGTACATGTGGGAGAAAATGTGCAACATGACTCTCTTTTGTTATGAGTGAAGAGATATTCTGCATGGTAGATGAATAATTTGCCATCATTTATTAAATGTTTATTATATGCTGGGCACTGGACTAAGTATTTCATATGTTGACTAATTTAATCCCTGTGGCAACCTTACAAAATAGGCAACATTAATTTCCCAATATTATGGAAGAGGAAAGCAAAGTTTATAGAACTTAAGTAACTTATCCAAAGACACAACTATTATGGTAGAGCTGGGATTTGAATGAAGCAGTGCCATGGCTGAGTTATACTTTGGAAAGAAAGTTGAACTGGGTGGTCACATAGAAAAAAGTGTGTGTGTGTGTGTGTGCGTGTGCGTGTGTGTGTGTGTGTGTGTGTGTGTGTGTGTGTGTATGTGTGAGTGATAGGATGACCAGAGTCTTTCAAACATAAAAATAAGTTTCATCGGGGTAGAAATTTGTGGAGAAGAAGAATGGAAATATGAGATTGAGGCAGAAAAGAAATACTGTAAAATTTCTGTATTAAAAAAATGAATCATGATAGGTAAAAAATAAATGACATATGATTTATCATTGATCAATGCATGCTGTTTTCTGGTAATCCTAAATACCAAGTGGTATTTAGATTCTGTTGGATACATTTAAATGAGCAATGTATCTGTTTTATTTTAAAATATCTGCATTTATAATGCATTAGTAATGCTAACCTTTATAAATATTTACATTTGTGATGAAAAACCTGAGATGTCAACTTAAAAACGTGTGAGGAGGTTACATGGGTTTTCAAACTTCTCTGAAGTGACATGGCAGTTAAATTTTGAATACTATGACTTTTGAAGGGTAGGGGTCCTGACCTCTTAGTCAATTTTTATCCCTTGCACTTAGGAAAGTGCCCAGAATAAATACAAAGTCCTCGGTCTGCATATGGGGAATGAAGATGCAAGGAAAACAATGCATGGCAGACTGTGCCCAAAAAGCCCAGGGCCCCAGAAGAGATGTCATGTGCCATCAGTACCAGTGCCCAGAACTTTCCAGCATTCCAGCTTATTTCCTGTGCTCCAAAAATAGCACTCTAAAAGGGTTGCTTGATGCCAAAAAGTTGAGATAATTTTAATGACAATAATTATTCTGATGATGATATTTTAGAGCTGAGGAACCCTCTGTGGACATCAGCTCATTATAATCCTGGATGGGGACTGCAGGATTTCCTTTCTTTTCTTTTCCTTTTTTTTGAAATTGATGTATAATTGATATGTAACATATTAGTTTAAGGTATACAACATAATGATTTGATATTTTTAAATATTGCAAAATGGTCAGTACAATAAGTCTAAATTAGCATCCTCACTATATATACTTTTTTTTCTTGTAATGAGAACTTTTAAGATCTAGTCTCTTAGCAACTTCCAAATTTGCAGTCCAGTATTACTAACTATACTTAGCATGTTGTACTTTACATCCCCATGACTTCTTTATTTTATAACTGGAAGTTTGTACCTTTTGACCCCCTTCACCCATTTTGCTCACCCTCCACACCCTGCCTCTGGCAACCACCATCTGTTCTCTGACTCCATGAGAGTCTGTTTGTGTGTCTGTTTGTTTAGATTCCACATATAAGTGAGATCATATGGCATTTATCTTTGTCTGACTTATTTCACTTAGCATAATGTTCTCAAAGTCAAGCCCTATTGTCACAAATTACAAGATTTCCTTCTTATTTTTACAGCTGAATAATATTCCATTGTGTGTGTATGTGTGTGTGTACCACAATTTCTTTCCATTCATCCATTGATGAGCACTTCAGTTGCTTCCATGTCTTGGCTATTGTAAATAACACTGCAATGAACATGGGGGTGCAGATATCTTCTCAAGTTAGGGTTTTTGTTTTCTTCAGCTAAATATCCACAAGTAGAATTTCTGTATCATATGGTGGTTCTGTTTACATTTCCTTTCTTTGGTTCCTGTTGACTGTAGACTTTCATCAAGTCAATTTCTTTGCCTCAGACACATGCTACATGGCTTGTGCAAGGACTGACAATTTGATGAAGGAAGCAAGGACAGGGGAGAGGAGGAGAGAAAGGAACTTTCAGCTCAAGTATTCTTTAGTCCCAAAACCGTTATGGGGTGCCACATGGGGCCATTGATTCTTTTCATACTGCAGACAAATGGAATTCCTCTGCAGTTCATCCATCCACCATTCATTCCATAAACATATACTAAACACCCACTTTGGCAAGATCTTGGGATAGAGAGGTAGATAATAACAACTCGTAGCATCCCCTTTCCATCTCCAGAGTGCCCTAGTTTAGATGATCAATAACATGGTTCCCCTATATACGGAGCAGAGCCTCCTGACTCTGACCAGTATTTTTCCACAATATTTCTGCCACAAAACTAAAATATAACTAATGAAGAACACTTCTGTTTCTTTTTTTAAAACTCTTAATAAGACAATCTCAAGAAAACTATAACAAGAAAGCAAATACTTTAACAGGAAAATGATCATTCAAAAAGCTGTCAGGCAGAATTATTGTTTCCCATATGCAGTTAGTTAATATTTTCTGTGAACAGAATAGCCTCCTACAGCAAGGGTATTGAATCTGAAATGTTGACCCACAACTTCATGACAGGTTACGAATTGTATGGATTGCTATTTTAACCTGTTGCCTGAGTGGGAAACACAAAGGAGAGAGGGTGGTATCAAAATTATTTCTGTCATACTTGGAACCTACTTCTAAAGTGGTATTTCTGAGTATGTTTTTTCTGAACAGGAGGATACAATGCTGGCTCACACTGTGATATTAGTATTCTTCTTACACACTTCATTTGCAATATGTCTACTTGTTTCTCTCCAATTTGGCATTACTCTATTAAATTTTGCTGTCATAAAAAAGACTTACCTGTTCTCAAGAATAATTTATTGATTCAAGCAGTATACACTAAGTGGCTCCATGCCAGCCTGCTCCTATGCCAGAGCTGTGTTGGTGATCCCTGGTCCCTGCCCTTCAGACATCCATGGTCTGATGGGAATTGTTTACACCCAGGTGGAAGTCACTGACGACATTTAGCACCTGGTGGTTCTCAGACTTGTGTGTACATCAGCATCAGCTGCAGGGGTTGTCTCTGATTCAGTAAGTCTGAAGTGGGGCCCAGACAACTTCTTCAGTGGTGTTGATACTGCTGCTCTGGAAGCCACATGTTGAGAACCACTGGTTTTATCTCAAGGACATGTATGCTTCGTTAGGGTTCAAGATCACACAGGCAGAGTGGGGACATGGCTTCCTGGGCTTCAACTTCCCCCAGTCTCCCCTGTCTTTGCCCCATCTTTCCTCTTTCCATTCCCCAATTCACTCCATGTAACCAACACATTCTTCACCCAGCATTGCTTTTAAGGGAGAATTTTATATTCACACATGAGCATGGCATTAAGGCAATATTTTACCTTTTGCAGGGTAATTGGCAATACGACACATCCTTGCTTGTGGAATGGGACACAATGTCTATGCCAACTTCTCAGGACGGATTTAGGCAAATCTCTGTATTTGCACTGGACCTATTGGTGTAGGTGTTGCACACATTGTAGGCGTCTCTGTTGTATGGTGTACATATGCACAAACACCAAACTGTCTATAGTGGGGGTTTCATTGTTAAGGTACCTTCAAGCCCTCATTTTTTATGTGATTTAAACAAATCCTGGGTCTGGGCAAACCTTGTTGAAGCATCAGTATTATCCTCTCTCTTGTTTAGGTGCTAATGATACTTAGAAGATGCCCTCCCACCACCACCATCATTTCTTCATACCTATCAGTTGGCAAGAGAGCACAACAGTTATCCACACTCCTACTTACTGGGATCATGAAACTCAATCTAAATGTGGAAGTGTGTGTGGAATGAAAGATTTTAAATGACACCTTTGACTTGAGAACTGTTATTAAAGTTAAACCCTCTTGCATTCAAAGTAATCACTAGGTATTATTACCAATCGGAAAAAATGACTTCCTTTTAAAATTTTTGATGGTTGCTGCCTGCTCATCCCCAAATTACTGGGGTTAATCTTCAATAGTTAGAGAGAAAGCACCTATGATACTTTTCAGTGTGTGAAGTTGATGAAAATTCAACATGAACACTCAACCTACCAATGAGTCTGTAACAGGTCATGTGTCTATTCATCTGGGTTAATGTCATGTGCAATTAATGACTGAATAGTCTATTCCATTCTTGATCCAGTTTTTAGTTGAGTGGTTGGATCTGAATCCCAATCAGAGCTGTGAGTAGAAAATAACATAAATATATTTGTTGTAACCAATGAATTTAGGGAATAAGAAGGAAAGAAAAAAAACCAAATGCTTTTATCTCTAGAAAAAGGTGGAACAGGCAGAAACCCTGTCACTCCTTTCCAATGTCCTACCTCCACTCCAAGGAGGAGCAGCAAGGAGTTTTCATAGTGAGGGGACAGGGAGAGAAGGAGGAAGACAATTCCTACCCGGCTTATGTTTCCAGCAACATATTTTTCTATTACTCTGCATTTCCCCTTCTTATTTTAAAAAGCTCAACAACCCATCCTTTTACCATATGGCCATTCTAGAAGCCTGGTACATAGTGATGACACAGAATTAGTCTAATGAAAGCAATACTGGGTACAGGTTCTGGACATTTTATTGGTAGCTTTATCATGCTCTGAAACTCTTTGCAAAACTACCACATCTCTAGAGGAAGACAAACTGTCCAATCAGAATGAGTTGATGAATCCTAGAATAATAATGGTAATAATATCAGCTCCAGATTATAAGACTTCACAGTGTATTCTTTTCCGTTCTTGTTGTTATCATTAATCTACAATTACATGAAGAATATTAAGTTTACTAGGGACCCCCTTCACTAAGTCCCCCCACAAACCCCATTACAGTCACTGTCCATCAGCACAGCAAAATGTGGTAGAATCACTACTTGCCTTCTCTGTGTTGCATAGCCCTCCCCATGCCCCCACCCCGACATTATACATGCTAATCGTAATACCCCCTTATGCCTCCCTTCCCTCCCATTCTCCCCAGTCTCTTTCCCTTTGGTAACTCTTAGTCCATTCTTGGGTTCTCTGATTCTGCTGCTGTTTTGTTCCTTCAGTTTTTCTTTGTTCTTATACTCCATGTGTGAGTGAAATAATTTGGTATTTGTCTTTCTCCACCTGGCTTATTTCACTGAGCATAATACCCTCTAGCTCCATCCATGTTGTTGCAAATGGTAGGATTTATTTTCTTCTTATGGCTGAATAATATTCAACTGTGTATATGTACCACATCTTCTTTATCCATTTATCTACTGATGGACACTTAGGTTGCTTCCATTTCTTGGCTATTGTAAATAATGCTGCGATAAAAATAGGGGTGCATCTGTCTTTTTCAAACTGGGCTGATGCATTCTTAGGGTAAATTCCTACAAGTGGAATTCCTGGGTCAAATGATATGTCTACTTTCAGCATTTTGAGGAACCTCCATACTTCTTTGCAGAATGGTTGAACTAATTTACATTCCCACCAGCAGTGTAGGAGGGTTCCTCTTTCTTCACAGCCTCGCCAACATTTGTTGTTGTTTGTCTTTTGGATGGTGGCAATCCTTACTGGTGTGAGGTGATATCTCATTGTGGTTTTAATTTCCATTTCTCTGATGACTAGTTCTGTGGAGCATCTTTTCATGTGTCTCTTGGCCATCTGAATTTCCTCTTTGGAGAGCTGTCTGTTCAGCTCCTCTGCCCATTTTTTAATTGGATTATTTGCTTTTTGTTCGTTGAGGTGCATGAGCTCTTTATGTATTTTGAATGTCAAGCCTTTATCGGATCTGTCATTTATGAATATATTCTCCCATACTGTAGGGTAGCTTTTTGTTCTATTGATGGTGCCCTTGCTGTAGAGAAGCTTTTCATCTTGATGTAGTCCCACTTGTTCATTTTTGCATTTGTTTCCCTTGGCCGGGGAGATATTTTCATGAAGAAGTTGCTCATGTTTATGTCCAAGAAATTTTTGCCTATGTTTTTTTCTAAGAGTTTTATGGTTTCATGACTTACATTCAGGTCTTTGATCCATTTCGAATTTACTTTTGTGTATGGGATTAGACAGTGATCTAGTTTCATTCTCTTAGGTGCAGCTGTCCAGTTTTGCCAGCACCATCTGTTGAAGAGACTGTCATTTCCCCATTGTATGCCTATGGCTCCTTTATCATACATTAAATGACCATATATGTTTGGGTTAATGTCTGGAGTCTCTATTCTGTTCCACTGGTCTGTGGCTCTGTTCTTGTGCCAGTACGAAATTGTCTTGATTACTGTGGCTTTGTAGTAGAGCTTGAAGTTGGGGAGCGAGATCCCCATACTTTATTCTTCCTTCTCAGGATTGATTTGGCTATTTGGGGTCTTTGGTGGTTCCATGTGAATTTTTGAACTATTTGTTCCAGTTCATTGAAGAATGCTGTTGGTAATTTGATAGGGAATGCATCAAATCTGTATATTGCTTTGGGCAGGATGGACAATTTGACGATATTAATTCTTCCTAGCCAAGAGAATGGGATGAGTTTCCATTTGTTGGTGTCCTCTTTAATTTCTCTTAAGAGTGTCTTATAGTTTTCAGGGTATATGTCTTTCACTTCTTTGATTAGGTTTATTCCTAGGTATTTTATTCTTTTTGATGCAATCATGAATGGAATTGTTTTCCTGATTTCTCTTTCTATTGATTCGTTGTTAGTGTATAGGAAAGCCACAGATTTCTGTGTGTTAATTTTGTATCCTGCAACTTTGCTGTATTCCGATATCAGTTCTAGTAGTTTTGGTGTGGAGTCTTTAGGGTTTTTTATATACAATATCATGTCATCTGCAAATAGTGACAGTTTAACTTCCTTTACCAATCTGGATTCCTTGTATTTCTTTGTTTTGTCTTATTGCCGTGGCTAGGACCTCTAGTACTATGTTAAATAACAGTGGGGAGAGTGGGCATCCCTCTCTTGTTCCCGATCTCAGAGGAAAAGCTTTCAGCTTCTCACTGTTCAGTATGATGTTAGCTGTGGGTTTATCATATATGGCCTTTATTATGTTGAGGTACTTGCCCTCTATACCCATTTTGTTGAGAGTTTTTATCATGAATGGATGTTGAATTTTGTCGAATGCTTTTTCAGCATCTATGGAGATGATCATGTGGTTTTTGTCCTTCTTTTTGTTGATGTGGTGGATGATGTTGATGGATTTTCGAATGTTGTACCATCCTTACATCCCTGGGATGAATCCCACTTGGTCATGGTGTATGATCCTTTTGATATATTTTTGAATTTGGTTTGCTAACATTTTCTTGTGTATTTTTGCATCTACATTCATTAGGGATATTGGTCTGTAGTTTTCTTTCTTGGTGGGGTCTTTGCCTGGTTTTGGTATTAGGGTGATGTTGGCTTCATAGAATGAGTTTTGGAGTGTTCCCTCCTCTTCTATATTTTGGAAAACTTTAAGGAGAATGGGTATTATGTCTTCTCTGTATGTCTGATAAAATTCCGAGGTAAATCCATCTGGCATGGGGGTTTTGTTCTTGGGTAGTTTTTTCTATTACCACTTCAATTTCTTTGCTCATAATTGGTTTGTTTAAAGTTTGTGTTTCTTCCTTGGTCAGTCTTGGAAGGTTGTATTTTTCTAGGAAGTTGTCCATTTCTTCTAGGATTTTCAGCTTGTTAGCATATCGGTTTTCATAGTATTCTCTAATAATTCTTTGTATTTCTGTGGGGTCCGTCGTGATTTTTCCTTTCTCGTTTCTGATTCTGTTGATGTGTGTTGATTCTCTTTTTCTCTTAATAAGTTTGGCTAGAGGTTTATCTATTTTGTTTATTTTCTCAAAAAACCAGCTCTTGGTTTCATTGATTTTTTTCTATTGTTTTATTCTTCTCAATTGTATTTATTTCTTCTCTGATCTTTATTATGTCCCTCCTTCTGCTGACTTTAGGGCTCATTTGTTCTTCTTTTTCCAATTTTGATAATTGTGATATTAGACTATTCATTTGGGATTGTTCTTCCTTCTTAAGTATGCCTGGATTACTATATATACTTTCCTCTTGAGACTGCTTTTGCTGCATTCCACAGAAGTTGGGGCTTTGTGTTGTTTTTGTCATTTATTTCCATATATTCCTTGATCTCTATTTTAATTTGTTCATTGATCCATTGATTATTTAGGAGCATGTTGTTAAGCCTCCATGTGTTTGTGAGCCTTTTTGTTTTCTTTGTACAATTTATTTCTAGTTTTATACCTTTGTGGTCTGAAAAGTTGGTTGGTAGAATTTCAATCTCTTGGAATTTACTGAGGCTCTTTTTGTGGCCTAGTATGTGGTCTATTTTGGAGAATGTTCCATGTGCACTTGAGAAGAATGTATATCCTGTTACTTTTGGATGTAGAGTTCTATAGATGTCTAATAGGTTCATCTGTTCTAGTGTGTTGTTCAGTGCCTCTGTATCCTTACTTATTTTCTGTCTGGTGGATCTATCCTTTGCATTGAGTGGCGTGTTAAAGTCTCCTAAAATGAATGCATTGCATTCTATTTCCTCCTTTAGTTCTGTTAGTATTTGTTTCACACATGTTGGTGCTCCTGTATAGGGTGCATATATATTTATAATGGTTATATCCTCTTGTTGAACTGACCCCTTTATCATTATGTAATGTCCTTCTTTATCTCTTGTTACTTTCTTTGTTTTGAAGTCTATTTTGTCTGATACGTTACTGCAACACCTGCTTTTTTCTCCCTGTTGTTTGCATGAAATATCTTTTTCCATCCCTTGACTTTTAGTCTGTGCATGTCTTTGGGTTTGAGGTGGGTCTCTTGTAAGCAGCATATAGATGGGTCTTGCTTTTTTATCCTTTCTATTACTCTGTGTCTTTTGATTGGTCCATTCAGTCCATTTACATTTAGGGTGATTATTGAAAGATATGTACTTATTGCCATTGCAGGCTTTAGGTTCATGGTTACCAAAGGTTCAAGGTTAGCTTCTTTAATATCTTACTGTCTAACTTAACTCACTTATTGGGCTATTATAAACACTGTCTGGTGATTCTTTATTTCTCTCCCTTCTTATTCCTCCTCCTCCATTCTTTATATGTTGGTTGTTTTATTCTGTGCTCTTTTGTGTTTCCTTTGACTGCTTTAGTGGGTAGTTGATTTTATTTTTTGCCTTTAGTTAGTATTTGGTTGGTCTGCTTTCTTTGCTGTCATTTTATTTTCTCTGGTGACATCTATTTAGTCTTAGGAGTGCTCCCATCTAGAGCATTCCCTCTATAATACCCTGTAGAGGTGGTTTGTGGGAAGCCATGACAACTTTTGCTTGTCTGGGAATTGTTTAATCCCTCCTTCATATTTAAATGATAATCGTGCTGGATACAGTATCCTTGGTTCAAGGCCCTTCTGTTTCATTGCATTAAATATATCATGCCATTCTCTTCTGGCCTGTAAGGTTTCTGTTGAGAAGTCTGATGATAGCCTGATGGGTTTTCTTTTGTAGGTGACCTTTTTCCTCTCTCTAGCTGCCTTTAAAAGTCTGTCCTTGTCCTTGATCTTTGCCATTTTAATTATTATGTGTCTTGCTGTTGTCCTTCTTGGAGGCCTTCTTTTGGGAGTTCTGTGCACTTCCATGGTCTTATCCATTATTTCTTCCCCCATTTTGGGGAAATTTTCAGCAATTATTTCTTCAAATACACTTTCTATCCCTTTTTCTCTCTCTTCTTCTTATGGTACCCCTATAATGTGAATATTGTTCCTGTTGGATTGGTCACACAGTTCTTTTTATATTCTTTCATTCCTTGAGATCCTTTTATGTCTCTGTGTGTCCCCTTCTCTGCATTCCTGTTCTCTGATTTCTATTCCATTAATGGTCTCTTGTACCTCATCCAGTCTGTTCTTAAGTCTTCCAGAGATTGTTTCATTTCTGTAATCTCCCTCCAGACTTCATCCCTTAGCTCTTGCATATTTCTCTGAGGATCCATCAGCATTGTTATGACCTTTATTTTGAATTCTTTTTCAGGGAGATTGGTCAGGTCTATCTGCCCAGATTCCTTCTCAGGGGAGGATGTCCGGGTTAGTCTGGTCTGTATCAAATTCTTCTGCCTTTTCATGCCAATAGAGATAGTTGTGGGGAGCTGGCGTGTGTGTCGGCTGGGAGAACGTCCCTTCTTGCTGGTTTGTGGCCTTCCTCTCCTGGGAGAACAGCGCCCCCTAGCGGCTTGTGCTGGGCAGCTGCATGCAGACATGTGTCTGGTTCTTGCCCGGCCACTGTGGAAGAAGCTTTACCCGGTTGCTGTGGGCATGGCCACTGCCTCTATGGCGGAGTCACAGCAGAGGGAGTATGGGTGTGAGCCTGTTTATCACCGTGAGGGGCCTCCAAGCTGCAGTTCCGCCCAGGGGCTTGGGGCACCCGGAGTTCCCCAGGATTCCCAGTTACTGGGCTTATTGTGCCGGGGCACTTTTGTCCAGCTGTGACGCCCCTGTCCCTTTAAGATTTTCAAAGGGTACTCACTTTTCTTTGTCCCAGGGGCACCAGCTGCAGGGACCTGCTCACAGGTCTTACTGTCCTGTTTCCCTAGCATCCAGCACACCACACACTGTGTGTCTGTGCTCAGGTGCACATGGCTAGGGCTGGCTATTTAACAGTCCTGGGCTCTCTCTCCTTCCCTGCTCCGACTCCTCTCCTCCCGCCGGGAGCTGGGGTGAAGGGCGCTCAGGTTCCGCCGGGCTGCGGCTTGTATATTACCCCCTTCGTGAGGCGCTGGGTTCTCGCAGGTGTGGATGTAGTATGGCTGTTGTCCTGTGTCTTCTGGTCTCTCTTTTAGGAATAGTTGAATTTGTTGTATTTTCAAAAATTTATATGGTTTTGGGAGGAGATTTCCACTGCTCTACTCATGCCGCGATCTTGGCTCCACCCCTCCACAGTGTTTCTTTTTGTGACAAGTATATTTCCCCCGTTTGGTTCATCAGAGTATTACACAGAAACATTGTGATAGATGGTGAGGCTGAAAGCATAGTGAGTATATCAATCTGGAATGCATTTGGCTGCTAGCAACAAAACTCAACTTCTAAATGCCAGGCAAAGTATGAAGTTCTTTTCAAACCTGATTTATTGTCTTTACAGCAACCCTGCAAGATAGTTTTTTTTTTAAATAAATAAACTCAGACTAATTAAGTAACTTGCCCAAGGATGCAACTTTCAAATAGTAGCTTTGCCTGGTATTTTTCAAATCAGTAGGAGTTATAGCATTGCTTGAGAATATCAAAACTTCTAAATCAATCTAGGAAACTCAGGATCAATTTTTTTGTGGCCTGATAAAAAGCGCATATGAACAAATACCTGAGTGGAACAGAGGCCCAGGAACAAGGTTATTGTTTAGTCAGGAGGTATGAATGAGATGTGGTTTGTACTTGTTACAAGTGACCATCTGAAGGTAAGTCTTGCTTAAAGGTAGGAGTGGTTGGGTACAGGGATCACATGTGTCCCCTCATGGTAGATACCATAAATTGTCTTAACTCCCCTTTCCAACAGCTTTCACCCTTGCTTTCTTTTATTATAAAAGCTAAAAAGCTCAAAACATTATTTTCTATTGAGATATAAGTAGACACTACCTAGGGTGGTTCTGGGAAATTTTTTGCTTTTATGAACACAAGAGGAGACTGTGAGCTGCCATGGTCCCTTTCCCTCCCTGGAATGCAGACTGCACATGTGGAGCCACAACAGCTATCTTACAACCATGAAGTCAAAAGCCAATGAACTTTTTATGTCCATGGAACAGAAAGAGATAAAGAGCAGGGTCTTGGGTGTTATCATTTGCCCGAGACTGCCTGCCTTTGAATTGCTTGTCACATGAGGAAATAATATTTGTTTCAGCTACTGTAAGTTGACGCTCATATTATTTACTGTTGAATGCATTCCCAAGTGACACCCACTGCATGGTAGAAGCCTCAACACCCCCCCCACAATGTTTTAATATGATAGCCTGATGAACCAAAGGAAAAAATATCATACCTGCCAGAAAGGTGATAGAAAACAAAGCTTTGTTATACATGTAATCAACTTTGTAAACTGTGAAGCATAACTCATGCTTGCAAATTGTGAAACATAGGTTTCTATTTGTTTACAGCAGTATATGAATGATAAATGTATAGAAACAGAAAAAAGAACAGAAAAAACAAACTGTCGATTAGACCACTGTTCAGCATATATCCATTCATTCTTTCCCACCCCATTTCCCTAAAACCCCTGAGAGGAGTAGATTTCCTTTCCCCATTAATGTTAGGCTTGGCCATGTGACTTGCTTTGGCCAATGGGATATGGCCAGAAGTGACAGCCATAGTCTAGGCCTTAAGAGATATCAGGTGTTTCTGCTCTACACTCCTCTATTTATGCCATAGCCATGAGAAGAGCATGCCTCAAGTTAGCTACTGGTCTAAGGAGGATGAGAGATGTGTGGAGCAGAGGTCAATTGAAACCACAACCTGGATCAGCCAAACTTTAGCTGACCCCAGGATGCATGAGTAAGAAACATTTGTTATTGTACAACACTGGGGTTTGAAGTGGCTTGTTATGCAGTGTTAGTATGACAATAATGATACACAACCCTGACAGTATAATTTCACAATATAAACTATGGTTATTTTTAATTTTTTGGCAAAGATTAGCATTGTAATGACCTATAATGACATTCTCTGTGGAACCCAATCTATTAATAAATAAAAAGCCAACATTGACAATGACATGTTTTCTTTCATTACATTTTTTATTAGCTTAATCCCATTATTTCAAGAATTAAGCGTCTCCCTAAATTTAGCCAGTTAAAGTAGGCTTTCTCTTTCTTCCTAACAAAAACTCTAGCTTTTTTCTTTTGATCTGCTTCTATCCCTTTTCTATTAGTTATGCTATGATCAATAGTACTGTATTCTTTAAAATTTTGTTTAACTAGATGAAAGAAAGCCTCTCTGGTTAAAAACACCCCAAACTACTGGACAGAGAAATGTTTTCTTTGCTTAAAATTGGTAGTTGTTCTAAATTCTCTCAATTGGATATCTATTGTAGTGTAACAAATTACCCCAAAACTTAGAGGCTTAAAACAACAATAAACAATAATAAACAATGAGCTGTTTCAGGACATTAGGAATTCAGCAGTGGCATGCTGGGTGATTCTGAGGTTGCAGTCAAGATGTTATCCTGGGATGTAGTCATCTCATAGTTTGACAGGGGCTGAGGGATTCACTTCCAGGGTGGCTTAATCATGAGGCTCTTGCCATTGGACCTCTCTGGAGAGCGGCTGAGTGTCTTTGTAGCCTAGCACCTAGTTTTCCCAGAGCAAGTAATCTAAGAGAGCAATGTCTGTCATGACCTAGCTTTAAAAGCCTCACTCTGCCAGTTCCACAATATCTTACTGGTTACCCAGGTCAGTGTGGGGAAGACTCCATACAGGTGTGAATACCAGAAAGCAGGATCTTCAGGAGTTCCAATATATGTTATCAGCACATTCTCTCTCCAGCTGCCCCAAGTATCTTCTCAAAATGAATTTACAGTTTGAACTAGTGGTTCTCAGCTTCCCCTTGTCCCCAGGGACGTTTGGCAATGTCTAGACACATTTTTGGTCGTCTCAGATGGAGAAGAGGAGTGCTACTGGCATCTAGTGAGTAGAAGCCGGGGTGCTGCTCATATCCTATGATACACAGGATGTTCTCCCACAACAAAGAATTAATTCAGTCCAAATTGTCAGCAGTGATAAGGCAAAGAAACCCTGCATTTAAGCTACTGCAGTCTGCTAAAGTTTTCAGGTTTCCCCTTTCAAAGGCTTCAATATATCATATAAACACTGCTTTTCATTTTCAGTCAAGTATAATCAGATTAGGCAAAATTGAGTTATTACAGTACATGATCAAATTGCAGATGCAGAACCAAAAGGGAGTGAGCGGTAGAAATGAATTCAGCCAAGACAACACGCACACACACATACACACACCTCTCCCCAGAAGAGCTGTGGTGGGGAGGGATTTCCCCTTTGTGTGCTACACCTGCTGAATTTGCAAAAGTAGCACCAAATCAATGCTATTTCATTGAGAACTCCCTGCCATCAACTGCAAACAGCCTGAGCTGGGGGACACTGCAAATTCTGAAAAAAAAATCAGTTGGGATTTTAAAGACAAGCAGAAGAATGAGAAAGATAATTCAATGGAGTTTTATCGACAACTTAAAGCTTATAGAGCTTCCTCGGTAACCCTTGATAAGTCTTTGCATCCAGGGTTTATTTGAGGACTTAGAAGGGGCTAAGGTAATATATCTGCAATGCACTAGCTGCTTCTGTCAGAGACTTATCTCCTCCTCTCTCAGAAGTGCTTAGAAGCCAAGGAGGAAGTGATTGTTAAGCGGGCTGCTAGACCTGGGCACAGCCTCGAGACTCTTTGGGCTCTCCAACAATTAAGGAGATAAAGAAGACCAGCCTGAACTCTAATCTTCCTTGAACAAACCATGAGGGACTGAACTGGTTTCTGGGCAATGTTCAGAGCCACTGCAGCAATGGGAAAGTCAGATTACACCAGGTCTCCTGAGTGTCTGGACATGAGTAATGGTTCTTCAAAAGAGGAAAAATGTAAATGTTTCTCTGCATTGAAAGTGCCTCTAGTTGATGAATATATAAGCCTGTATTCTTAAACTTATTTTAGAAACTATGACTTAATAAATGACAATATATAAAATGTATATTATATAGAGAGTAACACATATATTTATATATATCATGATTTTTTCTCTTGCACATGGGGAGGGAGCCATGTGACATGTTGGGAGGAGACAAATAAAACAATTCCTAGAGATTAGGGAACCTCCACTGACGGAAGCCATTACCGCAATCCCTGTTTGGCATCTTCTTGGGGAGCAGAGGTTTTAGGGGTACAAGGGGAGAGAGAAAGAAAGAGAGAGAGAGGGAAGTGTTACCCTTGTGAAAAACTGATGTGACTGCAGCCTGGACCTGCATATTCAGAATTTCTGGTGAAAATGGGTTCCTAAGTGTTTCTTGTTATCCCCATCTCTCCACAGAGTTAAGACATGAGTACATAGGGCCAGGCCAGGGTCCCATATTCAAAGGCCATTTTTGACTCTTCCCTAAGTGATAGAGAAACTTCCTCTTACTTCAGCCAAGGATGTTTATGCGAATCACTTTATAGATGTAAATTCCCTAGGCATATTTGAGTCACAGGTAAGGCCTAAACTAAGACCATCTCCCTGTATTTTGTTGAAAGGATGAACTCTCATATTAGCATAAAAAATACTGTTGCCAAAAATGAAATTCAGCAAAGGTGCGAGTCAGTCATTTCCATTAGGAAAGGGAAATTAATGATGAATAGCTGGTTTTAGTGACTTGCTTTGCAGTTCTCTTATTTTTTCCCCTTAGAAATTATTACTTGATGTCCTTTAATGGTTTCTAAAACGTAACTTACAGGAAACATCTCACTGTCATGGGGCACAACTAGGTTTGATAGAACATGGCAAACCCATTTAATTTTGCTGAGAATGCATTTAGCAACAGTCTTTCTGCTTAATGCTTGTGCATATTCCCAAAGGTCATTTTTCCTCTGCTGAGATAAACTCTCAACATGGCCCTAGAGATGCAGATGAAATGCGAGTTTCAATTTCAGCTTTCCTTTTCAGTTGAGAGATCTGTACTTTGCTTCCCTTTGGCTAGAAAATCAAAATGGAAAGTCCACATCAGCAAATGCTTTCCTCCTCAAGCACCACTTCACCCTGAGGTAATCTGGCTTAGCCCTTCTCAAACTTTTGAAGCCAAAAGAAGCTTCTGAAACTCACCCATCCCTATGCTGCACTTTGATGCTGAACTCTTTTGAAAATTACTATCTTCTCTATATATTCACCAACCAAAGAGATAAAAACAAAACGTATTTTTATTTTCTAAATATAAAATTACATTCTAGTAAGTATGGTTTTATGAACTCTGCATGCCTCCCAGATGCTCTGATTGGCCCTTGTAGGAAAGCACTGCCCTGCCCCAGTATATTGACAAGTGCCATCCTAGACGCTACCAGTGAAGCAGTTTCTGTCTATGCCTCACCCCTGTCTAGTTGGGCCTGACCATTTTAGTGGGTAGATCTGATTTCTAGCTGCCAAAACCTCATCTCTTTTACTGAGGATTTTCTCTGGCCACTAAAGTCCTCTCTGTCCCTTCATAAGGCAAGCTAAGAAATTCACCACCCTCCCCGCCTCCAGCAGCCCTCAAACAATGTCAGATGGGCATTGGCGTGTAAATACCCCAGCTCCCTGCCCCTCCAGAAAGACAACTCTGAGCCTTGTATTCTGCACTGGCTCCCAGACCTCCCCGTTGATTCCGGTTGCCCACTGTGGGAAGTTGCTTGGCAATGCAGCCTTTCTTTCCTCCTTCCCTTCCCTGACACACTTCCCCACTCACCTGCCACAACTTCCCGAATTGTCTCACAAATTAATTATTTGCACTAAAATTCATGTCTCAGGTTCTGCTTCTGGGGAAACTAAACTAATTAGATTAGATCAAGAACGATATCACATCCTGATAACAATATCAAGTAGGATACTCTGGACACTGGGAACACAAAGGTATGTGATATATGGTCCCTACGCCTGGGTCCTTTCAGTTGAGTGGAGAAATATGGGCTGCGACGTGTACGCACAGTGTCCTCTGACAGGTGTTAACAGAGAGGTGCTGCATAGTGCTCATGGCCAGTTTCATCACTTCCCAGTTCTGTGGCTGCAGCTTCATCATCTGGAAAATGGGGATAGTAGTAGTAATTCCCCCATTGTAAGGATTAAATGAAACAATACATATAAAATGCCTAGGGCAGTACCCGGCAAATGGTAATGGCTTAATACTGAATTCCCAAGTCCTGCACTGGGTATTCTGGGGCACTGTAGTGAATTCACAAGGGCACAGCCCTTGTGTATCTACCTACCTATCTCCAACTTTACTGAGGAATAATCGACAAATATAATTATACATATTTGAAGCGTACAATGGGATGATTTGATATAAATGTATATTGTGGAATGATTACCAAGACCAAGATAATTAGCACATAGTTAACTCTTCTGTGTATGTTTGTGTGTGTGGTGAGAACACTTAACACCTACTCTCCACACTTTTGAAGTCTGCATTATGTACTATTAACTATAGTCACTCAGAAAGTTCTCTTATAACTGGAAGTTTGTACTCTTTGACCCAACATCTCCCCATTTCCTCTTCACCTCAGCCCTGGCAGCCACCATTCTATAATCAGTTTCTATGAAACCAGCCTATTATTATTAGATTCCACATATAGTGGTACCATACATTATTTGTCTTTCTCTATCAGGCTTATTTATTTATCATAACACCCCCTAGGTTCATCCATATTGTCACACATAGGATTTTCTTCTGTTCTATGGCTGAATGCTATTTCATTGTATATATATATATACACCACATTTGTTTACCCATTAATCCATCAAAGGACATGTAGGTTGTTCCCATAGCTTAGTCAATGTGAATGATGCTGCAGTGAGCATGGGAGCACAGATATGTCTTTGAGATGCTGATTTCCTTTCCTTTGGATATATACCCAGGAATGGGATCAGCAGGATATTGTAAATTTTTGAGGGCTAAACAACACAGGGCTAAACAATGTTTGGACACTATGCAAGCTACTAGCTTGATGTAGTTCTCAGTTTCAAAGTTAGATCTGGTGACACAACTTTTAATAACATAATGTCTTTGCAAAGCAGGGGGCTCAGCAGTTGCTGTGGTAAAAAGCAAATATGAAGTAAAACTTTGTGTACACCAGGATGTGAGGGTGGTGGTGGCCAGTCTGATTCCAAGGTTTGAGAAGTTGTACAGTGCCCGGCACATGCACACATCCCACTGGGAAGTCATTGTATTTAATTAAGAATGAAATTTGTAAAAATGTATTTTAATTTATGCATTATTTTTTCCAACTGACTGCGAACTGGTTAGGATACAAATGTTTAAAAAGTTAGATGGACTTAACAACTTAAATGGAATTGTTAGGTATTTCTTTTGACCTAGGATCCCATGAAAAAATCTAGAAACACAGAGTGCTGTGAACTGAGAAAGTTTTGGAACCTATGGTTTATTACATTTTGGCTATTAAATATTTAATTGAAAATTGAAATTAATTAAAAATATTTGGCATATGCAGCTTTGACTGTACCTGTGCACTGCTTAACCATCTTAGTGTCTTCACGGGCCCACCAAGAAAACACCAAATCCCCTAGACTACTACTGCAGACCTTCCATAATCCCCCTCCCTCAACATACCGCTTAGGTTTAATCTACTGTCCCCAGAGTTACAACTTGCCCTCTCTGCCACCTTCTTTGCCCCAAATGTACTGTCTTGCCCATTTATGATATCCTACCAGTTCCTTAAGAATCTTCAAAATCCAAAAAAAAGTCTTCCATTTTATTATCTGTTCCAATGAAGAAATTTATTTTTCTCTTCTGTCAGATGTGATTTCTCATGCTTTGGAAATCTGTGGATATGCTATATATCTTTTGGGAGCATTTATCTCATCTCTTCTTATTTTCCTTTTCCCAGTTAACATAGAGTAAGGACTACTTCTTATATGTGTCTATATGCACTATGATGTTACTACCTTGAGTTGGTCAGTGGAAGAGGGGTGACTGGAAGGATGGATGCATGGGGAGATAACTTGCTGGATAATAAATTAATGGATGGGCAGGGAGATGGGGCATGGATGGAGGATAGGTGAATCATAGATGTATGTATGGGTAGATAAAAAAGTACGTGAATATGTGAGTAAATGTTACAGCATTTTAAAAACCAATTTTTCCTAGTATTTTAATCCCTCATAATCATTAATTACCCAGGGGTTACATTCAGCTAGCAATCCTTTTATCATTTCATGCCTTATTACAACTCTAACATCCCTTCTCTTCATATCACACATTAGAACAAAATTTACTTCTCCCAGTCAGATTTACACATCAGCTTTTCTATAAAATCATTTGATTTGTCTGTCCAAAATAATAAGTATAGTAATCATGACATAATTTTTATTATATAAAATATATTTTTAATTATATAGTCACATACAGGCACTGTGCTTATACAGAAAATCAAGTCTTCCCATAAAAGATGGGAATTAGCTAATTTTATATAAATACAGTTCAAGAGACCATAATGGAACTGACTGTAATTACCAAGCACAAAATTTAACAGTGATCTTGGGAAAGCAAAGAGTATACTGTTTATTAAGGATCACTCAGTGTCATTTAGTTCTCACAATTACCTTGGGAATTAGAGATGATTTTTCCTATTTTATAAATGATGAAACAGAAATACGAGAGGTTGTGAATCTCACCCAAGGCTACACGTCTCATGTATGGGAGAAACAGTATTGAGCGTTGCATTCTTATTCCCCCTTGAACATGGCTCAGACCCATGCTCCTCACTCTTCACCATGTTGGGATGCGTACATGGACACCCAGCAGTGAGAACTAAGAAGAAATCATGCTGTTCCTATCCCCAGTGCCTCAAACAGACAAAGCTTGGCATAGGCTTGTCCTCCACTCCCCAATCTGCAGACCCTAATAACATCAAGAACTTGAACCCAGGAGCCATAACAATTTCAGTTTCGCACTCTACAATCCAGTGAATCAAGGAGTAGAAAGGAGAGGAGACTGAAGAGAGAGGAAAATAAAGAGAGTGGAAGACAACTAGGCTGTGGGAAACGTGCAGAATTAACCCTGTGTCAGTGGCAAAGGGTCTTTCCTCTCACTCTTTCTCCTCCCAGGCCTGTTGAGTATTGACCAGACTTAATTCCAAGTCATTCACTTCTTAAGAAGAGGTGTCTAAGAAAAAAAATAGGAACTGCTATTTCCTAGCATAGTCCTTATTAAATGGACTCTATAATTTGAATCATAGCCCCATTCCTTTCTAGATACATAACTTTAACCTCTTTGTGCCTGGCTCCCCATCTGTGAAAGGGGTGCAACAACATTACCTACCTACTTCATTGTGTGGTTGTAAGGATCAAATAGACAATTCAGATGGAGCTCTGGCATTGACTAATGTTCAAATACATGTCAATAGTGATGATCGTGGTGGTGGTGGTGGTAGTGGTGATGATGCTATGGGACAGTTCTGCCTAGAGGACTCCAGGAGGGCATTATAGGAATGACATTTGAGCTTGGCATGAAACAATGAGGAGTTTGCTGGCTGGAGGAGAGAGTAAAGGCTATTTAGGGCATTTCAAGCAGTATGTTTGAAAAATTACAGGTCAGCAAAGTAGCCTACCTAGAGAAGAACAAGCACTTCTCTGTGGCTAAATTCATTGCATTCTTAATTGTTTTAGGGATTTCTTAAGGGGATGGGGGGTTACTTTGAGAATCAGCTTCATCGAAGAGACTGCTGAAAACACCAAGTTGTATCTTAGTACCAAGAGACCTCACTTAGAAGAAAGACAAGAGAGAGAAGCCAAGACCACGTTGGAAGCATGGACCTCTGGATGTAACTATTTCTGCTCACTCTCGGTGTTGGAAGTGTCAAACCAGTAGATTTGGCTCCTGTCCCAGGTAGGTCCTCCCTGGAAAGCAGACAATGAAACAGAATTCAGTGAGCAAGAGACACAGAGGGGAGCTAATACTCATGAAAGAGGAAAGGGGAAGGAAGCAGGGCCAGCTAGGGAGAGCCTCAGACCGTGATGCAGCCCCATAGTCCCCCGCCACTCGGGACGTGGTGGGGTGGTGCTCTGGGGCAAAGACTGCCCATTAGAAGAGGCCCCAGTGGGCAAAAGTGACCAGGTCCCGATGCTCCTGCCATGCTGCTTCTTTGGCTTGGAACTGCCGAGGAAGAGCGTGGCCTCAGCACAAAAGTTAAGGTGGCTCTTGAAGGCGCTCAGTAGCTGGAGGCTCTCAGCCAGCCCTGCCCCTTGCAGCTGAGCAACGTGTTTTATCCTGAAGGAAGATGGGACAAGTGCGTCTCCCCGGGCACCATGGCCCCTCCGAAGAAGTGTCTTCTAAGAGAACGCCATGAATGGGAGGTGGAAGAAGGGAAGTAGGCTTGCTCACAAGGACACCTGGGTTCTGCCCCCCACGCAATGTTAGTTGTTATGGTGACAATGTCCTAACCTCTCTGGGCCTCAGTGTCCTCACCTAAGAAGGTAGCATGGGGTGGGGGGGGTGTGCTCCATTTGCAATCTAAGCAAAATATTTTATTCTGGATAGCAAAAATTCTTATTTAGAAATCCCATGGGATTAGAATGGCACTCAGGGGATGGATTCTGCCTGAATTTGAAGTGTGGCTTTAGCACTAACTAATTGTGTGACTTTGGGTGAATTATCTCTGGACCTTGGTTTCCTCGGTAATATCTTTAATAATAATGCCTACCTAAAGGGTTGAAAATCGAAAGAGAAGAAAGCATTTAGAATAATGTCTGACACATAGTGAATACTCAGGAAATGCTCATTATGGTCCCACATACAAATAGTCTTGAAAGGACTCGGAGCTTACTAAGAATTTAAGGGGCGAATGGGTCCAGGTTAGGTCTCACAGCAGCCAAGTCTAAGAAACAGTTTAGCCCTGCTTTTTGTATAGCCTCATTTCTGAGAAAGGGTAAAAAGCATTTTTTTTTTCCCAGAGTACAGTCTGCATTGCTTCTGGATTACCCAGTAAGAAAAGCCTCTTCTCATTCTTTTTCTGATCTGATTGTTTTCACCTCAATGATTTTTTAATTGAATGTTTTTAAAAATTGTTAATTGAGATCTGTTCCCCTGACCATTTAAAGTCAATGAATCTCAAACAAAATGCTTCAGAAGCCCATAAACATCATTGCCTGATGCAACCTGCTCAGTTATTAACTTTGTATTCTTTTATTTTTTGGGGTATTTGACAGCCAGGATTTCTTTGCTTTAACCACAATGAGGCGTCACCCGTAAGTCAGCTTCACAACCTGGGCGGGGGGCGGGGGGTGCTTCTGCCCAATTTCTTCTCAAAGGCAGGGTTCCCATATTTTCAGACCTTTGATTAAAGAAAGACAATGTGCTTCGGAAATTGATTCCAACGGTACAAAACCCAAAGAGCAAGACTATTGTCAGTCATCAGAAGGAGCGTTTGCAAGTGAAGGAACAGGAATTTTAATGACGGGGTGGGCTCTTCCAATCCCAGCAGAGCAGCGGAGCTGTTCGCTTTGAAAGGGGGGCATCCTCCCCACTGGCGAAGGGATGCGGACGGGAATCTGGGACAGGGAGTAGTGCGAGTGGCGGGGGGTGGGGGCGATGGAAGACAACGCGACAAGCCTTGCTCTGATCCTCTGAGCAGCGTCTTTGCCAGATCAACGGTGGGGGCGTGCTCCTGGGTGTCAGGAGTCACCCTGAAGCCTAGGAGGGTTTTCAGCAAAAACGGTACATAATGTTTCCATGAGGATGTTTTGTCTTGTTTATCAAAAGAAGCAGCACAGTTGAGGTCCTGTCACCTTTGAGAACCAATGAGTTTCTTCTTCTCTCTGCTCTACACTTTAAATTACTTGGATATTAAAGAAATGCGATTGTAGACATGAGACAGGAACTGAGCATCCTGTTTATTTCCCTAGAGGCAAAAAACCCGCCCCGAACAGAAAAACGAAAAACACAGGACACCATTGCTGAGGGAGAAACAGAAATCATAGCTGCTGGACTCTGTGTTTTTTCCCCAATTTTTCAGCTCCCTGATTATCCCAATTTTCTTCCTGTGGTTACCACACTTCTTTCCTCTTTCTTATTTGTACGTTTCACCTCCCAGGAGAACTCCGAGATCTCTCTAGTTCTCCCCTTTGTCCCCTGAGAGGGGTGTGGTCTAGTGGTTACCCACCCAGTTACCTGCACACACTTATTAATCATGTAAACGCAGGCAAATTGCTTCCCCTCCCTCTACCTCATTTCCTCATCTGTAAAAGGGGTGTAACAAGTCCTGTATCACAGGATGGATGTAAGGACTCCATGCGAGAGCATGTATAATGCATCTAGAATCAATGTTGGCTCTTTCTATTATTCTATCTTCTGCCCTCACCACTTCTCAGATCCTATACTACTCATTTTCTAGCAATTTAAAGGAAAAGGAAGCAGAAACTGGAAGAGAAACAGAAAGGTGAATGCTGGTAGTAGTTTCAAGTCCATGGAAAAATTTCTAGAATTTTTGCATAAGGATCTAGAACAATCATTTGAGCTTCTGTAATTCATATAGGAAAAGAGGTAATCCAGGCCAAGCCATTCCTAGTTTTTCTGGTACCTGTGATAGCCCTGATTAGCACTCATAGTCTTAAAAAGGGATATGGACTAAAAAATTGATTGATTTCTGGCTTCTGTAGGCCACAGGCAGAATTTAAAATATACTAATATGACTGTGGGTAGGAATGAGAAAGGTTGAGAGACACAGTAGTAAAAAAGCAAATCAGTTCATTTCCCCCACTGCATCTAAGAAGCATTTTCCTAGGCTAACAGTCCGATGGCCAATCTGAAATCAGATTGCCATTGCCTGCTTTCCCAGGTATTTTATGGTTCATAAAGCCTAAATATTTGCTATTTGGCCCTTTAAGAAAATGTTCTTTGACCCTGCTCTAAAAAATAAAGACTTTAAAAAATAGAACCACAATACTATTCTCATACCTCAAAAATTAATAATAACTTACTATACAGTAACTTAAAAGTTTTTAGGACTTTCTACCTTTATAAATATGCCTTCATATTTGTTATCTCCTTTGAATCTTACAAGTGTGTGAGATGAAAATGGAAAACTTTAATGTCATTTAAATCCCTTTTATATGTAAAGAAAAATGTGAGCATAGAGGATTTAAAAGCGAATTCATCAAAGGCAGGCAGCTAATAAACAATGTGAATAAGATTGCCTCTGACTTACTGTGGGAGGGCAAGCGGAAGTGGGATTCTGCAGTGCATGAATGATAAATTCCCTGTGTGTTTCTCAGTTGCTCCATTTCAAGAGCCTTTGGGATCTATATTTTAGACATGACTTGGAGTTAATTTAAGGTGAGCCTCCTCCAAGTAGTAAAAATAACAGAATTTTTATATTGAGTGAGAGAGCCCATGGAACCACTCTAGAGTTTGAAGTGCTAGAATGGCATCTGGAGACAAATCTTGCAGTAATCCTGTTTGCTAGCATTTTCCTTAGAGAAGACCAGGATGGATTATTTCATGGGTCAAAGAAAAAGGATGAAATGGGAGGTGTGGAGATTCACTTTAGTTACACAAGCATCCAGAGTCTAGGGGTGCAAACCAGCTTTTTTGGTCCCATAGAGCTTTAAGGCTGGAAACAAAATAAAACCCAGGCTTTCTCATGAGAAACCTGATGACATTTATATTGGTTTGCCCATAAGATACTACACCTTTGGAAAGAGAATCCATGAGAGCTTTTAATAGTGGGAAATAGTCACAGAAAATCTGATCGTATTTTGGAAACTATAAGAAAATTAGTTTCTATTTTCACATGACCTGAAACTCTATAAAATTAAAGGTCATCACCAAAACAGCATTCAGATTGTTTAAAAGGAAAGCTGGTTGACTTTCTTTAAAGAAATTGAAAATGTTGTCCTAGTTAGGCAATTAGCTCCTTGAGGTTAGGGACCACTGCTTGTTAATCTTTGTATTTCCGGGGCCAGGTCTGATAATGAAAAGGAAACTATGCCCCTGTATAATAACTTTCCAGTGAAGAATCCAGGCAGACACCACCTTAACCAAGTGATCAAGGTTAACATCACCACTGATAAATCATGGAGGTATCACGTTAGCCTGCAGTAGGCTGAATAACAGCCCCCAGGCTGATATCCAGGTCCTGATCCTTGGAACCTGTGACTATGTTATATAGCAAACCTTATGTGGCAAAAGGGACTTTGCCGATGCAACTAAGATGGGGAGATTATCCTGGATTCTCTGGGTGGTCCCAGTATAATCACATAAGTCCTTGTAAGAAGGAGGCAGAGAGAGATTTGACCATGGAAGAAGAAAAGGCGGTGTGTGATGACAGAAGCAGGTTGAAGTGATGTGGCCAGCAGCCAAGGAATGCTGGAAACCTCCAGAAGCTGGAAGAAACAAGGAGCACTTCTTCTTGGAGCCTCCAGAAGGAATCAGGCCTGCCAGCACCTTGATTGTAGCCCTATAAGACTCATTTCCAACTTCTGGCAGTCAGAATTTTAAGAGAATAAATTTCTGTTGTTTTAAGCCACTAAATTAATGGTAATTTATTCTGGCAGCAGCTAATACATACCCCCTGATATGATGTGCTAAGAAGAGCATTTCATGTGTATGATTTTTCTCTCCAAAATTGGTATCCTCAGTCTCATAATGAAAAGATATCAGGCAAACCCAAATGGAAAGATGTTCTACAAATGACCTAACTGGTACTCTTCAAAAGTGTCAAGGCTGTGACAAAAAGGAAAGTCTGAGGAAAGTCACAGATGAGAGGAAATTAAAGAACCGTGATGACTGAATGCAGCGTGGTATCTTGGACTGAATCCCAGAACAGAAAATGACAGTTGTAGAAAAACTGGTGAAATCTGAAAAAAGTCTGTAGTTTAGATAATAATATTGTACCCATGCTAATCTCTTAGTTTAATAGATGTTAACAATAGAGGAAACTGGGTGGAGCATATATGGGAACTCTTTGTACTGTTGTTGCACATTTTCTATAAGCCTAAAGTGATATCGAAATAAAATATTTTAAAAGGAATCCATTCCAGCAATGAGGTGTCTTGTCAGATCTGTTATCAGAAGTAGAAATAATACAGCAGTGGGTTTCAGAGGGTCTAGGGCCACAGTGATCAGATTCTCCCAGGAGAAATAAAGAAAGATCTGGAACAAGAGATGACTGAGGTTAGAGGGGAGGTGCCACCCTCTATTGCCTTAGGTGCCACCGGGTAATACTAATGCCTCAAGCTGTCCAGAGCAGAGGTGAGGCAAAATGCCCTTGTATTTTTCACGAAGGGAGCATTCACAGCATAGAATAGTTCAGTGGCAAATAATGTTCACTGAATTGATTTGACTTGCTCAAGCTCACTGAGCAACTGGGGAAATGGAATACAAATTGTCTTATTTGCAGGTATATGGTGGCTGGGCAGGGAAGTTCAGCTCAAGGGAGTGGGGAAAATGGGTGAAATAGGTGAAGGGGATAAATAGGTACAAACTTCAAATTATAAAATAAGTTAGTCATGGGGATAGAAGTACAGCATAGGGAATATAGTCAATCATATTGTAATAACTTTGTATGGTCACAGATGGTAACTACATTTATCATGGTGAGAATTTTGTAATATATGTAATTGTCAAATCACTATGTTGTATACCTGAAGCCAATATAATGTTGTATATCAACTATATTTCAATTTAAAAACAAAGAGAGTTCAGCTCATTTATATTTTAAAAATACATATATTTTATCCAGAAAAGATACATTGGTGTCACTGAATAACAAATGGACTTCAGTCTCTACAACTTTTCTGATTTGACCATATTTTCCTTTCTTTCACACCACCTGACCACTCAAGGTTCAACTCAGGTTAATAGCACTTGCTTTTTCTGGCATTTCTTTTCTGTTTTATTTTGTCTTTTTGGTGCTTTTCTCTTCTCCTCTCCATTCATTCTATTTAACAGGTGTTATCTACTGCTGCATAACAAATAACCATGAAACAGTAGATTAAAACAAAAAGCATTCAATTAACTCATAGTCTCTGTGGGTCAGGAATTTGGGAATGGCTTGCCTGGGTGGTTCTGGCTCAGACTGTCTCTGGTTATAGTCAAGCTATTGGCCAGGGCCGTAGTCATTTGAAGGCTGGACTGGGGCTGGAGGATCCACTTCCAAGATGGCACACCTGCATGGCTATTGGAAGGAGGCCTCAGTTCCTTGATGTGTGGACCTATCCATAGGGCCACTTGAGTGTCCTCATGATGCGATGGCTGACTTCCTTCAGAGTAAGCAATTTAAGAGAGAGTGCATGGAGGAAGTTGCAATGTCCTTTGTCATCTAATCTTGGAAGTTACATACTATCACTGCAGCCTCATTCTGTTAGAAGTCAGTCACTAAATACAGCTCAAACCCAAAGGGAGGGAAATTAATCTCCAACTCTGGAAGGAAAAAGTCCCAAGAACTGGTGGATATATTTTAAAACCCCCATACTAGGTCTTCTCTCAGCTTGGCTCCCACTGAGAGTTTGGTCTTTCACACTAGGCTCTCTCTGGGCATCTACATTTCCTTCTGCAGCTTCGAGTGACTCCAGATAAAGCCTGACTCTTTCAGAGAACTCCCCGCTCATCTCTCTCTAAGTTTCCAAGTCTGTATTCCTTCCATTTGTGATGGGATGTTTGCCCCTGTATTGTAGCAAACAGCTTAACTACCATGAGTCTGGGACAATTCCCAGCCATTATCAGGGAAATCAAAAAGCCCCACTTCAGTGGGCCTTCATTCAGCTTCAAGTTGGTCCACTTGCTAGTTCCATCCTGAACTTGAGATGCCAGTTCCCTAACTGTTCCCAGTTCCTGCCCTGGTTTCTTAACCTTTCCTGACAGATCTCCGTAATGCCTAGATCAGAACTTCTCAGACTTTAATGTGCACATAAATCCCTGGGTACCTTGTTAAAATGAAGATTATGATCCAGGAGGTCTCGGGTGGGGCCTGAGATTTTGTTTTTCTAACAAGCTCTTGGATAATACCCATGTCTCTGGCTCAAGGACCACAATTTGGGTAGTAAGGGCCCATAGCAACAATCTCCTAAATGTGCTTCCTTTCTTACCCTCTCCCTCCACAGAAGACAAGGTACAATATTTCCATGCTGGCATGATCTCTGGATTGCACACTGCCTGCTTCATTGGTCCGCAGGACAGCAGAGTGTTGTGATCCCTGGGGACCTTGTGGGAAATACTGATTCTTGGGTTCCATCCTCAGAGATGCTGACTCAGAAAGTTTGGGGGAGGGCCTCAGAATCTGTGTTTTTAAGAAGCACCCCAGGCAAACCCTCCTACACTGCTGGTGGGAATGTAAACTAGTTCAACCACTGTGGAAAGCAGTATGGAGGTTCCTCAAAAAACTCAAAATAGAAATACCATTTGACCCAGGAATTCCACTCCTAGGAATTTACCCTAAGAATGCAGCAGCCCAGTTTGAAAAAGACATATGCAACCCTATATTTATTGCAGCACTGTTTACAATAGCCAAGTTATGGAAGCAACCTAAGTGTCCATCAGTAGATGAATGGGTAAAGAAGATGTGGTACATATACACAATGGAATACTATTCAGCCGTAAGAAGAAAACAAATCCTACCATTTGCAACAACATGGATGGAGCTAGAGGGTATTATGCTCAGTGAAATAAGCCAGGTGGAGAAAGACGAGTACCAAATGATTTCACTCATCTGTGGAGCATAAGAACAAAGCAAAAACTGAAGGAACAAAACAGAAGCAGACTCACAGAACCCAAGAATGGACTAACAGTTGCCAGAGGGAAAGGGACTGGGGTGGGGGGGGAGAAGGGGACTAAAGGGCATTACGATTAGCACACATAATGTGGGTGTGGGGCACGGGGAAAGCAGTATAGCGCAGAGAAGACAAGTAGTGATTCTATAGCATCTTACTACGCTGATGGACAGTGACTGTAATGGGGTATGTGGTGGGGACTTGATAATGGGGGAATCTAGTAACCACAATGTTGCTCATGTGATTGTATATTAATGATACCAAAATAAAAAAAAAAAGGCAAAAGTTAGAAGTATAATGATAAAAAAAATGTACTCAGGCATCTCCATGTGATAACTTCTCTGCATTTTACAGTGTATCTTCTTCATACATTTTCTGAAATATATTATTGTAATGAAAAAAAAAAGAAGCACCCCAGGCAATCTTGATGACTTTTTTAAGAGCCAGTGTCTTATAAGCTAAAGCTCAACCTAAACCTTTAACTGTAAAGTCTTCCCCAGCAGACCCATTCTCCCTTACTTCTCATGTGTTACTCCTCTTCAAACCTTTGTCCCATGTGCGCTGTCTCTCAAGCAGACCCAAAGCATCTCCCTCTCTTTACTCTAGTTCCACTTACAAATTCTACCCACTCTATAATTAATTTATCTTGTCTGTGTATGTTTATTGTTTCTCCACATAGCTGCTAGCTACTGAAGACCCAGTGCCATACACACAACTGGTGAGAAAAGACTTTGTCTCCACTCCCTTTGGTCCTGTCAAGTCCTCCCATCCTCACAGATTCTACCAAGTCATTCCCTTCCCCAGCACCCCCAGCCCCAGCCCATATTCAAACTCTATGGAAAATCCACTTTTCTGGAAGAACGGAAAATGTGGCTCTCTTGACTAAAATAGAAGTGACACCCCTGCCCCTACACATAAGAAAGGATACTGAGTCACACTCTAATTCTATTCAGAAACTGGAGTACTTGAGGACAGGGACTTTGCATTTTATTTGTTCTGTTTTCTTTGTTCATAAGCCTTAGGCATCTCGTGCTCACCATTAAATAAAAAGCTAAGCAAATGTCTGAGTATGTTTGCTGATCTGCCGGAAGATGACACATAATGGTAGGGATAGAAAGGGTCATTATAGCTAATTAGTTGAGATGACATCAAAATTCTCTAATTAGCTTTTTAAAACATCCTAGCTCCCACAAAATACTGTGTTGAAACTGAATATATCCTCACTCCTAAACTATCATAAGAACAGTCTATAGGGCTGTGACACATGTAACGCTAATGCCAGCCTTGAGACGTCACTATCTATCAGCATCAGCTTGACTTACATGGGAAGAAACACTAAGTGCCCAGTTGAATTTAAGAAGTGAGGGTAACTCATCCCACAGGGGTGTCTAAAGAAACAAAGGGAAGCAACACCCAGGAGTCCTCTTTGTGAACCAAAAATATGCCCCCATGGGCCAACCTTCTTAACAAGAATACAAGATCCATCACCATCTCACCCAAACCAGCCTCTAGCTGCATTTCACACTGCTCTTTCCCCTCGCTCTCTCTTCCAATCTAGATGGCCTTTCTGGACTTGTAGCTGTCCCCTGCTCAATGTTGTGTTCTTTCCTTTCTACCTCTATGCTAGGCATGTACCATTTTCTCTGCTCAAAAGGTCCTGCCAAACACTTAACGTTTAAGACCAAATGTTGCCTTCTTTGGAGAAAAGGCAGTTGCTTCATTCTAAGGAGGGGATGGAGTCTAAATCACAACTTTTTTGGTGTTTTTAAGAAGCAAGAGTTTACTTCTATTTCAACAATACTCAAGGAACTTTCAGAAGGTTGAAGGCCCAGGGACATCTGGGTTTAATATAATTTTCTAACCAGCTGTTGGCTGTTGCTTCCTCTGTTTCAAAATCCTCAGGACAACCACAGGCAGTTCCATGTCTTGCTAATTCTTCTAGTTCAAGGGTGGTTAATTCCTCTGAATTTTGACATAAATCTACAAGGCTATACCTCCAGGAATGATGACAAACACAATGCCACAAGCAGTCATTGTCATGAGGGAGGGAGAAAGGTAAATGATCACAGAAGAAAGCAGCCACAGCAATTTCAAGAAGCCAAGTTATATATAGATCCAGTATAGAAGGAACAGAAATGTTTGCAGAATCTACACAAAAACCCTCTGTGAGTGATTTTTTGAAACCAGGTGCTCCAACATGAGCTTGAGTAGCTGGGACCATGGCAGGTCTTATACCAAATAACGTATATCTCCATGTTATTTTTCTCAGGCTCTTGCCTGGAAACTGGTAGATGTTCAATGAACATGTTTTAAGTGACTGGAAGAGTTGCTGTTCATTCACCTGCATGAGTAGGACCTTTTGTCTATTGATCTGAGGTCAATCACTCTTCTGACCTTTTTGGGCTTTTCCAAAGTAAAATCACAATAATCTCTCTCAATCACAATAATAATAATAGCCACAGTAATAGCAGCTAATATGAATTGAGCACTTACTATGTGCCACATACTGGGACATTGTAGCATGGATAATTGCATTTAGCTTCACAAATTATCCCCCGTTTACAGATAAGGAGCTTGAAACTTAAGATACCAAGTAACTTGCCAAGGTAGTAAATGAGGGAGCTAGGATTTAAGCTCAGAGCCCAAATATGTACTAAGCTATACTCCTAGCCTCTAATCGGCACCACTAGGCTTCTGGTTAGAGACTCATTACTGGTGATGCTGATCTCCATCGACAAGCTCTTCCCCCTCCAGCCCCGCGGCATCAGACTCTCCTGCTGGTGAAAGGAGCACAGGCCCTTTGGTTTGTGGAAGTAGCGCTGTGGTGTTGTGACCTGCCACTGGAAATTTCCATGACAACACTCTTAGGGGCTTTCTGGGTGGGCCATGGCATAGTATTGAGTGCAAGCTTCTTTATTCCTCACAGATTCTTAAAACCCAAGCCTGCAATGGCATCACCTGTTACTAGCTTCCTGCAGTGCCTCGAAGAGCGGCTCCCCGCAAGCTTGATGATAGACCCTGTAATGCATCTATAAGTTGGCTAAGGGTCTAAGCTAAAATCTAATCATACCTCCTCAATAAAGCCTTTCCCAGCACCCTCTCAACTCTAAGTTATTTATTTCCATTCCCCAATTACTCAATATTCTATCTATAATTCCTTTATGTTCATTTCCTGACCAGGGCTTATGAGGAAATTTGCTATAAAACGTGCAAGCGTTCAATAAAAAATTACAAATAACAGCATCCAAGTGCCAATTCATATAATTTTGAAATCCAGTGAGAAAAGACCCATTTTCTGGAAAAGACTCCTGATCTTTGAGAGTTAAGAACACAGCTGGCTCCTGATTTTATTCTCCTTGGTGAAGGCAACAAGAATGGCCTGGCCATCTGCAGGGGGGAGCACGTGTGTGTTCAGCAGCTGGTTTTCCCTGACGGCAGGTGCTGCCGGTTTCAGTGCCGAGTCATGGGCCTGTTTTTCCTCAGGAGCAGTCCCCGTTCAAAGAGGCAGTGCGAAGGCTGAGTGCACCCGCTCACATCACACGGAGAATCCTCTGTTTTTAATTCAGAGCCAGGTGTGGTTTTAGAGCAACTGTAACATGTCATTCTAACAGGTTGGAAAAGATGAGAAAATGCGATATGAGTTCCACCTGGATTCATGGCCACAGTATTAGAAAGGCTTCCAGGGCCTCTGCAGAGGGCCAGCAACACTTGTTAAATACCTGCCACAGGTGCTGTGTCGCAGAGGAGAGAGGCCAAAGGTATCTGTTAAAGTCTGCCGGTCGGTCCTCATCTGGGGAGAGCAGGCGGCCGGGTAGTGATTGAAGTGTCCAGCAGGGGGCTGGCATTCTCTGTCTGTGAAGTAGCCCTCGTTCTCTTCAGAGCCTCGGCTCAGCAGAGCTGCCGTTTGCTGGTGAAGCTGGTGACGCGCAAAGCATCCTGCCTATAGGATTTGAGGCTTTCTCAGTGCAGGTTTTTTCCTACCACTTTAAACCTTCAGGTTCTAAATATCAAGGAAGACAGGAAATGCCGTGTGAAAATAGCAGGCCAAAAGTTGTTAGGACACTGCAGCCAGGGAGACTCAGGCTAGCATGGAGGTAGAAAGAGTTGATGGTGGATGGATTTAATTCTAAGCCTATCTGGGGGCTCAGTTTTTCTTGTTTTATTGCCAATTTGCTGCATTTAGAGATGGTCTGCCTTGGTCATGTGACAGCCAGAGCAGCACCAGCATCAAAACAGTGACAGACAGTTCTGAATGCCAGAGTATATGTGTACTCAAGAGTATTTTTATTCAAGAAGATGAAGTGCCCAGCATAGATTTTATCCTCATTTCCAATTGAAATATTTCAATTTCACTTGCAAAAGCAAAAGTTGAGAAACAGCATCTAAGGGCACTTTTTAGGGGGAAAATTCTAGAGGATGGCTCTGAATGATTGTTTTCTTCTGAACTTGGAAGTGGAACATTTCGTACACTGCAACATCTCCAATCACAGTGTGGATCTCCCCATGAACGACGACTGGTTCCACCCGGGAATCCTGTATGTCATCCCTGCAATTTATGGGGTCATCATTCTGATAGGGCTCGTGGGCAACATCACCCTGATTAAGATCTTCTGTACCGTGAAGTCCATGCGGAATGTGCCCAACCTCTTCATTTCCAGCCTGGCTTTGGGAGACCTGCTCCTCCTGGTAACCTGTGCCCCCGTGGACGCCAGCAGGTACCTGGCCGACAGATGGCTGTTTGGCAGGGTTGGCTGCAAGCTGATCCCCTTTATCCAGCTGACCTCGGTGGGGGTGTCTGTCTTCACGCTCACAGCCCTCTCAGCAGACAGGTAAGTCCTGGAGAGAAGTTGCTTTCTCTCTGCCTGTGGTAGATGCCCTGGCAAATGAGCTTCCACGTTGGGGCAGACGGAGCTGTTTGCACAAAGGGCAGTTTCACTCCAACTCAGATTCCCTCCCAGGCACGTTTTTGTTGTGGGGATTACTTCTTGAGTTTGACATATTGATTTAAGAAAAAAAAGTGAGTGGGTGGTGGGGACAAAAGGGGACAAACAAGAAAAAAGTCTCTGGCACCTCTGAGCATTAAGGTGCATTTTCTGGAGACAATCAGTTTAGCATTGCTTATTCCTAACTTCTCTCTCCTTGCAAAACTAATTGGTAAGAAAAAAAATGTCACACCTAACAGAGTTGTTTAAACCTCAGGCAAATGTTTCCTAGAAACGATTCAAAATATTCAGAGAACAAAAAAGTGCCACTGCATTTCTTCTTCAAAATATTCTTTCCGACAATAAGCAGCAGCTCCTTGAAATTCTTTGTTCTTAGACGGTTGAACTTTTCTCACAGCTGATTTTGTGTTTAGCTCCCTATAACTGAACAGTTCATGTGCTGATTTTTCAAGTCTCCTAAGTGAAATCAGACATTATTTGGATTTTTTTTTCCCTTGAGGAAAGCTCCATTCAAGGTCGAGTTTGAATTTTACTATCTTTATTGATGTATTTCTGTATACAGTGTCTTCAGTTTTTTGGGGTGGGGGTGGCTAGGGGAGAAATCCAGTACAATTTTATTATCCAGCTTTATTGTGGAAGTACACATATTTGTGAACTGCATTTCTTGTGTGACCATGCTGCTTCAAAATTCACATTTATTCATTCTTAAAAATTCATATTCATTCTTTGAACATTTATCAACTGTTTATCATGTCAAAACACTTACTTGAATTAGCCCGTCAGGAAATACCTGCAGGTTGCTCACACAAATTGCTGAAAGTAAGTATCTTATATACTTCTGAGCTCTAGAAATTGGACACAGTAATGAAAAGAGTCCAGATTCACCATGGACCATATGGTCAGATTAAGAAAAACTGCTACAAAGAACTAGAGACTATAAATTTTTATTTTAAAATCAACTGTATGTTATAGTGTTAAAGATACATAAGGATTTGAGATGTACTGGGAAAGGCATAGAAGCGGCTCTTGAAAGTTTATAACTCCAAAGAAATTGCTCCACATTTTAGTACATATGGTGCTGGATTCTCATTTTGTAGAGGAACAAACTGTCCCCAGGTGATCTGGCCTTGCAGAGTAATGGACAAATAAAGATAGTGTTATCACTGTTTGTAGACACGTGCTTACACTTAGCTGCCTGGAGTACACTGCTCAGCACACACAACATTTCCAAAGATTGAAAAATAGTAACCCAGAAACAAGGCTTGTCCATCATACTGACTGGACCGGCTTTCTCATTACCCCTGCTAGTCCAGCTCACTCTAACCCTGAGCATTTGCCCACCCGGCATAATGGCTGCAGGCAGTTTCACGTGTTGATTCAGAGCAGGCAAACTTGGGAGTGGGCAGGTCTGTGGCTGGTTACCAATGGCCGTGGGCACCTCAGGATGAGGGTAATATTCCCCATGGGAAGGTGCGGTTTGGGTGTCCGGGTTGGTGAGTGCAGTGGTATGGATGGTGTTTACTGTCTTCTTGGGGAGGTGGGTGGCAGGGACAGAGAGGAAGGTGAGGTGTGCGATGTGAAGAGGCAGCTGCCGGGGACTCTTCTCCTGAGTTTCAAAGCTGACCAAGTCCCCCATGAGCAGGAAGGCTCTTTTCCACACTGGGTTGTGCCCCTTGGCAGTTCTAGTGTGTTCTATAGTTACTGCTTGTCTTTCCCAGGTTCAGAAATTACTATAAGCATCCATATAACTAACTTTTTGTTTTTTGTTAAGGCTAATGGATCACCTGAATCGCAGATAGTATGTCTAGCCAATTTCAACAAGAGTAGGTACTTAGCTACTTAAGTAATGTAAGATGCTACTTACCTATTTATCTCATTTTTAAAGGCTATTGGAGTCTTGTAACAACCACATGAGGTTCACAGAGCAAATACACACACACACACCTGTATTTTTTTCTTCTCTTTAAGGTATGCTCTATACACACAGTAATGAACAAGTGTACAGCTCAATATATTTTTATGTATGTCTACATAACCACATAACCACCACCCAGATGGAGATATAGAATAGTTCCAGCATCCCAGGAGTTTCTTTTGTGTGCCTTTCCAGTTAGTACCCAACCCCATCGAGAGGCAATCACTATCCTGAGTTCATTTATCATAGATTCTTTTTATCTCATATAAATGGAATCACACTACTTCTGCTTGTCATTATATCTGTGATAGTCATCTCTGTCAGTGGCCACAGCAATGGTTTTTTCTTTTAATTTTTGTGTAGTACTCCATTGTATGAATATACCTCAGCTTATTTATCCGTTCTAACACTGATGGACATTGGGTTGTTCCAAGTTTGGGGTTGGTAATAACCTGCTCTGGATATTGTTATTCATGCCTTTTGGGGAAGAGAAGTGTTTATTTCCCTTAGGTATATGCCTGGGGCTGGAATTGCTAGACCATACTGGCCTTATATATTAGAAAATATTGTCAGAGTTTTCCAAGCTGGTAGTCTGTGTATGAGAGATGGGTAAAGGGTGAATCCGAATACCCTTCACATTGGACGATCATCACAGCCATTGGAGAGCTTAAAAATATGTAGATTTTTAGCCCCCATCCTAAATCTACTGAATCAGGGTTTCTGAGGTCTGAAGAGGCGTAGCCATATTCATCCACGCCTGCTGCTCTAGGCTGCCCAGCGATGCTGGTGCTCATCCTAGCCTCCCTTCGGCAGTCCTCTCCCTCCCCAGGTGAACTTGAGTCTTTGTTAATATGAAGAGAATAACACTTTTCTAGAAAAGTTGATACTGTTGGCACTGTGTCAAAGGCAGACTTTAAGGCAGTCCCAGAAACCCACATTCTCAGTTTTGCCCAGCTGACCAATTGCTGACTTGCATCCAAGCATCTTTACTATTGGTCCTCCTCATGTCCCCCACCCACCTTCTGTGCTTTCCTCCCCTTTGACACACTGGTGTCCTCACCCCCGGGGATTACGCTGGTGAGCCCCTGCTTCTGCTTCCTTGGTTACGCTGTGTCCCACCCGCTCTCCAGAATGCCTTCTCCTTCCCTGAACAGAAGACTCCACTTCCCATTCCATGTGAGATCTGGGCTTGCACTGCACATCAGCAGCCCTGCAGGTCAGGCGTTTTCTGCCATTGCTACCCGTGTAAGGGAGCTGGACCAAGGCGCCTAACTCCCTGACTTTAGTTGAATCATCTCCAAAATAATAGAGTTGAACTAGATTATTTCTCAGATCCCTCCAAATTTTAAAATCTTACAATTTTTATTTGTCATCTTGCCTATCATTTGGAATCTGGCTCAAGCCTCCTCCTTAAAGCCCTAAATTGGACCATTCTAGCCCAGATTTCCTGACCCTTTTCTAAACCTGAGGCTTATTATCTGAGACATGAATTATCTTGTGACATCTTTCATCTTGCTGTTTTGAAGTATTTCACTGATTTGTCTTTTTTTAGCCTCTCATATATTCATTGCTTTAACTTTCCAAGTAGATTATTAAAAATGTTGAGGGCAGAGATTTCTCATATATTTTTTTTTATGTTTTAATCTTTATTTATTTCATTGATGTATAGTCGATATACAATATTATATTGTATATCATGATTCAACAGTTTTCTCATATATTTCATATCTTCTACAGTACCTCACATGGTTCCTTGTACCCAATGGGTGATCAATAATTATTAATTCATTAAAATTATGATTAATTTATGCATATTTTTCTTCTTATTCTTATTGTTTTTTCCCTTTTTTGGAATTAATCTGAAAACATACTTGTAAAAATGTATCATGTAGGCACCTGCTTCTCTGTTTCTCTCTATTAAGCTCTCATTATTTGGGTAAATGAGAGAAAAGCTCTTTGTGAATCAGAAAGTAGATTAGGGGGATAAATAGATGGGTGGATGATAGGATAGATGGAAAGATGGATGGATGGGAAGATGGATGCGTGGATGGGTGGATGGATGGAAGAGTGGATGGACAGATGGACAGACAGATGGTTGGATAAATAGGTGGATAGTTGGATGAGTGGACATATTTTTTGCATACTTGTCTTTCCTACTAGATGCCCATCACTATATTAAGTGCCTCAGTATTATATAAATGGAATTTAAGACCTGAATTGGACCCTTAACAGGAAAAGGGTAAGGAGAGTTTGTGTTTTCTTTTCCAGTAGGTGTAAAGTTTAAGACTGGATTTAATATTGATAGCCTATATATATATATATATATATATATATATATACATATATAAGTTATATTGGGCCTGCTTCATTATTATTCAGTGTTATTTCTGCTAGAATGGAGCTGGCAGAATGAATTCTAAGGACATATAGAGCAGTTCCCCTGTAATGTGATCCTCCTTTGATTTCATGGAAAAGACTATTCATAAGTTTTCCCTTCCCTTGTGATTTGGAATGTGTAAAGAAACAGGAAAAGTGCTGTATTTATGCAAACTTCTTGAAGTACAGATTCTTTGAATTCATTGCAAGGAATTTATGAGATAATGTAGTTTTCAGCCTTTCCTGACCTCTAGAGCTGCATGGTCTTACATGGTGGCCACTAACCACATGTGGTTATTTAAATTTAAGTTTAATATAAATAAAACTAAAAATTCAGCTGTCTAGTCACACCAGCCACATGTCGAGTACTCAGTAGCCACACGTGACTCTACTGGACGGTGCAGACACAGAACATTTCCATCATTGAGGAAATTTTTATTGCACAGTGAAGAAGAGAGTGCTCTGTGTCTTGGGGTCCAAATCTCCTCCCCGAGATCCATGTTAGCTACTCTCTCATTGAGGGTATCGGGAATTCCTCTGATCGGTAAATATCAAATGACTCCCACCTGCATGGGCCCTTCCGATCTGTAAGTTATCTTCTACTGGAAGATACCCAAAAGTGAAGAGGGAGGAAACCAGGCAGCCCAATACAATCACCAGTCATCAGTGAGCATGTTAGGCCTCCCATTGATGAGATTTTGAAACTTTCTGAAGAATACATGTGGGTCACTCTCTGGGTCTGCATTATGAACTTCTGTCTGATCCCTCCATTCTCTTTCGCCAGGCCCTCTTCCCTCGGCCAGTCTGTCCTTTCTATCTTCCTATACTTGCTGAAACAAACACTGCTCTAGCTACGCTCTTCTCACTGCCTTCCACATGTGCCACCTCACTTCTCCCCTCTCTGACTTCATTTCTCCTCCCGAGGGGCTGGGCTCTAGTCCCTCCATCTACCCAACACCCACCAGTTCTTCAAGGTACAGTTCAAGTCCCTTCTCCCCTATGGAGCATTCTCTGATCTTCTGCTTTCACTGATTTTTTTCTTCCCTTTCCCAAGATGTGTTTACCTGTAGTGTTCATTAAATACCAAATCCATCCTACATTGCATTACTAGGCCCTTTTTTACAGGTGTGTTTTCTACTTCGTTAACCATATGGGAAACTCCATGGGGTCTGTGCCTTCTACAACATCCAGGCCCACCTTACATCTAGTTTGAGGACAATAACTACAGCTTGCTTGATGTTTGAGCAGCAACAAAATGATAAAGTCCAGCAGCTACAAGTAGAAGTCATCTTAAAATTCAAACCCTTCTTTGACACAGAGACCAGAAGAGGTGGTGGATGGAACTGGGCCTTGTCACAACAAATTCAGAGTAGAGTCAGACTTGAACCCTGCTTTCCTCATTCCAATTCCCGATTCCTCCGGGGGAACAGGAAACTGTTCCTCAGAAACCATCAAAACACAGTCTGGTTCCTTTTCCCTTCTCTGGACAGTGGGAGCTACTGACCCCAGACCCTGCTGTTTTGAGGGAAGAGACCCCAAGTGACTCCAGGGTGCTGCCCTTCTGAGGGACGGAGCCTTCCAAAGGCTCCCCTGTTGCCCTAGAGGCCCAGCTTCATGGATTCTGAGGAGAGTGGCCCTTTCTCACAAGAGAAGACAACTTCCGTTCTTGTAAAGCATCTTTCCCAGAGAGTCCCTCTGTTGGAGTTTACAGGAGCCACCAGGCCATAGCTTCTTTATAGTATGATTTTTTCGGAGGCGTGTGCTGCCTGTCAGGAAGGAAACTCTCCCCACAGCGATGGCTCTGCCACAGCTGCAGGCAGGCTCAGGGAGGGCTCAGGCGGCAGGTGCCCTGGAACTGGGCTTTCCCAGGGAGGCCTTTCAATCGGAGCGCTGCGGAAAGAAGGACAGCAAAGAACATTGACCTTGCTTCTCACCCGTTATCTTTTAAAGTGATTAACGAAGGATCGTTTCTGGCAACTTAATATGCATAGAGGCAAAAAGGCACAAACTTGGTCATGAAACAGAGCACAGCCTGAAAGCATTGCCTGCTGACGTTTTCTGAATTTGCTCATCAATAATATCCTTTGAAAATAGACTAAATTTGTCTTTTTGCACTCAAGTCCTCCAAGTGTGTGGGGTTTGCATAAATTCCCTCTTAATCAAAACACATGCTTTGCTGAATAAAAGAAAAAAAATCTCCATTCTTTTTTCTACTTCCCAGTAATAGAACAAGGGATTTTGCTTATTACAGTCATCTTTGAAATTCTGGTGATTAGTATCTGATATTTGCTGCTACTTGAAATCATTCAATTTGCCTAGGAACCCCTAAGTGGCTGCTGATTCATTTTACACATTAAAAATCACTTTCTGTAGCAGGTCTGCACTGGCTACTCTGTCTAGAGGAATTACAACACTATTCCATCATCCAGTTTCTTTTCTCAGGTTGACTGAGATGTAGCTTACACACGAGAAACTTCTAAGAGTACATTTCTATGAATTTTGGCAAACTTTACAGTCATATAATGACCACCACCACAATCAAGTTACAGAATGTTTCTGTTGCTCCCCAAATTCCCTCATGTACCTTTGTAAACTATATCCCCTTCCTCCACCCCCAGCTCCTGGCAACCACTGATCTTTTTCCAAAATGTCATATGAATGACATCATAGAGCATATAGTCCTTTGGGTCTGCCTTCTCTCCACACATGCTGCTGCACGTTATCAGTAGCCCATTCCTTTTCATTGCTGAGTAGCATGCCATTGCATGGCTGTACAGTTAGTGTACCCCTTCTTCAGTTAGTGGGCATTAGGTTGTTTTCAGTTTTGGGTGATTATGAATAAAGCTTTCATAAACATTCATGTACAGTTTTTGTGTGGATGTGTGTTTTCATTTCTCTTAGGTAAATGCCATCCAGTATGATTTTCTTGAGAATTATTTTGTTCAGTTTTTGTTTACTTATGTACTGTCTTCTAGCACTAGAATCTAAGCTCCAGAAAACAAGAGGCTATCTCATTCATTACCACAGCCTCTGACACTAACATTGCCCCTAACCTGTAGGGGTGCTTGCTAAGTTTGTTGACTAAATGAATGGGTGGATATGTGAAGGAAGGAATAAAGGAATGAATGAATTCTGGTCGGTCCTACTGAGTGAACCTGAAGTACTGGATTATGGTCTGTAAATCATGTTCATCCCCTTTGATGGTTTACAGAGTGACCACTGTAGAACAATGGCTCCAGCCCCGGATCATGAACCTTATCCAGGTTTTAGGGGGACTGTTTGGAAGGTGCTTTTTAAGAACAAACAAATAAAATTATGAATACAAAGTTAGGTAGAGAAGTGAGCATTTAAAAATATTTAGAAATCACATATTAGGTTTGGAAATCATAGTAAGTTACAAACTTAAATAAGTTGATAAATTCCACAAACATCCCCACATCCAGAAAAATAGCATAATATCTATTACCTGCCTAACACATGTCTGTCACTTGTGTTTTCTTAAATATTTTGTCTTCATCCTCACTTGTCTCCTCTTAAAATGACAATTTTTTGGTGATATCCTTTTCTATAGAGAAATTAGAATCGGCTTACTAATAACAAGAAGGTAGAAAAGTTTCAGCTTCAAAACTCTTTTTTTGGTTCTGCCATATAAATGTGTAGGTTTATTATAAAATGTTTAGTACTATTTGTGAAAGCCACTATGAAGTTTCTTTCCTGTATGGGCTGTAAAATGTCACAGCATTTCAAGTTTTCATGTGCCTTGAGTAATCTTAAATACTCATTTAATCGAAGACACGTTAACCTGTTTGTCAGGGATGTGCTTGAATCACGAGTCAGAGTTATCTTCATCAATGCTGGTATTTTGCGGGTATGCATAACACAAGTGACTTTACACAAGCGTATTTGCTAATTGTAAGTTGGCCATGGATTTCTGCCCTATAAACATAGACACTCTGGTAAACTTGATTTTACTGTATATTTGGATTTAAATCTATTATCTTATCATTCGTTTTTTTCTTGGTTGGTCTCGTCTGTTTCATTATCCTTTTTCCCTCCCTTCTTGCCTTCTTATATATTAATTAAATATTTTAATTATTCTATACCCCTCCATGAATTTGTTAATTATACAAGCTCTTTTTATGTTCTTCTAAGGGCTACCCTAGAGCATGTATCCGCTATAAGTTAGTACTTCCCTATGTCCCAGACACTGCAAGGATAGTAGGATACTTTAACTTCATTTTCATTCCCTCTTGGCCTTTTGTTATTGTTATTCAGTATTTTCATTCTCTGTATTTTAAAACTCACACGACATTATTTATTGTTTTACATACATTTACTCACATATTTACCTTTAGATTTAGATTTATTCCCATGTTTTCCTTTCCTGTGGCTATCCATCCCTTCCTGCATCTCTGTGATGTCATCTGAGATCATTTTACTTCTACCCAGAATGCCCTTCAGTATTTTATTTAGTATAAGTCTAATGGGAATACACTTTCTGTTCTTGGGCATCTAAAGATGTGTTTATTTGATGTAATTTGGGGGGGATATGTTCACTGGGCATAGAATTCTAGGCTGGCAGTTCTTATCTTTTACACTTTGAAGTTACCATTCATTGTCCACTGACTTCCTCTTGCAAAGTCAGATGTCAGTTTTATTGTTACTCCTTTAAAATTATTATTATTTTTTCTCTTTGACAGATTTTAAGATTTTTCTCTTTATCTTTGGTTTTCAGTGCATTGCTCTGTTGCATTTACGTATGGTTTGCTTTGTGTTTTTCCTGCTTGAGAGTCACAGCTTTTCTTAAATCTGTGGCTTGAAGGTTTTAGCCAGTTTTTAGAAAGTTCTCAACCATCACAATTTCAAATATTGCTTTTCTTCCATTGTCTTCTCCCTCTCCTTTATGCTATCTACATAAAAAGAGAAGAACTGTAGGTTAACTTTATGCTTTTAAGTTTTTTCCTCCTTTGGTTGTTTTTGCTTTTATTGAGACAGGAAATTTCATACCAGGGTCAGGCCTCTTATGGAGCAGTATTTTTAACACAATTGCATTTCACCATGTCCCTTAGATTTCCCACTCCCTTTCTGCATTTTCCATCCCTTTTTCTCACTGTAATTCACTCTGGCCATTCTCAGCTCACCAATCCTCTCTTCAGCCACATCAAGCCTGCTTCTGAAGCTCATGTAATTCTTAATTTCAGTTATAATACCTTACATTTGATTCCATCTTGTCATTAATTTCTTGAATTAATCCCAATATATTTAAAAATCCCTGTTTGGTAGCTCTAACATGTGGAACTTCTGTAAGTCTGTTTCTATTATACATTTTCTCCTCTTGTTTATTTTATTTTATTTTATTATGTTTATTTTGCTATCATTAATGTACAAGTACATGAACAACATTATGGTTACTAGACTCCCTCTATTATCAAGTCCCCACGACATACCCCATTACAGTCACTGTCCATCAGAGTAATAAGATGCTATAGAATCACTACTTGTCTTCTCTGTGTTATACTGCCTTCCCCGTGCCCCCCCCACACACATTATGCGTGCTATCATGATGCCCCTTTTCCCCCTTATCCCTCCCTTCCCACCCATCCTTCCCAATCTCTTTCCCTTTGGTAACTGTTAGTCCATTCTTGGGCTCGGTGATTCTGCTGCTGTTTTGTTCCTTCAGTTTTTGCTTTGTTCTTATACTCCACATATGAGTGAAATCATTTGATACTTGTCTTTCTCCACCTGGCTTATTTCACTGAGCATAATCCCCTCTAGCTCCATCCATGTTGTTGCAAATGGTAGGATTTGTTTTCTTCTTATGGCTGAATAATATTCCATTGTGTATATGTACCACCTCTTCTTTATTCATTTATCTACTGATGGACACTTAAGTTGTTTCCATTTCTTGGCTATTGTAAATAGTGCTGTGATAAACATAGAGGTGCATATCCCTTTTTCAAACTGGGCTCCTGCACTCTTAGGGTAAATTCCTAGGAGTGGAATTCCTGGGTCAAATGGTATTTCTATTTTGAGCTTTTTGAGGAACCTCCATACTACTTTCCACAATGGTTGAACTAATTTACATTCCCACCAGCAGGGTAGGAGGGTTCCCCTTTCTCCACATCCTCGCCAACATTTGTTGTTGTTTGTCTTTTGGATGTTGGCCATCCTAAGTAATATGAGGTGACATCTCATTGTGGTTTTAATTTGCATTTCTCTGATCATTAAGGATGTAGGGCATCTCTTCATGTACCTGTTGGCCATCTGAATTTCTTCTTTGGAGAACTGTCTGTTCAGCAACTTTGCCCATTTTTTTAATTGGCTTATTTGCTTTTTGTTTGTTGAGATGCGTGAGCTCTTTATATAATTTGGATGTCAACCCCTTATCAGTTATGTCATTTATGAATATATTCTCCCATACTATAGGATGTCTTTTTGTTCTACTGATGGTGTCCTTTGCTATACAGAAGTTTTTTAGTTTGATGTAGTTCCACTTGTTCATTTTTGCTTTTGTTTCCCTTGCCTGGGGAGATATGTTCATGAATAAGTTGCTTGTGTTTATGTCCAAGAGATTTTTGTCTATGTTTTTTTCTAAGAGTTTTATGGTTTCATGACTTACATTCAGGTCTTTGATCCATTTTGAGTTTACTTTTGTGTATGGGGTTAGAAAATAATCCAGTTTCCTTCTCTTCCATATAGCTAGCTGTCCAGTTTTGTCAACACCAGCTGTTGAAGAGGCTTTCATTTCCCCATTGTATATTCATGGCTCCTTTATCGTATATTAATTGACCATATATGCTTGGATTTATATCTGAGCTCTATAGTCTGTTCCATTGGTCTGTAGGTCTTTTCTTATGCCAGTACCAAATTGTCTTGATTACTGTGGCTTTGTAGTAGAGCTTTAAGTTAGGGAGCATAATCCCACCAGTTTTATTCTTCCTTCTCAGGATTGCTTTGGCTATTTGGGGTATATTATGGTTCCTCTTCTCTTATTTTTTGGCCATTTTGTTTTGACACCCAATATCCGAGGCAATTTTTGTTTGACTGCCTGATTTTGTATATGGAGAACTGTAAATAATCTGTGACTCTGGATGGTATTGTCTTCCAGAAAAGATTAGCTTTTGCTAATCTGGTGTTGAGCAGATTGGAGGCTGGGCTTTGGTCTTTGTGAGAATTCATTGATTTCCTGTTCACCCCTACTACTAGGGTGCATCCCTTTAGCATCTCAGCTGAAACTCTGGGGTGTTTACCTGGTCTTCTCTCTTTGGTGGACCCTGAACTCTGCTTATTTTTCCCCTTTATCCTAAAACTGCTAGAACTCTGCTCAGCTTTCAGTTTCTGTGCTGCTGCTTGAAATTTGGTAAGTGCCTTAAGGGGAAAATGATGCTGAGTAACAGTTTCATCTCTTTACACTTCCTTTCTCTCCAGGATTTGGGGAGCCTCAAATCCTTCCTGCCTTGGTATTCCTCTGATGTTTTCAAAGAGATTTTTTAACTTCATTTCAGAAAGAGATGGTCAGCAACAAGCTAGTTCATTGTTACCCAAAGTGGAAAATCCTATACTACCACCTCTCATAAAGATCTGACATGCTGCCCTCAAAACTGTCCACATCCCGGTTCCTGCAAAGGGGACTGCAGAGCCACCTGGTCAGACCCATGGGATCAGCACACACAGCCTCAAATTATCTCAGCAACTAAGATTCAGAGAAGTGAGCTCTGGCTAACCTCCAAGTGAGTAAGTCAGGAATCCCGGCTGAGGCCTGCAGCAGTGGACACTGCCCAGTCTCATAGGCACATCAAAGCCTCTGGGGTGTTTCAGCTAGGCCCGGACTCTACGCCCCAACAAGCAGAAGCTAGAGCTGACATTCAGTTATGCAGTAACTGACAAACAGCTGAAATTTCATGGGCAGGAAAGAGCCCAAATGTTCCTAAGGTATATTTCCTTAAACTTCACTTCTTTATTACTTTTTCTTTTTTTGTATTGTACTCAGAGCAGCTGGCCAGTGGTGATAGCTGAAGGTTGCATAGGAAAGAAAAGGGGGGGAAATGCAAACTACAGCATGTAAGGAAATTAATTTCCAGTGTGAGAAGAATTGACTATGACAATAATATGTCCATGTGACTCATGTATTTCTTTATGCTGCCTACATATAACGACAAGAACTACAGGTCAACTTTCAGCCTTTCAGGGTTTCTTTTTTCCCTTTGGTGGTGGTTGTTTTTATTGTCAGGCAATTTCATACCAGGGTCAGGCCTGTTATGAGAAATACATTAAATACAATTTAAAAACAATATAAAATTATGCAAAAACCAACTTACTGTAGTTTCTCCATAAGAACATATGGGAAATGCTTAGTTCTTTTTAAATAAATGGTGATCAAAAGTGATTTTTAAGAATTTAGTTATTTTCTTTTCCCCTTCCACTTAAATGATTGGGGACATCACAGGAGAGCTGAACAATCAGAACCTGGCATCTTTTCTTTCTTAGATTGTCAACAGAGGTGAAATTGAAGGTTAAAATGATGGCCTACAGAATACATGTACTATGGGATGAAGATAGCTGTAGTAAATATCTCATTTTAAGCATTCTTTATTTGTGCTTTAAAAAGACCTGAGAATCTGAGGTGCTACAGTCAAATATAACTGACTTGGAGAGCCAGGACCTAGGCTCTAGTCTCAGTTCTCGGCTAACCAGTTGGCGGACCTCTGTGGGCACCAGTTCCTCTTCTTTAAGTTAAGGGAATGGAACTTCATGACTTCTAAATTTCATGTTCCATAGTTGTATATAAAACTGATTTGTAATTAAATATGTACTCATATGTTTGTACCATGATAACAGCACTTCATATACTGACTTAGCATCATATACTGATCATCTATTCTAAGAGTGCTTCACAGAGGGGAACATACTAGGCATTGGTCTATTTTCTTGAAGGGCTTTACCTGGGTGTATCTCAGTCCACCACCCAGATTGTAAATCCTTAGTGGTCAGGGACTTTTATATCCCTAGTGCCAAGCACAGCCTGAGATACTAAGCTAGTACTTAAGTGTGCCGAGAAATTGACTGAGCAGTGAGTGTTTAGTACTGAAAGACCAATGGCAGAGGCCAGTGGACTATTGTCTCCATTATCACAAATCCATAAGCCTAACAGGGCACTGTGAAATGGAAGATGGGCTTTCCTCCATTTACAGAAGGAACCAACAGCTTTAGTGTGGACAGGCAGAGAACAACAGAAATGTTAGCCACATTCATACATTCACTGCACACAGGCCAGGGGCTGGTAAACTTTTTCTGTAAAGGGCCATATAGTAAATATTTTTGGCCTTCTGGGCCATAAGGTCTCTATAGCAACCACTCAACTCTGACATTACAGTGCAAAAGCAGCCATAGACATTATATAAGCAAATGCGTGTGGCTCTGTTCCAGTAAAACCTTATTTATGGGCACTGAAATTAGAATTTCATGGAATTTTGACATGTCACAAAATAGTCGTCTTTTTTTAAATTTTTTTCCCAACCATTTAGAATGTAAAAACTATTCTCAGCTTGTGGGCCATATGACAGCAGGCCAAGAGCCAGGTTTGGCCAGTGGGACCTTTATTTGCTGTCCCTGGCATAGAGGTGGGTGCCCACTTGCTGAGGTGGTCATTTAGCAGTGAGAGTTACCTACTGAAGTGGAGGTGACCTAAGGGAATCCATGACCACCGTACAGTTAGCCAGGACAGACTTCCTAGGGGACATAAGAAATGCAGTACAGCACAAATCCTACAGCTGTGTCATGCTTTAGGGCATCAAGCACTGTCCTATCAAGCACATTAGCTTTTGGATCATCAAAAATTGAGGTTAAGCCAATGTCTTTAGGCCGTGTGTCTTTTCCAGCACGCCCTGGGTCCTCAGTGACACTAAAAGTGTTTAAATGAAGAAAATGAAAGAGATTTAAATTAAGACTTAGCCAGATTCCAGCTCCCAGGCATGGTGCACATGGTGTCGAGCCTTGTGGTTGCTCCCCAGGGAAGATAAGATGGGAACAGACACAGCACTTCTCATGACCTCCTCCTCCCGTTTCCCCATAGATGCGGTGCTGCCTCCTCCAAGGTCAGGTCATGGAAGTAAGTCACCTTAAAGTTGTGAGAAAGGGGAACTGTGCTCAGGGAGCATGATTTCCTCAGGAACACTGGGGATTCTTCTGGGCTTGACTTGGTTAGAGAAATAGGAAATATCTGGGCCATAGGAGATCTCTTGGGAAAAGGCCGTTAGCACTTTCATGCTACAATTTTTAACTGAAAAAAACCATTCAAATGAACTAACTGCCATTTGACCACCTTCCTTCATGATGTCTTTGCTGACTCAAAGCAAAATTTTCCAATTGGTTCTTAAGATACCCCCAAAGCTGCATAGTGACCAACTTAGAAACTCTTCTTCCCTCCTCTCCACCTTCCTTCCTCCCTTCCCTCTTTGCTCTCTCTCTCTCTCTCTCTTTCTTTCATTATCGTAAAATATGCATATCATTTTCCACTTTAATCATTTTGAGGTGTACAGTTCAGGGACATTAAGTGCATTTACAGTGTTTGCAGTCTTCACCACCATCTATCTCCAGAATTTTGTCATATTCCCAATCTGAAACTCTGTACCCACTGAACAATAACTCTCCTTTCTTTCTTTTGTTTTATTTTTTTCTCTTTCCTTCTTTCTCTTAGTATTAATTTGTGGAGGTCACATTCAATAGAGCACTATTCAGAGTGAGGACAAATTCAAAAGCATTGAATTTGAAGAGACGTCTGAGTTTGAGTCCTGGTTCTTCTGATTGTCAACTGTGACTGGGCAAGTCACTCTACAGGCCTCAGTTTTCTGATCTGTAAAATGAGGTTAAGGGCATTTACTTTTAATGTATCATAGTACTGTTGTAATTCATATAACAATGAAATGAAACAAAATCATGTATTGACTTCTTTATGAAGTGTCAGAATTCCTAGTCAAAAGTGTGAGTGTACCATTAGCATGATTGTTATTTATGTTGGTAAGGGAGCCAAGCCCGCACTGGCGAAATCCCAACCAGTTGACGTTCTAGTGGACAGTCATTCCTTTTCGGGAAATATAATAAATAAAATAAATAAGTGCAGGCACAGAGTAAGTGCTACATAAGCTTTTGTTAAATAGAAAAATAAATAAAAAGAAACTGAGACAACACATTTATGCAAAAATAGCCAATTTATAGAAGTAGGAGGAGAATTCAAGGCTCCAGTCTCCACCCAGTTCCCTTGTCTCCCCATCTTGGGCCCCTTTACCACATGGTGGTACCTCCCTGACACTGCCAGGATCAACCTCCTGGGCTAGGGTACCCAATAAGCTACAAAGTTGGGTCACCATTTCACTAGATGTAAAGCCTCTCACAAAAGGTGATTTAAATATAGCACTGTTAACTTTTTCTAATTAGACACAATGACTCATATGCCATGATGGTATTTTTGAGTTTAATAATTCTTATTTTGAAGAATCATTTTATTGAGATGATTTAGAAATTTTATTTTTTATTCCCAATAATTTGAAATATAGTTAAAAACCAAAGTTGTCTCTGATATATATGTTTATCAAGTTAACTGGACTAGGAGAAGAGTTTTCATAGCGGATGCTGTTGGTGGCCTGCCCATTCTCCTTGCATACAATGGAGGCCACCTACCAACCTGGGCATCCTGCGTGTCTCTGATCAAGGGTGAGTGTCCGGCCATGGGAAGGTGTGGGGGCCAGAAAGAGTGCCTGAGAATTAACACCACAGGACAGTCCTCAACCAAAGAGGGATGGGAGCTGGTGGACACCTCAGCCTCCTCACCTCTTGACAGCACAGTTCTGCAGTGTGCTCCCCACAGTCTCAGGAGGGCCCTGGCAGGCCTGTGCTCCAGTTTCCCAGAGTGGTACCCTTGCTTGGCTTCTGTCGCCTCCCTGTCCCACCTCCCTTCTCACCTCTGGGCTTCCTGGGATCCCCTTGCAAACAAACTACTTGCTCCTAAATTCTTGCCTCAGGGTCTGTTTGGGGGTGAATGATAACTTATGAAGGTAACTTAGGGCCCAGGGTCTATTATCGCTCCCACTCTAGAGCAGGGGTGACTTTTCTCTGTATTTGGGACTTTCCCCCTTTCTCCGTGTTTCTTTTGTATTACTCAGTGGAGTAAGTGCAGGCCGTGTCTAACTACAACTTGCAAATGGGGTTTATAAACATCCTCCCAACTTTTTGGCTCATAAATTGCTGAGAAAGTATAGCAAGTTATAAATATACGGTCTTCCCTCCATAACATTTTTGAAGAATGGCCTAGGAACAATTTGTACCAGGATGTTTGTACACCTACTGAAACATAACTGGGTTACTGCCTGCCTTTGCCATTTTAAACATACACCCTGGCAACTGTAATCTTTCATCCTGCTTATGCCCCTTCTGACAGGCTCACTTGAAGGATTAGCACTGAGCTTGGGAGTTAGATCATCCTGCAGAGACCCGCTCTGGGCCCGCAGGTCAGTGGCTGCCCAACTGCCGAAGTGTGGTAAGATGCCCAGCCATTGTTTGCATCTCTCTTCCCATTTCAGACCTCAGTGTCGACATCCCCCATCTTCCAGAACCAGTATCCTATCTTCTGAAACCTTCCTCAGGTCACTGGCTTTCTCTCCAGCCTCGAGCTAGCCTCTAGCTTTCTGTCCTTCCCTGAAGCCCTTCCACCCCTTCCACCTCAGCTCCAGGGACTCCAGCGGCTCACTGGGATGGCCTCTTAAGGCCCTGAGGCCTCCGAACAAATGAGAAAGCCCAGCCCTCACGCTAGGCTTCAGACCACAGGGAAGTTCAGGGTGTGAATATGGGGGCGAAAGGGGCAGGAGATTCTGCATAACAGATGCAAGGAAGAAAAGGAATGTTGTCTCTGCCTAGAAACACTGCTTTCCCCACGGCTGGAGCAGGTGCGGAACAGGCCTGCTGATCACTTCTTTGGCTTTCTTAATTCCAATACCAGTGAAGGGGAGCAGAGTTTACCACCTCAAAGTATGCCTTTTGGCATAACGATGATCTGGGGCTCGTTATTTTCAATAAACAGCAGACACAGGAGAAGCTGTGAAAACTGAGCTGAAGTTGCCCTTTGTAAGAGACTTTCACATGGGTAAGGGACATCTCCCTGTGCAAGGGTGCCTCCTTCTCTGGGCCAGGAAGGGGAGGATTACTGTACATCTCTAGAAACTCTTATCAATGGGGAGGGCTTAGATTTAAATCTGCATAACAGCCAAACCCTTGTTTACAGTAGGTTGCCTGGTAACCCCCCACAACTGCCACTCCCCACCGCCAACATATTTGGCTTGAGTTGGAGATGGTCTTTAAGGTGGTGGCTTAGGCCATTTCAGACAGTTACTCAGTTTGCTTGGGTCTCTCCCATGTACACGTGGGGTACACGTGTTATTAAACTTCTGTTGATTTTTTTCCCTGCTGATCTGTCTTTTATTACAGGGGGGTCTTCCAAGAACCTAAGATGGTAGAGGGAAATTCTTTTTCCTCCCTGACACTAGAAAGCCCAGGTTGCCTGCTCAACCACAGGACCCGCACGATAGGAAGCAGTAGGGCCTGGTGGTATGCTTAGGGGGCAGCCTTCATGGGCTTCGGTCTTGTCTCCAATGCTCAGCACTGATGGCCTTGGAAAAGTTATTTGCTTCAGTTTCCTCTTCTGTGAAAGAGCAGTAACTTAGTTCCTGCCATATAGAACTGTGCGGATAAGAAGTGGTAATTTAAACAAAGCTCATAGCACACTTACCTGATCCATGGTAAGCCTCCAACAAGTTTTAGGTCTTGTTGTTATTCACAGAATCGATCTAATTGAAACCCAGGTACAGAATGGTCATATTTTTAAATAAAAATCCATATAAATAGAAGCCTTGATATTTTCCTCCCTTACCTGTTAGATCAGGTTGCACTCTCCTGGAGGGTGTGAACCACACCACTTTGGAGTCCATTACTGTATATATATATAATATATATGTTTGTTTGTTTTGTTTTATTTTGATGAACTCTGGAAAGGAAGGTACAAACATCTTGACCTTTCATTCCTAAGTATTTCTGTGTGTATTTCCTAAGAACAAGGTCACTTCTACATAACCCCAGTGCTGTTATTCACACCTAATGAAATTAACAACAATTCCTTAATATCATCAAATATGTAGTCCATAATCAAATTTCCTCATTTCCCCCAAAATGTCTTTTACAACTTTTTTAAAAATCCAGGATCAAATCAAGGTGTATGCATTGCATTTGGTTGTTTTATATTTCTTTTTTCCCAGTTTTATTGATATAATTGATACATAACATTATATAACTTCAAGATATATTATATATATATATATATATATGATTTCAGATTGTCCTACTATTGGCAATCAGGGCCACACTATGAATTCCATGGGCCCTCAGCCCTTTTACCTTCATGGGACTCTTTTTCCATAAAAAATATTAAGATTTATATTTTATAATTGTATTGGCATAAAGACAAACATAATCCAAGATGGATTATACTCATTTTTTCCTTCTGACTGTAAAAGAAAAGAAAACATTTTCCTGAGTCCTGAAAGGTGTCACAGGCACTAGACCTCATGCCTACCCTGACTAATGAAGAAGTTCACCCTAGGTTTGACCATTTGATTAAAAGTGTGACCTCTGGATCTCCCCATCATAAGGGTACATTACCCCCTTTGCAATTAGATTGTAATCTGTGAGGAGACTCTGTGAATATCCTGTTCCCCTAAAACCTCTCCCTCAGTAATTTTATTTTTTATGTTTTTGCCTGAGTCAGTTATTGCGTTGAAAGTTGCAGGAATTACCTCCTGTTCCGAGATGAAGATACCAAGGTGCAAAGAGTTGGTGATTTGTCCAAGACCATAAAGCTAGTTAGTAGAATTACCGTTAGGAACCAGATTTCTCTGCTGCCAAGTCCACATTAGAGCCCAGAGGAAACTGGAGTATATTGAGAAGGAGTGAAAAAGAGCGTTGGAGTTATTTGGCCTGGAGAGAAGAGCAGAAAAGGATGACTATAATCTGTTGCATATTTGAAGACAAAGGTTGGATGGGCACCAAGGACCAGCAAGTGCTCCACTTGCAGAGTAATAGCTCAGAGGAGATAAGATTCCACTGCTCTGTATTGTAATCATTTTACAAGTCAGCTAATAATTACCTCTCATTTCTTCAGAAAAGTTCTTAGTGTTATTCTCTGGGGAGAACAAAGCCAATGTTTAATAGTCTTGTCAAAACTGATTAGGTATTAGGATTCTAATTTCAATGCTGACAATGTGTCAATTACCCTGCAGACCATTTGGTTCATTTAGCTTTCTCTCCACCTCAGTCCCCTCCAGGTAGTGGGCATCACGATTGTGGTGGAGGTGTAAAATACTGTTCTCAACACTTCCTATGGGCTTCACTAGGTAATTACTTACAAATAATTGCTTAAGTGCCAGATCCTTAAAAACAAACTGCCCATATTTGAATAAAAGACATACCTTTCTGTGTGGGCAAAGGTTTCTAACCCTGGGTATGGGAGCTACTTCTACTTGCCAAAACTCTCTTTGACACATTAGTCTTGTTACAGAGACTATTTTTGACCTTTTTAATATTTGCATAAGAAAAATGAAGTGCAGGTGTTATCAGAAGTGGGAAGCAATTGTCTTGAGCTCCATATTATCAGAAGAGGGAATTTGTCAGTCCATGGAAGAATGATTCTTACTAACTGTGTAAAAGTGAATCTAGTCTTTTTTGTGAGAAGTGGGAAATAAGAGACACATCTGCAAGTCACACATTATTAATCAATTAATTAGCAACTATTTCCTGAGCCTCTACTTTGAAATAAGTGGTGTGCAGAATAAGGGACCTGGAGCATTTTTAGTGATATAGAAAGAAGGGAAGAGGAGATGTACACTTCTGACCTCAGGAAACTTAGGAGAAATCAGGTAGGAAAGCCATACCCATGGGAAGCTAGCAAACAATTTGAGATGGTGCCTAGTAAGCATAAAATGAGAAGAGTTGATAATCATGTCATAAAATTAGACAAGTTAGGAGAAAGCATGGGAATTATCAAGGCCTATATTGGTCATAAAAAGCTTCAAGATGTACTTATAAGCTGAAATTTGGCAAGATAGAATTCAGATGAATGGATACTCTGGGATTAGGCTTGAAGAAAGGAGGGAGGCAGGAAAGTGATGGAGAATTTAGCAATAGGACATAGCCTCATCTGTCTCTTGAGTACAATTGGAAGTTGCTCATTCTTTCAGAGGACAGCAGGTAGGGGATGATCTACACAAAACAATCCTAAAAATAAATCTGATGACAACTTTAAATGACCATCATGTCTAATGTTTTAGATAAGGTTCTTTTGTTGACAAAGAACAGAAACCACTCAAGCTAACTCAAGTGAAAAGGAAACAGGAGAGTTGTAAGATTGCAGTAGGAGACCTCTTGTGCATTCAAAAGTAGTTCATGGACCAGGAGCACGAACTACATGGACCAGAAGCAGGAGCTTGTCTTGATGGATAAGAACTTTTGTATGATTTAGGGCCACATCATCTCAGCTTCTTTTAATGTCTGCCTCATTTCCTTCTTTTTCTCTCAATCTACGTATACTCTGCTTATTGGTCTTGCACGTGGTTAAAATATGGCTGTCCTGATCCCTTCCTTGACATCAAAATCTTTTATTTCCAGTATCTATCATTGACTGCATCCTCTCAATTTCTCAGTTTAAATGCTTAAGAGAAAGAAAGACTCTTTAGTAGCTGGACAGACAGTTTGTTACTGGCTGAGATGCTGTTTTTCCCACTATCATGTTTCAGAGGCAATGAGGAATGAAGGCAGCAAACAAGACTACAGAGCAACCAGCAAAGATTTTCATGAGAAGTGAAAAGAAAATGACTCCTGCCAGTCAGGGGGGTCTCTAAGGGAGGATGCTATTAAGGCAGCAGTGTCTAGGGGTTTTTATGGCTTCTTGAAAGGAGGAAGTCTCGCCACATGGACCTAACAGACAACTGAACTAATGACATCACAACTTACTCCTGACTGGCTGAAAATACAATGCTTCATTTGCATAGGGTGTAACCAATCAGAGCTGAGGTCTATCTAAGTGTACTTTTGAGTAGCTGAGTTGAGTGGAGATTTAGAAACTTACAAGGGCCTTGAAACTTACAGGGGCCCTGAACTCTATCTGCCTGCATCCCGCTATCACCTGCCTCAAGTTCACTGGCTGGTTGAGACTGTGTCCATCCAACTCCCTGCACTAGAAGCTCTAGGCAGAATAGCCAACGAGAAGAAGAAATAGACGAATATGTTCCATGCTCTATAGAACCATTAGACTTCCCGGGAACATTTGATATATTCCATACACAATTGGAAAATGCCTGGTCTGTTTCTCTGCCTCTACAAAGGATTTCCCCAAGGCTTTTTTCCAAAAGAGCTGTGGAATACTGAAAAGACTTGGTCCTAAATTGAATACTGACTCCACCACCTCTGAAACTATCTGAGCTTCAGTTTGTCACCTGTAGATGGAGATAATAGTGTCTACCTGTTGGAGTTGTCTAGAACATAAATGAGATAATGTAGATGTTATTCTCTGCTTGGCACAAGGCAAGAGCTTCGTAATAGAATTTCTTTAATTTCTTTGATGTTGTGTGAATATTCCATAATAGAAAATTGTTTACAATGCATTTTACTTATGTATTAATTTCTCACATGATATGTGAATATATCTGAATATTTTAAAGCAAATCCTAGATATTTTTTTACTTCATGATAAGTATTTTAGGGTGTGTTTGTAATAAATAAAGTCCTTTTAAAAGCACAGTACTGCAATACCATTATTATACCCAATACGTTAGAAAATAATTCCTTGATATCACCAGTACTAAATCTATGTTTGATTTTCCTCAACGGTCTCAAAAATATCTTTTTATGGTTGCTTGGTTTGACACAAAATCCAAAGGGGTCTACACGCTGCACTTGATTGATACGTCTTGCACATCTCAGTTGGTCTGTAACCATTTTGCCTGCTTTTCTATGCCATAGATTTGTTTTACGGGGCCTTTATTCTCATAGAATTTTCCAGTTTGGGATTTGACTGATTGTATCTTCATGGCATCATTTAGCAGGTTCTTCTATCCCCACATCTCCTGAAAACTGGTACATAGATCTAGAGACTTATTTAGATTTTGATTCAAAGGTTTTTTTTTCTGGTAAAACCGTAAAAGAAAATTTTTATACTCTTTTATGTTTTAAAAGTAATGAATTTGAAACAGCTGCACAATAGTTCCCATGGCATTTTGCACTTAGGAATACAAGAATCCCAGGAGAGGAGGAAATCCATTCACTCTGATTTCTGCCTCATGCATGAATGAATCACCTTCACTGGGAGAGTTAATGGTACTTACGATAGTCCTCTGCCAGAACATGCAGATAGAAGTCAGAATTACCACTTCATCTTGAATCAATTATGTGAGATATCTTTAGTCATACACATCTTTGACTGAAGATGTTCACATTCACTTAAAGATATCAATTCCTTGCCTACATTCTAAACTAGGAATAAAAAGGTTTGAAATGACTAGTGACTAGAGAAAGTGCCAGAAGAAAATTAATCTTCCTTTGATATTTATATTTTTTTTACAATTGTTTAAAATGAACTAATACAAAATTATGGGTGGAAAAGCAAACCCAGATAAACTGAAGCAGGACTATAGTGTTCCTTTGGCATGCTGGGAATGTCCAATAAGTAATAGCCCTCTCTTCCCTAGCTGAGCTGAGAACAGGCAGCTAAGCTAAAGAAATCAGACAGATGATGATAAAAATAATTGCTTCTATGTCTGATAAAGCTGTCTGGAGAATGTGACTTAGGTCCACAGCAATAATGAACTTGCAGACACTCAGATCTACTATATTAGATGTGCCCTTCCCATAGTCAGGGACAGTTAGACAGCCCAACGCACATGCCAGGTTCTTTTTGCTAAACTCACCACTTAATAACTCACTCTCCCTTCTTGGAGGAAGGCAGAAAGCGGGTGAGGAGTCAAGGTACAGCCAAGAGTAAGTCAACAGAGGTTTAATAAACAAGCAGACATGTGCCGTCGCCCATCACTAAAGTCCATGAGAGAGAGTATCATAGGTAGAACTCAGTTTTAAAACAGCGTTTTCAGCAATGAACACCCTCATATTTAGTTGGAACCAAGTCATAATCGACTTCCACAGTATCGCACCTCATGTTCAATTAAACAAGTGTTTGTGGAATGTGAGCAGATCACAGTGCTGGCAGTTACCAAGATGGAAAAAGACACACTTTGCCCACCAGGGACTCATCCGCTGGTGGATTCCAGTCAAGTGTACAAAAAACAGGTGTGGGCTCACAGTGCTAGGCATCGGATGGAGAATTGTGGCAGGCATGGAGATGCTCTATTTGGCCCTCTCTTGAAGAAAAGCCTCACTGTCTAGCTTCAGGGACTGTGGCTAGCTGCAGGGACAGCTGTCAGCTCCTTTGAGTCCACCTCAGCTTTCAAGCTATGGTCATGCTCTCCTTGGGCAGTTACTGCACACTGAACCAGATAGTAACTGAGTTCACACTCTTTTTGGGTGGTCCCAGTCAGTAACTAAGCAATGTGGTGATACAAGGGACTGGCCATTTCCACCCAAGATAGGACTCCTCCACTAGGCACTCTTTGCTTCCAAGCTTCCCATTGGGCTGGTGTTGGGTGACCAGCTGTCCTGGTTTGCTGAGCGATTTCCCAGGAAGTCAGTTTTCTGTCAGTACAAAAACTGAGATATTCCCAAGCAAACTAGAATGGTTGGTCACCTTCACTGGTATAGACCTTGTTGGCTTGGCATCAGAGTCTAACATTCCCTCTATGCAGTCCTGCTTCCTCCTCTTTTGCCTTCCAAGGTATTGCTCCCCAATAAACTTTTTGTCCTCCTGACTTCATCTCAGTGTCTGCTTCCCAGAGCACTTGACCCAAGACAGGGGCACATACAGCAGAAAAACCAGGAAGCACCTAAATATGGCAAGAGAGGATGGGGCTGAAAGAGAGTAGGAGGGCAGGGGAGAGATGAACTGGATCATCACAGGGGTGATCTTATCTATAACTTGTTCAGGAGACTATTCCTTCTCAATCCCTTTTGGGGGGGAAAAAGAGGCATATGTAAATACTCAGTGGCTTAAGGTTCTCTAACCTGCATCTGAATACTCAAAATGAAGGTTTTCCCAAAAAAGCCTCAGTGCTTCTCCCTGTGTCCTTTAATCATGCTTTATTATTAATTTCTATGATTTAAGATGCAAAATGAAAGAAGCTTCAACTTTCCTGAACTATTCTTTTTTTTAAATTTTTTTATTTTGATGTCATTAATCTACAATTACATGAGGAACATTATGTTTACAAGATTCCCCCCATCAGCACGTCCCCCCCCCACATACCCCCTTAAAGTCTCTGTGCATCAGCGTAGTAAGATGCTGTAGAGTCACTACTTGTCATGTGTTGTACAGCCCTCCCCGTGCCCCCCTCATTATACATGCTAATCATAATGCCCCCTTTCTTTTTTCCCCACCTTTATCCCTCCCTTCCCACCCATCCTCCCCAGTTCCTTTCCCTTTGGTAACTGTTAGTCCTTTCTGGAGATCTGTGAGTCTCCTGCTGTTTTGCTCCTTCAGTTTTTTCTTTGTTCTTATACTCCACAGATGAGTGAAATCATTTGATACTCATCTTTCTCCGCCTGGCTTATTTCACTGAGCATAATCCCCTCTACCTCCATCCATGTTGTTGCAAATGGTAGGATTTGTTTTCTTCTTATGGCTGAGTAATAATCCATTGTGTATATGTACCACATCTTCTTTATCCATTCATCTACTGATGGACGCTTAGGTTGCTTCCATTTCTTGGCTATTGTAAATAGTACTGCGATAAACATAGGGGTGCATATGTCTTTTTCAAACTGGGCTGCTGCATTCTTAGGGTAAATTCCTAGGAGTGGAATTCCTGGGTCAAATGGTATGTCTATTTTGAGCTTTTTGATGAATATCCATACTGCTTTCCACAATGGTTGAACTAATTTACATTCCTACCAGCAGTGTAGGAGGGTTCCCCTTTCTCCACATCCTCGCCAACATTTGTTGTTGTTTGTCTTTTGGATATTGGCCATCCTAACTGGTGTGCAGTGATATCTCATTGTGGTTTTAATTTGCATTTCTCTGATGACTAGTGATGTGGAGCACCTTTTCATGTGTCTGTTGGCCATCTGAATTTCTTCTTTGGAGAAGTGTCTGTACAGCTCCTCTGACCATTTCTTTATTAGATTATTTGCTTTTTGTTTGTTGAGGTGCATGAGCTCTTTATATATTTTGGATGTCAACCCTTTATTGGTTCTGTCATTTATGAATATATTCTCCCATATTGCAGGATGCCTTTTTGTTCTATTGGTGGTGTTCTTTGCTGTACAGAAGCTTTTCAGCTTGATATAGTCCCACTTGTTCATTTTTGCTTTTATTTCCCTTGCCTGGAGAGATATGTTCATGAAGAAGTTGTTCATGCTTATGTCCAAGAGATTTTTGCCTATGTTTTTTTCTAAGAGTTTAATGGTTTCATGGCTTACGTTCAGGACTTTGATCCATTTTGAATATACTTTTGTGTATGGGGTTAAACAGTGATCCAGTTTCATTCTCTTACATGTAGCTATCCAGTTTTGCCAACACCACCTGTTGAAGAGGCTGTCATTTTCCCCATTGTATGCACATGACTTCTTTATTGTATATTAATTGACCATATATGTTTGGGTTAATATCTGGACTCTCTATCCTGTTCCAATGGTCTGTGGGTCTGTTCTTGTGCCAGTACCAAATTGTCTTGATTATTGTGGCTTTGTAGTAGAGTTTGAAGTTGGGAAATGAGATCCCCCCAGCTTTATTCTTCCTTCTCAGGATTGCTTTGGCTATTCGGGGTCTTTGGTGGTTCCATATGAATTTTAAAACTATTTGTTCCAGTTTTTGTTGAAGAATGCTGTTGGTATTTTGATAGGGATTGCATTTAATCTGTAGATTGCTTTAGGCAGGATGGCCATTTTGACAACATTAATTCTTCCTAGCCAAGATCATAGGATGAATTTCCATTTGTTAGTGTCCTCTTTAATTTCTCTCAAGAGTGTCTTATAGTTTTCAGACTATAGGTCTTTCACTTCCTTGGTTAAGTTTTTTCCTAGATATTGTATTCTTTTTGATGCAATTGTGAATGGAATTGTTTTTCCGATTTCTCTTTCTGCTAGTTCATTGTTAGTATATAGGAAAGCAACAGATTTCTGTGTGTTAATTTTGTATCCTGAAACTTTGCTGAAATCAGATATTTGTTCTAGTACTTTTGGAGTGGAGTCTTTAGGGTTTTTTATGTACAATATTATGTCATCTGCAAATAGTGACAGTTTGACTTCTTCTTTACCAATCTGGATGCCTTTTATTTCTTTGTTTTGTCTGATTGCCATGGCTAGGACCTCCAGTACTATGTTAAATAACAGTGGGGAGACTGGGCATCCCTGTCTTGTTCCCAATCTTAGAGGAAAGGCTTTCAGCTTCTCACTGTTAAGTATGATGTTGGCTGTGGGTTTGTCATATATGGCCTTTATTATGTTGAGGTACTTGCCCTCTATACCCATTTTGTTGAGAATTTTTATCATGAATGGATGTTGAATTTTGTCAAATGCTTTTTCAGCATCTATGAAGATGATCATGTGGTTTTTGTCCTTCTTTTTGTTGATGTGGTGGATGATGTTGATGGATTTTCGAATGTTGTACCATCCTTGCATCCTTGAGATGAATCCCACCTGATCATGGTGTATGATCTTCTTGATGTGTTTTTTAATTCAGTTTACTAATATTTTGTTGACGATTTTTGCGTCTATGTTCATCAGGGATATTGGTCTGTAATTTTCTTTTTTGGTGGGGTCTTTGCATGGTTTTGGTATTAGAGTGATGCTGGCTTCATAGAATGAGTTTGGAAGTATTCCTTCCTCTTCTATTTTTTGGAAAACTTTAAGGAGAATGGGTATTATGTCTTCTCTATATGTCTGATAAAATTCCGAGGTAAATCCATCTGGCCCAGGGGTTTTGTTTTTGGGTAGTTTTTTGATTACCGATTCAATATCGTTGCTGATAATTGATCTGTGTAGATTTTCTGTTTCTTCTTGGTCAGTCTTGGAAGGTTGTATTTTTCCAGAAAGTTGTCCATTTCTTCTAGGTTTTCCAGCTTTTAGTGTATAGATTTTCATAGTATTCTCTAATAATTCTTTGTATTTCTGTGGGATCAGTAGTGATTCTTCCTTTCTCATTTTTGATTCTGTTGATGTGTGTAGATTCTCTTTTCTCTTGATAAGTCTGGCTAGGGGCTTATCTATTTTGTTTATTTACTCAAAGAGCCACCAGCTCTTGGTTTCATTGAATTTTTTTCTACTGTTTTATTCTTCTCAATTTTATTTATTTCTTCTCTGATTTTTATTATGTCCCTCCTTCTGCTGACTTTGGACCTCATTTGTTCTTTTTCCAGTTTCAATAATTGTGACTTTAGTCTATTCATTTGGGATTGTTCTTCCTTCTTTAAATAGACCTGGATTGCTATATACTTTCCTCTTAGAACTGCCTTTGCTACATCCCACAGAAGTTGGGGCTTTGTGCTGTTGTTGTCATCTGTCTCGATATTTTGCTTGATCTCTATTTTGATTTGGTCATTGATCCATTGATTATTTAGGAGCATGTTGTTAAGCCTCCATGTGTTTGTGAGCCTTTTTGTTTTCTTTGTACAATTCATTTCTAGTTTTATACCTTTGTGGTCTGAGAAGTTGGTTGGTAGAATTTCACTCTTTTTGAATTTACTGAGGCTCTTTTTGTGGCCTAGTATGTGGTCTATTCTGGAAAATGTTCCATGTGCACTTGAGAAGAATGTGCATCCTGCTGCTTTTGGGTTTAGAATTCTGTAGATGTCTGTTAAGTCCACCTGTCCTAGTGTGTTGTTCAGTGCCTCTGTGTCCTTACTTATTTTCTGTTTGGTGGATCTGTCCTTTGGGGTGAGAGGTGTGTTGAAGTCTCCTAAAATGAATGCATTGCATTCTATTTCCTCCTTTAATTCTGTTAGTATTTGTTTCACATTTGTTGGTGCTCCTGTATTGGGTGCATATATATTTATAATGGTTGTATCCTCTTGTTGGACTGACCCCTTTATCACTATATAATGTCCTTCTTTATCTCTTGGTATTTTCTTTGTTTTAAAGTCTATTTTGACTGATACAAGTACTGCAACACCTGCTTTTTTCTCCCTGTTGTTTGCATGAAATATCTTTTTCCATCCCTTGACTTTTAGTCTGTGTGTGTCTTTGGGTTTGAGGTGAGTCTCTTGTAAGCAGCATATAGGTCTTGCATTTTTATCCATTCTATTACTCTGTGTCTTTTGATTGATGCATTCAGTCCATTTACATTTAGGGTGATTATTGAAAGCTTTCTTTGCTGTGATTTTATTTTCTCTGGTGACATCTATTTAGCCTTACGAGTGCTTCCATCTTGACCAGTCCCTTTAAAATATCCTGTAGAGGTGGTTTGTGTGAGAGAAATTCCCTCAACTTTTGCTTGTCTGGGAATTGTTTAATCTGTCCTTCATATTTAAATGATAATCATGCTGGATACAGTATTCTTGGTTCAAGGCCCTTCTGTTTCATTACATTAAATACGTCATGCCATTCTCTTCTGGCCTGTAAGGTTTCTGTTGAGAAATCTGATGATATCCTGATGGGTTTTCCTTTGTAGGTGACCTTTTTTCTCTCTCTGGTGCCTTTAATACTCTGTCTTTGTCTTTGATTTTTGTCATTTTAATTATTGTATGTCTTGCTGTTGTCCTCCTTGGGTCCCTTGTGTTGGGAGATCTGTGGGCCTCCATGGTCTGAGAGACTATTTCCTCCCCCAGTTTGGGGTAGTTTTCAGCACTTATTTCTTCAAAGACCCTTTCTATCCCCTTTTCTCTCTCTTCTTCTTCTGGTACCCCTATAATGCGAATATTGTTGCATTTGGATTGGTCACACAGTTCTTTTAATATTCTTTCATTCCTGGAGATCCTTTTATCTCTCTGTGCCTCAGCTTCTCTGTGTTCCTGTTTTCTGATTTCTATTCCATTAATGGCCTCTTGCACCTCATCCAGTCTGCTCTTAAGTCCTTCCAGAGATTGTTTTATTTCTGTATTCTCCCTCCCAACTTGATCCTTCAGCTCTTGCATATTTCTCTGCATGTCCATCAGCATGGTAATGACCTTTTATTTTCAATTCTTTTTCAGGAAGGTTGGTTAAATTTATCTCCCCCGGTCCTCTGTCAGGGGTTGTCTGGGTGATTCTGGACTGGACCAAATTCTCCTGCCTTTTCATGGCAATAGAGGTAGTCGTAGGCAGGTAGCATGTCTGTTAGCTGGGAGAACAAAGTCCTTTCCTGCTTGCTGGTCACCTTGCCCTTCTCCATTGCCTGTGCTGGTTACCGGCACACTGGGAGCAGGCTCTGGGTTATTTTCCTGTGCCATGGCAGGCAGGGAAGTCCAGAGCCCTGCGGGGAGATGCAGGTTCACCAGGTGTGCTCTCCTGTGAGAATAGTGCCCCTCCACGCCTTGCCCCGGCTTCCTCTGCCTGCGCCAGGCAGCTGCGCACCGGCAGTGGCTTTTGGATCTGGTGCAGGTGGCTGCACACTGGGAATAGGCTCTGGACAGCTGCTGTGGGCATGGCCACTCCCAGGCTGGTCTTCCAGGGCTGCGCACTAGGGGGAATGAATGGCAGGCTGTTTATTGCCGTGAGGGGCTTCAAAAGTGTGTTGCCACCCAGGGGGTTAGGGGGCCTGAAGTTCCCCGGGATTCCCCGCTGCTTAGCTGCTTATGCTGGGACTGTTCTGTCCAGCTGTGAAGCCTCTGGCCCTTTAAGACTTTCAAAAAGCACTCGCTTTTCTTTTGTCCTGCGGGAGCCAGCTGCGGGGACCCACTTGCAGATTTTACTTTTCTGTTGCCCTAATATCCAGCACACCATGCAATGTGTGTCTGCACTCCCACTGTGGATTACTAGGGCTGGTTATTCAGTAGTCCTGGGCTTCCACTCCCTCCCCGCTCTGACTCCTCTCCTCCTGCTGGGGAGCTGTGGTGGGGGGAATGCTCAGGTCCTGCTGGTCCATGGCTTGTATCTTACCCCCTTTGTGAGATGCTGAGTTCTCGCAGGTGTGGATGTAGCCTAGCTGTTGTACTGTATCCTCTGGTCTCTCTGTTAAGCGTAGTTTTATTTGTTGTATTTTAAAAAATATATATGGTTTTGGGAGGAGATTTCCACTGCCCTCCTCATGCCACCATCTTCCCCTCTTAACCCTGAACTATTCTTAAAATAAAGAAAAATGTGGGCAAGATGGTACTGCTAGAGAAAGGGGAGTAGCCTTCGGGACTGGGACTAGGATAAGATGAGCCAGGTGCTCGGGTGCAACACTTAAGGAGAATTCAGAGTTGGCACCTGCATGAACATGACAGTGAGCACCTCCTTAAATATTGCACCCCAGGTGCCTTGCTTGCTCCACCCTTGGCCAGGCCCTGGAAGCCATAATAATTTGTGGCAACTTATGCAGAATGTTCCCCCTTTCCTGCCGCAGGTACAAAGCCATTGTCCGGCCGATGGATATACAGGCTTCTCACACCCTGTTGAAGATCTGCCTCAAAGCCGCATTGATCTGGGTCATCTCCATGCTTCTGGCCATTCCAGAGGCTGTGTTTTCTGATCTGCATCCCTTCCATGAGGAAAGTACCAACCAGACCTTCATTAGCTGTGCTCCATATCCCCACTCGAATGAGCTGCACCCCAAAATCCACTCCATGGCTTCCTTCCTCGTCTTCTACATCATCCCACTGTCAATCATCTCTGTCTACTACTACTTCATTGCCAAAAATTTGATCCAGAGTGCTTACAATCTTCCTGTGGAAGGGAATACACACGTCAAGAAGCAGGTGAGTGCTCGGGATTGATTCATTTCCTCTTCGGGGATCTGATCTTTGCATGTCTTTTGGACTGTACAGAGAAGTACAGTATTTACTGATTCTGCTATTAGAGGTGATCTGAGGCCAGATGCTCAATGGAAACTCTTCGCCACAGAAAACCAGGAAATTGGGCTTTCTTTATCATCTTGTTCTCTTATTAAAGACCTAAGCTAGGGAGGTATTGAGAACCTGGAAGATTTAGAGGATAGGATCTTTATCTGAGAAATATCTGGAAAAGTGTTCTGTTGTTTAAAAAATAAAATGTTGAGGCTTGTTGTGATATGACTTCTTTAAATTCCAATCACATTGCTTGGCTAGGAAGAGGATCACCTTCCTAGCCAAGGGGACAAAGCAAAGAGCAGGAAAGTGAAGCTGGTTGAAGACAAAGTATTTGATTAAGATATGCTTACATTGATTTGGGTTCAAATCAAGTCTTCATGACTTACTCACCTATCCTGTCTGAGCCTCAGTTCTCTTATCCATGATGCAGGGTAATAACCCCTATATTGCAAGGCCTGTTGGAGGGCTAGAGGGGAGAGCATATGGAAAGGCAGACAGACTCCCTATCCACTTAAATGTATGGCTGACATAGTTAATGACTTCACCCTTTAAAGTTTTGGGGGTTTTTTGGCCTCAATTATGGGAGGAGAGAGGCAGTTCTCAGTGAAACTCTCTCCCCTCTGGAGAGATCTCTCACTATGAACCTCCTTTGTAGCCCAAATTCTGTAATGAGAAGGGTGTTTCCCCTTGCAGTAGCAGAGGGAGTTGGGAGCGAAAGGAGATAGATGCTCAGCCACTTCCCCTGAGAACCTTCCTGTATAGTATAGAACAGAAACAACCTGAGAATAGAAAGAACAGTATCAGGGCTCTCTCGGTTTGCCAGTGAGGAAGAACAGAGCTGGCTGCTTTTCTGAGCATCAGAGGGAATAAGAAATCATTAACCGTGAATGAGGAAAGACATGAAGTCGTATGGCTGATAAACTGCACCAATGCCCTCCTGAGGAAAAAGAGGGCACTTATTAGAATTTCATTGTGCAGGCCATTCAAGCATGTAATCAACTTTGTTTAAAGATCTGTTCTCAGCCCCCCTTCCTGTGCTCTGCCTCGGGGATGTCTGCCTCCTGGCTCTTCCGTCGCTCTGTTTCTGGCTGTTTTTCCCTTTTCCTGTCTGTTTCTGTGGATTTTCTCCCATTTTACCTGGTTCTTTCTTGTCCTCGATCTCCTACTGAGCCCTTTTCTGTGACTGGCTGAGCTCAGCTGTTTCCCCAATTCTTTTTCCCTTTTTCCCTGTCCACATCTTTGTCTCTGCATTGCTCCCACACTGCTCCTGGTGCCTCTGTCTGTCTGTGACTCTCTCCTCAGATCGAATCCCGGAAGCGCCTTGCCAAGACAGTGCTGGTGTTCGTGGGCCTCTTCGCCTTCTGCTGGCTCCCCAACCACGTCATCTACCTGTACCGCTCCTACCACTACTCCAAGGTGGACACCTCCATGCTCCACTTCATCACCAGCATCTGTGCCCGCCTCCTGGCCTTCACCAACTCCTGTGTGAACCCTTTTGCCCTCTACCTGCTGAGCAAGACTTTCAGGAAACAGTTCCACACTCAGCTGCTCTGCTGCCGGCCCGGCCTGATGACCCGGTCTCACGGCACTGGGAGAAGTACCACCTGCATGACCTCCTTCAAGACTACCAGCCCCTCTGTGGCCACCTTCAGCCTCATCAATGGAAATGTTTGTCATGAGGGATATGTCTAGGCTGACCCTTGACCCTGCCCCCCTAGAGGCCCCTGGTTTTGCCTTGTGGCTAGTAAGGAACCGTCACATCTGCTGTTGCCTCTGTACCCTCCAAAGACCATTTGGAAGGCTTGAGAGGAGTGTAGACATGGTGGGCAGAGACCCAGATGGATCCCTAGTGTGTCTGAAGGGCCCTTCGAGGCTTATATTTTCCATTTCAACTTGTGAGTGTTTCTTCTGATGTATGGGAAACTTTCCCTTTTTTAGAAAAGGGAACAAATAAATTATTATTTTAAGCATCAAGTCCTAATACAGAGATGTGGCCAATTAAGTCATAGAAACTATATGGACAATCAGATTTATATAGCAAAGAAGTTATAACTTGAACATCTACTTTGTGAAAGACTTCATCTTGTTGTTATTTAAGCAGTGGCTAGTGCTTAAGAAATACCATTTGAGTCATTTTTCAGAAATATTTATAACCCCAAACCAAGGAACTGTTTTTTACACAGGTAACCCGAAAAGTCAACCCTGTGTATGCAGGACGGTCCCAAATGGATAACATGGGAGGCCAGTTTAAAACAAATCCCTGAGTGTTGCTTGTTTTTGAAAAACTTTACTGAAGATATTGGAGAAACACTTGACCCATCACTTTAAGGCAAAAACACGACCAAACCCACAGACACATAGAAAGACCCTTGTGCAGCAATGGGGTGATATCTCACACTGAATTCTCACTCGATGGAGGTCCTTTTTGCCGTCATCCAGTTTTAACTGTCTGTGGCACAGCTCTCCTATGGAAGAGAATCCTTTTAGCAGAAAATTGATCATGTCATCAATCCAGCAAACATTTATAAGGGCATAAAGCATAGTATTTATTTTTGGTGTACAAGTTTTCACCCAGATGTATTTGCTTAGATCAGGCTGGTCCTTGTCTGATACACTGAAGCAGTAATTTCATGGGAGAAAAAAGGGATCCCACCTCGGTGGAAATAGCAACATATTTACATTTATCACTAGCTTCACCTCAAGTCTGTGGGAGGAAATGAATAAGACTTCAGTAACATGCATTTCTGTTTGAATATGTATAAATTGCAGGGAGCTTAGCTTTAAGAACTGATTGTAAAACAGCTACACATATACTGATTCTACTTCAGAGGAGTACTTCTGAAACAGCCCATGTGCAGAAAAATACTGGACGGAAATCTTTTTCTTTTTCTAAGTGAGTGAAAGGATTTGACTATCTTACTTTAGAAATCCTGCATCAAGTTTTTCTTGACTCAAGGACAGACCAGCTCTGAGAGACTGCAAACCTGTTCACCCGTTTTCAGATAAATCCCAATCCTGGTAATGTGCTCTAATGTATGTCCCTTACATCCTATGGCAATTTTAGTTTTGATTCTGTCCAGGTGAGAAAGAATAGTCAGCTCTCTTTTCCACATGCACACAGAAAAAGATTTTTGTCTCTTGATATGAGGAGGTATTCACTGTTGGCAGAGCTCTAGGAGTTAAGACCAAGGCAGTTGTAAAGATCTGTGTTTGTAGTTGTGTGAGCTGGAATGAAACCTCTTCACTTCTGTCTGCTACATGCACTCCCGCACTGTACACCGCTGCTTTCCTGGTGGTCTGTAATTATACCGGACAGGCTGAGAAGCAACTGAAAGAACCAGGGTTTCCAGCCCGACATCCTGAGTCCATCTCTAGCCATGTGACCCTGGCTATCAACATCCCTTCTCTAGACTCCTTTTTTTCATCGCTAGAATGAGAAGAGGCACCAAGGTCCTTCTATTGCTAAACTGCTCACGTCTCAGCACTGTTTGCAGCTCTGTCTCTCCAGCATGTTTGCAGCCCATCTGCTCGCAGTTGCCCCACTTCTGCTACCTTTGAACAGTTCCTCTTGGGAAGTCCTTCAGCCACCGTTCCACACTCGTGTTCACATTAGTGGAACGGAAGGACGTGGAACTTTCTATCCCCTCTGGAGCTCCTTGGAATAAGTGTGTGAATGATGTCCATTGGCTTGTTTTGTTTTGAAATTGAAGCTGAAAGAGACGTAAGAAAACAGATTGCTCCACCTCCTCATTTACAAAGGCTCCTCGCCCCTCTCACCCTTCTTCAACCCCATGCTTCTGTTATCCTCAACTACTTACTGCTCCACAATTTTACCCTTGGCTTTCTTCAAAACCCTTGGGTATAAGTGACTCCATACCTAGGTAGGCTCCAGGGCATACAGCATTCTGGGTACCCAGCATGACTTTTTCAAGCATCTCTCACCCATGTGCTTCCAAAGACATTTTGGGGGTAGGACTCAGTGTCTCCCTAAGGTTAACATCATGGCATAGACTGGGTCTGGTCACCTCCCAGCACCTGGAAAAACAGCCAGGAGATTGGAGTCTAGGTCTAGCTATGTGTCCTTAGGCCAATCTTACCACCTCTTTGAGACTCTTAAATGAAAGGGTTAGAAACTATTCTGTGAATCAAGGATTGGCTCAAACCTTCTTATTGGGATGGACTAAGCTTGGCCCTTGTCTAGGGAAGTAAAACTTTTATTCCCCCTTAAGGACCTGAAATCACAGCAGGGAGACCCAGGCCCCCATGTGGTATCACCTCTCTGTTAGGGCAGACTGTGGCAGGAGCCGGAGCTAAGACATTTCACGCCTGGCTTCCAAAGATAATCACGTTTAGCACTTACGTCTTTGGCAAGGAAAAAAAAAATCAATTTTTGCTGTGGAAAACCATCTGTGTTTATTCAATTGACAGACACTACCTTTCAATCTACCTTAAATTGAGCCTCCCTGAGGCAGGCCGCTCAGCAGTGACAGATTAAGCAATAAACAAGGTCGTCTTCCCCCCAGCCCTGCACCGTGGCTGCGGGCAGGGAAGGCACAGCAGCTGTTAGGGGCCGGCCTGCACAGAGGACCATCCTCTGCTGGTGATGTGACGATTCCCGGTAAGTATGGGTGGCTGAACCTGCTCCTCTGGCTGCCCTACTCCCCCACCAAGTGGCTCAAAATTAACGCTGGCTGCTGGGAGGAAAGGAGCACATTTGCACATTTGTCTAATTTGGGGCCAGAGTTTCATAAACTGGATTAACGGTTGAAAACAAAGGAATTATTTACTCTCCTGGGACCAGGCTTCATGCGAGCTGTTCAATGAAACCAATTCCTGCCAAGCTCTACTCTGTTCCTATCCAGATGGTCATTCCTCTCAGCGCCCACCTCGACAGTGGCCTCCCCGACAACACCCAACACAAACACAACTGGAAAATCAAGTGCTCTCTTACCCTAACTTTGGCCTTCAAAGAGACCCTTTTATAGGTGGGAGCTGAGCATTACATCCAGCTGAATATATCCCGAGCAATCAACAGATTGCACACTGAGAACAGACTTTTCTCCTGTGAAACTGCAATGCTTTCAATGGACTATTTCTAAATTTTTTAAAAGTTTAAGAGCCCCTGGATTAAAATATTACGTGCTCACGATTATTTCAAAAAGTACCCTGCATTTACATAGTGCTCATGGTCTATAAAGCACCGTTATACTCATTGTCTCATTGAATCCAGGCTTTCCCTGCTGGCCAGAGAGCTGCTTGCCATCCTTTCCAATGGAAATTTGTAAATGACATTTACTAGTGACCACCTTCTATTAGGTTAAAAGGCCTATGGAACTATGGGGCTGAAACATGACGCTATGGATATTGGGCCATAGCTGACCTACAAAAAAAGTGATTTCATATGGTTCAGCATAATCTGATTTCATTCATTCTCATGGCTCGTTCTGTGATATTGAAGAACAGTGCCGATCAATGCTTCCCCAGTTTATAGGACAGGCTGTTGCCCCCCTCAAAGTGAGTCTGTTTGACTTGACCCACTGGAGTGAATGGTGTCGCTGTTGCTTGCCCCAGAGAAGCGTGTTAGCGGGATGGCACTGCCCGTCACAGTGGAGTGGAACACTGAGCTAAGAAGGGTGGGCTCTTTGGGAGCAAAACCACAAGCCACAAAACACATGGTGTTTGTCTGAAAGCTGAATGGACTTCTGTGGCTCTGGACGTGCTGGAAAGGAAGTGGCTTAGCTTCAGTAGGTACTGATGATGTGCCAAATGCAGTGCTAAGCACATTTGTCGCCATCCTCCCAGGCACCTTGAAAAGTATTCAGGTGCTGAAGCTGAGGCTCAGAGAGATGACATTACGATCCCAGCACAGTTGAATGGCAGAGTATGTGGACCTGGATCTCTCTTAGGCCCATGGCCATTCCACTGCTCAGCACTGCTTCCCAAGTCCAGCCCATGTGAGAAATTAACTTACAGCACTAATAGACATTCCTGTTCCCTACTCCAGATTTTGTCCAAAGGCCAGAGCTAGTGATAGAGCCAAAGAATATGCACAAAGCACATTGAAAATGTTTCTAAGCACTTAAGCTGAGGACTTACTGCAGGCAGTGGCTGAAATGCAGCACGAAGCAGGGGGGCAAGAAAGCCCTGTAGCTCCTTTACCTGCAGAGACACAATTCAGTTGCAACAGCAAGGCCTTGGAAGGCTTCCCACTCATTTCTGTGATTAACCCATGAGCAGAAAACCTTGATGAAGGGCCACGTAAATAGGGAAGACCCAAATGAGAAGAGTCAGTCCAGGCATCTTTCTTTGAATCAGGATTAGTTGGAGAAAAGGTGTCAGGAAAAGGTGGAACCACCTACTTCCCTACTTTCCCCCCAGAAAAGTAGAAAGATATGAGAGTGGATGGAACGGCCACTAAGAGAACATTCTCTCCTGCACTAAGGCACCTAGTCACGAGCTCAGGGACAGGCTTAGGTACCTGAGTGCCTAGCTCGGAGTGCCCTGTTATTAACCCAGACACAATCTCTCAGCCTACTCTGAGCTTGCTTTCTAGAAGATCACATTTTTTTTTCTTTTCTTCCCCAAATTTAAAACTCATTCCCAGAGCCATAATGACATGGAAGGACTCACATAATTTTATGGTCTTTTAAAAGGATCATTTTAATAGACAGTAAAATCTCACACATTCAGCACCTCATTAATTCCCAGATAAGCTTGAAAATTTTGGTATAACTCAGGATATCAGTGTTCAAGGTAGTTTATATTATTTGGGCCTCCTGGGAATCCAAATTTTTTCATCGCTCTGCTTCAGTATTAGCTATTCATATTGATATATTGATATTAATAATGTACAACATAAAGCAAAACTGATTTTAAAAAAGAATTTTTTTTTCCTGTAATCTGACCTAAGTGATTCAAACATGACCTTTTTGCATCCAAGTCGGCAGGGTTTTGGGTAATAAAATTAATTGAAACAGTCAGTTCAGTGAGTTGTAAAAATACATGGCACAAACTTCCCTAATGTCACTTTCTGTTTTTTAAATATGAGACTCATAATTTGTAAATTATAATTGTACTTGTTGCTATTAACTGTAAATATTTATTGCATTAAAAAAGTACTCTGTGTTAAATAACTCAGAACAAGTTCCAGCTGTGGTACGTAGTATAAATAATGTCATGGCTTAGCTTTGCCTAGACTCTTTAGAGTAATGAATTATTTATAAGAAATTCACAATATTAACATGAATGATTCAGATCCTTTTAAATGTGCAAATGTAACTGTGTGACCATGCAAAATTCTATCCACGAAATATACTCTTTGATTGTACTCATTTTTCAAGAAGTGTTTCCAACGCTTCTACTACATTGTACCTGATCTGTATGACATTAAGTCAAATCCAGTGGAGTAAGGTGAATATTTAAGTTATAAAAGATAAGAAATGTGTTTTATTTCTTAATATAATAAAACATAATTTAGGAAATGGACAGATGCATGTATTCAAAGTTCAATAAAAATGTGGCTTATGCATGAATGTTGTCTGTGGCCATATGCCCCACACTTCCTTGGCTCCAGAACCATCTACATCAGAATCACTCAGGCTGCTTGTTGCACAGTGCGCATCCCCCAATTCCCTATTGACTTTAAACATTGGAGGTGTGGCCTAAAAATCTGCATTTTAATAAAGCAAGCACCCCAGGTGATTCCTTAGAACGTGAGGGTTTTGTTTTATTAAACCTTTAAACTATGTATTTAACTTTTGAATAAGTAAGCCATTCTCATGGCTCAAAATCAAAAGCATGGAATGTATTCAGTGAAAAGTCACTAGGCTTCCACTGTCCCCTGTCCTCAGAGTTCTCAACATTCATCCCCACCCCACTCCAATGGGTGACCATTGTTATTAGTTTCTTGTACATGTGTACTACTGGACATTTCTTATGTATATAGATAATAAATACAAATATGTGTTTTCCCGCACACCACCACTGTTTTGCAGAAATGTTGGCAGATTATATGCATTGTTTTGGCCCTTGTATGCTTCACTACAAACCATTACGCTGAAGATCTTTCCATATTATTATACAGAGTTCTTCCTTGTTCTTTCTTACACCTGCATGGTACCTCCAAATTTATTTACCCAGTCCCCCACTGATGGACATTTAAACTGTTTCCAGTATTTTACTATTATGAACCGTGTTGCAATGAATAACATATATAATTTCATGGCTCAGCAAGTGTTGCTGTAGGAAAAAATCCTAAATGTGGCATCGCAGAAACAAAGACCATTATATATTTAGAACTGGGACAGTTATTCCAAATTGAATGAATACCAAAGATTGAGAACCTCTGCTTTCTGGGATAATCCTAGCCATCAGAGATCAGGACAGCAGTAAAGAAATGGCACAACAATTGGTTGCAAATGGGGGCTGTCCAAACTCCCTGCACGCTAGGTGAGAAGAGGTATCTGGGTATACCCATCAGATGCAGTCAACCAGTTCCTTGAGGGGCACACTGCCAGCCATGCCAAGGGGAGTCCATTAACCACCACCTTGGAGTCATCTCGGGAGAAGGCTTTCTGCTTCCCAGAGAGCTCACACCTTCCCCTGCCATGTATCCCACCCCTATGGTGTGTGACATGTACAGCCCATGGTTAATCTGGAAATGCTCTCATAAAGTGTCATTTTTAGTAGTTAAAAGTAATGATTCATAATTGGGCCTGAAGTAGATCCTGTATCTCTAGCTTTCCTGGATTAGATGGGAAGGTGGGCAGACTAAAATCTTTAAGACACCCAGAGTATAAAATTCCAGATTGACATTTAAGGTTGGACCCTGTTAATTGCTAGAATACCAGTCAAATCCTAGGTGAGCTTTCCTATTGGAAACTGAACTATCTCTTTGTGAGCATGCTGCCTGCCATGTCAGAAAAGAAAGCTTTATTCATGCATAGATTATAATATGGACAATTTCATATTCTCTTAGAGTCATGGATTATTGGAGTTGGAAGATGCCCCTGAGAATACCCAGACATAGCCCCACATCTGCCAAATGAGAAAGTTAAAGAAAAGTGTCATGATTTGTGTTTCCACATGGTCATCAGACTTTGGGAAAGTGAGAACTAGTTGGCTTGAAGCTGATGTGGATGAGGAGAGGCCCAGCAGGCCCTCTGCTAGAGGGAAGGTGAATCTACACAGGGCAATCTTGTAACACACATGAGGCAGACAGCCTTCCTGTTCGCTGGGCTCAACACTGATAAACAATGGCATCTGATACAAGAGAGATGGGATAACATCTTGTCAAGAAAACAACACAAAGCAAGAGTCCTGTGCCTAGAATATGGACTGAACTGTGTTCTGTATTATAAAAATGCATTCCTGAAAGCATACTTCCCTTCCCAGAGCTGAGATCAGGGAGATGAACACTTTGCTCCAAATCACTGGACAACTTTGACATCCCTCTTGTGTGTTTTCCAGTGTCCCTTCCCACCTTCCATGACAGCCCAGTGCTCCTCAGTGCCTCTTAGGGAGATGGGACTGGCTCGGAGTCACCAGTGTGCTGTTTGCTAGAACAGTCTATGTTGGCGTGTCCATTCCTGGGAGTTTTGCAAGATAGTGTTACTTCACATATGGTCTGTGGACCAACAGTGTTGCCATCACCTGGTAACTGGTTAAAAATGCACTCTGTGCCCTTCCCCAGACCTACTACATCAGAATTTTAACATATCTCTGAGTGAATCCTACACATCTGATATTTGTGCCCACTGAGAGGCCATCATCTACTGTGAACAAATCCATATTGGGCTTGATAGTTTCACTGGGCCATCTGGTGGTGTCTACACGTTTCCCCAAACCTTCCGGGTTGTGGAATCTCTTGGAATCCCTTCTGGAAACCTTGGAATCCCTTTCTTGATGTATCTTAACCTATCCCTGCTTTCAAAGGACTAGGAGTATATGAGTTTAGGACATCAGCCTTATAGGACTGCTCATCCTTATCAGCCTAGAGTCATCTAACATTGCTCCCTTGTGGTGTCCAAATGAGGTCAGCCAACAGGGGCTGTCATCTGTTGTACTCGAGTCATGCCATGACCAGAAAGACTAATTTTACCTGATAGCAGCTAACGGGATATGTCATGCTTCCCAGGTTCCCATAAGAAACCTTGGTCCAAAACAGAAATTGTATTTGCTTGTTGCTTAATGTTTCTTTCAAAGAACTGAGAGCTTTCTGCCCATTAAATCCACCTTAAAGAAGGTATTGGGCTTCTGATTAGATGGTGTCATTCCAATCTTATCAAAGCCAGATGAGGTTGTTAAAAGGTCCAGTGTACTTGCCCTCAAAAGCAGAATCCTGACCGCAGCAAAACCTTCTTTGCTGTTCCTTTAAAGTAGGAGGGTGCAGTTTGGCTTGGACAAATAAAAAAGGGAAACATCTCACAAACCAGTGGCTAAAACCAGATGCATCCTATCTGAATATTGTGAAGGGAACAAAAGGGCAGCAAGCCCTTCCTGGTCTCTCACTCTCATGCGGTCTTGACATTTCCATATTGCTGCCCATTTGAGGAGAACATAGAAAAGGGGTCACTTCAAATTATGTGGGTGCCCAATGATAAAGGCCAGTCACACTTTGACATTAAATGGTCATTTATATTCCAAACCAAACTCACTCTCTCAATATCCTTCACCTCATTTTGTGTTCCCTGTGCCTTCTAATGGCTGTCAAAATCCCCCATTGTCTAAATTCAAAACCTCACTATCATTTCTGGTTCCATCTGGATCACTGTGGGTAAAACTATAATATTTCCAAAATCTCTCAGCTGGCCTTATTGCATCTTCAGTATGAATAGGTGTTTCCAAGGGGTGGAGAGAAGTAGTCCATCTCCATATCAATAGGTGATTACAAAGTGGGTGTAGATCAAGCTGGAGAGGTTTGGTGGGGTCCTTTTTACAGCTGGGACACAAGACACATGGGCAAGCAAAAGTGAACGACTGCTCATAGACAATGAATGGGTTTCATAAACTTTATTTCTCCCTCTGATTTCGGCTTCAAAGGTAATTTGCCCCGGGCTGCAAACTTATTTTCCCCCCAGAGTTACGTCTGGCAGTAGTCGGCAGGATCTCTTAATTCAAAATCTGTCTTCATGGGTGTGACCCTTGGGTGGGATGCCCCTAGAGATGGTGGGGAGATACCTGGAACCCCCCTGTGGATGGTGGGGAGGCCCCAGTAGCTGCAGTCGTGGAGGGTGTGGCTTCACCCAGGAGTCCCCTATCTGTGGGGCTTCCAATTGGGAAGCCCCTAGTGGGGAATTGGTCTAGGGTAAAGCACCTCCTAGACAGGTGAGCTTTCCTCAGAATTGGGGAAGGGTGGTGACACTGGAAGCTGTAGAATTAACCCTCTGTGAGATAGAAGACTGCTTAGAGGCCCTGAGTGACCGTGTAGCAGCCAGGATTGTGGGATGTTTATAGTGGAAAATGTTACCGAGGAGAGAGACACTTTGGCAGGAGAGAGACACACTGCAGCATTGCTTGGAGGAGCTGGGTTATGAACTATGGGTTGTCCTTAAAAAAGAGAAAGTTATTGAGAAGACAGGTCATGCTCCTTGAAGACACATTAGCAGCTAGGGAGGAGGCAGCAGGAGAATCCACATTGCAGGAGGCCATGGGAAAGCGGGAGGAAAGAGCAGTGCCTTCAGCCCTGGCGATAGTAGAGAACATGTCAGGGGAGGATGAGGGGTGGGGCTAAGGTCTGACCTGTTGCCAAGGCCACCACCCGAGGCACCAGCCTCTTCTGTATTAAAGGCCTACCCTGTTGTAATTTAGAAAATGAAACCGCAACAACTGTAGGCTCCTCAGGGGGAGGAACAACCCCTAACCCAGGCTGTGGAGCACTCCATGCTCTGCCCCTATACCCAGGATGAGCTTGTGGACATGAGCATCTGGTTTTGGCAGAAGCCATAGGAACCTCTGCCTACATAGCTTTTGCGTCTTTGGGATATGCAAGTGGAAAACATTGTTATGTCGGGTTCTGAAATGGGTAGCCTGGCTTCCCTGACGACTCACCCTTCCCTCCAGCAGCGGTTGCAAAGTGCCCATCAAACCTCAAGGAAGCATGCACTTCTGGATTGGCTGACCACTGCCATCAGGGCAGTTTGGCCTGATCAGGGTGATTTACCATGCTTACACACTAGCTGGAAAACATATGCAGAGCTCCAGCAGGTGTTACAGGAGCTGGGCATGAAAAATATCATCTATAATATGGACCCCCAGGGCCATAGGAATATAATATGGACCATAGGAATGAGAAATCTGGTCCTCCATAGAGCTACCCCATCTCTCTTTGAGTCCCTAGTGACTACTCTTGCCCCCCATATAGGGCAACCCATAAGTGAGGCTACTTATACTTTAGCAGATTTGGGGGAAATTGAAACAATAAGAGCACAGAAGGAAGTAGGGCTGTGACTGAAAGGAGAGGCGCAAAGGGCCCTGTGCAGGTCTTGAGGACCCAGATGTGGTTTATTTGATAAAGGCAGGGTAGTGAAAGAAAAACTTGATGGGAAGCCCAGTGGGATCTTGTTAGAACTGTGGCACCAATTAAAGCCAGAGCAGCAGTTCCAGCCACTGAGGTCCAGGACACGAAAGCCAGAGGCAAAGCCCCATGTCCTACCTGTGTCCCTGCAAGACTTCCTGGAGGACAGCACTCAGGCTCCACCTGGGCCCTCACACCCAAAGGAGGACGATTGACTGAAGTGGATGTCAAAGGTCCCACCTTGAGGGATGTGGAAGGACCAGGCCAAATGTAGAATTAGCAATTCGTTGGTTCCCCATTAATGTACAATGTGTCCCCACAATGGTAGACACAGGAGGTAAAAGTTCTCTGATTTATGGCAATACTGAGCATTTTCCTGGGACTCCTGTTGTGATAGATGGCAATGGGGGTAAGTCAATTAGAGTGAAGAAAGCCCAAATCCCATTGGGGATAGGGTGTTTACCCCCAAAGGAGTACACTGTGTATATTTCTCCCATCCATGAATATATCCTGCAGGGTCTGTGGTTACAGACCACTGCAGGTGAGTTCAGACTGAGGGTATGAGCGGTAAAGGCAGTTCTGAGGGGACATGCTAAGCACCCACCAGTAGTTCTGCCTGTACCTCTGCAGGTAACAAATACTAAGCAGTATAAATTGTCTGGGGGACACAAGGAAATTGGAGAAACTCTACAGGAGTTGGAGAATGTGGTCATCATAAAGCCCACTCATAGTCCTTTTAATTTCCCAGTATGCCCAGTGAGAAAGCAAGACAGCTCCTGGAGTATGACCATGGATTACAGGGAATTGAATAAAGTCCCACCCCCTTAGCATACTGCTGTCCCCTCAATAGCAGCCCTTACAGACACCCTCAGTCATGAACTAGGGATGTATCATTATGTTGTGGACCTTGCTAATGCTTTCTTTGCTATTGGCATAGCACAGGAAAGTCAGGAACAGTTTGCCTTCATGTGGGAAGGCCGGCAGTGGACATTCACTGTCCTTCCACAGGGATACCTCCACAGTCCCACCATCTGTCATGGGCTTGTAGCCCAGGACTTGCCCACATGGAAGAAACTGCAAACACTGCAGTTGTATCACTACATTGATGATATTATGCTCACGTCTCATTCTCTTGCAGATTTAGAAGGGGCAGTTCCTAGACTGCTGCAACATCTACAGGAGAAAGGATGGGCTGTGAATAGCACCAAGGTTCAGGGACCTGGTTTGTCTATAAAGTTCTTGGGGGTTGTCTGGTCGGATAAAACAAAAGTTATCCCAGAAGCAGTCATAGACAAGGTCTAGGCTTTCCCCACCCCTACCACTGTGGCAGTCTTACAAGAGTTTTTGGGTCTTTTGTGCTACTGAAGAGTGTTTATCCCACACTTGGCACAAGTTCTGAAGCCCTTATACCGGTTGGTATGAAAGGGCATCAGGTGGGACTGGGATGAGACATGTGCAGCTGCTTTTACTGCTGCTAAGTGGGCAGTCAAGTAATGAACTCATCAAGGCCCTGTGAGCTAGACGTTCAAGTAACCTAAGATGGTTATGGATGGGGTCTTTGGCAGCAGCTTGAATGGACATGCCAATCTATTGGATTCTGGTCACAACTATGGAAAGGAGCAGAGGTTTGGTACACCTTGTTAGAGAAGCAACTGGCTGCTGTATACCATGTCTTGCTGGCTAAGAAGTCCAGCACTGGGACAGCTCTGACCAAGGTAATAACCACCTATCCCATCAAGGGGTGGGTGCAAGACTGGACCCAAAGGCCATGGAGTGGCATGACACAGACGCCTACACTGGCCAAATGGGGTACATATTTACAGCAGCATAGTGCCCTCTCTACTGGCCCCTTAAATGGAGAACTCCAACACTTATCGGAGCCAGTGACCCATACCAGTGGAGAGCAGGAAGAACTTGCTTTTCAGCCCTTAGTCGCCGAGACTCCTTATCAGGAGGGAAAAGCCCCTATACCTGAAGATGCTTGGTACACAGACGGCTCTAGTCGTGGGCAGCCCCTAAAGTGGAGGGCTGTGGCTTTCCATCCTAAGACTGAGACAATATGGAAGGAGGATGGAGAGGGGAAGAGCAGCCAATGGGCTGAGTTGTGGGTAGTATGGCTCGTGATCAGCCAGGAGCCCTCCCCTATAGTTGTCTACACTGACATCTGGGCAATCTATAGGAGCTTGACCCTGTGGCTACTGACATGGTACCATGCCAACTGGATAGTTGGTCACTAGCCCCTTTGGGGGCATGAGTTGTGGCAAGACCTATGCCCTCTGGTCAGACTAAGACAGTTACCGTATATCATGTGACTGGCCATTTGCCTTTGGCATCGCCAGGGAATGATGAAGCAGACATACTGGCCCAGGTGTGCTGGCTAGAAGGAAAGCCTGCTTCTGATGTAGGCCAATGGCTACATCAGCGTTTGTTGCATCCAGAGCAAAAGACAATGTGGGCCATAGCCCATTGGTGGGACTTGCTGTTGACCTTTGAAGAAGTCGGCAGAGCCTGGAAGGAGTGCCTTGTGTGCTCTAAGAGGGACTTACACTGAGTCCCACAGCAACATGGGACAATAGCAAATGGGCTGATACCCCTTGTCAGGTGGCAGATAGACTGTATTGGGCTTTTTCCCATATCAGAAGGATATTGGTATGCCATGACTTGTGTGGACACAGCTACTGGCCTGTTGGTTGGTTTTCCTGTACTTTGTGCAGATCAACAACCAACCAAAAGGGGCCTAGAGTATCTCTTTGCAGCCTATGGCCAGCTGCAGGTGACTGAGAGCAATTAAGGCACCCACATTACTGGACAGGCATTACGAAAATGGGTGCAGCAATTAGGAATAAAGTAGAAGTTTCATATATCATATAACCCAACAGGGGCAGGCATGATAGAGAGGTACAATGCTTTGTTGAAATCTGGACTGAAGTCAGACACCAATAGTCTATGGGGCTGGTCAGTTTTCTTATGGACAGTGCTGCGGCATTTGAATGAGAAGCCCCAAAAAGAAGCCTTGAGCTTTGCAGACATGCTAACACACATTGCTGCCTCTCCTGTACAGCTGTATGTGCAAACCAAAGAGGAGTTATTGAAGCCAGGATATGGCCAGCAGAGCAACATCCTGTTGCTAGCCACAACTGCATTAAATCCTGGAGACTCTGTTGAGTGGATATCACCCTGGACAGTCTGACACATGGACCAGGGAAGGCTGGCCCTTCTGGCACCTTGGGGAAAAGGCCTGAAAGCTGGCCTCCTGTGTGTTCCTGGAGTAATAGCAGAATGGCCCCCAAAGATCACGGGAGTGTATCCAAAACGTCTGGGAGGTAAGAGCATCTTATGGGGAAGTTTTGTTTTATCTTGATGGCCAGTGCATGTACTCCCGTAGCCCTATATATTGACCCATCATCTGTAACTCCCACAGGGAGAAGGATGAAGGTCTGGTATACTAGACCAGGACGAGATCCCATTCCTGACACTGTCCTGTCACAGGACCACTCTCTTGCATGCATCCTATCTTATGGACAAGATTTGCCTTTCCTGGTGTCATTAAAACATGTATCTTATTGCCCTTAAGGTTATTTTCTTCTACAGTCCCTGTAGCTTGGATCTGCTCCCTGGCTCAGATGCCACGTGATGATTGCTCTGAACTCCCTACCCTTTCAGCTCCTGGTGCCTGTGGAATGGGTGAGCTATGGACTTAATCTGCATAGGACTTTGAAACTAGCTGAATCTGCCAGCTTGAGGATTATCATGATTTCATTGCTGTTTTTACCGTATGCCATGAGTCTGGTTGCAGTGCTCGTTTTCTTGCATAGGGCCCATTGTGGAAGATGGGGAGCAAGTAGATTGTAGGCCAAATTTCTGGAGGGGTCAGCTGTGGATAAAACTGCAGTATTTCCAGAATCTCTTGCCTGGCATTTCCATATCAATAGGTGTTTCCAAGGGATGAAGAGAAGTAGTCCAACTCTATATCAGTAGGTGATTACAAAGTGGGTGGAGAGCAAGCATGCACCCAGCCAGAGAGGTTTGGTGGGGTTTCAGCTGGGTCATGAGAGACATGAGCAAACAGAAGTGGCCCACTGAGCATAAGCAGCAGATGGTTTTCTATACTTTATTTCTCCTTTTAACTGATTTCGGCTTCAAAGATAATTTGTCCTGGGCTGCAAACTTATTTTCCCCCTGGAGTTACAATCACCTATATCTAGCTAGCCCCCAACAACTATAAAGGTCCCTCCAAAACATCCCAGGTTTAATAATCCATCTTCCCAAGTCTGTATTCATACACTGAAAATTACTTTCTCATCCAGGGGTAAAGAGCTGTGGGCTTGGGCACCTCCCTGCAGCCCAGCCTCTTCTCCAGACCCCATCTTTCTCTGGGAAGCAGAAACTAAAGAAGAGAGCCCTCAGGCAGGAGCCTCCAGGAGTGGGTAACAGAGACCATACCGATGGCTTGGTACCCAAGTCATACCCAAGTTGTTATCATTTTGACCCTCCCCCTTGAATCTGCCCAGCCAGTATCACTGCCCTAGATAAGATAGGCACTTCGTTTTGCTAAAGCTCTTGCAAAAGTCCCTAACAGACTCTTAGGGACTTTTTTGTCCTGCATGTCAACTCCCTACTTCCCAAGCTCCTCTCCTACATCACCACCCTCCTCCTGCCCTGGGAGCACTTCCATTCACACCTCAACAGAGCATTGCCAATACCTCAGTAACACCCCAGTGGGTGCACCTTCCTGCCTGCTATGGACTGAATGATTGTGTCTCCCATAAATTCATATGTTGAAGCCCTAATGGTATTTGGAGGTGGGGCCTTTGGGGAGGTAATTATGTCATGAGGGGAACCCTCATGATGTGATTAGCATCCTTAATAAGAACAGAAGAGCTAACCCCCTCTCTCCACCTTGTGAGAACAAAAAGACAGCTGTCAACAAGTCACCAAAAGGGCTGTCACCAAGAGCCAAATCTGCTGACACCTTGATTTTGAACCTCCCAGCCTCCATACCTGTGAAGAAAAAAGAAAGGGAACAAGGTTTATTATTTAAGCGACCCAGTGTACAGTAATTTGTTGTAACCGCCCAGGGGTAAGCACTATTCTGAATTTTTTGTCACCTGCTTTCTTACTTTTCTCCCAACTTTGAATGTGTTCTTAATCTAATCCTTTGTCCGATTTTATCTGCTTTTGAAGTTTACATAAATGGAACTACAACGAGGTAATCATCTGTGACTTGTTTCCTTTGCTCTCTGTTATGTCTGCACCCATGGCACAGCATGCGGTTCCAGTTTGTTTGCCCTCATTCCTGTGTAGCATTCTGTTTTGTGCCCACCTCTGCCTATAAATAAGCAATGCTGGAGTGGCCCTTGTGCTTCTTATTATGATTACAAGATGCCCTTCAGCAATAACCATCAGGAAACTGCTACTTACAGGATCTGGAAATTACACAGCACACACCTGGGCCACTCAGCGAGGTTGCTGGGAGGACCTGGGGGAGAGCAGAGCATGCTCAGGCCTGGGTCAAGGGTGGAGGCCTAGGGCTTCGAGGGCTCACTCTTTATTGGTGAATTTAAAGCATAGGAGCAGGAATTTAAAGCATGGGAAGAGAAAAAAATACCCTGCGGTCCAAATGGTCAGTTATCTAAATCAACCAAGATTTCTAAACAAAAAAGCCTGGGGGTGGGGGCAGCCTAGCTTTTCATATCTAGTCCTGTGGCTGGGGATATGTTTATCTGAGATAGTGCTCTTCGAAGTAGAGACATGGCAATCAAAGCTTCACGCACATGCATTACAAAAAGAAAAGCCAGCTCTCAGAGCTTACACTACATATTGCAATGTATAAACAGGCCACATTGTATTTATCCACTTTACTTTGCTTAATATTTGAGCTGTTTAATACTGCAATGAAATTTTTGTATATATAGCCTGGTTCACTTGTGTGAGAGGTCTTCTAAGTTTCATATCTAGTAGGGGAATTACTGGGTTGCAGGTCATGCACATGTTCAACTTCACTAGGTGATAGTTCTTACCAAAGTGGTGGCACTAATATGTTGATCTATATCTTTCACCACCATTTGGTACTTTTCCACTTTTTAGTATCTGTCTATTTGATAAGTAGTGATGTCTCATTGTGGTTTTAGTTTGCATTTCCAGTTACTAATGAGGTTGGTGGCTTTTCCATATGTTCCTTGGCCATTTGGATCTCCTCTTTCATGAGATCTTTATTTTGAGTCTGCACTTATTTTTCTGTTAGGTTGTTTCATTATTGATTTTTAAATTAGTTCTTTATGTATTCTGGATGTAATCCACATACAGTTCATATGTTTGATAAATATCTTACACTATCTGTCTTGTTTTTTCATCATTTCTATGGTGAGTTTTAAAGAAGTCTTCAATTTTAAGGATTTCTCTCAAATTTATCAATGCCTTCATTAAAGTTTTGTTGTTTTTATTTCTTGTGTAAGAAATCTTGACCCTACTTTGAGATGATAAAATATTATCTTCTAAGGCTTTGTTATTTTGCCTTTCACATACTTTCCTTAATTTAACTGGCATGAATCATTGGGTAAAAGTTGTGAGAAATATACAACATTTCTCTTTTATCCAAAGTCAGTGCCAGTTACTGAAAAATTCATCATCTCCCCAGTGATCCACCATGCCTCCTGTCTTGTACTAAGCGTCCATACATGAGTGTGTTTCATGGCTCTGTGTCGTTTCATTGGTTTATTTGTCTATCCCTGAACTGACACTACTTTATCTTAATCAGTATAGAGTTAACCTATCTGGGAGGGTAAATCCCTCCATCTCACTCTTCTTCAAAAGTTTCTTTTCTCTTTTTGGACTTTTATATCCTTCCATGTGAATTTTAGAATCACCTTGTCAATTTCCAAAATTGGTGAAGTTCTGATTGCTATGAATTAAACTATAAATTAACTTGAGAAGACTACATACCCTGACAATACTAAGTCTTCCAATCCATGAATGTGGTATATCTCTAATGATTTAAGTCTTCTTAAATAATTTTCACTGAAGTTTTATAATTTCCTCCATATTGTTTGTTGATTTAATTTGATTTTGATTTTATATTTTTGATGCTATTATACATAAGAATTGCATTCCCTCCCAATGTTTTTAATTGATAAAAGGAAAAGTACATATATGTTTATATATGTTATATATATTATGTACATAAAATAACAATATATATAATTGAGAAATCTTATTAAACTCTCTTATTGATTTTCATTTATATGTACATGGTTTAAGCTTTTCTATAAACATAATCACATCCCTTGTGAATAGTGATCTTTTGCTTCCTTCCTTTCAACTCTTCTTTATGTTTCTTTTTTTTTATGAGAGGGCATCTCTCATATTTATTGATCAAATGGTTGTTAACAACAATAAAATTCTGTATAGGGGAATCAATGCTCAATCATTAATCAACCCCAAGCCTAATTCTCAACAGTCTCCAATCTTCTGAAGCATAATGAACAAGTTTTTACGTGGTGAACAAGTTCTTACATAGTGAATAAGTTCTTACATGGTGAACAGTGCAAGGGCAGTCATCACAGAAACTTTCGGTTTTGATCACGCATTATGACCTATAAACAATCAGGTCAAATATGAATATTCGTTTGATTTTTGTACTTGATTTATATGTGAATCCCACATTTCTCCATTATTATTATCATTATTTTTTTAATAAAATGCTGAAATGGTAGGTAGATACAAGATAAAGGTAGAAAACATAATTTAGTGCTGTAGGAGGGCAAATGTAGATGATCAGGTGTGTGCCTATAGACTAAGTATTAATCCAAGCTGGACAAGGGCAACAAAACATCCACGGATGCAGAAGATTTCTCTCAAAACAAGGGGGTGAGGTTCTAAGCCTCACCTCTGTTGATCCCCAATTTCTCACCTGGTGGCCCCCCTGCGACTGTGCCTGTCTTAGGTTGTTCCTCCCTTGAGGAATCTTACCCATTTCTGGCTAACCAGTCATCTTCCGGGGCCATACAGGGAAATGTAAAGTTGGTAAGTGAGAGAGAAGCAATATTGTTTGAAAAGGTTAGCTTTTTACTTCTTTGCAGATTTATGCCCTGTGGCTTTTATGCCCAGCATTTGTCTTGCGGTATCTTTACCACTTGGAAGAATTATGATACTCGGTAATTTTCGATATGAGGCACGAATTCTACTAAAGGGTTGTAATTAGGAAGAAAGAAGAAAAGCTACAGAAGTAGCAGACGGAAGAAAACATGGGAAGATTGATTATTTCTTTAACATATCTTCTTGTAGAGTAACATAAGCATGTATAGGTTTTAATAAACTACTAATTAAATTTCGTACACACATTTACAGAATAGGAATACAGCTACATAACAAAAGCAGACCTACAATTACCAGCCATATCCAGTGAAACCAAGAAAACCAGTTAGGTACCCTAGGCATTTGTGAAAACTTTTCAATGATATGATGGATATTGTCTAACTGAATTTGAATAGTTTGAGAAAAATCAGACAAACTAAAACAACACAATCCTGGGAACTGTTCACATCCCATATCTTCTTTTAACAGTAGATAGTCTATAGTCACATGATTTTGGAGCACTGCAACTTGCACTTCTCCTAATTCTTGGTTGAGTTCCAACAGTATAGATCCAGTCAAATTTGTTGTTTTACTGTATGCACAGGCCAGCTTAGATATCTCCTTCTTCATTCCAATGGCAAGTCCAGGAACCGGTGGGATGAATGCAGCTACAACTGCAGCTGCGCCAGGATCTTTGTTGAAGTTTTTTGATGATCATCTTCTGGAATGACTCTTCCAGAGGATGTTGATGTCGGAAGTTCTTCTTCATATCGTATCTTAATTCTTTTTCTGGGTAGTCAAATTAGGCTCTGATCCTCTCTATAAACACAAAAAAATCTTTTGCCCACACTTTGATATAACCTTTATACCATTGTGAAGAACCTATTGGAGATCACCACACAGGAACAGCTTTTTTTCTTAAGAGAAAGGAATATTATCAGAAAAATGTACTTCCATAGCTGATCATCTGACACCCTTTAAAAGATCAAAATTAAGGATATGTAAAGCATGCATTAATCATTGATTTGCAGTTAGTTTTATCCTATCAGGGAGTAATCCCACTTTACTTTCTCACTTTTTTGTTATCATTAATCTACAATTACATGAAGAATATTATGTTTACTAGGCTCTCCCCTACACCAAGTCCCCCCCACAAACCCCTTAAAGTCACTGTCCATCAGCATAGCAAAATGTTGTAGAATCACTACTTGTCTTCTCTGTGTTGCACAGCCCTCCCCTTTCTCCCACCCCCACATTATGCATGCTAATCATAATACCCCCTTTCTTCTTCCCCCCTTATCACTCCCTACCCACCCATCCTCCCCAGTCCCTTTCCCTTTGGTACCTGTTAGTCCATTCTTGGGTTCTGTGATTCTGCTACTGTTTTGTTCCTTCAGTTTTTCCTTTGTTCTTATACTCCACAGATGAGTGAAATCATTTGGTATTTGTCTTTCTCTGCTTGGCTTATTTCACTGAGCATAATACCCTCTACCTCCATCCATGTTGTTGCAAATGGTAGGATTTGTTTTCTTCTTATGGCTGAATAATATTCCATTGTGTATATGTACCACATCTTCTTTATCCATTCATCTACTGATGGACACTTAGGTTGCTTCCAATTCTTGGCTATTGTAAATAGTGCTGCAATAAACATAGGGGGTGCATCTGTCTTTTTCAAACTGGAGTGCTGCATTCTTAGCGTAAATTCCTAGGAGTGGAATTCCTGGGCCAAATGGTAAGTCTATTTTGAGCTTTTTGAGGAACCTCTATACTGCTTTCCACAATGGTGAACTAATTAATATTCCCACCAGCAGTGTACGAGGTTTACCCTTTCTCCATAACCTCGCCAACATTTGTTATTGTCTGTCTTTTGGATGGTGACAGTCCTTACTGGTGTGAGTGGATATCTCATTGTGGTTTTAATTTGCATTTGTCTGATGACTAGCGATGTGGAGCAACTTTTCATATGTCTGTTGGCCATCTGAATTTCTTCTCTGGAGAACTGTCTGTTCAGTTCCTCTAACCATTTTTAATTGGATTATTTGTTTTTTGTTTGTTGAGGTGGGTGAGCTCTTTATATATTTTGGATGTCAAGCCTTTATCAGATCTGTCATTTACAAATATATTCTCCCATACTGTAGGGTACCTTTTTGTTCTATTGATGGTGTCTTTTGCTGTACAGAAGTTTTTCAGCTGAATATAGTCCCACTTGTTCATTTTTACTTTTGTTTTCCTTGCCCGGGGAGATATGTTCAAGAAGAGGTCACTCATGTTTATGTCCATGAGATTTTTACCTATGTTTTTTTCTAAGAATTTTATGGTTTCATGACTTACATTCAGGTCTTTGATCCATTTCGAATTTACTTTTGTGTATGGGGTTAGACAATGGTCCAGTTTCATTCTCTTACATGTAGCTGTGCAGTTTTGCCAGCACCATCTGTTGAAGAGACTGTCATTTCTCCATTGTATGTCCATGGCTCCTTTATCAAATATTAATTGACCATATATGTTTGGGTTAATGTCTGGATTCTCTAGTCTGTTCCACTGGTCTGTGGCTCTGTTCTTGTGCCAGTACCAAATTGTCTTGATTACAATGGTTTTGTAGAAGAGCTTGAAGTTGGGGAGTGAGATCCCCCCTACTTTATTCTTCTTTCTCAGGATTGCTTTGCCTATTCGGGGTCTTTGGTGTTTCTGTATGAATTTTTGAACTATTTGTTCGAGTTCATTGAAGAATGTTGCTGCTAATTTGATAGGGATTGAACAAATCTGTATATTGCTTTGGGAAGGATGGCCATTTTGACTATATTAATTCTTCCTAGCCAAGAGCATGGGATGAGTTTCCATTTGTTAGTGTCCCCTTTAATTTCTGTTAAGAGTGTCTTGTAGTTTTCAGGGTTAGGTCTTTCACTTCTTTGGTTAGGTTTATTTCTAGGTGTTTTATTCTTTTTGATGCAATTGTGAATGGAATTGTTTTCCTGATTTCTCTCTCTATTGGCTCATTGTTAGTGTATAGGAAAGCCACAGATTTCTGTGTGTTAATTTTGTATCCTGCAACTTTGCTGTATTCCGATATCAGTTCTAGTAGTTTTGGAGTGGTGTCTTTATGTACAATATCATGTCATCTGCAAATAATGACAGTTTAACTTCTTCTTTACCAATCTGGATTGGTTGTGTTTCTTTGTTTTGTCTGATTGCCATGGCTAGGACCTCCAGTACTTTGTTGAATAACAGTGAGGAGAGTGGGCATCCCTGTCTTGTTCCCGATCTCAGAGGAAAAGCTTTCAGCTTCTCGCTGTTCAGTATGATGTTGGCTGTGGGTTTATCATATACGGCCTTTGTTATGTTGAGGTACTTGCCCTCTATACCCATTTTGTTGAGAGTTTTTATCATGAATGGATGTTGAATTTTGTCAAATGCTTTTTCAGCATCTATGGAGATGATCATGTGGTTTTTGTCTTTCTTTTTGTTGATGTGCTGGATGATGGTGATGGATTTTCAAATGTTGTACCATCCTTGCATCCCTGGGATGAATCCCACTTGGTCATGGTGTATGATCCTTTTGATATATTTTTGAATTCGGTTTGCTAATATTTTATTGAGTATTTTTGCATCTATATTCATTAGGGATATTGGTCTGTATTTTTCTTTTTTGGTGGGGTCTTTGCCTGGTTTTGGTATTAGGGAGATGTTGGCTTCATAGAATGAGTTTGGGAGTATTCCCTCCTCTTCTATTTTTTGGAAAATTTTAAGGAGAATGGGTATTATGTCTTCTCTGTATGTTGGATAAAATTCCGAGGTAAATCCGTCTCACCCGGGGGTTTTGTTCTTGGGTAGTTTTTTGATTACTGTTTCAATTTCTTTGGTTGTAATTGGTTTGTTTAAGTTTTGTGTTTCTTCCTTGGTCAATCTTGGAAGGATGTATTTTTCTAGGAAGTTGTCCATTTCTTCTAGGTTTTCCAGCTTGTGAGAATATAGGTTTTCATAGTAGTCTTTAATAATTCTTTGTATTTCTGTGGAGTCTGTCATGATTTTTCCATTCTCATTTCTGATTCTGTTGATGTGTGTTGATTCTCTTTTTCTTTTAATATGTTTGGCCAGAGGCTTATCTATTTTGTTTATTTTCTCAAAGAACCAGCTCTTGGTTTCATTGATTTTTGCTATTGTTTTATTCTTCTCAATTTTGTTTATTTCTTCTCTGATCTTTATTATGTCCCTCCTTCTGCTGACTTAGGCCTCATTTGTTCTTCTTTTTCCAGTTTCGATAATTGTGATGTTAGACTATTCATTTCGGATTGTTCTTCCTTCTTTAAGTGTGCCTGAATCGCTATATACTTTCCTCTTGAGACTGCTTTCACTGCATCCCACAGAAGTTGGGGCTTTGTGTTGTTGTTGTCATTTGTTTCCATATATTCCTCGATCTCTATTTTAATTTGTTTATTGATCCATTGATTATTTAGGAGCATGTTGTTAAGCCTCCATGTGTTAGTGAGCCTTTTTGTTTTCTTTGTAGAATTTATTTCTAGTTTTATACCTTTGTGGTCTGAAAAGTTGGTTGGTAGAATTTCAATATTTTGGAATTTACTGAGGCTCTTTTTGTGACCTAGTATGTGGTCTATTCTGGAGAATGTTCCATGTGCACTTGAGAAGAATGTATATCCTGTTGCTTTTGGATGTAGAGTTCTATAGATGTCTATTAGTTCCATCTGTTCTAGTGTGTTGTTCAGTGCCTCCGTGTCCTAACTTATTTTCTGTCCAGTGGATCTATCCTTCGGGGTGAGTAAGTCACCTAAAATGAATGCATTGCATTCTATTTCCCCCTTTAGCTTTATTAGTATTTGTTTCACATATGCCGGTGCTCCTGTGTTGGGTGCATATATGTTTAGAATGGTTATATCCTCTTGTTGGACTGAGCCCTTTATCATTATGTAATGTCCTTCTTTATCTCTTGTTACTTTCTTTGTTTTGAAGTCTATTTTGTCTGATACTAGTACTGCAATACCTGCCTTCTTCTCTCCGTTGTTTGCCTGAAATATGTTTTTCCATCCCTTGACTTTTAGTCTGTGCATGTCTTTGGGTTTGAGGTGAGTTTCTTGTAAGCAGCATATGGATGGGTCTTGCTTTTTTTATCTATTCTATTACTCTGTGTCTTTTGATTGGTGCATTCAGTCCATTCACATTTAGGGTGACTATTGAAAGATATGTATTTATTACCATTGCAGGCTTTGGATTCGTGGTTACCAAAGGTTCAAGGTTAGCTTCTTTAGTATCTTACTGCCTAACATAGCTTGCCTATTGAGCTGTTGTATACACTGTCTGGAGATTCTTTTCTTCTCTCCCTTCTTATTCCTCCTCCTCCATTCTTTATATGTTTGTTGTTTTATTCTGTGCTCTTTTGTGTTTCCTTTAACTGCTTTTAGTGGGTAGTTGATTTTATTTTTTGCCTTTAGTTAGTATTTCATTGGTCTGCTTTCTTTGCTGTGATTTTATTTTCTCTGCTGACATCTGTTTAGTCTTAGGAGTGCTCCCGTCTAGAACAATCCCTCTAAAGTACCCTGTAGAGGTGGTTTGTGGGAGGCAAATTCCCTCAGCTTTTGTTTGTCTGGGAATTGTTTAATCCCTCCATCGTATTTAAATGATAATCATGCTGGATATAGTATCCTTGGTTCAAGGCCCTTCTGTTTCATTGCATTAAATATATCATGCCATTCTCTTCTGGCCTGTAAGTTTTCTGTTGAGAAGTCTGATGATAGCCTGATGGGTTTTCCTTTATAGGTGACCTTTTTCTCTCTAGCTGGCTTTAAAACTCTTTCCTTATCCTTTTTCTTTGCCATTTTAATTATTATGTGTCTTGGTGTTGTCCTCCTTGGGTCCTTTCTGTTGGAGTTCCGTGTATTTCTGTGGTCTGTTCTATTATTTCCACCCCCAATTTGGGGAAGTTTTCAGCAATTATTTCTTCAAAGACACTTTCTATCCCTTTTTCTCTCTCTTCTTCTTCTGGTACCCCTATAATGCAGACATTGTTCCTTTTGGATTGGTCACACAGTTCTCTTAATATTCTTTCATTCCTGGAGATCCTTTTATCTCTCTCTATGTCAGCTTCTATGCGTTCCTGTTCTCTGGTTTCTATTTCCTCAATGGCCTCTTGCATCTTATCCATTCTGCTTATAAATCCTTCCAGAGTTTGTTTCAGTTCTGTAATCTCCTTCCTGACATCTGTGATCTCCCTCCAGACTTTATCCCTTAGCTCTTGCATATTTCTCTGCATCTCTGTCAGCATGTTTATGATTTTTATTTTGAATTCTTTTTCAGGAAGACTCATTAGGTCTGTCTCCTTCTCTGGTGTTGTCTCTGTAATCTTTGTCTGCCTCAAATTTTGCCTTTTCATGGCGAAAGAGATAGTTTGCAGAGCTGGCATGAGTGACGGCTGGAAGAACTTCCCTTCTTATTGGTTTGTGGCCTTGCTCTCCTGGGAGAACAGCAACCTCTAGTGGCTTGTGCTGGTCAGCTGTGCACAGACTGGGCTTCTGATTCTTGCCCTGCTGCTATGGAGTTCATCTCCACTGTCGCTGTGGGCGTGGCCTGCCTCGGGCTGCTGCTCTGATATGGTGGAGCCGTGTTGGAGGGGTACAGCCAAGAGGCTGTTTATCTCTGTGAGAGGGCCTCCGAGCTGCCCTGCTATCCAGGGCTTTAGGGTGCCCAGAGTTCCCTGCTGTTGGACTAAGTGTCCCAGGGTGCTTCTGTCCAGCTGTGGGGTCCCTGTCCTTTTAAGACTTCCAAAAAGCACTCACTTTTCTTTGTCCCTGGGGCGCCAGCTGCAGGGACCCACTCACAGGTCTTACTGTCCTGTTTCCCTAGTATCCAGGACCCCATACATGCACTGTGTCTGCAATCCGGTGTGGATGGCTAGAACTGGCTATTTAGCAGTCCTGGGCTCTCTCTCCCTCCCCTCTCCGACTCCTTTCCTCCCGCCCAGAGCTGGGGTGCGGGGCACTCTGGTCCCACCGGGCTGGGGCTTGTATCTTACCCCCTTCACAAGGCGCTGGGTTCTCGCAGGTGTGGATGTGGTCTGGATGTTGTCCTGTGTCTTCAGGTCTCTCTTTTTGGAAGAGTTGTCTTTGTTGTATTTTCAAAAATATATGTGGTTTTGGGAGGAGATTTCCGCTGCTCTACTCATGCCGCCATCTTGGCTTCACCCAGCATGTTTCTTTTTCTTGCCCTACTATGCTGAGGAGGACATCAGCACAATGTTGAATGAAAGTGGTGGGTGAGCCCTTCACCTTGTATCTGAATTCAGAGGAAATGTGTTCAGGATATCTCCATTGACTATGATGCTTACTGTAGCTTTTTGTGTAAGGTTGAAAGATATAAAAATTAATGACATTTGACCATTTTTTACTTAAAAAAGAAGAGCAATTTCATATGCTTTAACCTAATAGGTACTCTTATCAGGTTAGTTCCCTCATACTCTTATGTTTTTTTAAAAAATAGGGGAGTAATTTTTTACATTATAAGTGATGCTGGGTTTTTTTCAAATGCTTCTACTGAGTTAACCTGATATTTTAATGTTTTCCTGTTAATAATTGATTTCTAAATACTAAAAAAATCTCGTGTTCCTTACAATATAGCAGTAGACTCATAGACACAGAGAAGGGACTAGTGGTTACCAAAGGGGAGGGTTTGGGAGTGTAGGGCAGGAGGGAGAAGGGGATTAAGAGCCACAATCATTAACAATCACAATAGTGGTAGGTCATGAGAATGGCAGTACAGCATAGAGAATACAGTTAATGACTCTATAACATCTTGCTACTTTGATGGATGGTGACCACACTGGAGGGGGTGAGGACTTGATAGTGTGGGTAAGTGTTGAACCACTGTGCTGTGTATTTGAAACCAGCATAAGATTGTATATCACTGATATACTTTAATTAAAAGCAAAATCTGTGTCCTTAGATTAAAGTTGACATTTTTTATTTAACATTTTGTATTTAACTTCTGGAATGAACATGTTCTGTGAACATGAGCTATGATTCATGTAGAATGAAGTTTAAATTATGTCCTGTGATTATATTTTATTATAGTGCATGCTCAAATATTACCTGTGCCCGTTTGTTCTCTCTTTGCCATCCATAATTCTAATTAGATGCATATTAGTCTTCTCATGCTATTCTCCATGTCTCCTGACCTCTGTTTTACATTTTCCTTGTGTTTGTCTTTCTTTGATGCATTCTGGCTTATTTATTCAGATAAATCTTCAAGTTCATTAGTTTTTTCTATGACTGGGTCTAATTTCTATTAAACTCCACTTTTGAGTTATTTATTTTTAAGTTCTAAAAGCTCTATTTCAAGTCTGTGTGGCCATTTTTCACAATTTCTTGTCCCCTGCATGTAGTTTTCACATCAGCCGTAATTTCCTTAAGTATGGTTATCACTAGCTATTTTACATTCTGTGACTAATATGTGAAATCTTTGTAAGTCTGTTTCTCCTTGTTCTTATTTTTTCTTCTGATTCTCGCTCATGGTACCATACATTCTTGCATTTTTTCATGATTTTCTTTTTCTTTTTTGTTGTATTCCTTAAACACTTTATTTGTTGGCATCCTTGGAGGTTTAGAATGAAGTTCCTAGTACAGTAGAATTGGCTTTTGCTTCTATCTGCCAGCTGTGGGCACTTACCAAACCTGTATAAAACCAATAGATTATTGGCTTCAGGTTTTGTTGAACATCCAGGAAATATGAATTCGGGCTGCTAGGCTTTAAATAGGCAGCTTGTGATTACATCTTCCTGAGGGCATCTCTTTCCTCTCAGTGCAAAGATTCAGAGAGCAATTCTCATGTCAGTCCCTTGAGGCTGGGCTCCCAGTGGTGTGGCTGGGGCCTTCTGTTAGACACTTCTTCTTAAGCAGGCCCTTGGTTTCTTCTCCTGAAGAAACGGTGTGACATTGACGTTCAAGTTCACATCAGTTTGGCAGCACTCTCAGTGTCAAAGACTGCTTCAGTGTACTACTTACCCCTCTGGGTTTCCATCTGTATTCAGTCTCTTACCACGTGGTCTTCTCTTTCTTGCCAGCTATCAGCTCTTTTAATAATTTTTAAATCTGGTATTGAAAACTGTTTTCAGCAGGAGGACCAATCTGGAAACTTTGTTGTCCTATTACTGGAAACCAAAGTCCAGAGGCAATATTTTTTTGCATAATTACTTTGCAACTGATTACTTTTCTATCTTCATACCTATCATGTAGTCAATGAATATAATTAGCAGCCCTCAGGCCCACACTCATTCTTTCCCCTGGCTAATGTGAGACAGAGAAATAGAGTGAGTCAGTACTCACGAAAAGATGGCATCCTGCTCCATCCTGGCCCATCTCACAGGGGAGGAGTGAAGATCACAGCACTGAAGTGGCATAGGGCCCTCCACAGAATCCCTGCCGCCTCGTTGTCTTCTTCCCCAGACAACATTAAGCAGTATTCAGACTGTGCCTGCCATGGCTTAAGCCCCGCACTTGGGAGATTTATTCTCCCCCCAACCCCTGTCCAAGTGTATCTGAATAGAAATGCTCCGTGGTTATCAACCAGGGGTAATTTTGCCCCCCAGGGCACACTTGTCAATGTCTGGGGACAGTTGAAAGTCACAACTCAGGCTGGGGGTGCTACGGGGATCTAGTAGGTACAGGCCTGGGACGCTACTCAGCAGTCCCCTATGACAAAGAATTATCTGGCCCCTAATATGTATAGTGCTCAGATTGAGACATGCTGGGAACTGATGAACCCAGAGGGTTTTGCCTGTAAAGGATGAATATCTCAGAGTATAAGTGGCAGAAAATATGGGCTTCATTACCAACAAATACAATTCTACTGCCTCGTGAGAGGAAGGTCTGAGTGTTAGGACCTTCTCTAATGTAAAAATGACATCATTACTGCAAGCTGACACTATCTCTGGGCTAAAAAACCTTTTACAGGAATATTTAAGCAGTACATGTTTCATTCATTGCAGTACATATAAGCTGCCTTTGGAGATATGCACACAGTGCGACTTAGTAAAATTCAAGAGTAAAATGTCCCAATTTCCAGTACGATTTGTTTCCCACAAGAACAGAAAAATCAATAATTGTATATTGAGTTTTAGGACAAATCAGGGCAATTCAGGACAATTTAAACTCCCACAAGAGGGACTCTGACTAAGGTTCTCCCAGGAGAGCCATGTAGTAACTTACAGAAATCTGATTATTAGAGTTACTGAATCAATATACACCACCACCATTTCAGTAACTTCCATTCAGGAGATCACTTTCCCTCAGAAAAAAAAATAGTTCACTAACATTTGAGAAACAAGGAGAGATTTCTCCAAATGATTCAATCATATTTTAATATTGATGTTTAAATAATGGCACAAAATGCACATTTTTAGTGATTCTGTACAAAATAATATTGTACCAGCAGGCTTCCTGAAGTCATTAATGAGAAAGGGTGAATAATTCCTAGGAGAAAATCTGAATCAATCAGGGTTCAACAGGGAAGCAGAAACACGAAGCATGATACACAGTAGGGGGTTTATCATAGGGTTTATTGTGGGGGGCGGGGGTGGAGCAATTCAGATAAGGCTGTTTGCTCTACATTTTGTTTTGAGGCAGAAGTCACTATGGTTCAGCCAGCCCAGCAATTGGAGGTGAGCTGGGCATAGGTGGAACAAAGACAGGCTCCAATCTGCATCTGTCTCCCACCACCTCCAGCCTCAATGCCATGGGGGACCTTCCACTGAAGCTGGCTTTTCCATGGCCATGCACACGCACTTGTCCCTGACCTTTAAGGATGGAGCCTGTCAGGAGCTGGATTAGCTGTGTCCAGGCACTGCCCCCTGCTGACAAGGTGAGCCAGCCGATCCGTGACAACCTGCCTGGCGCTCACAGCAGAGCTGTAATGGAGCTGCTGAATAGAACTGCTGCTTAACTTCTGAACTTACAAATCTCATGCAACTTCCTTGTGGCCAACCCCAGCCTGGAAGCGTACAAGGAAAGGAATTACAGAAACACAATACAAAAGCATCACAACACCTTGCTTTCCCATCATGAAATTAGTGGATAACAGAATGAGAGGCCGGCAGTAGCCTTACAATGTGGATGTTAGAGAATAGAATTCCAGAGGATGATAAAAAAAGATAAAATGACACAGGGAGTCTTTCTCAGGGAATTGTCTCCAAGAAGATGTGATCTGTGGAGTACCGCATCCTGCTGGCAGCTGAAGCTGTGCTCAGAACCGGGCAACGGTAGGGGCTGGAAGCTAATTCCTTCCACACCATGACATTTGATTCTACCTGATAAATGTGGGGCTGTAAAAACACGTTTGGAACACTAAGTAAGCTGGAGGTTGAAAGTTTAACAAGTCAGAAGAAAGGGACATATAATACCTTCTACAGAATCAGAGAAGGCATTTGATAAATTCAATATCTATTCATGATTTTTAAATGAACTATTAATAAAATAGGAATTGATTATTTCCTTAGCATGATAGAATATAACCAAAAAGTCAGTGTTATGATTTATGGGACAATGTTAGAAGCATTTCCATTGAAAGCAGGACAAGAAAAAGATAGTTTTTATTATCATTATAATTTAATTTTTTTTGGAATTTTTAGCGAAAATAGTTAGACTAGAGAAATAAGTCAAAGACATAAAAATTAGAAAGGGGAAGGTACCATTATTATTCATGAATAAAAGATGTTTTTGATAGAAAACTGAATAGAATGAACTAAAAAACTGTTTTAAATGATAGAGAATTTTAGTACTTTTCTGATTATAAAATCAATATACAGGAAAAAAAAGCTTTCATATAAATAAACAACAATGAATTACAAGATATACTGAAGACCCTACTTGAGCAGTTGTGGCATGAACCGTATGCACAGCAAGGGTGAAAATATTTAATAGCTGGCCCTTTATAGATAAAGCTGGTTGCCTTCTATTTTAGATGATGGGGAGACATTAGAAAACAAAACCCTCAAAGTAAAACCAAACCAAACCAAAAAGCCTTGGCCTCATGGGACATGTATACCAATGGATTCTAGAGGATGAGAGCCACCTATTAGACAAAGAAAAAAGTTAAAAACCTAAATGCTTTTACAAAGTCTATGAAACCTAAAACAATTTGTTTAATGAAGGTATTCTAAGTATTTACTACTCTGAAAAGAAAAAGTATCTGATCAGTTTTCTAATTCCTATCAGTCCTTAAGGAAATGCCACCTCTCTATGATTAATCTCTGTGTGAAATAATTACTTCCTATCAAAGACCTGTTTCCATTAATGCTATTTATCTTACATGAATCTCTTATGGTGATTTCAGTAATATACCCTAAATTACAAGTTTGCCACCTATTAACTTAAAAAATGTACTTCCATCTTGTGCTTCTAAGTTCCTTTTCTCAATGAAACAAAATCCAGGCACTTAAAATATGCATGTTGTTTATAGTAATAAAATGTAAATATTTTCTCCATTTGGATCTCAACAGATAAGAGCAAGGTTTCTCAACCTTGGCACTGTTGACATGCTGGACCAGATCTTTATTGTGGGGCCGGTCCTGTCCACTGTAGGAAGTTGCACAGCATCTCTGGCCCCTACCAACTAGGTACCAGGAGTGTCCTCCAATGAAAACAATGAAAAATGTCTCCAGACATTTCCAAATGTCCTCTGGGGGGCAAAATCTCAATTAAATTCAACCTCTTATGTGTTCCTATTACTTTCTTATCATCCGATTTTCTCAAAGATTCAGTCTTAGTCTTTGGAATGAGATACTGCCAGGGAATATTCTGGCTTCTTCAAAGCAGTATAGTTTGAGAGATTGCTCGAGAAAAACCTTTTCACTTGTATCTTAAAATGACACCACTTAACAGAAGCAGCCAAAGACAAGGTTACAGCCTCACCAGGCAGGTGCTTACTGAACTGACAAGTACAAGCTAAGAAAGCTATTTTATTAATACTGATGCTGTCAACCTAAAGAAAATTCTTACTTTTTATTTAAGAGCATCAGCCTAAAGCTAATTTTCTATTAAATTAACTGTAGTGGAAAATCACTTCCAGAGTGGTGGCATAAGGACCTCTGAAAATGCACTCCTCCGTAAAAGGCTTGAACAACACTATAAACCAACTAGACCTAACACATATCTGTAGAACACTCCACTCAACAAGAGCAGAATACATATCATATTCACAGCAAGTGCACATGGAACATTTTCTAGGGTAGACCACATGTTGGGCCGCAAAAATCACATCTCAATAAATTTAAAAGAATTGAAGCCATGCAAAGTATATTCTCCAACCACCATGGAAGGAAATTAGAATCAGTAACAGAAGGAAATTTACTAAATTCACAAATATGTGGCAATTAAACAACACACTCCCAAATAACCAACAAGTCAAAGTAAAATCATAATGAAAATTAGAAAATAGATGAAAATACAACATAACAAAAGTAATGAGATATACCTAACACAACCCTCAGAGGGTAGGAGAGAAGAAAGATCCCAAATTAATAACTTAATCTTCCATCTTAAGAAACCCACAGAAGAGCAAACTAAACCCAAAGCAAGCAGAAGGAAGGAAATAATGAAGATCGGAGCAGCAATAAATGAAACACAGAATAGGAAAACAATAAGGAAAATTGACAAAAGTAAATGTTGACTATTTGAAAAGATCGACAAAAACGACAAATCTTTAGCTATATTGGCCAAAAAAAAAAAGAACACTCCAGTAACTAAAATCAGAAATGAAAAGAGAGGACTTCATTACCAACTTTACAGAAATAAAAAGAATCATAACGGAATTTTATAACAATATTAAATAGCTTAAATAAAATGGATAAATTCTAGATAGACAGAAATTACCAAAACTGACTCCAGAAGCAACAGAAAATCTTAGTAGTCTTCTAATAAATAAATAAATTGAAATCTTAATCATAAACTTATTACAAAGGAAAGCTCAGGCTCAAATGTCTGATGACACTTCACTGATGAATATTATCAAACATTTAAAGAAAAATTAATGTCATTCCTTTACCAACTGTTCTAAAACATAGAAGAGGGAACACTTCACAATTCATTCTATGAGGCCTTGATACCAAAATCAGACAAAGACGTAAGAATAAAAGAAAAAGAAAACCGCAGTCCAATATTCCAAATGAGCATAGATGCAAAAATCTCAACAAAATGCTAACAAAGTAAATCAGCACCGTATAAAAAGAATGATATACCGTGACCAAATGTGATCTATCTGAGGAATGGAAGTTTAGTTTATCATGTAAAAATCAATTTGATAAATTATATAAATAGAATGAAGGACAGCAACTACATGATCATCTCAATAGATGTAGATAAAGCATTTGACAAAATCCAACACTTTTAAAATTAAAACACTCAACAAAGTAGGAATAAAAGAGAATTTCCTCAAGCTAATGTAGGACCTTTACAAAAACAATGAAAGTTAAATCATACTTAATGGTGAAAAACTGAACAGTTTCTCCTTAAGATCAGGAACAGTGTAAGGATGTCTGCTCTTGCACTTCTAGTCAGCTTTGTGCTGGAGGTCCTAGCCAGGGCAATTAAGTAAGGAACATAAATAAAAGGCATCCAAATTGGAAAGGGAGAAGTAAAATGATCTTAGCCAATGACATGATACTGTACATAGAAAATCCTAAGGAATCCACACACAAAAAAATATTAGAACTAAGAAATGAGTTCAGCAAGGTTGCGGAATACAAAGATCAATATACAAAAGTCAACTGTATTTCTATATGCTAGCAATGAACAATCCAAAAATGAAATTAAGAAAAAACTTCATTTCCAATAGCATCAAAAAGAACAAAATACTTAGGAATAAATTTAACAAAAGACATATAAGACTTACACACCGAAAACTACAAATCATCATTGAAAGAATTTAAAGAAGACCTAAATAAACGGAAAGACAGACCATGTTCATGAATTGGAAGACTTAATGTCATTAAGATGAAAACACTCCCCAGATTGATCCAACACACTCCTGTGAAATTCCTAGTTGCCTCTGTTGAAGAAAATCCATATGGAAATGCATCGGACCCAGAACAGCCGAAAACAATCTTAAGGAAGAACAAAGTTGGAGGATTCACATTTCCTGATTTCAAAACTTACCACAAAGTTATAGTAATCTAGACGGTGTGATACTTGCATATAGATAAACATAAATCAATATACAGATGTGAGAAATTAACCATTACATTTACAGTCAATTCAACAAATGATGCTGGGTCAACTGGATATCCACACGCAAAAGAATGAATTTGGATCCCTAACTTATACTGTAAATAAAAATTAATTCAAAGTGGACCTGAGACCAAAATATAAAAGGTGTACGTATGAAATGCATAAGAAAAAAACATAGCAGTAAATCTTTATGACCTTGGATTAGATAATGGTTTCTTAGATATGTCACCAAAGTAGAAGTCATTAATTAAACTTCCTGACAAATCTGATCAATTTGTTTGTTCATTGTGGTTTCACACATCTTAAGCATTCTCTTCTTGTCAAAGTATATACTTTAATATGTCTTTCAGTAAGAGTCTGTGAATCATAAATTTAGCCTTTGTAAATCTGAAAATGTTTCTCTTTTCCCTCACTCTTGAATAAGAACTTACATGCACAGAAATGTCTAGCTTGAATATATTACTCCATTGTATTCTTGCAAGTATTGTTAATGAGAAGTCTAGTCTCCTTCTAATTGCTCTGTTATAACTGTCTTTTCTATTTGGTAGCTTTTAAGATATTTTCTCTTTATCCCTGCTGTTCTGCATTTACACTACAAAGTGCCTAAAGGTGGGTATAATTGTATTTATCCTGCTCAGTCTGAAAGTGAACTTTGTTCTGCAGACTCAAGGTTTTCTTAAAGTATGGAAAATTTTCATTACTATTTCCTTAAATACTGATTCTTCAACTTCCCCCTTTTTTTCTCATGGCACTTGCAGTATGCCTATGTGTTCTCAATCTTTCTCCATTAAAATTGTTCTTTTATATTTGGTATCAGTATCTATGTGCTATATTCCGGATGAATTATTCAAGACTGTTTTCCAGTTCACAAATGCTCAACTCCAATGTGCCTAGATTTCATTTTATTTTGTCTATTGAATGTCTATCCTATCCTATCTTTAATTTAAGTAATTATATTTTTCATTCTGTTTTCCATTTGGTTCCTTTAGTATCTACCTATTCGTATTCTTTTAAGTCTGTTTTGTTTTCTGATTTCCTGTTCACTTTATGAAATGTGTTTAACCTATCATCTTAGGCATACTTATGAGCAAGTTTTTTATAAGCTGTTCTATTATTTCAAATTCATCCTGAGTGAATTCGTGTTTTGATTACTGATTTTGTCAGCTGCCTGTCTTAGCATATGCTTTATTCGTTTTCTTTGGAATTTTAATTGCCAAAACCATTTTGAGACTTGGACAGGGAATTCTCCCTCTCTCCTCTGGCTGCTTCCCAGAGGTTTTTAGTACTTCTGCCTTTGGGCTGATGGTACGGAGGCAGCAGGAGTTATTTGGAGGTTCCGGTCTTGGTCTTGTGATGATGTCAGGGTAACTCAGATCCGGCCTGTGGACATCTCGGCTCCGTCCTGCTGCGTGCGCTGCCTGTGTCCTCTCACCCCTCAGGGCCCACCTATGAAGCACAGCCAAGAAACCACAGTGCCCGGCGGCAGTGACCAGCAGATCTTTACAGCTGCCCTTTGCCCTTTCCTACTTTTTCTCCTGGCTCTCTAGGCACACAGAGGAGGAGATGGCACTTGGCACCTATTTCTAAAAGGTGGCTGACCTTTGGGCTACCTCTCTGCCTGTGTAATGTTTACCATGTACAGCAGGGATTCAACAAAGACAGAGAAGCAGACAGTCTATCCAGCTGGGGAACTTTAGGAGTTAAGCTTTTAAAGCCCAAGAGGGAATCTTACTTGAAAATGAATCTCTAACTGATTTTATGTTGGGTTATTTGGCCGCCAATGACATAGACAGATTGTAACCATAACCGCTTTTCTTTGGGCGATATATCAAGGACTCAATAATGGAACGTTCTTTAAAGAATGTCAGCACAGGAGAAAATGTCCCAAGGAGCAAAAGAAAAGGATCAGAGCATAGGAACTGGGGATGTGCGGGGAGGCGGGGTGGGGGGGCGCCCTGCGAGTGGGTAATCTAGAGAGGGTAAGAGAGAAAAGCAGCAAGAAACCGAGGGAGAAGAGCTAGGGTGGGAGGACAGGAAGGGAGTAGAGAGAGCAGCAGACAAAGGCAGAGAGATGGGGGGGCGGGGGGGGAGCGAGCCAAAGGCAAGAGGAAGAGTGGAATACAGTCCGCGTGGGAAAGCCGGAGGCAGACGCCAAGGGGGAAGGCTTGCGAAAAATATTGTGCATATGTTGAAGGGATTCACTTTACTTGCTTTAAAAAACAAAAAGCCATGGCCACAGTCATCTCACACGTGGACGCACCCTGTTTGCTGAGTGCGTTGCGGGGAGAACTAGAAGAGAGGAAGTAGTAAAAATGACTAATCTTCCTCTCAGTGAAATGACCCCTCTGAGCCCCAGCAGAAGGCCGCTCCCCACTAGCTGGTTTCCCGCAAGGCCCAGGAGCTCTCCCACGGCCTCTGGCCACTTCTTACTGCCAGGCTGACTCGATCGCCTCTTCAATAACCCATTCATCCCGAGCCTTATATTAGTTTTCATCCTAACACTAAGTGCCCTCGGGCTGAGAGCATGTGTGAGGCACTGATGGATGATACTGCACTGTTTTCCACCTCAGTGGAAATGGCCCGCATCTTGGCGGATGCGCCGTCCCTCCCCCCCTTGCAGGTGGGGTTACTCCAGGGCCAGTGACTGCAGGGAAAGTGAGCCGTCATCAGCAAGGCGGTAGCCGGGTTAATAGAAGGAGCCACAAGAGCTTAACCCCATCTGGATGACGGATCTTCTCCGCTGAAACAGCGTGGGCAGCTATCAGCATGAGGCCAAATATTTGCTTTTCTCAAGAATGCTTCCATTTATCCAAACCTGCCTTTCACTGGGTTTCCCCAGAAGCAGTCTGAGAGAAGGAAAGGAGAGCAGTTAGTTTATTGGGGAGGTGCAGATGACACCGGTAGGAGAGTGGGGAAATGTGCAAGGGGAGAGGCCGCCAATAAAGCAGGCATTTTCAAGCCTGCTTCCAGCATGGGCAACTAGAGGTTACTCCTCCAGGGAACTCTGGGAAATAGGGTAAAACCCACGCCTCTGGTTATTTAACCAAAGCAGCACGGGAGCTGGGGCACTTAACACTGACTCTCGCCAGCCATTGGTTGCTCCAGGCAGGTGCTTCTGCCTGGAAATTCCAGCCTGTGCTTTGAAGGCACAGAGTAGCCATCCACTTAAAGCCACGCAGACAGCAGCAGGTGGAAGGTAACTCGACTAGCTAAGCAGTAAGGCCTGACGGTGCATGGGGCTCCTACAACACTTGCCCAAAGCCTCAGTGGAGACGTTGAGGCATTTGCTTCATTTACTGAGCTCTTCTGAGAAAAGCTTTCCACGTGGAAAGCTTTGTGACATGGGCTCCTGTACACGTAGCTTAGCCGCCCTCACTTGTGTGCACCCAGATCAGTCCCAGCGCCCACCTTCAGCTTCAGCTTCAGCTCTCACTTGCTAGACAAGCAACCAGGCCGACATTTAACCTCTCTGAGTCTCAGTTTTTTTCATCTGTCGAGTGGAAATAGTAGTGCCTGACTTACAGGAATGAAATGAAACTCAAAGTCAAAATATGGTAATAGATGTCAGGAGTCAACAAACTTTTCCTACAAATGGCCAGATACTAGATGTCTTAGGCCATGTATGGACCATGTCGTCTCTTGTAACCACTCACCTCTGCTGTTGCAGCAGGAAAACAGTCTAGACAATAAGTAAACAATGAGCATGGCTGTGTTCCAAGGAAACTATTTACAAAAACAAGTAGCAGACTAAATTTAACCTGCCAGCCCAAGCTATGGTTTGCCAAGCTCTCGTATACTAGAAAGGCCTTTGTAAATGTTAGTGCTGTGCACATTTCCAGTGTCATTTATTCCTCATGCAACAAGTCATTGGAGTTCACCATCCCTGTCACCTGGGAGAGGAATTCATAGTTTCCTTCTTTATGTAGCACAGGTTCACTGAGCACCTCTTCTGTGAAAGGCATCATACTGGCCTTGGGAATTCAGTGCTATTAAGACAGAAGCAGACCATGCCCAATATCTGGGAAGGAATCCTAATCTTGTTCCCCCAACTGTACCAGTCAGAGCCATTCCTTTAGATTAACCAGGGGCAGCTACTCCTACAACCCCCTCAGCGCCTGGGGGTTGGGAGGCGAGGCAGTATCACTAAAGAAGCTTGAGCCCCTGGGCCCCACACTTGCAAGGGCTCCTTCCAAGGCCCAGGAAGGGCCCTCCGAATCATTCACACGGTCATAAAGCTTTGTCAGATGCCCAAATGCAAGCTATTCTAACCATAATTGGTTAAGGCCCTGCCTTTTCTGCCCTGCCCTCCTCCATCACACTTCCCTTTGTGTTAGGTTCTGAGCCTTCCCTTTGAAAAAGCTCAGTAAATTAATCAACTGTCATGCTAAGCTATTTTTAATGAAAAGCATGATCACTGTTTGGACTTTGGAGTTACGGTCTATTGGGATTGCTTTAAAGCAGTCTCCATTGTAAGAGGCACTAATTAACAGTAGTTAAATAATTATTCATTATGGCTCTTTGGTGCCCCTATGGCCGGAGCACTGTGTGGAGGAGTGGTATTGATAGACATGATTACTGCTGGTGTAAGAACGACTGGGAAGATGTAAAATGATAAGAGGGGCTGCCCAATTCTTTAAGGAACTACGTAAGCTTAGGGAAACGGCTTGGGAAAATCCAGGTAAAATAGATCATCACTATGATTCGGAAATTTACAAAGTCACTTTTGGCGCTGTGCAGGTTTATATTCATTCCTGAACTAACCTGGGCCCTTTGATAATTTAGATGGGATAGAATCGACCCCTCTGAGTACCTGTATCTAGGAAAAAACCCATGTACGCAAGTGTTTAGGGATAGATGGATGTGGACACATAAGTATTTGAGTGTGTATGTGTATAGGTAACTGCCTCAGTATATATGACATCTATGCAAAACACTCCCAAAACAAAATTCTGATATTAGGAATAGGTAACATCATTTCTAAATGTAGACTAATAAAATAAACAATGACTACCATTTATTAAAAGCTTAGTGTGTGCCAAGCACTATACAAGCCCTTTAAATCCACAAAGCCCTAGGAAGTAGGTACAGTTGTTATCATCTCCATTACTCTGATGAAGAAACTAAATCATGAAATTTTGAGGAATTTTCCCAAGATCAACTTGTGATGGAACAAGGATTTTAAATCAGGTATTTCTGAGCCCAGGACCTGATTTTTAATGACCACATAGTGGCTTTAAGTGTAAATACCCTATCTAAAGGATAATGTCTTAGCAAAACTACCCAGAGCCTTGGGAATGTAGCTGTTCATCGGAAGTCTCTGTAGGAAACTGGGATTTGTATTGTTGGGCTGGGTGAGGGTCCAGGCACTGGAAGCATTTTCTCTGGATGTAACGCTGGAGAGGGGTCCCGGGACTCAGTTGTCCCTCAGCTTTTCTCTTACGCTTTTTCCTGTTATGGCAATCACCCCAGGGGTGGTCTGCTTGTCCTTCTCCAGCTTCTGTGAGCCTTAGCTTCTAACCAGAATATCTGTGGTATCGGATACAGTAAAGATTGGCACCTCACACTTCTCCCCTGGGCATCTTTCTCTTCAGAGACACATAGTCTACATAAGGTCTCTGGAGGTAAACAACTTTAATTTGTTTGTTTCTGCTTCTAGTAGCAAGGAGATCAGATTAAAAACGATTGAGATGCAAGAAGTCTCATTATGTGGCACATAACTGATTTTTCTGACCTATTGCTGATTATACACAAGGTGTGATTTTTCTTGGTATTCGTGTGTTCTTAGCAATTCCACTCAATTTCTTTATACTTCTGCTAATACTCCAGCTAAAGACTACCAGGAACACACCTAGAGTCAAACAAAGTTGCCTTTATTGACTTATTACAAGGAAGTGAATGTACACAATGGGACACTAACGGGGTGTTAGAAAGGACTTACAGAATTTGGACTTGTAGCAGGCGATCTGGGGAAAAGTTCAGGAAATAGGACTTTATTCTGGATTAGATGCTCTCAGGAAATGGGGATAATTCTATTATTGGGTGTCTTAATAAATCTTATCTGAAGGAGAGATGACTACCATGAGGCTAACGCTCCAACGGATGAAGCATCAGCAGTCACATAGATAAGCTAAGATAAGGGGATGTTGGGTCATCTTCTTTTTTTTACTTATTTTTATTAAGGTATGATTGATATACACTCTTATGAAGGTTTCACAAGAAAAACAATGTGGTTACTGCATTTACCCATATTATCAAGTCCCCACCCCAATGCAGTCACTGTCCATCAGTGTAGCAAGATGCCACAGATTCACTATGTGCCTTCTCTGTGCTACACTGTTCTCCCCGTGATCCCCCCACACCATGTGTACTAAACATAATACCCCTCAGTCCCCTTCTCCCTCCCTCCCCATCCGCCCTCCCACATCCCTCCTCTTTGGTAACCGCTAGTCCCTTCTTGGAGTCTCTGAGTCTGCTGCTATTTTGTTCCTTCAGTTTTGCTTCATTGTTATACTCCACAAATGAGGGAAATCATTTGGCATTTGTCTTTCTCTGCCTGGCTCATTTCACTGACCATAATGTCCTCCAGCTCCATCCATATTGTTGCAAATGGTAGAATCTGTTTCTTTCTTACTGCCAGATAGTATTCCACTGTGTATATGTACCACATCTTCTTTATCCATTCATCTACTGATGGACACTTAGGTTGCTTCCATATCTTGGCTATTGTAAAAAGTGCTGCAATAAACATAGGGGTGCATCTGTCTTTTTGAATCTGAGAGGTTGTATTCTTTCGGTAAATTCCAAGGAGTGGGATTCCAGGGTCAAATGGTATTTCTATTTTTAGTTTTTTGAGGAACCTCTGTATTGCTTTCCACAATGGTTGAACCAGCTTACATTCCCACCAGCAGTGTAGGAGGGTTCCCCTTTCTCCGCATCCTCACCAGCATTTGTTGTTCTTAGTCTTTTGGATGGTGGCCATCCTAACTGGTGTGAGGTGATATCTCATTGTGGTTTTAATTTGCATTTCCCTGATGACTAGTGATGTGGAGCATCTTTTCACTTGTCTGTTGGCCATCTGAATTTCTTCTTTGGAGAAGTGTCTCTTCATATCCTCTGCCCATTTGTTAATTGGGTTATTTGCTTTGATGTTGGGTCATTTTTGTGGTTTGCATAATGTTCATGTTTTTGTCTGTGTTCAGACATGATTACAGGGTGGTCTTATTTTTTTCTTGTTCTGTTGTGGTCTCAGAGCGGGCTTGTCTGATGTTGGTGTTCTGTGAGATGGCTAATATTCAACAGAAAGCAACAGGGCCATCTGTGAGCACCAGGCCGGTTCCCAACAACATCAAGGATTAGCTGATAGTTCCAGGCCAACTTCTGGCCACTAGGGGTGCCTTATTCTTTCTCAGTCTCCTTATCCTGATGCTGATATTTCTGCATTTCACCTCTCAGGTGAATAAGTCTGCACGCCTACCTCTCTTGCATGTAGACCTCCTCGGGAAAGACAAAATATCTCAAAGATGCCAAGCATGGGCTGTAGGCCTTCCAGAAGATATTTCCACATTGCAGTGGAAAACACGGATGTCACATTTTCCTTTCTTTAGTTTTCCATTTCCTCATAACATGGAAATGATTCCATTTGTAGCTGTACCCAGGACAGACCATAAGATTATGTGTCAAGTCCTGTGGTCTAATTAAAGTAGAGGAAGGAATGAGAAGTAAGCATGGGTGTAAGTTGAAACCTGAAATGCAACAGTTCAAATGGCACAGTGACACACAGTGGCACACAGTGACAATGATCAATGAGGGAAGCACAGATACATCTGCGTTGTAGCACTGATTGTAGATGATTGGTGAGAAAGAATACAGAAGACAGCTTAGGACAGCTAGCCAAGTCTGGATGCTGGCTTTGAAGTCTTTATAACTTGCCCCTCTCTTGGATAGTAGAGGGCATCCCCCTACTTCCTTTTGTCTTAAGCTCTGTCCCCTCTCCAGTCCTTTTATCCTCTTGATTGACTGTCGCTTTTTCTCCATAACTTTATCTCCCCAGTAGCCACACTGACTGCTTTCCTATGAACCATAAGCTTCCAAATACCCTTCTGTGCAGGAGACAAAAATATCTGACACAAACAAGTGCAGTTTATGTGTTCTGGGGCACTAATAGTTGCCATCTTGATATACTCACGTAGAAACTGAAGCTGCCTGACAGTAGGATTTGTGTTTGGGTTTCAGGCAGCACAATTCTCTTCCCTCACTGTTCGTGTACTCTGTGGTGTCTTCCCTGCATGAAAAAATATTTGCTAGAACTGCAAATTGTCAGTGTGTCCTGATTTCTACTACCCTATATTAACTTTCAACTTCTACAACTTTATATACATGAAATGCTGCAATGCAGTATGTGCTCTTTGTGTCTGTTATCTTTCCCTTATCACAATGTTTGTGAGACTCGTTCATATTATTGTTTGTATCAGTAGTTTATTATCATCTTTTAATGCCAAGTAGCATTCTGTCGTAGGAATTTACCACAATCTGCTTCTCCAGCCTGTTGATGGGTATTTCAGTTACTTCTACATTGGAGCTGTTATAAATAAAGTTGTCATAAACATTTTTCTTCTATGGGGCTTTTTGCAGACATTTGTTTTCATTTCTCTTATGTAAATACCTAGAAATAGAAATTTGGGGTCATGAGGAGGGTGAATGTTTAACTTCATGAGAAACTGGCAAGTGGATTTCCAAAGTGATTGCACTATGTTACATTCCTACCGGTAATGAGGCTTCCAGTTGCTCCACGTCCTCACCAGTGTTTTATGCTGTTGTTATGTTATGTTCAAAGACATTTTATATCTTTAAAATTTTCACCATTTTAGTGGGTTTTATAGCACCTTAAAATTTTCTGATTGTCCACATTGAAAAAGAATGCTGGATTAAGTTCTTATATATTTTTTGCTTACATTTTTATATTTTTTAATTCTTATATTTTGTGAGTGAAACTAGAAAAGGTACACATTTTTTTAAATAGTGCAAAAAACACTAACCATAAAAGAAAAGATTGATAAATTGAACTTCAGTAAGATTAAGAACTTCTCTTTACCAAAAGATACATTTAAGAGAATGAAAAGGCAAGCCACAGAGAGATGAAATATTTTCTATATACAAAAAATTACCCTGAGTTTACAAAGAACACCACAAGTCAATACAAAAAAGACGAAGGACCAAATTTAGAAATGGGCAAAAGATTTGAAGAGGCATTTTACAAAGAGAATATTCAAATGGTCCATTAACACATGAAAAGGTGCAGGATTTCTTTAATCCTCAGGAAAAAGCAAAGTTAAACCACAATGACATATTGCTATACACATGGCCATAATTAATAAGATTGATAATACTAAGTAGTGCCAAGCCCATGGAACAGTTGAACTTTTATATACATTATCGGTGGGAGCATAAATTGGTAAAGCCACATTCAAACATTGACAGCATCTACTTAAGCTAAACATGCATCTACTGTATGAGCCAGCAATTCAACTCCTAAGTATAGAACCAAGAAAAATGCGTATGTCTTCCAAAGGCATGTGCAAACTTGTTCATAGTAACCTTGTTCACAATAGTCCAAACTGGAAACAATTCAATTGCCTCTCGATAGGAAAAAAATGAATAAATTGTGGTATATTCACATAATAGAACGTTTCACAACAGTAAAAAGAAAATGAACTCCAGTATCACACTGTATAATTCCCTTTATATGAATATCATGCACAGACAAAGCTCATTGCTACTGATCGCTGTCAGAAGACTGGCTCTGTCTGGGGAGAGGATATTGACCGGGAAGGGGCATAATGCAGCCATCCATGGTGCTGGAAATGTTCTATTACCTTGACCTGGGTCATAAAATTCATCAAGTTGTCCTCTTACGGTTAGTGCACTTTATTGAATGTATGCTATACTTTGATATTTTAAAAACTGGAAAAATTACAAAAGACATATTTGAGAACTAAAAGACAAGTAGTAAAGAATTAAGACTCAAAAATATATAACTCTTAGAATGGTTGTATTATTCCCCTCAAAACAACAATTATTTGTTTCTTAAGTTGAGATAGAAAATATCCTAAAGGATGCTATCTACTTGGTAAACCATTGTCCAGATATCTGGTTCTTGGGATCTTTTCAAGATGGCCTATTAGCTCTGATATGTCATGACCTCATTTGGAAGGATTAGAAGCTCTTAAATGCCATAATGTTCCAATATTAAATTATAACCCCTCGCCCCAAATTGACTGATATTTTTCTGGTTACTTGGTTTCACCAATATAAATTTGGGGGAAATTTCTTTATAAACCATACTTATGAGCTGTAACAACAATATTGAGATGCAAAACCCATGATCAAGTAGCAATGTACTCAAGCATCCTGGCCAGAAACTATGTTTTACCTGTGTGTAGGGAGGGTGGGGTGGGTGTATGTGTTTCCGTAGTCTGGCCTGAGCCAGTATGTTTTCCTTTTATAATCAGTGTTCCACAATTTAAAAAATACTTTAGTTTTAGGTACAAATAGGAGCAAAAACAATCTTCAAAACTTTTCTAATTTCTTTTGCATATCATTGCCTACATTTTTCCTTACATTACATTAATACTAATGCAAAAGAAACACACTGATTTGGCAGTGGGATGGTAGAGGGAAAGAGGCAGTAACAAAATCTTATTGGCATAATAAGAAATCTTTTGGAGGGATTAAAATGCCAACAAGAGGATTATGACTTATAAATTACAGTAATACTCATATTTCGAAACTCAACTATAGTATCAACATGAGACTGTGAATAAGTTTCATTTTTCCATAGAGAAGAAGCTAAAGGCAAGATAAATTTCACATGCATAATGAAATTTAAAAATAGCTTTTTTTTAAAAGTAAATTTTCCTTGTCACTAAGGCAGACAATTCTGCTCATATTACAGTGTTCTCTCACATTTACCATAGAAATCCTTCCTTTGGAATAAATCTAATACTAGGCAAACCATTTTCGATACATAATTGATAAGCCCAGGTATTTGTGCAATAAACCACAAGGTCTAGTGATTAACTAGTCATTGGCTAGGAACAAATCTTCCTCTATTTGAGCAATATGTTCTCCTTTGACTTCTGACAGCTGACTTGTAGCACTCCTTCTCTTGGGCTGCCTAGCTGGAGAACACAGTATTGGAATGATTGGCTGGGGCATAAAAATCGAAGAGTGAATTGTCTCCCATGGCAATCACATTCATATGCTAGGCTTTCCAAATAATAGCGAGCTGTGCACAGGAGGTCTCAGTTCTGGTGACTCTGTCATGACATGCTAAGTGAGCCCCCTTACAGCTGAAGTAATGCACAAAAGCAAGGCAACCTCTCAGCAAGAGAGAAAAATGGACTTCATAGGCTGCTGACTTTAAACAGCTGGGCTAAACATTTGTTGCCAAAATGTCCAAAGGTGGAGGATTTTGTAGGAAAAAAAAAACCAAATTAATAAGACTGATAATACTGAGTGGTGTTATCTCATGAACACCAATACCCCCCACCCCCACCATTTTGCATATAAGAAAACTGAGGGCCAAATGGCAAAATAATGTAGCCAGAGTCACACTGCTAATTATTGTCACTTCACTGAAATCTAAGTCTTCTTTGATGGCAGCTTCTAAAATGGCCCCCAGTTATTCTCACCTCCTGGTAGTCATGCCCTTGTGTGATCTCTTCTTCTTGAATGCGGGCTGGATCAAGTGACTTACTCCTAATGAACAGAACATGACAAAAGTGATACAATGGCACTTCGGTGATTAGGTTGCAAAGGACTGTGACTTCCAATATCTTGCTTGCTCACCTTGATGAAGCCAGTTGCCATGTTGTAAGCTTCCTTATGGAGAAGCCCACATGGCAAGAAACAGGGCTGCCTCTGGGCAACAACCACGGAAGAACTGAGGCCCTCCGTTCAACAATCCATGAAAAACAAATTCCTACAAATAACCATGTGAGCAAATTCAGAAGCCATCAAGCATTGAGATGACTATCACCTCAGCCAGTACTTTGTTTTTGACCCTGTGAGAGATTCTGAACCAGAAGACCCAACTAAACCATGTCCATTTTCCTGGCACACAGAAATTATGAGGTAATTCATTTTTATTAAACTGCCTAGTTTAGGGATAATTTTTTAGGTAGCAATAGATAGTACTCTCCCAATGTCCCAATCAGTGCCTTTTGCTCTGTAGCAGATGCCTGCAGAGCGGACAGTAGCCATGCTTGCCTTCCCCCAGTGAAAGCTATGCCTGTGATTAATCTTTGATCCCAACGTCAAGTGATTTTCACTGCTCACCTTGGCAAGAAAACCATATTACAGTGACATTGGAGCAAGTAGAGTTCAGGTGCAAGATTAAAACAAACAGAAACAAAATAGAGTTGGTGTCTCTAAAGTGATTGCATATTTCTGTGATCTGGAAGCACAAACTCAGGTTATCTGCAGCTGCCCCTTCAACATTTCATCAATAAATGTACAGCAACAGCATTGCTCGTGGTGTGTTCACAGTGAAAACAAACACTCTTGGTTGATTTTTCCCTCCAATGGAATGAATTATCTGTGCTCTTTGTCAGTGCTTGAAAACATGTGTGTATGTGTATGGGGAAAGAGAGCAGTAGAAAGAGTTATGGAAAACTAAGACCTGGATTCCACTTTTGAAGACTTTGATGGCTAGCAACACCACAGTAGAAATTAAGGGAATAAAAAATTGCTCAGGGAGAATAATGGTATCATTCTTGATTCATCCATGTACTCATTCATTTATTCCCTCAGTTATTCAACAAATATTTATTACACATCTGCTATATATCAGGCAATGTTCAAGATCCAGGAGATCAAACAGTGAATAAGATAAATTCCCTGACATCAAGGAGCTACTGGTTCTTCCCACTAAACCTGTAAAATGGGACCAAAATAACCACTGGTTCCTTGGATTGCTGTTGCTTTCCTGAAATCTAGACTATCCCATTAACAAAGGACACCACCAACAGAACAAAAAGGCATCCTATGGTATGGGAGAATATATTAGTAAGTGCCATATCCAAGGGGTTAACATCCAAAATATATAAAGAGCTCACGTACCTCAACAAACAAAAATCAAATAACCCGATTAACAAATGGGCAGAGGATATGAAGAGACAGTTCTGCAAAGAAGAAATTCACATGGCCAAAGGACACATGAAAAGATGCTCCACATCACTAATCATCAGGGAAATGCAAATTTAAACCACAATGAGATATCACCTCACACCAGTAAGGATGGTCAGCATTGAAAAGACTAAGAACAACAAATGCTGGCGAGGATGCGGAGAAAGGGGAACCCTTCTACACTGCTGGTGGGAATGTAAGCTAGTTCAACCATTGTGGAAAGCAATACAGAGGCTCCTCAAAAAACTCAAAATAGAGAGGTGGAGCCAAGATGGCAGCGTGAGTAGAGCAGTGGAAATCTCCTCCCAAAACCACATCTATTTATGAAAATATAACAAAGACAACTCTTACTAGAATAGAGACCAGAGGACACAGGACAACATCTAGACCACATCCACACCTGCGAGAACCCAGCACCTCACGAAGGGGGTAAGATACAAGCCCCAACCCGGCGGGACACGAGCACCCCTACCCCCAGCTCCCGGCGGTAGGAGAGAGGTCTGAGTGGGAGGGAGAGGGAGCCCAGGACTGCTAAACACCCAGCCCCAGCCATCCGGACCAGAGCACAGACACAGTGCATGCATGGGGTCCTGGATACTAGAGAAACAGGGCAGCAAGACCGGTGAGCGGGTCCCTGAGGCCGGTGCCAGAGAACAAAGAAAAGCGAGTGGTTTCTTTTTTTTTTTTTTTTTTTGGCAAGTGCTTTTTGGAAGTCTTAAAGGGATAGGGGCCCCAATACTAGGGAAACAGGGCAGCAAGACCGGTGAGCAGATCCCTGAGGCCGGCGCCTGAGGACAAAGAAAAGTGAGCAGCTTTTTTATTTTGTTTTTAATTATTTATTTAATTTTTTGGATTTGTTTTGTTTTGTTTTGTTTTGTTTTGGTGAGTGCTTTTTGGAAGTCTTAAAGGGACAGGGTGGGACACTCAGTCCAGAGGCAGGGAATCTGGGGATCTCTGGGCACTCTAACCCCCTGGGCAGCAGGGAGCACAGAGGCCCCTCACTGAGATAAATAGCCTCCTGGCCACTCCCCTTCCAACGCGGCTCCACCATATTGGAGCAGCAGCTCGAGACAGGCCATGCCCACAGCAACAGCGGAGATAAACTCCATAGCAGCTGGGCAGGAATCAGAAGCCCTGTCTGTGCACAGCTGCCCAGCACAAGCCACTAGAGGTCGCTGTTCTCCCAGGAGAGGAAGGCCACAAACCAAAAAGAAGGGAAGTTCTTCCAGCCGTCACTCATGCCAGCTCTGCAAACTATTTCTATCACCATGAAAAGGCAAAATTACAGGCAAACCAAGATCACAGAGACAACACCAGAGAAGGAGACAGACCTAACGAGTCTTCCTGAAAAAGAATTCAAAATAAAAATCATAAACATGCTGACAGAGATCAGAGAAATATGCAAGAGTTAAGGGATAAAGTCTGGAGGGAGATCACAGATGCCAGGAAGGAGATTACAGAACTGAAACAAACTCTGGAAGGATTTATAAGCAGAATGGATAAGATGCAAGAGGCCATTGAGGGAATAGAAACCAGAGAACAGGAACGCATAGAAGCTGACATAGAGAGAGATAAAAGGATCTCCAGGAATGAAAGAATATTAAGAGAACTGTGTGACCAATCAAAAAGAAACAATATCTGTATTATAGGGGTACCACAAGGAGAAGAGAGAGAAAAAGGGATAGAAAGTGCCTTTGAAGAAATAATTGCTAAAAACTTCCCCAAACTGGGGGAGGAAATAATTGAACAGACCTCAGAAATACACAGAAATCCCAACAGAAAGGACCCAAGGAGGACAACACCAAGACACATAATAATTAAAATGGCAAAGTTCAAGGACAAGGAAAGAGTTTTAAAGCCAGCTAGAGAGAAAAAGGTCACCTATAAAGGAAACCCTATTAGGCTATCATCAGACTTCTCAACAGAAACATTACAGGCCAGAAGAGAATGGCATGATATATTTAATGCAATGAAACAGAAGGGCCTTGAACAAAGGATACTATATCCAGCACAATTATCATTTAAATATGATGGAGGGATTAAACAATTCCCAGACAAAAATAAGCTGAGGGAATTTGCCTCCCACAAACCACCTCTACAGGGAATCTTACAGAGACTGCTCTAGATGGGAGCACTCCTAAAAAGAGCACAGAACAAAACACCCAACATATGAAGAATGGAGGAGGAGTAATAAGAAGGGAGAGAAGAAAAGAATCTCCAGACAGTGTATATAACAGCTCAATAAGCAAGCTAAGTTAGGCAGTAAGATAATAAAGAGGCTAACCATGAACCTTTGGTAACCACGAATTTAAAGCCTGCAATGGCAATAAGTACATATCTTTCGATAGTCACCCTAAATATAAATGGACTTAATGCACCAATCAAAAGACACAGAGTAATAGAATGGATAAAAAAGGAAAAACCCGTCTATATGTTGCTTACAAGAAACTCACCTCAAACCCAAAGACATGCACAGACTAAAAGTCAAGGGATGGAAAAACATATTTCAGGCAAACAACAGAGAGAAGAAAGCAGGGGTCGCAGTACTAATATCAGACAAAATAGACTTCAAAACAAAGAAAGTAACAAGAGATAAAGAAGGACATTACATAATGATAAAGGGCTCAGTCCAACAAGAGGATATAACCATTCTAAATATATATGCACCCAACATACGAACACCGGCATATGTGAAACAAATACTAACAGAACTAAAGGGGGAAATAGACTGCAATGCAGTCATTTTAGGAGAATTCAACACACCACTCACCCCAAAGGACAGATCCACCAGGCAGAAAATAAGTAAGGACACAGAGGCACTGAAAAACACAGTAGAACAGATGGACCTAATAGACATCTATAGAACTCTACATCCAAAAGCAAAAGGATATACATTCTTCTCAAGTGCACATGGAACATTCTCCAGAATAGACCACATACTAGGTCACAAAAAGAGCCTCAGTAAATTCCAAAATATTGAAATTCTACCAACCAACTTTTCAGACCACAAAGGTATAAAACTAGAAATAAATTCTACAAAGAAAACAAAAAGGCTCACAAACATATGGAGGCTTAACAACATGCTCCTAAATAATCAATGAATCAACGAACAAATTAAAATAGAGATCAAGGAATATATGGAAACAAATGACAACAACAACACAAAGCCCCAACTTCTGTGGGATGCAGCGAAAGCAGTCTTAAGAGGAAAGTATATAGCGATCCAGGCACACTTGAAGAAGGAAGAACAATCGCAAATGAATAGTCTAACATCACCATTATCGAAACTGGAAAAAGAAGAATAAATGAGGCCTAAAGTCAGCAGAAGGAGGGACATAATAAAGATCAGAGAAGAAATAAACAAAATTGAGAAGAATAAAACAATAGAAAAAATCAATGAAACCAAGAGCTGGGTCTTTGAGAAAATAAACAAAATAGATAAGCCTCTAGCAAAACTTATTAAGAGAAAAAGAGAATCAAAAAGAGGGGATTATGCTCTGATTCACAGAATCAGAAACGAGAAAGGAAAAATCATGACAGACCCCATAGAAATACAAAGAATTATTAAAGACTACTATGAAAGCCTATATGCTAACAAGCTGGAAAACCTAGAAGAAATGGACAACTTCCTAGAAAAATACATCCTTCCAAGATTGACCAAGGAAGAAACACAAAAGTTAAACAAACCAATTACAAGCAAAGAAATTGAAACAGTAATCAAAAAACTACCCAAGAACAAAACCCCCGGGCGAGATGGATTTACCTCAGAATTTTATCAGACACACAGAGAAGACGTAATACCCATTCTCCTTAAAGTTTTCCCAAAAATAGAAGAAGAGGGAATACTCCCAAACTCATTCTATGAAGCCAACATCACCCTAATACCAAAACCAGGCAAAGACCCCACCAAAAAAGAAAATTAAAGACCAATATCCCTGATGAACGTACATGCAAATATACTCAACAAAATATTAGCAAACCAAATTCAAAAATACATCAAAAGGATCATACACCATGACCAAGTGGGATTCATCCCAGGGATGCAAAGATGGTACAACACTTGAAAATCCATCAACATCATCCACCACATCAACAAAAAGAAGGACAAAAACCACATGATCATCTCCATAGATGCTGAAAAAGCATTCAATAAAATTCAACATCCATTCATGATAAAAACTCTCATCAAAATGGGTATAGAGGGCAAGTACCTCAACACAATAAAGGCCATATATGATAAACCCACAGCCAACATTATACTGAACAGTGAGAAGCTGAAAGCTTTTCCTCTGAGATTGGGAACAAGACAGGGATGCCCACTCTCCCCACTGTTATTTAACATAGTACTGGAGGTACTAGCCACGGCAATCAGACAACACAAAGAAAAACAAGGAATCCAGATTGGTAAAAAAGAAGTTAAACTGTCACTATTTGCAGATGACATGATATTGTACATAAAAAACCCTAAAGACTCCACTCCAAAACTACTAGAACTGATATCAGAATACAGCAAAGTTGCAGGATACAAAATTAACACACAGAAATCTGTGGCTTTCCTATACACTAACAATGAACCAATAGAAAGAGAAATCACAAAAACAATTCCATTCACAATTGTACCAAAAAGAATAAAATACCTAGGAATAAACCTAACCAAAGAAGTGAAAGACCTATACCCTGAAAACTACAAGTCACTCTTAAGAGAAATTAAAGGGGACACTAACAAATGGAAACTCATCTCATGCTCTTGGCTAGGAAGAAATAATATCATCAAAATGGCCATCCTGCCCAAAGCAATATACAGATTTGAGGCAATCCCTATCAAATTACCAGCAACATTCTTCAATGAACTGGAACAAATAATTCAAAAATTCATATGGAAACACCAAAGACCCCAAATAGCCAAAGCAATCCTGAGAAAGAAGAATAAAGTAGGGGGGATCTCACTCCCCAACTTCAAGCTCTACTACAAAGCCATAGTAATCAAGACAATTTGGTACTGGCACAAGAACAGAGCCACAGACCAGTGGAACAGATTAGAGACCCCAGACATTAACCCAAACATATATGGTCAATTAATATTTGATAAAGGAGCCATGGACATACAATGGAGAAATGACAGTCTCTTCAACAGATGGTGCTGGCAAAACTGTACAGCCACATGTAGGAGAATGAAACTGGACCATTTGTCTAACCCTATACACATAAGTAAATTCAAAACGGATCAAAGACCTGAATGTAAGTCATGAAACCATAAAACTCTTAGAAAAAAACATAGGCAAAAACCTCTTAGACATAAACATGAGTGACCTCTTCTTGAACATATCTCCCCGGGCAAGGAAAACAACAGCAAAAATGAACAAGTGGGAATATGTCAAGCTGAAAAGCTTCTGTATAGCAAAAGACACCATCAATAGAACAAAAAGGAACCCTACAGTATGGAAGAATATATTTGTAAATGACAGATCCGGTAAAGGCTTGACATCCAAAACATATAAAGAGCTCACCCACCTCAACAAACAAAAAACAAATAATCCAATTAAAAAACGGGCAGAGGAACTGAACAGACAGTTCTCCAAAAAAGAAATATAGACGGCCAACAGACACATGAAAAGATGCTCCACATCACTAATTATCAGAGAAATGCAAATTAAAACCACAATGAGGTATCACCTCACACCAGTAAGGATGGCTACCATCCAAAGGACAAACAACAACAAATGTTGGAAAGGTTGTGGAGAAAGGGGAACCCTCCTACACTGCTGGTGGGAATGTAAACTAGTTCAACCATTGTGGAAAGCAGTATGGAGGTTCCTCAGAATGCTCAAAATAGACTTACCATTTGACCCAGGAATTCCACTCCTAGGAATTTACCCTAATAACGCAGCACTCAAGTTTGAAAAAGACAGATGCACCCCTATGTTTATCGCAGCACTATTTACAAGAGCCAAGAATTGGAAGCAACCTAAGTGCCCATCAGTAGATGAATGGATAAAGAAGATGTGGTACATATACACAATGGAATATTATTCAGCCATAAGAAGAAAAGAAATCCTACCAGTTGCAACAACATGGATGGTGCTAGAGGGGATTATGCTCAGTGAAATAAGCCAAGCAGAGAAAAAGAAATACCAAATGATTTCACTTATCTGTGGAGTATAAGAACAAAGGAAAAACTGAAGGAAGAAAACAGCAGCAGAATCACAGAACCTAAGAATGGACTAACAGGTACCAAAGGGAATGGGACTGGGGAGGATGGGTGGGTAGGGAAGGATAAGGGGGGGAAAAAAAGGGGGTATTATGATTCGCATGCATAATGGGGGGGAGGGAGAAAGGGGAGGGCTGTGCAACACAGAGAAGACAAGTAGTAATTCTACAACATTTTGCTATGCTGATGGACAGTGACTGTAATGGGGTTTGTGGGGGGGACCTGGTATAGGGGAGAGCCTAGTAAACATAATATTCTTCATGTAATTGTAGATTAAGGATAACGAAAAAAAAAAGAGAAAAGGGGGATTACTCCCTGATAGGATAAAACTAACTGTAAATCAATGATTAATGCATGCTTTAAATATCCTTAATTTTGATCATTTAAAGGGTGTCAGAATATCAGCTATGGAAGTACATTTTTCTAATAATATTCCTTTCTTTTTTGAAAAAAAAAGCAGTTCCTGTGTGGTGATCTCCAATAAGTTCTTCATGATGATATAAAGGGCATATCAAAGGGTGGGCAAAGGGTTTGTTTGTGTTTATACAGAGGATCGAAGCCTAATTTGGCTACACAGAAAATGAATAAAGATACAATATGAAGAAGAACTTCCAACATCAACATCCTCTGGAAGAGTCATTCCAGAAGATGAACATCAAAAAACTTCAACAAAGATCCTGGCGCTGTTGCAGTTGTAGCTGCAGTCATCCCACCGGTTCCTGGACTTGACATTGGAATGAAGAAGGAGATATCTAAGCCAGCCTGTGCATACAGTAAAACAACAAATTTGACTGGATCTATACTGTTGGAACTCAACCAAGAATTAGGAGAAGTGCACGTTGCAGCGCTCCAAAATCTTGCAACTATGGACTATCTACTGTTAAAAGAACATATGGGATGTGAACAGTTCCCAGGAATGGGTTGTTTTAATTTGTCTGATTTTTCTCAAACTATTCAAATTCATTTAGACAATATCCATCATATCACTGATAAGTTTTCACAAATGCCTAGGGTGCCTAATTGGTTTTCTCGGTTTCACTGGAGATGGCTGGTAATTGTAGGTCTGCTTTGGTTATGTAGCTGTATTCATATTATGTTAATGTGTGTGCACAATTTAATTAGTAGTTTAAAACCTATACATGCTTATGTTACTCTACAAGAAGATTTGTCAAAGAAATAATCAATCTTCCCATGTTTTCTTCTGTCTGCTACTTCTATAGCTTTTCTTCTTCCTTCCTAATTATAACCCTTTAGTAGAATTCATGCCTCATATCGAAATTACCGAGTATCATAATTCTTCCAAGTGGTAAAGATACCTCAAGACAAATGCTGGGCATAAAAGCCACAGGGCATAAATCTGAAAAGAAGTAAAAAGCTAACCTTTTCAAACAATATTGCTTCTCTCTCACTTACCAACTTTACATTTCCCTGTATGGCCCCAGAAGATGACTGGTTAGCCAGAGACGGGTAAGATTCCTCAAGGGAGGAACAACCTAAGACAGGCACAGTCGCAGGGGGGCCATCAGGTGAGACATTGGGGATCAACAGAGGTGAGGCTTAGAACCTCACCCCCCCCCCTGTTTTGAGAGAAATCTTCTACATCGTGGATGTTTTGTTGCCCTTGTCTAGCTTGGATTAATACTTAGTCCATAGGCACACATCTGATCATCTACATTTGCCCTCTTATAGCACTAAACTATGTTTTCTACCTTTATCTTGCATCTACCTACCACTTCAGCATTTTATTAAACATAATAATAAGAATAAGAATAAGAATAAGAATGGAGAAATGTGGGATTCACATATAAATCAAGTATAAAAATCAAACGAATATTCATATTTGACCTGATTGTTTATAGTTCATGATTCATGATCAAAACCGAAAGTTTCTGTGATGACTGCCCTTGCACTGTTCTCCATGTAAGAACTTATTCGCTATGTAAGAATTTGTTCACCATGTAAGAACTTGTTCGTTATGCTTCAGAAGTTTGGAGACTGTTGAGAATTAGGCTTGGGGTTGATTAATGATTGTGCATTGAGTCCCCTATACAGAATTTTATTGTTGTTAACAACCATTTGATCAATAAATATGAGAGATGCCCTCTCAAAAATAAAAAATTAGAAAAAATAAGTCAAATTAAGTGAGTTTGATTTAAATATAATAAATAATAGCAACTTGGACCACCCAAAAAAAAAAATTCAAAATAGAAATACCATTTGACCCAGGAAATTCACTCCTGGGAATTTACCCAAAGAAAACAAGATCCCCAATACAAAAACACATATGCACCCTTATGTTTATCACAGCACTTTTTACAATAGCTATGATACGGAAGCAACCTAAGTGTCCATCAGTAGATGAATGGATAAAGAAGAGGTGGTACATATACACAATGGAATATTATTTTTATTTAGCCATAAGAAAGAAACAAATCCTACCGTTTGCAACAACATGGATGGAGCTGGAGGATATTATGCTCAGTGAAATAAGCCAGGTGGAGAAAGCCAAGTGCCAAATGATTTCCCTCATTTGTGAAGCATAACAATGAAGCAAAACTGAAGGAACGAAATGGCAGCAGACTCACAGACTCCAAGAAGGAACTAGTGGTTACCAAAGGAGATGGGTGTGGGAGGGAGGGGAGGGAGGGAGGGAGAAGGGGACTGAGGGGTATTATGTTTAGTACACATGGTGTGGGGGGTCACGGGGAAAAGAGTGTAGCACAGAGAAGGCACATAGTGAATCTGTGGCATCTTAGTACACTGATGGACAGTGACTACATTGGGGTGGGGGGGACTTGATAATATGGGTAAATGTAGTAATCACATTGTTTTTTCATGTGAAACCTTCATAAGAGTGTATATTAATATCTTAATAAAAAAGTCAAAAATAAAAATAAACTATCTCATTAAAATTTCACAGAACATTAGTTTTTGTCTTTCTAGATGAAATTCTGGATCATACTGTGTAAGATGAACCTAGCCATCTGTCAAAACTTCCATAAAGCTTGGTCATTTGAGTTTGGAATCCGCTGTCAACTGCCCTTTTACTAACTTTGATCTAGGGTAAATTATTTGAAACCTCCATGCCTAAATGTCCTCATCTATAAAATGATAATAATTATACCCACTTCATAGGGATGTAATGAAGATTAAATGCATCAATATTTATGAAACCCAATGCATATTTCAAATACTTAACTAAATCAGCTATTAATGAAAACTCGGCCAGGCCCTTATAGCATCATCTAGACAGGACTGATCAACCTTGTCACTATTGACATGTGAGGCCACATCATTCTTTCTGGTGGGTGGGGTGTGGTGGTTGGCATCCTGTGCACGTGGGATGTCAGCAGCATCGCTGGCCTCTGCCCACTAGATGCCAGTAATACCCCTCTCCTCACCCTCACTGTTAACACAACCAAAAATGCCTTCACACATTGGCAAGTGTCCCCTGAAGGTCAAAACCACCCCTACTTAAGAACCACTGAACTAGAGTTCTTGGGGCCAAAGAAAAAGCAAACTGACATCCTAAAAATGTTTCAAAACTTCACATTAATAAAACTCATCAAGAAAAAAATAGCTCTTAGCTCTTTGCTCTCTTATTTCAAATGTGTTGATATTACTCTTTTATGGTATCACTGTAATTCCAGTGGGGAAGATATGTTCCCAGCCCAGGGCAAATTACCTTTGAAGGTGAAATCTGTCAATGGGAGAAATAAAGTATAGATACCTATTTATTGCTTACAAGCAGTTCTCCACTTCTGCTCTACCGTGTCTCTCTCAACCCAGGTGCAAAAAAAAGGGGCCCCATCCACCTCTCCTCACACCCCCTTGTAATCACCTATTGGTATGGAAATGGACGACTTCTCTCCACCCCTTGGAAACACCTATTGATACAGAGATGCACTAAGGCCAGGTGAGAGATTCTGGAAATACTGCAATTTTATCCATAGAGACACACTTACACATGGAATTTTCCCTTATATCTGTGACTGTGTCTTACAAAAGCTTAACTTTTACTGTTTTCAAAGCTTCTTCTGTGTCTGCTGTTTCTTAAAAATAAACAGCTCAAAATACTTTTCACATAAGGAGGCATATTTTGGGGTGGCAAATTCTGAACCCCTTCAATAGGAATATGACTTGTCAAAGTGAAGATTTTATATCCTGATGTCAAGTGCAGGCAGAGTCATCTTCTCCAGGAAAATGTGAAGTTACTACTCTAAACAAATAATTTAAAACTTAAGGAAAACTTGGATTTCTTAAAAATTAAGTCTGTGAATATTAATCTAGTTTGGACTTTATGCAATATCTTGAGATAGGCAGTGGGGATATAAAGATGAGAAGACAAACCACCAATTTAGGTGTAAATGTGGCAAAAGAGAAAATAAATGGACTACAAAAGCATCCCAATGGATCTTGCTCCCCAACTTCAAGCTCTACTACAAAGCCACAGTAATCAAGACAATTTGGTACTGGCACAAGAACAGCCCCATAGACCAGTGGAACAGAATAGAGACTCCAGACATTAACTCAAACATATATGATCAATTAATATACGATAAAGGAGCCATGGACATACATTGGGAAATGACAGTCTCTTCAACAAAACTGGACAGCTACATGTAAGAGAATGAAACTGGATCACTGTCTAACCCTACACACAAAAGTAAATTCGAAATGGATCAAAGACCTGAATGTAAGTCATGAAACTATAAAACTCTTAGAAAAAAACATAGGCAAAAATCTCTTGGACATAAACATGAGTGACATCTTCATGAACATATCTCCCCAGGCAAGGGAAACAAAAGCAAAAATGAATAAATGGAACTATATCAAGCTGAAAAGCTTTTGTATAGCAAAGGACACCATCAATAGAACAAAAAGGTACCCTACAGTATGGGAGAACATATTCATAAATGACAAATCTGATAAAGGGTTGACATCCAAAATATATAAAGAGCTCATGCACCTCAACAAACAAAAAGCAAATAATCCAATTAAAAAATGGTCAGAGGAGCTGAACAGACAGTTCTCCAAAGAAGAAATTCAGATGGCCAACAGATATATGAAAAGATGCTCCACACCGCTAGTCATCAGAGAAATGCAAATTAAAACCACAATGAGATATCACCTCACACCAGTAAGGATTGCCACCATCCAAAAGACAAACAACAACAAATGTTGGCAAGGTTGTGGAGAAAGGGGAACCCTCCTACACTGCTGGTGGGAATGTAAATTAGTTCAACCATTGTGGAAAACAGTATGGAGGTTCCTCAGAAAGCTCAAAATAGAAATACCATTTGACCCAGAAATTCCACCCGAAGAATGTAGCAGCCCAGTTTGAAAAAGATAGATGCACCCCTATGTTTATTGCAGCAATAGCCAAGAATTGGAAGCAATCTAAGTGTCCATCAGTAGATGAATGGGTAAAGAAGAGGTGGTACATACACACAATGGAATATTATTCAGCCATAAGAAGGAAACAAATCCTACCAGTTGCAACAACATGGATGGAGCTAGAGGGTATTATGCTCAGTGAAATAAGCCAGGCGGAGAAAGACAAGTACCAAATGATTTCACTCATATGTGGAGTATAAGAACAAAGAAAAACTGAAGGAACAAAACAGGAGCAGAATCACAGAACCCAAGAATGGACTAACAGTTACCAAAGGGAAAGGGACTGTGGAGGATGGTTGGGAAGGGAGGGATAAGGGCGGGGAAAAAGAAAGGGGGCATTACGATTAGCATGCATAATGTGGGTGTGGGAGAAAGGGGAGGGCTGTGCAACACAGCGAAGACAAGTAGTGATTCTACAGCATCTTACTACGCTGATGGACAGTGACTGTAATGGGGGTTGTAGGGGGGACTTGGTGAAGTGGGGAGCCTAGTAAACATAATGTTCTTCATGTAATTGTAGATTAATGATAACAAAATTTTCAAAAAAAGAGAAGCATCCCAATGAACTTGCCAGACTCTTCTTTCTACACTTGAACCTATAGAAATGGACTAGACTGGTATTAGGTGCTGCAAGCAAGCCTGGGTAACTGGTCTTTCATGATTGTCTTGATGGAATCTCAAGAAGTTTCAAAACTTGTAAGAACCTAGAAACATCCTCCTTGGATCATATACTCATTCACAAAGTTATTTCTTCCTTAAATACAGGAGTCTTAAGTATATCCATTCCCTCATTTATTCATTTCCTGAAAATCCTCATTGCTAAGTGAAAGCCATTAAATTTTTTTTACTTCTGTTAATTTTAATGAGAATCATAATGCCTTCCATCCCAATCCAAGATACCCAAACACAATTTCACAGATGGAAGTGATATATCAACTGAATGACAACTTTTAAAGTAAACAACAATTTGAAAGTAAAAATATGCAATTCGTAAGTAAAATATTATAAAATGAAGATTTAATTCAAATCTGTTCTCAGTGACAGTTTCTCACTATAGAAACTAAAGTGTCAAATAAATAATGAGTGCATTTTTTGTATGAAATTATAATGCTGAAAATTTACTTCGGGTTATTTATTGTTTCAGTTTTTAAAGGGTCATCAGTCTGGAAAAATGAAGAAAGAAAAGAAAGTGTCTGAATGGTAGTATCACTGGAGAAAGGCCATTGTTGCTCCGGAAGGAGGGGGTTCCCCACTGTGGAAAATTTCACTATGAATTCGATGAGACGGAATAAAGACAAGGGCAAGCTGGGGATTAGAAGGGGCTCCTGCCATGTTCACCCTCACAGCGGTCACAGACAGCAGTCTCTTTTGGCTGTGGCACGGCTCCCTGTGCTCCCCAGCATGAGGCTGTCTTTTCCCCTCCTAGCACTGGGGCTCCAAGGGCTTCTCTCTCCTGCTTCCTCTCTCCACCCACCTGCCCTTCCACTCCACCGCTTTCTCGGCTCTCCTGCCCCTCGTACCTGGAGGAACTCTGTGGGTGGATCTCTATGGTGACTGGCAGATGCTGAACCAATTACATCCAGGTGCTGGTGTGTTTCCTCTTCACCCCTCCCCTAGGACAGTACTCCCATGACTGACCTGTGGTTCTGTCTCCAGTAAACATTCTGCTGCCCATAGATATGCAAAGCAGGTTCCTCTACATATACAACGAGTGATATTCAAGCCAGGTGAGGATCCTGGTCGAAAATTTCCATTTTCTCTATAGTCAATATGGTGAAAAGTCTTAACTGTATGGTCATCTATGTGCTATAACTCTGCACATTATTTTCCCAACTTATGATCACATAGGTGCCACATTAGCACCTCTAGGATGTAATGCAAAAGGACCCAAATGTTACCTGCTGCTGAATAACAACCAAACTAATTAAAAGGTTAACTTTGTTACCATATTTGGACTCCTGTAGAGTCTTCACAGGTATGATTAAAAGTTACCATAGGTGATTACCCAAACAGCAAATCAAAATGATTCAAGTTCATGCCTCTGATCATTTTTCAGCAGAAATTCAGATACCAAGTAAAAAGTGATCAGTTTTGAGTGGTAAATGTCAAAGCAACTTGAAAATAAACCTGAGGAATAGTATCCTTCTCTGATAGATATAGTTATTTTAGAGGCCAGGGCAAGCTGCCCCAAAATGTGCCACTTTGGCCTATTGATTACTTTGAATGAAAGCTATTTGAGAAAAAGCTGGTGCAAGAGGAATGCTCTGACCCTCCTCTGTCCCCAACAACACCAGGAAATCCATCTCCCATTGAAAGGTCCGTCCCTATACCAGAAGGCAGAGAGACATCCTTATCTCCAGAGACAGGGAATTCAGAGAAAAGAAGGCTGCAGAAACAAATCTTGTCACTTTTTTTTTAATACACAGCCCAAATGCTGTTTAGAATTGAAGCTCCCGAATATAAGTTTTCTTTGTCCCGTCAATTCCTCATAGATTTCTGTCTCCTTGTCTAAAATGTATAAGAACTGCCTGCCTTGGTCTTTATCTTAGAGTCTCAATTTCATTACTGGGCCTCCATGGGCATGCAATTAAACTTTGCTTTTTTCTCTTGTTAATGCCCCATGTCAGTTTGATTCTTAGACTAGGTAGAAGAACCTTGAAGGGTAGAGGAAAAGTTTTCTTCCCCAACACTGTCATAATGCCAACTATTTGACAGAGGACCTGGATTTTTCCAGGATTTGCCACTGAATCTAAGAGGTTATCAATTATAAAATGCACCATTATTTATGTACCACTAAGAAATGAAAAAATGGTTCAAATTAAATTATGACATAAAACTTCCTAGTTACTTAGAAATTTTATTGTATAATTTTTGAAAGAGATTTTTAGACAGATTTTGAAAGTAGATTTTAATGATGCTTCACTATTATGCCTATATCAAAAGGGAAATATGAATGAAATAAACTGATCCTTCTTAGGGATTTTTCAAATTCGTTGTCCAACTCTTTTGAATTCATTCCCATGTCCATGTTCTGTTTTTATATCTGTGTTATGCCATAGGATACATATGATCTTGTCCTCTGTGTCATTGAGAGCTTTGATAATACTGCAATTCTTAAGATGGTGCTCCACTATTCTCAAGATTTTCTTCCAAGCTGCCAGCACCCATTCTGCAGATGCTGATGTTGGTACAGGCTTGCTTAGTGAGATATAGGCCAAGATTTTCACATAAATGTGAATAAGAAAAGTAATCAAGTTTCATCTACCTGTGATTATCCTCCTTTCCTAGATTCCATGAAGTACTTGGTCATCTCATTGAAAATGTGAAATTGTCATCATTCCTTCAGTGACAGCTATCTGTTTCACTAATATCAAATTTACATCCTGATGCTCTCTCTGACAGTTTGTATTCACAGATCTTAATGTTTCAATACCAAATCGTGGAAGATATTTTAAACGCTGGTTAAATGTAACCTGTGTGGTAATAACAGTGTACTGAAGTCAATTGAGATAACAACAACTTAAACACAATGATCAAGCTGGTGTTCATTCATGCAATAACCCCATGGCAATGACCGTCCAGCTGCCAATAATTGGAAGACACCACCAAGCATTACAAGCATCTTGACTTCAGAAATATTAAAATGGGGAGGGAGAAATGCATCTTAGAATTGATGAAATATGTAGATTGAAGATAAAACCAAGAATGTGTTTAGATCATTTCACTTAAACTTCAGCTCCAATGTTTCCCCTTCCCTCTATGTGGGATCATTAGCAGTTGCAAAATGAGACCGAGGAAGAAATGTAAGGATCTTACCCACATTTTGCATAATTTAGATAAAACTATTCAGTGTGGTTATGTTTGTTAAGAACTGCCGCCTCTGTACAGCAGCCAGGTTTTAAATCCAACTCAGTCCCAACTGTCATTTTGGGAGCTTGATTTGAAGAGAAGCATCTCATTGCAGATCTCTTTTCTCCTTTATTACAAAAGCACATCAAGGGAGTCCTCCTCTCAGGGAAAACCCCTGAAGTATTAGCTAATAACATCTGAAATGACTCAAAATGATTATTTAGGATTATGTGCATTTTAGTAGGGAATTCTGAAAGAGAGAATGAAGCCTTCAGTACCCAGAGGAATTAATCTCCCAATAAGGATATGTCTGAAGTGACATTTTCTTTTGGAAGAGATTTCCTAGCATGCTTCCTCCTCCTGCCTACTCGTGAGGATGGCTCAGCTTCCTAATGACCACGAGGTTATAAGCTACACGTGCCCTCAGTGAGTTGTCTGACCCAGGACAGTCTGTTGGACTGGAGATTTGCTCAAGTACTTCTCACTTTGAAATTTAAAAGAACAAGCAGGCCCTCTGCGGTGTTCCATTGGAAGTCCAAATGTCTAATTTTCCTTGTGTTGGTTTCTTGTCTTTAATATAATATAGTTAGATAGAGTGATCTCCAACACCCCTTCCTGCTCTCCCATTTTCGGACTGGATGGCATGATACAGTGGAAGGAGAACTGGGAGAGAAGAAAGGGTCATCAAGTCCTGGTGGCGAATTGGCCACTGCTTAGTCAGGCAGCCTGGCACAGGTCACTTCACCTCTCTAAAACTCAACTGCAAAAGGAAAGTTGGAGAAAATCATTTCTAAAGTTCTATCTACGTTTGTAGCCTTCATTTAGAAGAGACTGTATCATTTCTACTCATTGAAAACTTTGTTCAGAGACACCTATGAAAAGTTACCCCAGTTCAGAAAAAGAGTAAATGAATAAATGGAAACCAATTTTAGATTCTTTAGATGAGTACTAAAGAAAGGGGAAACCTTAAAAATCTAAAAAAAGAGGTTATGGACCTAAAATAATATGAGCATAATGTACAATTTTATTGCTGAAAGCATTTTTTAATGAGCTTCCTCAAAAGGAAAATAAATAACTACACCACTGATAGAGGGAGAGTTAACAGCGTGTTTACTACAAAAAACCAAACCCCCAATGAAAGACTAACTCAACCCCTGGGGGCAGAGTGGTGATGCAGGAGCCGCTGGAGCAGCACAAGGTCCAAGGCGACAACAGATACAGAGAAACTCATTTTGAGCGTGGGGTTTCAGGGCAGACACAGAGGTGCCAACGAGCTCTTCAAACGCAGCTCCCGTGGCAGATTACGGACCAGACTATGCGGACCATGAGAAGCACAGCCACACTCTTCAGTACAGTGATAGCAATGGCCAGCGGTTGTGGCCAAACCAACATGTTTGCAATACCATGCCAAAATTTCTACCAGGTATCCATATGAGGGAGGCATGTTTTTATATTAAACATATTGATAAAGTATTTATGAAATAATAAATATGTATGAAATAATGTAAATATAAACTAATATTTGTAAAATAATTTCAATTGACTGAAGAATGTGTTAGTGCCTGTGGATGGTTCTTTGTGGTAGTGTCAACATAATAATTAATGCCAGAAAGGACAGAGTTCTTCACCATTAGTCAGTTACAGAGGAGGGTGTGATGTGTTCTGTGACCCTATACAGGAGAAAGAGATTGAAACATAAAATTAACTTTTGATAGTTGCAGCCCTACAAGTAAAGGCTATGTTTTGATTATCTGTTTTCTCTCTTCACCCATAAATTCACCCTTTGAGAAATAGCCAGCTCGCATTCAAGGCAATCTTCTTCTGATTAGTTTCTACGTTGTTCCCCTAAAGCCACATCAAAAAAGTACCAATTTAGATGAAGCCAGACCTAATGGCCCAGCTGCAGTGTATAAAGGCTCCACACTGAATAACCTACATAAATCAAAAAGCTAAAAAAGTAATTCCTGGGTTTAGGTTTTCCATTAAGGGTTGGGTTTTTTTTTCCTTCTAAAGAACAGAGTAGAAATCCAGTAAGATTCTTCATGATCCCCTTCTACTGGGTACCCGAAATGGTGACTCAATCTCTAGCTCATTAGACATCTGGGCTAAACATTCAGAGCAACCAGAAAATGGCTCCAAAGTTTGCATAACAATTCACTGAAAAATAGATATTGAGCTCCTCTTGAAATATAGTCCCTAGCACAGGATGTGGTGGACAACAGGATGTATTCGTCAGGTTTTTTTCTATATAAGATATATACATAATCTCAAAAGTCGGACAATTAGCATTCACTTAATACTCATGGATTTATAAGTTCACCACTATTTCAATGACCTCAGCTGGAGTAGGCCAAACCCACATAGGCCTCATGTCTCCTCCACATTGTGGGACTCAGTTCTGAAGAAGCAATGACTGGGCCACGCTGTTCTCTTGGAGGGTAGCAGCTCAAAAGGTGGAAACTTGCAATGCTTGCCAGTTACCAGTTTATTGCCTCTGAACTCCGACTTCTCTCTTCAGTACTTGCTCTGCAATAGTAGACTGGACTCTTTAATAATTTGTCATGTACAGTAAGCTTTGGCAGTGGAAGGGCATTTCAGGGGGAGGTGGGCTTCTTTTCCTGGTTCCAGGATGCGGAGCTTTGCTTTTCCTTGCTTCTGTGGCATGGTTCATGCATGTAAGAATATCACCAGCTACGTGCTGAGAAGGCACTGTCACTCGGTGACCTCACAGCCTGCTCCAGGCCCAGTGACCTACAGTGCATGATCCTGTTAATGTGGACACTGGCGCCCTCTAGGCCTCATGCTGGCAGTGGTGCCCTAGCTCTCTCTGCATAACCACCCATGAGCCTTGGCTTGCTTGTCCCCTGAGGCCGTTTCTTACAGCCTTCTCAACACACATACCATGTCTTGCAGGCTGTGTGTCATCTTGCCATTGAGTGGGCTCCAGATGCCCTGACTCCCTCTGAGCTCCTACTCATCCTCCTGCCTCAAGTCACCTGTACCCTGGAGTTGTTTCCTGATACCAGGTGATGCTGGACCAGCTCTGGCCATGGCAACCCAGCAAACTTCTCCACAGTCCAACGGGCAGCAGCCATACTCTCTCCAATGAGACCTACACCCTTCCTTGGGAAGCAGCCCTCTCCATGCTTGTCCCTTCCTGACTACGCTCTCATCCTTAGGGTATCCTTTAGAGTTCCCTTTATGTCTGTGTCTATGCCTATCACAGTTTAATAAATCGTTATGTTAAACTCTCCCTATCTAAATTACTATGTGGTTTCTGTTTCCTGGTTGGATCCAAACAGATATACTATGTTCTTAATGCTTCAGTTCAGAACTAGTACACTGTCATTTCTGACCACCATTTCATTGCTCAAATCAAATTACATGGCCAAACTCATGTTCAGGAGGCAGGGATATATCCTCCATCTACTCCAGTGAGAGCTACTGCAAAGTCCCAAGGCCAAAGGCATAGAAGTATAATTCCATTACCATGAGTTACTAAAGAATTGGAAACAATAATACAATGTGGCATTTGGAAACTGTCTCATGGAGCATAATGGGGAAGAAATATATGAAGAAATTCCTATTCCTGGAAAATATTAGAGTTATGAAAGGAGAAGGCAGAGCATTTTGGGAGAATATAACCTATAGCAGCATACATCTCTTAAGCAGAATCATTATCTCTTAGCTAGGTAAAAAGTTGGGGGAAGAGATTTATAAGCAGAAGGTGCAGTATATGTAGAGACCTGAAATCAAGAGAATAATTCAGCAATGTTGAAAGAAATTGTGTGTCACTGAATAATGATAGAGAGAAATTCTGGTTTTGCATTAATTGCAATTCATTGATAGATGGTGACAAGAAATTGCAAAAAAAAAAAAACATGTTCCAAGAAACACTGTTTTCAAAATGTAATGAGATTTTAAAATTCCAGTATTAAATTATTTTTATGACATTTGCGGCACATACACAAGCAAGATATATCGCTGTGTAAGTGCAATGGAAAAAAGTTCATAACTAACCCACAACTCAAGCCTTTTTATATCAGTTGGGTTACTTGAAACTGTAATAGAAAAGTGAACTCAAACAGGTTCAAACAGCAAAGTGAATTTATTGACTCATATGACTGCACAGTCCAGAGTCAGGTGCATGGCCCCATGATATCAGTAGAGATTGAATGTCCTTCTTTTGGTCCATTCAACTTCATCCTGAGGCTGGCCATGATTGCAGTCATAGAAAGAATTCCAACAGCTCCTGCCTCCACTTCTACCCAAGTTATAAAGCCACCTGACCAACCTTCATTTTACATCAACATAAAAATCGTCAGTGAGATGGAGTACCATTTATAAATAGTTATACTTGTTTCCTAAATTGCAAGAACAGTAAAAAAAAAATGCTTGGGGGTGTTTAATGGTTTTAAGTAGACCATTCACATTAGCTGATATTAAATGAATTAATTTCCCAATATATTACAATCTGGGGCATAACTAGCATAAGTGTATAGGAGAAACATATCCTTTTTCAGGAGTTTGTTTACATAAAAATGATATACTTTATGACAAGAATGTCCAAACCAGATTGAATAAGGGTGACTGGGCAGAGCCCAAAGCCTATTTGGCTAAGTGATTCCCTGACAGCCAGACCATCTCGTGACATTTCATCATGCGTGAACTAGTCGTTCAATGGAGGTAGGTCTGAAAGAAAGATCAGTCATACATTGTAAGGTATTACTCTACTACTAGGGAGTTAAATGTATACATTTTGTGGAATATAATTAGAAGTACAAGGCAGTTAGTAGGAAGACAAGGAAGCATAGGCTAGGATAGGTGGCTAACTGTAGAGAATACCTAACAAATACAATGAAGAACTGAAAGGACATTTCTATATCTCTTAAGATTTCCTAGGCTTTCATTTATTGTGATTACATTTTTCTTTACCTTGTTGGGGTTGATTATAAAGCTGCATTAAAGTTCCAATCTGATAATTTCAACATCTCAGTCATCATAAGACTAGATATATTGCTTGCTTTTCCACTTAATAAATGGTCATGTTGTCCTGGTATTTTGTACGCTAGTGACATTGGATTGTAATTGAAAATTGTGTTGTAGAGACTGAATTCCTTTAAATTCCTCCAGAGAGCATGGACGATTTATTTGAGCAGGCATTTAATCAAAGATTCTGTTCTGCCTGTGGCAGGTAGCAGCTCCTACCTCAGTTCCGTGTCTTTAGCCTCAACTGCAAGCTTCTTTGAGTCTTCACCTTGCTTGTAACGGATGGAGTCAGAATGCAAGCAGGGTTTAAAGGTAGAATTTGAGGTTTACCTGCTCTGGCTCTCTCCTTTCTTGGCCTCCCTGCACTTTCCATTGGCCATGGCTTCCCTGAGTTCTGTCCTTTGGTTTCTTAGGCCAGAAGGAAAACAGGTAAAGACAGCACCACTCTGTGATCACAGCTGGCCATTGGGCCAAAGCTACAAAAACCATGAGCTTGCAACACAACAGTTGTTGCTCCAAATTTGAAACTCCCCTGCAAAAGCTGCCTATGTTAGTTTATTCTCTGGAGCTTTCATGTAGTTGTTTTTTGTAGTCTGTCCAGAATTTATAGCTGTTATCCACAGGAGAGTAGGTCTGTTCAGAATTTATGCCAACACATGGGAAATGAAACTCCAGCACTAGATATTCAAATATGAATTAAAAAATCATCACTTGCCTCAAAGAGCTCAAAATCTAATAGAGGAAGCCTCCATATACACAAATAACTTACAACAACAAGATTATGAAGTGCAATATTGGACATAGAGTCCAGGTATAGAGCTGATCAAAAGAAAAACATCAAGATAGGGAAGGAGGATATATGATCTGACTGAGAGTCAAGAAGACCCCTGGTGAACAGCAAGGTTGTGTAGAGAGTTAGGGTAAAGAGGAAGGACTGGGAGAGGCAGAGGGATTGCAACCAAAACCTAACGTTTGTATAGCATTTCTCACATTTCAAATCATAATCATATCCATTATCTCACTTGATTTTTTAATGAACCCAGCAAAGTCAAACTATTGTACCAAGGCACAGAAATATGCCTGTTGTTTTGAAATAAATCCAAGCTTAGGTTATTTTTACTCAACACAGAGCAAGAGTTTAAAACTGTCTTTATGTGAGAAAAAGAATGTATACATTAGCCCCAAGTGAGAATTGAGCAAAATATTCTATCCATTCAAATTGTTTCTAAACATAAATCAAATGTAATATTGGCTTCCAAGATACTATGTGCAGCATCATATCATCCTTGTTTCTAACAGAGAAATGTTTTTAAAATCCTGCCAAAAATCCCCAGAGAATGATGTTTCCTTCACTTTATGTTTTTGTTTCTCTCTCTCTCTGGAAGAAAGTTACAATAACACGGTTTTATAGTCTTGCTGCCACACACACACACATAAACATACCCATGTGAATGGGGTAGAACTCTCACATCTCATACTCTGCAGCGACTCCCAAACTTCGCTGTGAGCAGTGATCACAGCAGGGGACACCTTCAAAAGAAAATGATTTTCTGGGCCCTACTTGAAATTCACAATTTCTGGGCCTGGGGCTGCATTTTGAAGTTCTCTGGGTGATTTTAATGTGCCTGAGCACCTACCAACTGGGAACCATTAATTAATAAGCATCCTATGATCAATTTCTTAATTATATACATAATTAATACTTATATTGCCAATATTTGCCTCTTTCTCTGTTCCCAACAACGGTTTCCTCTACACAATTGCTTTTTTATTAAGAATATGTGTTTAAATGACCCCCTCCTACAATAAACAAAAACTTCAATCCATCCTCCCCAATGTCTTTCCTTCCTTTAAGAGCTATACTTCTTAAAAGTGTGTTCCTTGTCTCCACCTTGAAATCACTCCTTTACTTCTCAACCTTCTTTTTTATGTCCAAACCAATGAAGTACTCGCACTGTGACCACTGACGGCCTTACTAGTGCCATGTCCCATGGGCATAGATCACCTCACTTGTGTTCATGGTTGTGTCTGGCACCAATAACCACTGGCTAGGTAGGAAAACTTTATCCCACTTTGATCTCCTTCAAGAGTGCTTGGCCATTCTTGATCTTCTAGATTTTCACATAAATTTATAATTATTTTGGCAAGTTCTCAGAAAAAAAAGAAATAGTTGGGACTTTTATGGGGATTATATTGAATCTCGATATCATTTTTGAGAAGAAATGACATTATAATGTTGAATCTTCCAATACTTAAACAAGATGTATCTATCCATTTAAGTCTTCTTTAATGTCTCTATAAAGTTTTCGTGTATTTTTTCCTATGGAGTTAAACATCTCTGGTGAAACTTATTCCCACATACTTTTTTTTATCTTATCATAAATGGCATTGTTTAAAAAATATTTTATTCTCTAAGAGTTGTTTCTGATACATAGAAATTTGACATCTTTTATATGTTAATTTTTATATAGAAATACTGCTAAATTCTCTAATAACTTCTTTGTGTATTCTTTTGGATTCTCTATACACATAATCGTATCATTTATAAATGTTGTACCATCTATAAAACAGTTTCGTTTCTCCCTTTCAAGACCTCCTACCTTTTATTTCTTATTTTGCCTTATTGCACTGTACAATGTTGAGTAGAAATGGTGATAGCTAGCATACTGGTCTTGGTATATTGGTCTTTTTTTCCAATCACAGTGAAAAAGGTTTCTTTCTTCCAGTTTTATTGAGAAATAATTAACATTAAAAAGCTTTTACTGCCTTACCATTAAGTATTGCTTGTTGTTTTCCTCCTTTTTTCCCTATGTAATCTTTACTTATCCTTCAAAAACCCATTTAGATGTCACCTCAGTTGGGAATATTTCCCTGATTCATGTATCAATTGGGAATATTTCCTTGATTCATGTAGTCCGAATTAGAGTCCCCTTCTCCACCTGTGCATTCCACTAACAGAGCACTTATTCACACTGTATTCTATATGATATCTATCTGACTCTTCCTGTAATTAAACAAATTTCTTAGAATTAACAAAGTGTCTAGAATATAGAAGGAAATCAATAAATATCTGTTGAATGGGTGATTAAAGTGGTATATTTTGGTTTTCTTTTTTCTGGAATGTGGCTTTTCAATTATTGCTAGATTCTCATAGCCAGTATTTTCACTGGCCAGGGAGAGGGGGTGCCGAATCTATGAAGCAGAATGACTACAATTCATCATAAAGTGTTATATACACTAAGGAGAAACCCTAGCTGTGGTTGACTATATCTGGTTTTCCTCCATTCAGTGTCCTTCCTTGTAGGCAGAATTATACATCCCCACTCCAGTGAACTTCAGACAGGTCATAGTGGTTGCATTGGCCAATAATATATGGGTGGATATTACATGAATCACATCCAAACAAAAGCTTCAAAAGTAAGCATCTGAGTTGGGTGGGAAGGGAGGGATAAGGGGGAAAAAGGGGTATTACGATTAGCATACATAATGTAGTGGAGGGGAATACGGGGAAAGCACTATATACAGAGAGAAGACAAGTAGTGATTCTGTAGCATCTTACTACACTGATGGACAGTGACTGTATTGGGGTATGTGGTGGGGACTTGATAATAGGGGGAGTCTAGTAACCATAATATTGCTCATGTTGTTGTACATTAATAATAGCAAAAAAAATGCAAAAAAAAGTAAGACATGTAATGGACCATGACTTTTCTTTTGCTACCAGTGGCCATGTTTAATTGTAATTTTGTTACCAATGGCTTCCTCGTCTGGGTTTCCAAGCGAAGATAGCATGAAGCAAAGCCAGAGATAACATACAGTGAACAAGTTGCACAAGTGAGAAATAAGCTTCGTTGGTGTAAGTTATGAGACTTAGGGGTTTACCTATTACCACAGCATGACACAGTCTAACCTAACATACTAACATACTTGAAATTCAACTTCTCAGCACTTTTGAAATACTCTATTGCAGTTAATCCAGCTCATATTATTTAATATTAGCAAACCAAACTAAAAAATACATCAAAAAGATCATCCATCATGACCAAGTGGGATTTATTTCAGGGATGCAAGGATCATACAATATTTATAAATCAATCAGTATCATACAAAACTTTAACAAAAGGAAGGATAAAACCCACATGGTCGTCTCAATAGATGCTGAAAAAGCATTTGACAAAATTCAACATCCATTCATGATAAAAACTCTCAACAAAATGGGTATAGAGAGTACATACCTTAACATAATAAAAGCCATATATGACGAATCCACAGCTAACATTGTACTTAATGGTGAAAAGCTGAAAGCTTTTCCTCTAAGATCAGGAACAAGACAAGAATGTCCACTCTCACCACTTTTATTCAACATAATACTGCAGATCCTAGTCACAGCAATCAGATAAAACAAAGAGATAAAACACATCCAAATTGGTAGAGAAGAAGTAAATTGTCACTATTTGCAGGTAACATGATATTATGTATAGAAAACCCTAAAGACTCCACCAAGAAACTATTAGAACTAATAACTTGATTCAGCAAAGTTTCAGGATATAAAATTAATACACAGAAATCTGTCACATTCCTATATACTAGCAATGAACTAGCACAAAGAGAAATCAGGAAAACCACTTCATTTATAATTGCAACAAAAAGAATAAAATACCTAGGAATAAACTTAACCATGGAGGTGAAAGACCTACACTCTGAAAACTATTAAAAAAAACTCATAAAAGAAACTAAAGAAGACACAAATAAATGGAAATATATCCCATGCTCATGGAGGGATAGAAAGAATTAATATTGTCAAAATGGCCATCCTGTCCAAAGTAATTTACAGATTCAATGCACTCCCTATCAAAATACCAACACATTTGTCAATGAACTAGAATAATTCTAAGATTCATATGGAACCAGAAAAGACCCCAAATAGCCAAAGCAAACCTGAGAAATAAGAAAAAAACTGAGGTGTTACCCTCTCTGACTATACAACAAATCTACAATAATCAAAACGATTTGGTACTGGCACAAGAATAGATCCAGAGGTCAATGGAACAGAATAGAGAGCCCAGGTATAAACCCACACATATATGGTCAATTAATATACAATAAAGGAGCACAGACAGCCTCTTCAATAACTGGTGTTGGGAAAACTGGAGAGCTACATGCAAGAGAATGAAACTGGATCACTGTCTAACCCCATACACAAAAGTAAATTTGAAATGGATCAAAGACCTGAATGAAAGTCATAAAGCCATAAAACTCCTAGAAAAAAACATAGGCAAAAATCTCTTGGACATAAACATGAGTGACTTCTTCATGAACATATCTCCCTGAGCAAGGGAAACAAAGGAAAAATGAACAAGTGGGACTATATCAAGCTGAAAAACTTCTGTACAGCAAAGGACACCATCAATAGAACAAATAGGTATCCTACAGTATGGGAGAATATATTCATAAATGACAGATCCGATAAAGGGTTGACATCCAAAATATATAAAGAGCTCACACACCTCAACAAACAAAAAGCAAATAATCCAATAAAAAAATGGGCAGAGGAGCTGAACAGACAGTTCTCCAAAGAAGAAATTCAGATGGTCAACAGACACATGAAAAGATGCTCCACATTGCTAGTCATCAGAGAAATTCAAATTAAAACCACAATGAGATATCACTTCACACCAGTTAGGATGGCCAACATCCAAAAGACAAACAACAACAAATGTTGGCGAGGTTGTGGAGAAAGGGAAACCCCCCTATACTGCTGATGGGAATGTAAATTAGTTCAACCATTGTGGAAAGCAGTATGGAGGTTCCTCAAAAAACTCAAAATAGAAACACCATTTGACCCAGGAATTCCACTCCTAGGAATTTACCCTAAGAATGCAGCAGCCCAGTTTGAAGAAGACATATGCACCCCTATATTTATTGCAGCACTGTTTACAATAGCCAAGATATGGAAGCAACCTAAGTGTCCATCAGTAGATGAACGGATAAAGAAGAGGTGGAACATATACACAATGGAATACTATTCAGCTGTAAGAAAGAAACAAATCCTGCCATTTGCAACAACATGGATGGAGCTAGAGGGTATTATGCTCAGTGAAATAAGCCAGGTGGAGGAAGACAAGTGCCAAATGATTTCACTAATTTGTGGAGTATAACAACAAAGCAAAACTGAAGGAACAAAACAGCAGCAGACTCACAGAATCTAAGAATGGACTAACAGTTTCCAAAGGGAAAGGGACTGGGGAGGGTAGGTGGGAAGGGAGGGGTAAGGGGAATAAGGGGCATTATGATTAGCACACATAATGTACGGAGGCCATGTGGAAGGCAGTATAACACAGAGAAGACAAGTAGCGAGTCTATAGCATCTTACTACACTGATGGACAGTGACTGCAGTGGGGTGTAAGGTGGGGTTGCTTGATAATATGGGTGAATGTAGTAACCATGATGTTGTTCATGTGAAACCTTCATAAGATTGTATGTCAATGATACCTTAATAAAATATTTTAAAAATGATGAAAATGACAAATTTTCATGTTATGCATATTTTACCGCAATAAAAAAGGGGGAGAGAGTAATCAACTATAGAAAATACTGCTCAGGGCCAGTTGGGTGAGTATTGAGAATTGACTATGGTTCTCAGTCTTGGGCAATTTTGCTCCCAGGGACACATTTGGAGATATTTCTGGTGAGCACAACTGGAAGGATGACACTGGTGTCTCATGGGTAATGGCCAGGGAAAGTGCTAAACATCGTACAGTGCACAGGACCCCCCCCCCAACCAAAGTAAAGAATTACCTGGCCCCAAATGCCAGTGGTGCCAAGGCTGAGAAACTCTGGGATATGCCAAGATGGGAATCATTGATGACGCTGAGAAAAACTGGTTGCATTAAGTGATGGAGAAGGAAGCCTCGCTGGAGAAGGCTGAGGAAAGCATGGTAGCTGAAGAAGTGGAGGCATCTCTTTCACGGAGTTTTTCTCTCAATAAAAGAAGGCTAATAGGGGTCATAGGAGCCAGGAGGTTCTCATTTTAAAGATTAGAAATATGTCTGTAAATTTATATGCTGCTGGGGATTAATCAGAAGATGAAAGATAGATGATAACAAAGAAAGATGGGGAGAATTTTGGCAGAGAAGGTAAGAAGGCATGAGATGCAGTGCACATGGAAAGCTTGGTCTTAAGATTCAGGAGGTTTCCTCATTGTGGAGTGAAGGGAAGAAGGGAAGCATGGGAATGCACATATAGGGAAGGTAGAAATGGTAGTGGGAAAAGGAAGGCATTACTTTCATGCTAATGCAACAGTAGTTATCACATTTCTATACCCAATCCCCTCGGTGGTCATTGGAGTATTGTTCCCATTTTACAGATGCAGAAGAGGGGTCACTTGAGATTGTAGTTAATAAGTTCTAGAGTGGGGGCTAGGACCATCTGGGACATTTTGACTCCCAGCCTGGGCCAGTTAGTTCTACTACCCATTTAAAGAGTATCACTCCAGACTCATCTATCTAGGTTGTCACTACAGTGAATTTCATAACTGTGAAATGTACACTAACATGAGTTTTCCTAAGATAAATATCTACCAACTTTGCCACAAAATACAGCAAAAGTATCTAAAACAAAACTGTCTCTCCCTTTAAAAAATGAACTATTACCATATAAAAGTGTTTGAATATAAGCTTTTTTTCTAACTAGTTGGCCCGAGACAATCTACAAAGTTTGGACAAGGGAAAAAAAAGAATGAATTTGCTTTTGTCACAGTCAGGTTTCAGTATCAGTTCAGTGGCTAATTATGGCAAGAATGCCTTGTTATCAAAAAGTCCCACTAGAGCATTATGTAAGGCACTTCAACAACTAGACAGATTATTTTCTCAGAATGTCTTGAAATCTTCAGGTAAAGACATTAAAATAATAAGAAATGTGGAGCTCTTTCTCAGGAATGTAATCAACAGGCATTTTTCTCCAGTTCTCAATTATCCACCTGGTCAGCTGCCTTGTGAAGACCTGACCCTGTTCATTTATGCATATCACCAGCAGCATCTATTGCCTGGCACATAAAAGATGCTCAATATGTATTTTAATTTGTTAATTGTTTAGTGGTTTTTAGTCACATTTTAGTCACTTCCATATATGCTAGTTAAAAAATGGCATTGAGAAGGAGGTGCAAAAAGTTTTATTGTTGTTTTTTATTGGGATCCATAATATATACTTTCTAAAGAAAGAGACTATTAGAAATATTATTTCTAGTTATAGTAACAAACATAACCAATAGAACAGAAATACCAACCTTGCTAAATAGCAAAAGAACCAAGATGGAAAGCAGAGAAAATGATACATGTTACAAGTCTGTCAATATAAAACCAGAATGTACACCACCAAAAAGGGGAAACCACAGACGATCGTACCTGTCGTATAAAGACATGTAAATGGGCTTAACTCATCTGTTAAAGAAAAAAACAAAACCACCCTCAGATTGGGTGACAACTCTATTCAAGATATGATCTACACAAGATAATCCAAGGCAGAGCAGGATGACGGAAACCAAAACCAGTGTCTTGGTCAGATCAGGCATCTATAACAAAAATACTATAGACTGTGTGGCTTATAAACAAAATATATTTATTTCTCACAGTTCTGAAGGCTGGGAATCCAAGATCAGGGAACCAGCATGGTCAGGTTCTGGTGAGAGCCCTCTTCCAGAGTTCCAGAAGGCTGCCAACTTCTTATTTAATCCCAAAGTGATGGAGAGCAGACAGGCCCTGCTGGGGACTCTCTGGCACTGTCGCTAATCCCATTCATGAGACTCCACCCTCATGACCTAATCATACACCAAAGGCCCCAAATCTTAACATTGGGGGTTAGGATTTCAGCATATGAATTTTGGGATAACACAAACATTCAGACTATAGCACCAACTAATGCTATTGAAGACTCAAACTGCATAATATGGTATATATGGAAATAAATTGTGTACTCTGAAAACAGAGACTATGTCTTCCGTTGAGTATCCAGGAAATTGTTGGAGAAATTAACTGTATATTAGGCCACCAAAAAAAAATTCAATATCTCCTAAAGGGCAGAATTGGTACATTTTCTGAACATAGTGCAATAAAACTTGAAGTTAATTAAAAAAATTTTTAAAGGCACTTTCACTTGGGAAAAATATCTCACTCTTTAAAATAAATTTTTAATGATTTCTAGTAAAAAAAAGTGATAAAGAAAATACTCCGTACCAGTACATATAAGCTAAAGCTAAATCAGTGCTCAGAGTAAAATTCATAAATAATTATATAAAGAACAATAAAATTTCATCAGGCATCCAACTACAGAAAAGAAGGAATTAATAAAGAAAAAGTTTTAAAATAAAACCAGTTTACTAATAAATAAATTGCCCAAAAATGTTTTTTGTTAAAAAAGTAGACTGAGTAAACAACAAGTTAACAATTAAGAAAATTGGGAAGATATCACAAATCAACAAAAAAAGAAATGACAAGGTAGAAACAGCTACAGAAGCAAAGAATTGGGGAAAAAGGAAGAGATTAAGAGACTGCTTTGCCATAAACCTTGCAAGTAAATTTGAAAGCTGAACAAAAACAACAAATATTATACCAAAATTTAATTTACTGAAAACTGACTTCAGAAGAGATAGGAAGCTTATGGAGATTGGTGTTCCTAGACCAACTAAAGTTGTCAATGACTTTCAAAGTCTAGCTAGCTCCACAAGGGAACTGTTTAAAACCTTGGAAGAACAGACTATTCCAGTGATGTTTGTACTAATCCAAAGCTTAGAAAGAGAATATTTTCCCTAAACTTGAAAAAGATTAAAGACATAAATAAAAAACATGAAACTATAAAACTCTTAAAATAAAACATCAGCAAAAAATCTCTTGAACATAAACATGAGTAATTTTACTGGCTACATCTCCCTGCGCAAGGATACAAAACCAAAAGCAAACAAGTAATAAAATAAACAATAAATAAAAAATTAAACAAAAAAGCTTCTGTACAGCAAAGAAATAATCAACAAAATAAAAAGGCAACCTTCAGTATGGAAGAGTACAATTGTAAATGATATAGCTGAACATCCAAAATATATAAAGAACACATACAACTCAACACCAAAAAAATAAATAATCCAATTAAAAATTGGGCAGAGGACTTGAACAGACATTTTTCCAAAGAAGACATAGAGATGGCCAATAGGCACATGAAAAGGTGCTACACATTACTAATCATCAGGGAAATGCAAATTAAAATCACAATGGGGTATCACCTCACACCAGTCAGAATGGCCACTATCCAAAAGGCAAGAAATAACAAATGTTGGCCATGTGGAGAGATGGGAACCCTCCTGCACAGTTGGTGAGAATGTCAATTAGTGCAGCCACTGCAGAAAGCATTATGGAGGTTCCTCAAAAAACTAGGAGTAGAAATACCACTTGACCCAGCAATTCCACTTCTAGGAATTTACCTGAAGAAAACAAAATTCCTGATCACAGATGATATATGCACCCTGTGTTTATTGTTGCATTATTTACAACAGCCAAGATATAGAAGCAACCTAAGTGTCGGTCAATACATGAATGGATAAAGAAGCAATACATATACACAATGGAATATTGTTCAGCCATAAAAAGAAATCCTGAGGAGGAGCCAAGATGGCGACATGAGTAGAGCAGCATAAATCTCCTCCCAAAACCATATATATTTTTGAAAATACAACAAATACAACTATCCCTAAAAGAGAGACCAGAAGATACAGGAAACATCCAGGCTACATCCACACCTGCAAGAAGCTAGCACCTCATGAAGGGGGTAAGATACAAGCCCCAGCCCGACGGAACCTGAGCACCCCTCACCCCAGCTCATGGCGGGAGGAGAGGAGTCAAAGCAGGGAGGGAGAGGGAGCCCAGGACTGCTAAACACCCAGCCCTAGCAATTGGCACCAGAGCGCAGACACACAGTGCATGGGGTGCTGGATACTAGGGAAACAGGACAGTAAGACCTGGGAGCAGCTCCCTGCAGCCGGAGCCCCTGGGACAAAGAAAAGTGAGTGCTTTTTGAAAGTCTTAAAGGGAGAGGGACCCCACAGCTGAACGGAAGTGTCCTGGGACAATTAGCTCAGCAGCTGGGAATCCCAGGGAACTCCAAGCGCCCTCCCCCCTGGGCGGTAGCACAGCTCGGAGGCCCCTCATGGTGATAAATAGCCTCCCACCCGTTTCCCCTCTGATGCAGCTCCACCATAGTGGAGCAGAAGCCTGAGGCTGGCCAAGCCCACAGCAGCAGGGCAGAGCTTCCTTCACAGTGGCCAGGCAAGAATGAGAAACCCATCTGTACACAGCTGCCCAGCACAAACAACTAGGGGTCACCATTCTCCCAGGAGAGGAAGGCCACAAAGGAGCAAGAAGGGACGTTCTCCCAGCCGACACATGTGCCAGCTCCCCACAACTACCATCATTGCCATGAAAAGGCAGAAGAAATTAATAAAGACCAGCCATCCTCCCCTGAGAAGGAATCTGGGGAGAAAGAACTAACCAATCTCCCTGAAAAAGAATTCAAAATAAAGGTCATAACCATGCTGACAGATCTTCAGAAGAATATGCAAGAGCTAAGGGATGAAGTCCGGACGGAGATTACAGAAATGAAACAATCTCTGGAAGGACTTAAGAGCAGACTGGATGAGGTGCAAGAGGCCATTAATGGAACAGAAATCAGAGAACAGGAACACAGAGAAGCTGACGCAGAGAGAGATAAGAGGATCTCCAGGAATGAAAGATTATTAAGAGAAATGTGTGATCAATCCAAACAGAACAATATTCACATTATAGGGGTACCAGAAGAAGAAGAGAGAGAAAAAGGGATAGAAAGTGTCTTTGAAGAAATAATGGCTGAAAACTTCCCCAAACTGGGGGAGGAAATAGTTGCTCAGACCACGGAAGCGCACAGAACTCCCAACAGAAGGGACCCAAAAAGGACAAGACCAAGACACATAATAATTAAAATGGCAAGGATCAAGGACAAGGACAGAGGGTTAAAGTCAGCTAGAGAGAGGAGAAAGGTCACTTACAAAGGAAAACCCAAAACCCATCAGGCTATCATCAGACATCTCACCAGAAACCTTACAGGCCAGAAGAGAATGGCATGATATACTTAATGCAATGAAACAGAAGGGCCCTGAAACAAGAATACTGTATCCAGCATGATTATCATTTAAATATGAAGGAGGGATTAACAATTCCCAGACAGGCAAAAGTTGAGGGAATTTGCCTCCCACAAACCACCTCTACAGGGTATTTTAGAGGGACTGCTCTAGATGGGAGCACTCCTAAGACTAAATAGATATCACCAGAGAAAATAAAATCACAGCAAAGAAAGTAGACCAACCAAATACTAACTAAAGGCAAAAAATAAAATTAACTACCCACAAAAGCAGTTAAAGGAAACAAAAAAGAGCACAGAATTAAACACCCAACATTTGAAGAATGGAGGAGGAGTAATAAGAAAGGAGAGAAATAAAGAATCACCAGACAGTGTCTATAATACCTCAATAAGTGAGTTAAATTAGGCAGTAAGATACTAAAGAAGCTAACCTTGAACCTGTGGTAACCACGAATCTAAAGCCTGCAATGGCAATAAGTACATAGCTTTCAATAATCACCCTAAATGTAAGTGGACTGAATGCACCAATCAAAAGACACAGAGTAACAGAATGGATAAAAAAGCAAGACCCAGCTATATGCTGCCTACAAGAGACCCACCTCAAACCCAAAGACATGGACAGACTAAAAGTCAAGGGATGGAAAAAGATATTCCATACAAACAACAGGGAGAGAAAAGCAGGTGTTGCAGTACTAGTATCAGACAAAATAGACTTCAAAACAAAGAAAGGAACAAGAGATAAAGAAGGACATTACATAATGACAAAGAGGTCACTCCAACAAGAGGATAGAAACATTATAAATATATATGCACCCAACACAGGAGCATGAGCATATGTGAAACAAATACTAACAGAACTAAAGGAGGAAATAGAATGCAATGTATTTATTTTAGGAGACTTCAACATACCACTCACTCCAAAGGACAGACCCACCAGACAGAAAATAAGTAAGGACACAGAGGCACTGAACAACACACTAGAAAAGATGGACCTATTAGACATCTACAGAACTCTACATCCAAAAGCAACACGATACACATTCTTCTCAAGTGCACATGGAACATTCTCCAGAATAGACCACATACTAGGCCACAAAAAGAGCCTCAGTAAATTCAAAAATATTGAAATTCTACCAACCAACTTTTCAGACAACAAAGTAATAACACTAGAACTAAATTGCACAAAGAAAGCCAAAAGGCCCACAAACACATGGAGGCTTAACAACACACTCCTAAATAATCAATGGATCAACAATCAAATTAAAATAGAGATCAAGCAATATATGGAAACAAATGACAACAACAACACAAAGCCCCAACTTCTGTGGGACACAGCAAAAGCAATCTTAAGAGGAAAGTATATAGCAATCCAGGCATATTTAAAGAAGGAAGAACAAATTATCAAAATTGGAAAAATAAGAACAAATGAGGCCTAAGGTCAGCAGAAGGAGGGACATAATAAAGATCAGAGAAGAAATACATACAATTGAGAAGAATAAAACAATAGAAAAAAATCAATGAAACCAAGACCTGGTTCCTTGAGAAAATAAAATAGATAAGCCTCTAGCCAGACTTATTAAGAGAAAAAGAGAAACAACACACATCAACAGAATCAGAAATGAGAATGGAAAAATCATGACAGACTCCACAGAAATACAAAGAATTATTAAAGACTACTATGAAAACCTATATGCTCACAAGCTGGAAAACCTAGAAGAAATGGACAACTTCCTAGAAAAATACAACCTCCCAAGACTGACCAAGTAAGAAACACAAAATCTAAACAAACCAATTACCAGCAAAGAAATTGAAGTGGTAATCAAAAAACTACCCAGGAACAAAACCCCTGGGCAAGATGGATTTACCTCAGAATTTTATCAGACATACAGAGAAGACATAATACCCATTCTCCTTAAAGTTTTCCAAGAAATAGAAGAAGAGGGAATACTCCCAAACTCATTCTATGAAGCCAATATCACCCTAATACCAAAACCAGGCAAAGACCCCACCAAAAAAGAAAATTAAAGACCAATATCCCTGATGAACGTACATGCAAATATACTCAACAAAATATTAGCAAACCGAATTCAAAAACACATCAAAAGGATCATACACCATGACCAAGTGGGATTCATCCCAGGGATGCAAGGATGGTACAACATTCGAAAATCCATCAACATCATCCACCACATCTACAAAAAGAAGGACAAAAACCACATGATCATCTCCATAGATGCTGAAAAAGCATTTGATAAAATTCAACATCCATTCATGATAAAAACTCTTATCAAAATGGGTATAGAGGGCAAGTAACTCAACATAATAAAGGCCACATATGATAAGCCCAGAGCCAACATCATACTGAACAGTGAGAAGATGAAAGCCTTTCCTCTGAGATCAGAAACAAGACAGGGATGCCCACTCTCCTCACTGTTATTTAACATAGTACTGGAGGTCCTAGCCATGGCAATTAGACAAAACAAAGAAACACAACCAATCCAGATTGGTAAAGAAGAAGTTAAACTGTCACTATTTGCAGATGACATGATATTGTACATAAAAAACCGTAAAGACTCCACTCCAAAATTACTAGAACTGATATCAGAATACAGCAAAGTTGCAGGATACAAAATTAACACACAGAGATCTGTGGCTTTCCTATACACTAACAATGAACTAATACAAAGAGAAATCAGGAAAACAATTCCATTCACAATTGCATCAAAAAGAATAAAATACCTAGGAATAAACCTAACCAAGGAAGTGAAAGACCTATACCCTGAAAACTATAAGACACTCTTAAGAGAAATTAAAGAGGACACTAGCAAATGGAAACTCATCCCATGCTCCTGGCTAGGAAGAATTAGTATCTTCAAAATGGACATCGTGCCCAAAGCAATATACAGATTCGATGAAATCCCTTTCAAATTACCAACAGCATTCTTCAATGAACTGGAACAAATAGTTCAAAAATTCACATGGAACCACCAAAGACCCCGAATAGCCAATGCAATCCTGAGAAGAAAGAATAAAGTGGGGGGGGGATCTCGCTCCCCAACTTCAAGCTCTACTACAAAGCCACAGTAATCAAGACAATTTGGTACTGGCACAAGAACAGAGCCACAGACCAGTGGAGCAGAATAGAGACTCCAGACATTAACCCAAACATATATGGCCAATTAATATTTGATAAAGGAGCCACGGACATACAATGGGGAAATGACAGTCTCTTCAACAGATGGTGCTGGCAAAACTGGACAGCTACATGTAAGAGAATGAAACTGGATCACTATCTAACCCCATACACAAAAGTAAACTCCAAATGGATCAAAGACCTGAATGTAAGTCATGAAACCATAAAACTCTTAGAAAAAAACATAGGCAAAAATCTCATGGACATAAACATGAGTGACTTCTTCATGAACATATCTCCCTGGGCAAGGGAAACAAAGGCAAAAAGGAAGAGGTGGGACTATATCAAGCTAAAAAGCTTCTGTACAGCAAAGGACACCATCAATAGAACAAAAAGGTATCCTACAGTATAGGAGGACATATTCATAAATGACAGATCCGATAAAGGATTGACATCCAAAATATATAAAGAGCTCACATGCCTCAACAAACAAAAAGCAAATAATCCAATTAAAAAATGAGCAGAGGAGCTGAATAGACAGTTCTCTAAAGAAGAAATCGTGATGGCCAACAGGCACATGAAAAGATGCTCCACATCACTAATCATCAGAGAAATGCAAATTAAAACCACAATGAGCTATCACCTCACACCAGTAAGGATCGCCACCATCCAAAAGGCAAACAACAACAAATGTTGGCGAGGTTGTGGAGAAAGGGGAACCCTCCTACACTGCTGGTGGCAATGTAAACTAGTTCAACCATTGTGGAAAGCAGTATGGAGGTTCCTCAGAATGCTCAAAATAGAAATACCATTTGACCCAGGAATTCCACTCCTAGGAATTTACCCTAAGAATGCAGCACTCCAGTGTGAAAAAGACAGATGCACCCCTATGTTTATCGCTGCACTATTTACAATAGCCATGATATGGAAACAACCTAAGTGTCCATCAGTAGATGAATGGATAAAGAAGATATGGTACATATACACAATGGAATATTACGCAGCCATAAGAAAGAAACAAATCCTACCATTCGCAACAACATTGATGGAGTTAGAGGGTATTATGCTCAGTGAAATAAGCCAAGCAGAGAAGGACAAGTACCAAATGATTTCACTCATATGTGGAGTATAAGAACAAAGGAAAACTGAAGGAACAAAACAGCAGCAGAATCACAGAACCCAAGAATGGACTAATAGTTACCAAAGGGAAAGGGCCTGGGGAGGATGGGTGGGAAGGGAGGGATAAGGGCAGGGAAAAAGAAAGGGGGCATTACGATTAGCATGCATAATGTGGGGGTGGGAGAAAGGGGACGGCTGTGCAACACAGAGAAGACAAGTAGTGATTCTATAGCATCTTACTACACTGATGGGCAGTGACTGTAATGGGGTGTATGGGGAAGAGTCTAGTAAACATAATGTTCTTCATGTAGTTGTAGATTAATGATAACAAAATAAAAATAAAAGAAATCTTGCCATTTGCAATGACATGGATGGACCTAGAGGTTATTATGCTCAGTGTAATAAGCCAGGTGCAGGAAAAGAACATATGATTTCACTTATATGTAGAATCTAAAAATAAAACAAAACAAAATGAACAAAACAGCAATGGACTCATAAACACTGAAAGGTGACTGGTGGTTACCCTGGGGGAGGGTTTGTGGTGGATGGATAAAATAGGTGAAGGAGATAAGGAGGCACAAAATCTCAGTCAGAATATAAATTAGTCACAGGGAGGAAAGTACAGCATGGAGAACATAGTCAATAGTGCTGTAACAGCTTTCTATGTTGACAGTAACTGCACTAGCTGGGGTGAGCATTTAATAATGTAAATAACTGTTGAATCACTATGTTATATACTTAAAGCCAGTATAATATTGCCTATCAACTATACTTAAATTAAAAAAATTTTTTTAATCAAGAAAATAAATAAATAATAAAAGTAAGTAGAAACAAACATTTTCTGATCTTTTTTATGATGAAAGTGTAACATTGGCACCAAAACCCTGAAAAAGATTACGATATTACCAGACTTCCCAAGAAATGCCAGACTTTGAACTTTAGCTCTGCTGCTTTGTAGATTATCATTTAAGTAAGTGACAACTGTTCATGTGCCTCAGTTTCCTTATCTGTAAAGCAATTTCTAAGTTACAGACCACTGCTTGGTACCATGAGGGCTCTGGTGAAGGTTCCCACCCGTAATGTAGCAAAGTGCCAGTGGGAGTGGACACGTGATGTGTCCAAAGTGATTTCAAAATACACTTGGAAGAAAGAGACTTTTGTGTATATTACAAAGTAGAAGCAATGAGAAAATAAAATATGGGTTTCTGTGACTTCATTTTTGTAGGTACAGATTGGTGACATTAACAGGTAATTTGAATTAAATTTGAATATGCAAAGACATTCCCATATACACCTTGAGTTCAGAGGCAGGGACAGAGCTGGGACTGTGGAGTCTGGGAAGGTTAGACACAGTGGAGTAGGAAGAGTGTGGCCCTTCTTGGTTACTTCTCTAAGGCTAAGCACCTTATCAAACAGGTCACTTCACAACTCACAGCCTCAGTTTCCTCATCTTCAAATACAGGCTGTTTAAATTATTTATGTGAAGGGCTGTCCTTATCCGACCATAAGGATGCTCTTTGTCCTTCCATTAGCTCCCAGTTTGTCATCCCACTCTTGGTATCCCTTCCTTTCCAACCTAACCTGGACCACTACTAAAGATCCCCTCATATCCCTATCCTAGAATTATTCCCCTCTGGATTAATACCACCATTTGAATTTTCTATTTATACACCCAGAAGCTGAATTGTTGGCAGAAATCACACAACCACACAGCGCGGCACTATACCTACACCAGGGTTCCATCTCAGTTAGGCCCACAGTACCACCCCTGGGTCATTTCACTTGTTCTTTGTCAGATTTCTCTCCAGTTCTTCACCATTCTCCTCAAGCCATTATTCCATCCGTGGCTCCCACACTTCCAGCCTCTTTGTGGAGAATGGTCTAGGCCATCCCGCATGACTCCTCAACTTTCCATCCAGCCAGCCCGCGAACACATCCTTAGTCATGCCCATCCTTAACTCCTGTCCTCCGGGCTCAGAGGGCGCTGCTTCCCATCAACAGGTGAGTGGATCGAAAGGAGGTTGTACATAGCACAATGGAATTTTATTCAGCCATGAGAAAGGCAGCCCTCCTCCTGTATGTGACAACATGAACGGCCCATGAGCACGTGATGCTGAGTGACGCAAATCAGACAGACAAAGACAAGGACTCTCTGATATCACTTACAAGTGGAATCTAAAGAAGTTAAACCTGAAAAAATAGACAATGAACTGGTAGTTACCAGAGGATGAGGAAGATAAGAGTGATGTGTTTAAGGACACAAATTTATAACAAGTAGCAAATAAGCCATAGAAATTTAATGCACAATATAATGAATATAGACAATAATAATATGCTATAGTGATATAATGTGATAAATACATCAGCAATCATATTACAATATATAAATGTCTCAGAGTAACTCACTGTACACCTTAAACTTATGCAATGTCACATGTCAAATTTATTCAATAAGAAAAAGAAAGAAATTGCTTCCTCCTGTCTCCCTTTCCCATCATGGCCTCCCTTTCCCCAGGATCCCGCTCCCTTACTCACAACCTCCACTGAGAGAGTTTGCTGTTCTGCTGGCTCCTTCTCCTCAGCCAGTAAATATCCTAAAGTCTCCTTCTTCCTCAAACCCTTCTTTGATCATTTGTCCCTTCTGTGTATTGTCCAATCTCTCATCTCTGCTTCCCATCTTTCCCATCGGCTGTTTACACTTCCTCACTGCCCATTCATGTCTCAACCCACTGGCTTCTGTCTCTACCAAACTGCATTACATAAAGTGCCCAAGGACCTCCTAATTTCCAAAGCCACTAGACACTTCCCATCTTTTATTTTACTAGAACCCTCAGCAACATCTATTTTTCAATGGACTAGAATGGAAAGCAATCAGCTACGAGTGAGAAAAGAGAGAGAGGCTTCTGAAAGAAACAGGCTTCTGAATCCATTTTCAAGAGTGTGTCATATCCAAGTCATCCTTCCACTGAGGCAGAGATGCAAATAGCAACAGAAGCCATGCAGCATATGCAATAAATTGACTAAAATGATGCCATCACTTTAATGATAGAGTCTTTGAGTGATTCAAGTATCTGAACTACCAATTATCTACTTCTTTGTGACAAACAAGAACTAAATGAAGGAAAATTCCATTTAAAAGCCCCTGTGTTGTTAATATCAGTGAAGCCACAATAATCTCTCTAAATCTTTTTTAAAATACAGAAGCCTTTTCAGAGGGACAGAAAAGAAAAGTGTCAATAATTGGTGAGGAAGCACAGGTAGCCTTGTTCTTTTCTACCAACTTCACAGAATCCACTAAAATTTTATAGACCTGGAACATAAAGTTTTACAGCTCTAAGAAAAAGCACAAAAATTAGAAATGACAACCTTTAGAACTGTGTGGAAGTGTGAATTAGCAATATGTCTAAGGACCTGTCCAAGTTGTATAAATAATGAAAGTCAACAACAGTTACATCCACTTGGGGCAAAGTTAATAACAGAAATGCAATTAAGGAGAATGTGATAAAAGAAGAGGTTGTTTAGGGAAAGTAAAAAACAAGAGTGTCATTCTTAGATGAGCGGTTTCAATGTCCAGAGGAAGGGAACTGTTTGATTTCCATGTGCTTCCAGGAATCCTAGAGAATTAGCACACGGTTGAAAACAAGGTATTAGCAACTCATGGGATTAAGGGAGGCAGAAATGCTAGGTAATCATATTCTAAAAGGATAGCCAAGGCTCTTAATTGGATTGACTAATATCACACAGCCCACTTACAATGTCAAGTGGATATAAACTACACAGGCTGGATGCCAAGATAACAAATAGATTATGTCACATATCAGGATTGTTGCTGAGGATAAAGTTTCAGGGCAAAGTGTTTACAGCTTCTGGAAATTTCTAGCAGACAATGGGCAAGAAGATAGCAAAAATGAGTCTGCAGGTAGTAGGGTATCCCATCAGGTACAAGAGTATGAGGACATATCACATAGGAAGACAGAGAGAGGTGCCTGAAGGAACCATCTTTGGGTAGAGCCCTGGCAGGATCTATACTCTCAGGGATTTTCAAGACAAAGTCTAGGTCCCATGATGGAGATTTGATTAGTTTTCTGTGGCTGCTGTAACACATTACCACAAACTTAGTGGCTTAAAAACACCACAAATTTATTATCTTCAAGTTCTGGAAGTTGGAAGTCTGAAACTGGTCTCCCTGGGTTAAGATCAAGCTATCAGCAGGGTGACATTCTGTCCTGGAGGCTCTAATGTAGGGTCAGTTTCCGGGCCCTTTCCGGCCTCTAGAGGCACTTCTGTAATGGTCCAGAGCAAGTTGCCTCAGGATCTGCCACTTCGGCGCGCATATTAGTTTGAGCTGAAAACCGTCAAGTCCCAAAAGGCTCGGAAAGATACTTTGACCTTCCCCCACCCCCCGCCACACACACAACTGCATGAAAAGGATTTTAGAGGACCTGCGCCAGGAGGAGAGCCATCGCCATAGGGGGCTGTATCATCATGTGAACCAGGCTGACAGCCAGGAAGGGACATGACAAAGCCTTACGTCAAAAGTTCTCTCTGTGCCCCATTGCTTCTGTGTGACCCATCAAGTAGTTTTTTTATCAAACATTCACTCTTTTCATATTCCTGTGGATTGTTTCCCATTTCCTTTGAAGTCTCAGGCCCCTACCCTCTTCGCCTGGGTTCAGGATGACATATATACTTCATTGTCCCTGCCTGTCTTTGGAACCCATGTCTACGGCTTCCCTGTACACATTTGGGTGAACTTTGGGTGTTTTCTCCTGTTAATCTGCCTCGTGTCAATTTCATTCTTAAACCAGCCAGAAGAACTTCAAGGGGTAGAGGAAATTTCTTCCTCCCCAACACCTACATTCCTTGGCTTGGGGCCTCTTCCTTCACTGTCAAAGCCAGCAAGAGCAGATTGAGTTCCTATCACATTACATCACTCTAATGTCCTTTTCTGCCTTCCTCTTCCAGTGTAAAGACCATTGTCATTACATGAGTCCCACCTGGTTAAATCAGGATAATCTCCTTATTTTAAGACAGACTGTGTTGCAACTTTAATTCAATTTAGTTGAATTAAAATCAATGCAATTTCATTTAATTAACATACTGTTGTTTTTATGCTAACCAGTCTGTCTCTAATTGGCCTAGTTAGAGACACCGTCCAAAAGCTTTCTGAACGTGCCTCCAGAATCCAACAACAACTATCACAATCCTGGGGCCACTGGTCTCAAATTTGGAGCTGGGGATCCTGGTTGCTTCCCTTGGCAGAACCCCTACTGATGCTTCTCCTAGCCATACTGTTTGGACGATGCTTACCAAATCTTTTAATTACATTTGTTTCTTCCAGACTAAAGTCCACTGAGGCCAAAGTCCTGTTGCCACAAGGATTCAAGCCCTTGCCAACTGATGAATCAGCTGTCTTCCTGGGACCCCTAGATGGGCACCCTTACTGTCCTAATCTCCACCATCCCGACAGTCAGCAAGCAGAGGGATCCAAATGACCACACCGTCCTTCTCTAGCAGGAAGCAGCCAGACTGGTCGCTGCCCCTCATTCCAATGATTTGGGTCCCAACTGCTTGAGGGGGGAATGTTAGGCAGAAAGACAGAAATGAGCGAGGAGAAAGGGCCCCCCAAGGATGACTCAGGGAGTTGGGCATCCTGGTTGCTGAGTAATGACGAAGTAATGAGCCAGAAAACCAGAAATGACTCAGAGTTAATCAGATGAAGCCACAGGGTCCAAGAGTGACTCAGGAAATGTCCAGGGTCCCCCCAGATAAGAAACATCAGAGGCACAGGCACAGCACAGCCCCTGTCCTCATTTCACCAATCAGAACAAGCCTAGAGAGCTGATAGCTGTCAATCAAGGACCTCTCTGCCCTGCCAAAACCACATAAAAGAAGCCTCAGAATGAGCATCCATGCCTGCCTGTCTCACCTGAGGCAGGCCCGCTCTGTGACTCTGTGCAGAGTGTATTGAAAGTTACTTTGCTTTCTTGACTTTGGTCTCTCGTCTCACTATATCTGACTTCCCTGCAACACTGAGCCGAGTCCTTTCCTTCCTACCAATACTATATCCCCATTTTCCAGGGATTGGAACATAGACATCTTTGAATGGGTGGGGGAGTCATTACTCAGTGTACAACAGAGATAGAGGCAAATTTCTGGAATAAAGAGAGATTGAGGACAAGGGCAGAGTCCAGTTCAATATAATAGAAAAGATAACAAGAAGCCTAGAGTTTGGAAGTTTGGGTAAGTCCCATGTCAAAAGACAATATGAAAAAAATAATTGAGCTGTGTGGCTCAGGGAAAAACTTGGAAGCAAATAAGTCATCCCTGGATGACCTTGATATTAAAGTTCCTTTGCCCCATTTGAGCAGCATTGCAGGGCTGGAAGAACTAAGCCTGTGAAAGTACTTGCCTTTACAACGCCAAACATTGTAGACTGGTCTGAGACCCTGAATGGGAGCAGAATTTGCAACCCCCAAACATGCCTCATTGGCTTAGGGATGGTTTTAGGCTGATTATTTTTAAGAAACAACAGGCACAAGAGAAGCTCTCAAAACCAGAATAGAAGTTGCCCTTTTGTAAGAGAGATTCACATGCATAAGGGAAATTTCCCTTTGTAAGGGTGTCTCCTTTGCTGTATCAGGAAGAAGAGGATGACTTAAATCTCTAGAAATTCTTATCAACAGAGAAGGTGCTGACTTACATCCACATTAACAACCTGGCCCTTGTTCACAGTACTCTTCTGATAAGCTCTCACAACTGCTCCCCAACCCCCAACCCCTTCTGTCTTTTGCTGGAGATGGTATTTAAGGTGGTGGCTTGGGCCCTTTGGGGGAGGCTTACTATTTCCTTGGGTCTCTCCATGTATACAGGGGGTATGCATGCAATTAAACCTCTGTTTTTCTCCTGTTAATCTGTCTTGTATTATAGCAGGTGGCGGTGGAGGGGGCGGGGGGGGGCGGTGTCTCAGCCAAGCAGCTGGAATGGTACAGGGAACATTCTTTTTCCTCCCCTACAGCTCTGTTGGGAAGGGGATAGGATGCCTGTACTTTGTTTGTAGATGAGATGAGATGAGTGGGGAAGTTATTGTGACAGTTACTTTGAGATACTAACCTATGTTCTCCATCCTCCAGCTATTTCCCTCTTTCTTACCCTTCTTTCCACTCTTGATTTCATTCAAGGAGATAACTAGTCTCTGCTCATTCTAGGGAAGAGGTACAGCAAGAGGGAAATCAGAAAATCTACCAATCTACAGTGTTGCTGGCTTTTCTGTTTCAAAAGCATATACTCTCAAGTCATAGGAATAAAAGTGTTTGAGAACATTATCAGTGAGAACTGGAGATTTCAGGGGAACGACACTCCCAGCAGAAACTTAAAAAGTTCACTGTGCACTGTGGGAAGGGAGGCAGAATGAAAATGCTAAAGAGTATAGGCACCGGTGGGTCTGAGAGTGGCCAGCCGGTGCAGACGGGAGATGGATTCCTGGTGAGGCCAGACAGGTGGTGCCCCGCAGCCTCCCAGGGAGGTGCCATCTCTGTGTCCCAGTGCAGTGAGCTGGAGCAAAGTGACTCCCATGTCCTGAACACTGACCACAAGTAACAGATCTGCTGGAGGAGAAAGAGTCAAGACACAGAAGCTTCAGGACCAGATTTTTTCCATTTCCCACTTGGTAATATTTAAGAACCTTCAGCCTTAGATAAAGCATGCTTTGGAGGAAATCCTTGAATTGACTAAGATTAGATTTCTGTCACTCCCACAGAACAGGACCTGCAAATAAAACCAGATTCGTAGAGACAATGATCAGCTATTGTAGGTGAAATTAAGATAGCTCTAATGAGGCAACTTTAAAGGGGACTAGAAATAATAGGCAATCATCTGAATATAGTCGCTTAATATCAGCTCTCTTTACAAAGGAGATCAGTGCAGACCAAATTAGACATTAACATATTATTGCATACCGCATAAAAAGGATTAAATCCAGGCTTGAAATCTGTAGAAAATGCAGTTGAAAACAGGCAGATGATGTTTAAGGGCCCTCTGGAGAGGGATGGTGTTCTTTTCTACTGCTTACATTCAGGGAGGCTTTATTCATTTTACCTTGGCAATCACCAGAAGTGACTAATTCTATATCAAATAAGTATTCTCCTCAAGCAGAGAGGCTGATACTTAAGGAATTAAAGAAAATAGTTTACATTTACCTGAGGCAACCTCAGGGGCCCCTGATGAAGTTCAAAACGTTTTCTATCACAGCTTAAAAACCAGCATGAGCAGCCTAGCCGCTGTGGCACCCTGTATCCTGTGGGCCAGTCTGAACGCAGCCAGGGAAGGGGCCCCGCAGACACGCCCATCACTTCTGCATGCACCATTCCGGTTGCACACCTCCCAAGGATCAGTTGTGCTGGCTCCCAAACTTGTTTATGCCATCTTGACTAGTTTTTTTTAATTCTATGATTGAACTAAATATTACACAAACCGATGAGGTTGGTGAAAAAAGAACATTGCTGTTATGAAAATTTGAATCCCGTCGGAAAGACACGATAAGTGCAAATGACTTTGATAATTGCTGCCAGATTAGACATGGGTGGAAGTAAAGTAAAAGATACAGCAGTGGGGCAAAACAACCCCAAAGGGCGCTCTCCTGAGATTGCTTCCCTGGAGTCAGAATTCTCACTTAAGGAAAAATGAAAGAAAACAAACCACCACTGGAAATAAGAGACTATTCCAGTGTATTCAAGTGTGTATTCAAGTGTATTCAAGCAGAGTATTCAAGTGTGGTTTTTTAAAGGACATTTCAACATGCCAGGTACAAATGTGAAATGGTGTTCATTTGGGGGTAACTGCTGCCAACTGGGCTCTGGCGACCCCCTTGCAAGTCTCATTTTTATGAAAACGTCTTAATCGCTTTTGATCATTAGAATAACCTCATTCCAGTTTTTAAGGCAATCTTGTTACAACTTCAATCTTTGACTTGTTTTAAAGCTCTCCTCTTGATTCTCTTAGGGCCCTCAGCGTCCCCTGCTTTTCTACCCCAGCCATCCCCCTGGTGTGAGCATGGGGAGAAGGGAGAGGAGAAATAGGTGTTGTCTCTTTAGCCAGCAAGATGTGCTTGTTCCTTGGTGAGTGGTAATTAACTGCTGATGTGACTAAGATTTTAAAGGCTGAACATGAACAGATGTGGACGGTGAGGATCTCATAGGTCTCACTGATAGTTTGGTGGGGGGGGGGGAAGACAGATTCACAAGAGAAAAACAAACAGAAATTGAACCAGATGTGTATCTCCTGTAATACATGGGACAGACCCAGGCAAACTTAGTAACTCCCCAAAATGGCCCAGCCCACTATCTTATATACCTTCTCCAGCTAAAGACACAAGGAGATGCTGTGGGGGAGCCAATCATGGGAGGTTGTCAGGCAAAGCAAAGTAAACAAGGATCTGGTTGTTATGCAGATTTAAGGCCCGCCTTCTCTGTAGATGAGAATTTCTACACATTTGGTCGTCTTCCTCTTCCTCTTCCTGGTACAGAGAGGGAGACGCCCTTACTCATGGAGATTGCATATAAATCAAGTATAGAAATCAAATGAATAATCATATCTGACTTGATTGTTTATAGTTCATGATGCGTGATCAGAACCGAAAGTTTCTGTGGTGACTGCCCTTGCACTGTTCACCATGTAAGAACCTATTCACTATGTAAGACCTTGTTCACCATGTCAGAACTTGTTCGTTATGCTTCAGAAGATTGGAGACTGTTGAGAATTAGGCTTGGGGTGGATTAATGATTGTGCATTGAGTCCCCTATACAGAATTTTATTGTTGTTAACAACCATTTGATCAATAAATATGAGAGATGCCCTCTCAAAAAAAAAAAAGGGGGCAATTTCTGTTGGGTTTTCAGAGCTTCTCCTGTGTCTGCTGTTTCTTAAAAATAATCAGTCTAAAATAATCCTTATGCTAAAGAGGCTCCCCTTCGGTAGGATCTCAATCCAAAACAGCTCCTTTGTGACAGCCACAATCCATTACCCATGTTCACAGGGAACTCAAGAGCATGGCCCTTATCTCCACTCCCTCCAACTCCACCCCCAACCTGGGGATCCGCAGAGCAGGTCCGTTAGCCGAACAGACATTCAAATGAGGAATGTGATGTCAGCCTTCTTTCCCACAAATGTTACCCAGTTATTCAGGGTATAGCCCCCCATCACAAGGAGAAGAGGGGATCACCTCTCTTGTTGAACACAGCTCTTCCCCCCAAGCTCACTTCTGTCTTCTTCCCAGGCCTCTGCATGTAAGGAGGGGGCCAGGAGGAGTGGAAAAAGCCAGGCCTGCAGCTCCTCCCTGCCATCCTGGAGGAAGGTGGCTGGTCCCAGTCATGGCTACTTTTGTATATTTAAGCTGTGGCCTACTTAATCCCTTTTGTTTTCAGGTATGGGACTTTATCTTCAAGGCCTAACAAAACAAGCAAAACGAGAAAAATTCCACTCATGTCCCACCACCATCTTTTTACATAAGTAGGACGACTTGGAGTTCCAACCAGGCCTACACTAAAGGCAGAGGGCATGGCCCCTACAGCAAAGGCCTGGCAGGTGAACGACATGTTTATGATACGTATGTTTTATGATTCCTGACTTTAAGTGACTTTTTGCATTTACAGATCTGTTCAGACCACTTCAAACAAGAGGTCTTACATGTAACACAAGCACACAACTGTAACATACCTTTAGAGCTACCCAGTGTCTCCTCAACCATCCTCTCCTCTTATTTGTGGTAAATAGTTAATCCTCTACAGTGTTCTGGATGAAAAACAAATAGAAGGCACCCCCACTTTAGCTTCTTGAGGTTCTGAGGTTGCAATTTAGCTTACTACTGTTATCTTCGTTAAATGACTATTCCTGAACAATCCCCTTTGGTTCTGCCTTTATATAATTTGCCTCAACATAGTTATTTCATTTCTCACTGCTTGTCCTCTAAAACAGTCAATACGAAAACTTTTTTAAGCTATAGAAGATTCTAGAACAGATTATAGTTTCTCATGCCATTCTTGCCATTCTTTTAAAGTGTTCTAACATGTTGCTGTCAATGAGTTTATGTTGTATCTAAACAGATCCCTTTCAGCGCAAAAATCCCTTTCAATGCAAATCACCAAAGTGGTTTTCTGATTTTTTAACAAATTTAATTTTCATGAAATGATACTCCTACTCATAAAATGCACTTACAAGTATAGGTATGCAATATTTTAACAAGTGAGAAGCCTCAAGTTTGCTTTTGGGTTAAAACATGTTGCTTTCAAGACCACTGGTACCACAGCAACCCAATAAAATATATGAGAAAAAGACTATCCTTGTGCAACCAGAGACTCGGTCCTCGGACTAACTGTGAGAAAGTGAGAAAGAATTCAAGAACAGATGCAAAAAAGTGGTTGATCAATGAGAGTTCATTTGAAGAAAAAAGTTCAGAGAAAGACAAGAATACACACCCAAGGGTTGGGGTGCAGGCAAATCCAGAGGGGGTTGCACCCAAATAACAATAGGAAACCCTGTTTATATGAAGGGAGATGAATATTCACTGAGTGAGATGTTCCAGAGGGAACAAGTGGCATCTTCCTGGAGTTCAGGCTTGCTTCACCCTTATGTCAGGTGGGGGAGGGTTTTGACTATACTTGGTTCTCATGGGAACTGTCATGGCAACGGAGGACTGATTTTTATTATGTTAATGTTGGAGGGGCGTGAACTTTACTATGCTAATGATTATATAATGTATTTGGAGGTAAAGTCAGGGTCAACTTCTCCTCCACGTGGGAACCAGCCAGTTTGGGCTGGTCTATTACCTGTACCCTCACTCCCTGTCCTGCAGGAAGAGCTTGTACAGAACGTATAAAATGTAAGCAAGCATCCGACTGAAGTCCCCCTCCCTCTCCCTGCTGATGTCTAGCCGTCTACCTACTCTAACACTGAATAAACAATTTCTATTGAATTTTTTTCTTTAGCTGGTCTTGTTTTAGCTTGTTTTTACATTCACACCTGCCTAAACATTGAAAGACTCCTTCCTCCTGATTGATGTAACAGTAAATAACAGTAAACCATATGCTGATAACTCAGTAACAATGACTAAAATAACCATTATAACTGACCTATTGATTCCAGCCTCTCTTAAATCTTTACAAATCACTGTTAACCTTGTGTCAATGATGGCAGTAGCCCTGTTTATCACAGCTTCTGAGAACTGCAAAGCCACTTTGCATAAATGATGACCTGTGCTTTTGAAATCTTCATTTCTATTTTCAAAATTATTCTCAAGCTAATAGTATACTTTCTTAATTTACAGTTTTACATACAAAGTCTTCGGTGAAACCCTAAAGATCAATATGCCTCTCTATACTCAATAATAGTGTCTCCTAAAATCTGACCTATGTGCACTTCCATCAGAACCACCTGAAACACTTTATTACAGTCTAGACTTCTGAACAGGAATATCAAAGGATGAGGATCTGAGAGCCTGCATAAGTGATTCTTATGCATACCAACTTTAAAATGTCAGAAAAATTTCACTGTCCAAGACAAGATCCTAAAATAATGAAAATCAACAAGGCAATCAGGTACAACAAGATATCTCTAGTGACCCATATAGGAAACACATTTCTACACTTTCAGCCAATATATAAAGAGCCTATTTCTCCCACTGTATATAACTGGCTGGATTAGTTAGAAGCCACTTTAAGTCACTTAGTTTTTGCAGCATACATTCATCCAAGAAGTGTTCATTAAATGCACACTCTATGCCAGGCACTAGGCAATAAAATATGTTCCTGTGGTCTAAAGACATAACCATCTTTCCCTAGCAGACAGCATGCTGTGAGAGATGTGACTAGGCATCTTTCTCTGAACATTTCAAGGTGGGTGATAAGTTTCGTAGCCAGGTCCAAGGTTGACACTGGATGACTGTTGCAGAACTAGACTGGAATCTTGATCCCACTTGATTGGGTTAAAGCCTTTGTAGTGGGAATGGCTGTTTATCATTTATCTTAGTACCTCCCACCCCACGTGGTGCCTATCATGGTTTTTTCTTGCAAATAATCAATGAAAAGGATTTAACTGAGTATAACTGAATATTTTATATAGCATTGTATTTTAATATGAAATATGCCATGCATTTTACTGGGGTAAGGTAAAGGTCAGAAATGCAACTTCCTAGGTTTGTGTCAGCCCTGTATTTTCAAGATAATTAGGTTCTAGGTTTTGATAAGTGTTTTAATAATTGTGTCCAACAAATGCTGAGGCAGCTTTCAAAACTAACCAATGCATTATGACTATAAAAAACATCAACGCCTTTGCAATGGGACACCTAAGAAAAAGTAACTTTCCCTAAAGGAAGAAACGGTCATTTTCCTAGTGATTAAAAAAAAATTATCATTAAATGCTGATTTGAATTAACCAGTAAAAAACAGACTTTAATCTGCAATCAGTAATCCTTATGCAAGCCTTCTGGAATTCCAACTTTCATTATTTTCTGTGACCCCCAAAATCTACAAATACTCAAGAACTGCTTTGTCTTCTGGAACAAAGCTATTGCTTAAGTTATTGAGGATTTTATGAGAAACTTCAGGATCAAATATAGCAGTGGGGAAAGAAAAGAATTTCTCTCGTGTAGTACAAAGTCCTGTTTGCTTCAGCCAACTCTGGTTCCTGGCAGATTTCTCAAAAGCATAGTAAAATTCATGCTCTGTGAACAAGTAAAGGTTTCAAATTTTTACTTAGCTTTAAATTATTTTTAGAAAAAGATATACGGAAAGTAATCGTTCTGAAGTAAAGCCTGAACTCTTCCAGGTCAACATGTAGAGCCTTTTCTTTTAACCTTTGACTCTTCTTCCCACATGTAGAATGAAACTAGATAGGATGAGAGCTCTGGCTTATGGCTCTAGTTAAATAAGATGTTACTGGAGCTTGAAAACTGAATGAGTCATTTACTCAGATAGAGCAAGTCGGCAGACTGTCAGTCAATGGAATACTATGAAAAAAATATTCTATCCTGAGCCTTTACATGTTTTATTGTATTTGGTCTCTGATACTTAACTAATGCCAGATGGAGAGAAGAAAAATTAGCTTTGCAAGCAGTGTATGGACAGAGAGGCATCATTTCACTCCACAAGCCATCAGCCTCCTCTTATTTTTCAATACAGGTCATCTCTTCCCTTAGCAAATTTATCTCTTTCTATTGTGTTCTGCAGATGACTTTTAGAAATAAAACATCAAAACAAGGAGTCTTCTTTTTTTTGTTTAAGTTCCTAAAACAATTAACATAGAACTGTCAGGACCTATAGGGAAGGAAAGATCTTTAACATAAATATAAAGTATTATTGGTACCCTGGCTTCATATTTTCATAATAATGAAGGAAAGGAACTGTTCTAATGTTGGAATTTAAATATTATTATTTAAAAAACAGAAAGCTTACTTTTTTGATTATCACCATTATTAAGGGGAAAATCCATCTCTCCTTTTTCTTAAGTGAAATACAAAAGAATTAAATAACTTTCAGTAAATAAGAGTATTTAAACAGAACCTATTTTTAGTACATAAATAACATTAAGATTTAGATTTCCTTTCCTTGCAAAATAAATAAATGAAGAATAAACTTCATAGGAAATTTTATATTTTGGTAAATTACACATGCAGAAATATTCAGTATTTTGGCTTGAAGACTGTAATTCTAGCTCACATTGCTTCTTCCAGCAATGTTCTTTGCTTTCTAAGCCTTCATTTTACAGGACTGTAAACACAGCTTAAGAAGTTTGTACTTACTGACCATTCATATCACGGTGCTTTCATTGAACTCACACCCAGCTTAAAGTCTCCATTAGTAAACAGGAGCTTGAGTTTGAGTTAAAGGAAGGAGAAATTTTGCAACCTGTTTTGCAACCCAATAAAGCCACATTGAATCTGAGGATAGAATGTTGAAGGGATATGGGAGGAGGTGGAAACTACGGGGCAAATCTACCATTTTTCTCAGAGCCCTAGTGGAGTCCACAGGTGATGGAGAACTATCTCTTCGCAGTGCTTTTAGATATTTTTAGCAGAATGCTGATTTCAAGTTATTAATATATAATTTTCTTTTGGCTTCCATGACATATACTCTCCTGGTTTTCTTCCTGCTTTATTAGCTTTCTCATCTCAGTCTTTTTTGCTAGCTCATTCTCTCACTGTGGGTATAATTGCAATATTTCCAGAAGCTCTCACCTGGCCTCAGTGCATCTCGATATCAATAGGTGTTTCCAAGGGGTGGAGAGATGTATCATCTCCATATCAATAGGTGATTACAAGGGCGAGTGAGGGCATATCTGGACCAGAGAGGTTGGGTGGGGGCCCTTTTTTCAGCCTGGTCACAAGAGACATGGGCGAGCAGAAGTGGATGACTGCTTGTAGGCAATAAACGGATTTCTCCCACTTTATTTCTCCCTTTGACTGATTTTGGCTTCAAGGGTAATTTGCCCTGGGCTGGGAACATATTTCTCCCTGGAGCTACACTAACCTAAATAGTGTATATGTCATGGTTCAGTCTTGGGCTTCTTTTCTTCTACTTTTTTCCTTAGTTAGGCTCATCCAGAATCCTGGCGTTAAATACCATCTATAACCCAATGTCCCTGAAGTATGTGTCCAGTCTCAGATTCTCACCTTAAATCCTAACTGCTATTCCAAACACCCACAGGATATTTTCACAATGAATAACTGAAAAATATTTCAAACTTAATGTCCAAAACAGAACCATTGATTTTCTCCCTCATCTGTCTCCTTACTGTCTTTCCCATTTCAGTTAATTCCCCCACCATTCACCCAAGTGCTCAAGACACAAACATTTGATTCATTGACTTTTCTTTTGTTCTACTGTCAAAATATGTCTGAAGTGCATCTCCTTGACCTGTCCTAGTCTATGCCATTGTCTGTAACCTGGACTACTGCAATCATCTTCTGAGTGGCCTGCCCTCTTTTTCCCTGGCACCCTTCGAACACCATTGGAATAAATAAAATAGCAAGAAGATTCATTAAAATTTACATCAGTTCAAGTGACTTCTTTAGATCACATTGTTCAATGACTCCTCAATGTACTTAGAATAATGTCCGAACTCCTTGCCTAACATGGTCTCCTTGGTCTTATACTTGCCTCTATCTCCAACCTCATCTTATTCCACAATTGCTCAATAAATAGATTCCAGACACATTGGCCACAAACATGCTAATCTGTTTCCCTTTAAAGGCACTTGCATTGCCTCCTCTCTCTTCCTAGAATGCTTTTTCCTTGATCTTTGCATGACTAGTTTGTTCTCATTCTTCAAGTCTTAGCTCAAACATGACTGAAGACAAGTTTCCCTGACCTTCTCCATCCTATAGTAGTGGCTCCTGCCTCATCACACAGCTATTCTTGATACATAACCCTGGCTACATACAAATAATCAAAAGTTGGAACCACCTTTATTTCTTTGTTTTACTTTATGTTTCCTGGTTTCTTCACAGAATGTGAGCTCCTTGCAGGCATATACTTCATAAATTAAGAAACACTTTGCAAGTGAAATTACCCTATTAAAAGTGTTTCAAGAAAAATTAGATCATGGTGGCACATGTTTTGTATTGCTCACTTTTTTTAAATTATATGGGTATTTGTTTATTTATTTATTTATTAAGGTATGATTGATATACACTCTTATGAAGGTTTCATATGAAAAAACAATGTGATTACTACATTTACCCATATTATCAAGTCCCCACCCATACCCCAAAGCTGTCACTTTAGTTAGTGCAGCAAGATGCCACAGATCCACTATGTGCCTTCTCTGTGCTACACTGTTCTCCCCATGATCCTCCACACCATGTGTACTAAACATAATACCCCTCAATCCCCTTCTCCCTCCCTCCCCACCCACCCTCCGACACCCCTCCCCTTTGGTAAACACTGGTTCATTCTTGGAGTCTCTAAGTCTGCTGCTATTTTGTTCCTTCAGTTTTGCTTCATTGTTATACTCCACAAATGAGGGAAATCATTTGGCACTTGTCTTTCTCTGCCTGGCTTATTTCACTGAACATAATGTCCTCCAGCTCCGTCCATGTTGTTGCAAATGGTAGGATTTGTTTCTTTCTTATGGCTGAATAATATTCCATTGTGTATACATACCACATCTTCTTTATCCATTCATCTACTCATGGACACTTAGGTTGCTTCCATTTCTTGGCTATTGTAAAAAGTGCTGCAATAAACATAGGGGTGCATATGCCTTTTTGAATCTGAGAAGTTGTATTCTTTGAGTAAATTCCAAGGAGTGGGATACCCGGGTCAAATGGTATTTCTATTTTTAGTTTTTTGAGGAACCTCCATATTGCTTTCACAATGGATGAACTATTTTACATTCCCACCAGCAGTGTAGGAGGGTTCCTCTTTCTCCGCATCCTTGCCAGCATTTGTTGTTCTTAGTCTTTTGGATGCTGGCCATCCTAACTGGTGTGAGGTGATATCTCATTGTGGTTTTAATTTGCATTTCCCTGATGATTAGTGATGATGGCATTGCTCACTTCTTATGCAATATACCTATCAGAGTTCCTGGCACACGTTTTACATTCAGTGAATATTTTTCCTATAAATAGGTAACTTAATAAAGATAAAAATGGAAGGATGGGAGGAAGAAACCAGCCTTCAATCCTCAGATATCTTGTTCAGAAAAATCTAGTTTCCTATAATTCAGCCCAGTGTCCTTTCCCTCAAATCTACCTACATTCCTCTCTAATCTTGGGAGAAGGAAGAAGGAAATGATGAGGGAAAAGAACAAGGTGGAAAACTAATATGGTCATCTTTGGAGGGCAAGTCGATCTTTAACACAATCACAGGACCACCTGCCCTTTGTCTCCTCCCTCTGCATCTTAAAAGGGCCCCCTGGGATCCCTCTATCAGAAGAAGCTTTAGAACTTGCCATGCATGAAAGCTGGGGGTCCCCTTTAGTTAGTACCACTTTTTCAAGGAAGTAGAAAAATTATTACCACACAGTTCTAGTTTCTACTTCCTTTTGAACAACATTTCCAAGTAATTCAATGAAGCTATTTATTTTACAAAGAAAAATACCACTCATGAAATTGATTCTCTTTCATTAAAAATTTTCAATAGAAATAGGTGAATTATCCAATTCATCTTTAATTAAGTAGGATAATAAAGCCCCCACGGAATCACTTGTCAAAAAGTCTCATATTCAAGATCTGAAAATTTTGCATGATTATAACCATCCACCATAGAAATAGGATATCAGTCCATTGATAATATTTTCAGATGAATTCATTGTTATTATGCCCTCTGAGTAATTCAAAAGCATACCTGTATCTCAAAACTACAACTAGAAATGGCAATACAATTTAGATTAGCTAATTTGAAAAACAAGGGGAAAACATATTTAATAAAGAAATTCACAATGAATATGGTAATTTCAGCAAAACAGCAAATAGCAAATTATAGCAAAAAGCCATAAACATATTTCATTTCTCACATAAATTTATCAAGTTCTGAGTGGTTAAGCTTACTTCTCTGTAAGAACCAGCTGTATAAGGATGTAAGTTAAGCATTAGTATTTCCATCTTAAAAAATGTTTTAAAGCTTTTCCAATTAGGCAATTAGCTGATTCAACACCAAGTATATACATGGTGGGAACCCAATAGATACATATTAATAACTTTGATTCAGTAAATCTCTATTAAGCACATACTATATGCAAGGCAAAGTGTTAAGGGCTGAAGAATCCAATGATAACCAAGACAAGGGGCACTATAACAGCTCAGTGGTGAAGAGGGTGGACTTTGGAAATATGACACTGGGTTGAATCTGAGCCTATCCTGAGTCTATCACTTGGTAACTGAACGATATTGGCAAGTTATTTAACCTCTCTAAGCCTCATTATCTCATCTATAAAACTAAATGTATTTCTTGCCTCATGGGGTGGTTTTAAGGAATGAAGTCACACATGTAAAGGGATTAACACAGTGATTGACACATCGTAAATGTTCAAAAATGCTTCTTGTTGCCATTGTTATGACTGGTATTATATAGTTCTTGGTTTCAAGAGCCTAGAATCTAATGGGAGAAATAATCATGCAATTATTAAACAGTAACAAAGAGCATGCCACCTGTATTTGTTCATAGATGAGTCAACCCAAGGCTCCAAGTTTGCAAACTACTCATTTAATTATTAGATGATATTTTGCACACAATAAAATGTCAGCTCTGTCTACATAGAGAAAAAGGTTTACTGTCTTGGATTAATTTGAGTGCTCTGATTTTCTGAGTATGGAATTTAATCTGCTCAGTCAGTGAGTTAAAAGATTATTATTCTTCAATCCCTTAAAAAAAATCAACATAGATAATGCTCCTTTGCAGGCAATCTTCTATGTGCTCTTATAAAATCCTGAGTGAAATTATGAAGGATAGCATGTTATTCTTAAATTTAAAACATTATTATTAAACTCCAGCTTCCATTTTTATCCTCAACATCCAAGAGGGTATTGTTAAACCTAAGTACAAGAAGAACAAAGGAAATGAGTAACACAGTTAAGTTAAAAAGAGCATAGACTGCAATTTTTTAAAGAAATATTTTGGGTGTGAGTCATACTTCTCTAACCCCTGGCAATGAGCAAATTCTTTTAATCAAAAGTTGCCTCAAGCTAGGCCTTTTTGTCCAATAGTAAAATGACCTGGATAACTCAGTTCAGCAAACACCTATAAAACATTGATGTTTTGGGCCCCATGGGTGCCCAGAGCTGAATAAAACACAGTTTCTTTCATTCAAGGACTTCTCATGCTAATGATGAAAAAAAAAGAAAAAAACAAGTAAACTACTGTACTTCTCCATTTATTCTAAAAGATAAATTATTTATTCACATTTATCATCTCTAAAACTGAGATGTATCTTTCAATCAATGGCAATTTATAACTGTTCTCAGCCAGGTGGCATTCGTGACATAGATGCCATTGTGTAGTCATGATGTATTGCCTGGCTTCATTATCTACTGCTGCATAACAAATTATCCCCAAAACTTAGTGGCTGAAGACAACAACGTTTATTATATGAAAGACTGTGGAGATCAGGCGTGGCTTAGCTGAGTCCTCTGGCTCCAGAACTCTCACACGCTGCAATCCAAGTGTTTCCCGAGGCTGTGATTATCTCAAGGCTCAACTAGGGGGTGGATCAACTTTCAAGTTCACCCAAGTGATTGTTGACTGGATTTAGTTCCTCATGGGCTAGTCAACTGAGGTCTTGGTTCCTCGTGAGCTGCTAGCCAGAGATCTCCCTTGGTTCCTTGTCTAGTAGCCTCCTGATAGGGCAGCTTATGACATGACAGGTGGCTTTATTAGAGTGAGAAAGCAAGAAGGACAGAGGCAGAGAGAGTCAGATAGCCAGAAAGACATCACAAGTATTCTATAAAGCATTCTTAAGCTTTGGGCACCATAGGTTGCTTGTATTAGTAACCTAATCTCAGAAGTGTCATCCCATCACTTTGTCAAATTCCATTTATTAGAAGCAAGTCACTAGGCCTAATCCACCCTCAAAGGGAGGAGACCATGCAAGGGTCTGAATACCAGGAGGTGAAGATCATTGGGAGCCATTTTAGAAGCTGTCTACCATGTTGCTTATGACTACAAAACATAGTTTGTTCCTAGGGGTATGACTGCCAGAGCAATCCTTTGACATTTTTGGTAGACAAACCACTTAAGGACAATTTGAAGAAAGAAGATGAATCCTAGTTGTCTGAAAATGGTTTGTCAGCACCTTCAGGTAGCAGAATGAATGCCAGGTGCTTGGGAGAAAATCTGGAAATGCAAGTAGAGCACACTTTCACGAAATGCTTCAGCAACATCACTGTTGATAGGACAATACTGTGTGAGGGAGGAAAGATGGACATGAATGTCTCTGAATAGCAAATGACTTAGAAAATTTGGACCTGAATGGGAAAAGGGGTTAGAAATACCTCAGCCATTTGTTTTACATGTATTTTTCATTTTATGAGTGCATAATAGTGACATATGATTTAAGTTTTTATCTAAATAAATGTGAAACAGCTCTTTTAATAAAATTTAAAAACCAAGTCATATCAAAAGCATTATGTCAGAGTTAAATTGGCAACATTTTTTTCTTTATAAGTGTTTGTGGCTGTTTTTCTTCCTACATATATACAACAATAGTACATTACACTGCAATAATAGTATACAGCAGTATAACAGTATTACAACTCTGTTGTGTTCTGAGACCAATTCCAATGTGTGTGTGTAGAGCAGGGTGAGGAGGGTCTTCTCATAGCACCAGATTCCCCAGGTTAAGGGCTCCATCCTACAAGACTGGTCTCTATGCCCCACTCCAGATGCTAGTCGCAAGCCCCAGGCAGTTACCTGTGCTTCTGACATACTGACTACAGATTGGAGGTTCCAACAACCTCCCCCTTAGGTTCCATTAATTTGCTAGAGCAGCTCACAGAACTCAGGAAAACACTTGCCATTTCCCAGTTTAATAAAGGATACTGTAAAGGACACAGGTTAACAGCCAGATGAACAGACACATAGGGCAAATTTCCAAATAAAGGAGCATCTCTCCTCGTGGAGCTTGGGGCCTGGCTCGGTAGCACATGGGAGCGATCTGGTTTCCCAAGCATAGAAGCTTTCTCAGACTGAGCAGCAGGATCCAAGAAAGTGAAAAGCTCTTCTCAGGGGTTTTGTGAGGGCTTCATTGCATAGTCATGACTGACTAAATTATTGTCCATTGGCTGATTAATCCTCCAGCCCTTACCCTTGAGTGGGGGTCCAAAAGTCTCTCATTAACATGACATGATACCCATTTCACCTTTAAAACTCTGCAGTGTCTTTAGGAACTGTGGTGAAGACCAAATATACCTGGGAAACACATATTTGGTCATCTGAATGACCAAATATGAATTTCTTATGACTCATTATATCACAGTGCTACATGAAATAATTTCCTACAGTTAAAAAGGTCTTAGGTTCAATTAATTAAGAAATGATTGCAACACAATACATTGAATTCAAAAAACAGAGGTAAGCTGTCCCTGCCTATGGATACTATACCAGAGAGTCTGCAATCTAGCCAAGATGTGTCTTCAGTGGATTACCCATCTGGATACATACGTACCTTATTTAAAGTCCAATAAAAGCAAACAACTAGCACTTCTGAAACACTAAAGAAAAAGAGGTAAAGATCATAAACAGTCTCCTGTATTTGTACAACAGAAAGGAAGGCTTAAGGGGTGACAAAAGTACCTGGTTAATCATTTAGTGAAAATAATTTTCATGAAAGTGAAATAATTTTTTGTAAGTCTCAGCCTTGTCTCTCCATCTGCAATCAGAGATCCCAAGAATTAGGAATTATTGCAAAGAATCTGTGAACCCATGTGCACATGAAACATTTCATAGAGAATGCCTAAATAATATCTCAAACATTTTTGATCCACTATTTTTCAAATGTATTAAAGATGTTTTGTCATTAATTAAATATACATTATTTTCATCTTAATCTTAAGCCATCATTTTAACTTTTTTTACTGTGATTTATTTAATCAACAGATATTAGAAATTAAACTATTGTCCATGTAAATCCATGTAAAGAAGACTCCATGAGATTTTTAGTATAAAGACTACACTCATATGACAAAAATTCTGGAAGCCACTGTCCTATGGTTTCCTGACTTGCAAACCTAAGCATTTTCAAAAATGATTCATTTTCTACATTCCCATGCCCTTAGGAGGACCATTTATCTCTGTGTTACTAGATAAAGATCTATCTATTGCTATCACTCTTCTTATTTAAAATTTCATACCCATAGATAAAACTTGTCATGCTTTTGGAAAGAACTCCATTTTTATTCCAATCTGTTGAAAGGAAATCCACTTTGTTTCTGAGAATAATGAATTGAATCCTAAAAGGATTTATTTTTCCCTCTTGGTTCCTTAAAGTAAGATTTTTAATTTTAACTAATGGCAAGCCATTTTTCATTTTTAATAGCATTACCCTAAGAGTGTTGGTTTAATTTTTTTTCAATTTAAAGGGTGGACTCACAGTGCAATAATGATTTTTTATACAAATAAGAACTCAGAATACCAAAAATTATCCAAGATAGTAAAACCATTAGTACTCTGTCACACCCAAAATGATGCACTTGCTTACCACTAGAGATAAAATTGCTTACCACTAGAGATAAAATTAGACTTAATTCAGCTATATATCCCATACAACTGAAAGAGGAAAACTAGTAAAAATATTCTTATTAGCATGTTTTCTATTCATTAAGAGGCTTCAAGTGTCTCTTGATATGAAATCTAGGGTAAACAAAAAATTCAAATTCATGGTCATATTTTCTACACATAACTTGAATACTGTTGCCATTTATTTATAGGTTCAAGATCAAGAGAGTAATCCAATTTGAGTATATATTGCTTTGAATAAAGCAGGCTTGAGGATATAGGGGTGGAAAAATGTTCTCTTTTTCCATTCTAGGTTCTTGTCTGGTCCAATAATTAAATTGATATAAAACAGACTGATAGGAGAAAGACACATTAAATTTCATATATACAGACACACCATAAAAATATGAGACCCAAAAGCAGTCAGGCAATTGAGACTTACATAATAACATCCTGTGCTGGGGTAGGGGTAGGGGTCTGGGGATACAAAGGGAAAGAAGTGCATTCACAGGAAGAAGAGGAGAGATGTTTGGAAAATGAAGGTTGCCCTGTGTGGAGAAAAAGGAAATTATAGCCAGGATCATCGCTTGGATACCACCCATTGTAAACCTTAAACAGTCTGTTTGCATTATCTGTGGGATGTTTGCCAGGGAAAGAGTGGCTGGTCAGTCACGGGAGTACTGGCCCAGGGGAGGGATACAGGGGAAACACCCATTCTCTCTCTCTCCTCATTTCCAGGCACAAATTGGTTGTGCATCTGCCAGTCAGCACAGAGTTCCTCCTGGTGATGGGGTGGGGAAGGAGAGAATGGGAGAATGGCAGAGAGCAGAGAAGGGAAGCCTAGAGGGTGAGCCAGGAGAGAACAGAGGCTGGCAGAGGGAAGCCATGGAGCCTGGGCGCTAGGACAGGATTAAGCCTGTACTGGGGAGCAGTAGGGAGCTGCTCCACACCCAGCTGCTTGTACTCAGCTGGGTGACCACCATAAAAACAAACATGGTGTGAACCACTTTTAACCCCCAAAATTTCCCTTGTCTTTATTCAGTCTCATCGAAGTCACAGGGAACTTGCCACGGGTGGGGAACTCCTCCTACCCCGAGCAGCATCCTGTTATGCAGATAAGTTTCTTAGGTAAAAAGGTGTCTCTGTTGATAGCTCTCTTCCTGGTACAGGCCCCTTGTCCTATGCAAATTTAGGCAGTGGAGGGAGAGGTAAAGAGCTTTTCCTGAATCTGTTGGGTTTTGATTGCCTTTAATTCAAAATAACCTTCATGCCAAAGTGAGATATTTTGGGGTGGTAAATTCTGCTCCCCGTCAAGGAACATGTCCATGCTAATATAAGAAACTAAAAGGCATCTTCCAACACCCCTGTTTGATAAATTCCTCAAGTATCCACTTGATGAGGAAAAGGTAAGTAGCTTTATTTTCAATTGACAATTCAGCATTAGGTGTAAGAAATAGGTATGGATAACTGGCCAATCTATTATTTGTCTTCAATCAACAAATATTTACTGAGTGACTTCTATGTTCCCAACATTAGTCTAGGGCTGGGCAGACAATAGTGAATGATAACATGATGCCTCTGCCCTCAAGAAGCTTGAAACTGGGGTCTCAGAAAGGAAAGAAACCATTACAAATTAGGGTCAAAGGCACTACAAGAAGGGTTAATCCAGGGTACTTCAGAGCCATAGGAGAGATTCCCAATCCAGGGATAAAGAATTAAAGAAGACTTCTCAGTGAGAGTTAGCTCAGCAGCTGGCAGGACGGTGGGTGGGAATGGGGCATAGAGGTGCTCCAAACAGAAGCAAGAGCAGGCATCAAGGTCCCCATGAGACAGCATGAGTGGGACTGAGGAACTGAAAGTAAAGGTTCATATTATTGCTATTAAGTGAAATAGGAAATAAAACTCCCAAAAGGCTTTGTTGGCATTTGTGATCACCTTTACACTGGAAAAAAAGTGGCATAGTCAGTGTGATATTTTAGACATTCCAGAGACTTTAAAATGAGTGATAACTTCCTGTAGTACAAGTGGTCAGTGCAGCAAACTTTGAATATATGAATACTTTTAAAGGACACCATGTAGACTATTTAGGATTACCATCTCGAGATATTGACATGTCCCTCTACCAGCTAAAGGTAAATATTCTTCATTGGAATGCTGAGATGCCTCTGTGAATTTTTCATCTTACATTTTCTGGAATACATTTTATTCTGTACTTATGCTAAGTCAGTAATAAAATATGATCCAGACTACAAATATTTGTTGTGTCAACAAATTTTAGTAAATCATCTAGGGCCTAAAATGGGATTTGACTGTGGTCAGGGAACTCAACCCAATCTATCTACCAGTGATGTGTTCATTCAAAATAACATGTCAACCTGTCAAGATATCTAGTAGATAGACATTCTTGTGGAGATTCCAAATTTCTCGTTTTCCCACTCCTGAGACACCACAAAAAAAGAAAATTACAGGCCAATATCCCTGATGAACATAAATGCAAAAGTACTCAACAAAAGATTAGCAAACTGAATTCAAAAATACATCAAGAAGATCATACACCATGGTCATGTGGGATTCATCTCAGGGATGCAAAGATGGTACAACACTCGAAAATCCATCAACATCATCCACCACATCAACAAAAAGAAGGACAAAAACCACATGATCATCTCCATAGATGCTGAAAAAGCATTTGACAAAATTCAACATCCATTCATGATAAAAATTCTCAACAAAATGGGTATAGAGGGCAAGTACCTCAACATAATAAAGGCCATATATGACAAACCCACAGCCAACATCATACTGAACAGTGAGAAGCTGAAAGCCTTTCCTCTAAGATCAGGAACAAGACAGGGATGCCCACTCTCCCCACTGTTATTCAACACAGTACTGGAGGTCCTACCCACGGCAATTAGACAAAACAAAGAAATACAAGGCATCCAGATTGGTAAAGAGGAAGTCAAACTGTCACTATTTGCAGATGACATGATACTGTACATAAAAAACCCTAAAGACTCCACTCCAAAACTACTAGATCTAATATCTGAATTCAGCAAAGTTGCAGGATACAAAATTAACACACAGAAATCTGTTGCTTTCCTATACACTAACGATGAACTAGCAGAAAGAGAAATCAGGAAAACAATTCCATTCACAACTGCATCAGAAAGAATAAAATACCTAGGAATAGACCTGACCAAGGAAGTGAAAGACCTGTACCCTGAAAACTACAAGACAGTTTTAAGAGAAATTAAAGAGGACACTAACAAATGGAAGATCATCCCATGCTCTTGGCTAGGAAGAATTAATATTGTCAAAATGGCCATCCTGTCTAAAGCAATCTACAGATTTGATGCAATCCCTATCAAAATACCAACAGCATTCTTCAATGAACTGGAACAAATAGTTTTAAAATTCATATGGAATCACAGAAGACAGCAAATAGCCAAAGCAATCCTGAGAAGGAAGAACAAGGTTGGGGGGGATCTTGCTTCCCAACTTCAAAGTCTACTACAAAGCCACAGTAATCAAGACAATTTGGTAGTGGCACAAGAACAGACTCACAGACCAGTGAAACAGGATAGAGAGTCCAGATATTAACCAAAACATATATGGTCAATTAATTAATATATGATAAAGGAGCCATGGACATACAATGGGGAAATGACAGCCTCTTACAACAGTTGGTGTTGGCAAAACTGGATAGCTACATGTAAGAGAATGAAACTGGATCATTGTGTAACCACATACACAAAAGTAATTTTGAAATGGATCAAAGACCTGAATGTAAGTCATGAAACTATAAAACTCTTAGAAAAAAACATAGGCAAAAATCTCGTGGACATAAACATGAACAACTTTTTCATGAACATATCTCCCCGGGCAAGGGAAACAAAAGCAAAAATGAACAAGTGGGACTATATCAAGCTGAAAAGCTTCTCTACAGCAAAGGACACCATCAATAGAACAAAAAGGCATCTTACAGTATGGGAGAATATATTCATAAATGTCAGATCCAATAAAGGGTGGACATCCAAAATATATAAAGAGCTCATGCACCTCAACAAACAAAAAACAAATAATCTAATAAAAAATGGGCAGAGGAGCTGAACAGACACTTTTGCAAAGAAGAAATTCAGATGGCCAACAGACACATGAAAAGATGCTCCACCTCACTAGTCATCAGAGAAATGCAAATTAAAACCACTATGAGATATCACCTCACACACCAGTAAGGATCGTCACCATCCAAAAGACAAACAACAACAAATGTTGGTGAGGTTGCAGAGAAAGGGGAACCCTCCTACACTGCTGCTGGGAATGTAAATTAGTTCACCCATTGTGGAAAGCAGTATGGAGGTTTCTCAAAAAGCTCAAAATAGAAATATCATTTGACCCAGGAATTCCACTTCTAGGAATTGACCCCAAGAATGCAGCAGCCCAGTTTGGAAAAGACATGCACCCCTATGTTTATCACAGCACTATTTACAATAGCCAAGAAGTGGAAGCAACCTAAGTGCCCATCAGTAGATGAGTGGATAAAGAAGATGTGGTACATATACACAATGGATTATTATTCAGCCATAAGAAGAAAACAAATCCTACCATTTGCAACAACATGGATGGAGCTAGAGGGTATTATGCTCAGTGAAATAAGCCAGGCGGAGAGAGACAAGTACCAAATGATTTCACTCATCTGTGGAGTATAAGAACAAAGAAAAAACTGAAGGAACAAAACAGCAGCAGACTCACAGAACTCAAGAATGGACTAACAGTTACCAAAGGGAAAGGGACTGGGGAGGATGGGTGGGAAAGGAGGGATAAGAGGGGGAGAGGGAAAGAAAGGGGGTATTAGGATTAGCATGTATGAGGGGGTGCACAGGGAGGGCTGTACAACACAGAGAAGACAAGTATTGATTCTATAGCATCTTACTACGTTGATGGACAGAGACTGTAATGGGGTATGTGGGGGCGACTTGGTGATGGGAGGAGTCTAGTAAAAATAATGTTCCTCATGTAATTGTAGATTAATGGTACCAAAATAAAACAAACAAACAAACAAACAAAAATGTTTAAAGCTATTTCTTGATACTCTCGGGATTGCAGCACCGTCAGTTTACCAACTAATTTTCAGGAACTTAACTGAGGTGGTGGGGCCTTGTACTTACATGTGGATGTACTGGATCTTTCTGCTTCTGTGAGCTCCTTTGTGAGTGTTTTCATGCTCTGAATTAAGTGTGTCATAGTAATCTCAACGGATGTCCTCAGTGTGATGTCATACCTGTATACCTGGAAAAGACTAGATGTGGTTAAAATATTGCCTGCAAAGATATAATACATGAGATGACAGCAGTGGAGAGTTACCTCCCTGAGTACCCAGGGAAAGGGGTACTGTAGCTGAGAGGCTGCTGAAATAGACACAGAATAGGACAGATTAGCCAAGTACTTTGCTGTGACTGCAAATTATTTACCAGTTACTTACTGGGTGGAATCAGTAACTTTGGTAATATAGATGAAGCCTTTGAACAGGAATATTCACACTGAAGCACTACTTACATTTTCCAGGTTTAAGAACAAGTCAAATTTGGCTCTTAAGTCCAGAAGCAGGGGGATACTCGCACCTTCCCTAAATAAGTCTCATATAATGGTTTTCAACCTAGGAAGGCCCTGTTTTTACTTTGATGGGGTCTTTTTTTTTTTAACTGGGCTGGAAAGTGCTTTTTAACTCGGGAGGAAGGTCCAAAAGGTCACTTTTCTTCAAGCTGCTCGTAAGTGCCCAGGAATCCTTCAGCGCCCACTGCCTCAGACGGTCCGTGTGTGCTAGAGGGTATTTCAGGGCAGTGGGTGCTCTGGCGGTGGGGAATTCAGGCAAGGCACTACTTCCACTGGTGAAGCTGAGGCCTATCTGTGTTCTTCTGTTTTTCATTCAGTAACTCCCTGGCTGTTTTCATCAGCTTGCCCAGATGTGGGCCAGGAGGAGAAGAAATGAGGCTTAAAAGCTGTCCCTATTCAAACATAAAAAATGGAGTCAAATTCATTATTATGCACTGCCACCCCCATATATCCCCCTCCCCCAATTGAGGCACCCCCACAAGACACACACAGAAACACCAAGTCTTTTTCTTCCCTGCAAGTGGGATAAAGTATTAAGGAGGAAATTTGTCCTCACAGTGCTCAGTCCTCCCTTGTCCTTATTCCCAGTGACTGGCTGACTGGGGGCTGGCTGGTCTGGGCCCCAAACTTGCAGGATTCCACCTCTCCCCCTTCCCACACACTTGTCCCTTCCCTTCCTTCCCAGCCTATCGTCAGAGAACACACAACTCCTTTTGGCAACTGCTGGTGTTTTCATCACTGACACGAGTTCTTTATTTGGTCTTCACACAGTGACCACAGGTACAGGTTTCACATCCTCTTAGGGCACCGTTTATGTGTGGTGTTGTAGGATGAGCGGAGAAGCAGCGAACGGTCAGTGGCTCCGCTCCCAGCAGGCAGGCATTATGGCCTGGAAGGCTCTTGAGGACGGTCTTCATTCTTGGCCTTCTTACTCTTATGCTGCTTGTAGTACCAGGCGCTTACTCTGGTGGACTTTTTCACTTCCTTATGCTTTATCTCGGTGGTTCGTGTGACTTCAGTTTTCCTCCTCACTATCTTTACCAGCTGGTAGGAAAAAAAAGGTGAGCCCAGAAAGGCATTAGTTTTGGGGGAGAGGATGGAAAACAGATGGGAAAGGGGACTCTGAGAGAATGGGTGTGGGTTGAGGAGGGGTTTTGTCCCAGGCAAGGGCAGGTTAAGAGTCTTTGGTGGGAGACGGATGGGAAAGAAGAGGAGGCACATGAACAGGGTAAACTCACCTCCTCCTCCTCTGCATTGGGTTGACATGATGCCCTCCTCCTCTTCCTCCGCTGGTTGCTAGGAGCCAGATGTTCACCCAGCGTGGGTGACAAGATCAACCATCTTCCTCAAGAGCCGGCTAGGGATCCCTGACCCCTCTATTTATATGCTCCCAAGACAATGAGGAGCCACACCCTTCCCCTGATTGGTCAGCAGGAAAGTCCTCCAGCCAATGGTAGCCATTGGCTGGCTTGACATCACAAAGCCCCACCCTTGGAAATCCCTGGGGGTGGGGAGACAGGGGAAGTAGCCCAGGAGTCCAGACGTTCTGGTTAGAGACAGGGGAACTTCCTCAGCACCCCCTAAAGGGAGGCTCCCCACCTGACCCCTCACTCCTCCTCCTCGCCTCCAGGTCTGTTCCCACGGTGCTTTCAGTAGGGAAGGAGTGTTTCCTTCCAGCCATTCCCCATGGCCACCCCCAGTCAGTGGGCATCCTGTTGTCTCCCATCTCTCACCGTTATCTACTCTTTTATGTTTCTTATATAAACTCTTCATTTTACAACAGTTTTAGATTTACAGAAAAATCCTCAAGATAATACTCCCATATCCCACATGCAATTTCCCTGATATTAACATCTTAACAGCAGAATGGTACATTTTTACCCTTAGTGAACCAACATTGAAACGGTATTATTGACTCAAGGCCATGCCAAATATGCACATTTCATCCTGCTTGTAATGTGGGACCACTGTAGGATTTCAAACTGGGAGAAACATTTAAACGATGAGTATTGGGTCCTCATGAAAGGATCTTTATTTAATATGTAGGTTCTTTTTTATTTCCTCTGGTTATTAAGAAAAAAAGTCTTGCTCTTATTTACCAATCTATATAAGAAGATATAAAAGTCAAAAGTAGATCGCATCTATGTTGTTTTCCAGGAAACTTTTATTCTAATTTCACTCAAACTTAGTATCACCTAGGAAGTTACCAACATTCTAACCCACTTTTGTAATTAATATAAATGATTTCAAATGAAGTGTAGTTATTGCTGCATTATTTAGGTTGACTATTTACCCATCTCATGTTTTCTTATTAGAGTTGAAGTAGTCTGAGGTCAAGAACCTGATTTCTATAGAGTTCTTTAGAAATGTCAAGATTTATGTGTTGTCAGAGAGAGAGAGAGAACATTTCTCCCAGAGCCCCCACATGGCTCTTACTCAATAAATTGTGTTGAGAATCTCAATCATTACATGATTCTTCTCACTGGTATTTTATTTATCTGTTAAGGATATACTATGATTTCTCAAGAAATTTTCATGAAAGAACACTTCCTCAATCAGTCTTGAGTATGCTAAACATTCATTCAACAGCTCGGCTACTCCAAAGTCTTAGTTAATTGTTTCTCTCAATATATTGTCCCCGCTCACACAAGCAGCCTCCTTAAAAGGAATATGATGCATTTTTTAATTTCCCTCTCTCTGTGGTCCCTGGTCCTTTATTCTGTCTTACTATCCTTTGACTGCCTGCAGTGACCAAACTGTAACATTCTGGTACATGTTCCCTTTTGAATTCAGAGTCATATATATAATGTGTGTAATTACATAAACTCAGATGAGTATGCAAATTAGGGACTTTATGCCTATGTACGAACTACAATTCATTCATATTTTCCAGCTCACCTCTTGAGTTTACTGGAAAATGTTCTAGTTTGTCTTTTAGTGATTGTCTCATGCCTGAACCAGCTCTCCTTATTTTCATTATGTAAAAATATATTGAATTACATAACCCCAATTAACTCCAAAATAGGCAAAGCAAGACAAGCCAGTAAGGACGTGTAATGCTTTGGAAAGGTGTCCAAATGAGGAGCCCCAAAGTTGAGGTCATCAGGGGGTCCCTATCGAGTGTGTTGGCCTGGGTCGCACATAAAGCAGGGCCTACAGAAAAGGCTTCTGTGCTATTATTTATTAGGGATCTTAATCCAAGAGAAACAGAAGTGAGATAATGGGGAGGAAGAAAAGCCAAAGGTGAGGGAGAACCAATATGATGCTTTACGGAGCAGGCAGCCCCTCTGTACCAAGTGCTAATGAAAGCTCCATCTCTCAGGGTGATGGATATTCAGAGAGGCCATATGGTGAAAGAAAGGGAGAAAAATTCATTCACCTTCTTCTGTTTCCCACTGGTCAAATTTGACCCACAAAGAGTTAACTTCCCCAGACTTTCAGGTTGCACGTGAGTTGGCACCATACCATGTTGGCTCTGTTGCCGGACAGCTGCGTCTGGTGATCTCTGTGCATGGGGTGAAACCTCAGCCTAGATGGGGAAGGGTTCTTGACTCTCAATGAGAACAAATTCTTGAGCAGGTCAGAAGAGTGTAGGTAAGGAAGGAACTCATTGGAATGAGAGCAGAAATGAATGGCAGCGGCCTTGCAGGCAGCTGAGAGTAGGAAAATGCCGAGGTGCAGAGGGAGTTTGCTAGACATTTTCTTAGTATAGGGCAGATTCCCTTGCCATCTCTTAAGGCCAGGGTCACTTGGCATCCCATGTCTGCTTGGATCTGCACTGCATGGGGCCTAGCCCCTACCACCCTGGGATTGGGGGAGCCATGGAGCATGGATGGAATGAGATTACATTCTGAGAATTTCCCAAAGAAAGTAGATTTTTCAGACAGGCTCCTGCAGCTGCAGTTCCGTGCAGGTCACCCAGGAGACCGGAACTTGCAGGCTCAAGTCTGAGCTCCCAGCAGCCCCTCCCTACTTCTCAGGAGTAAAGCAGATACTACGTGAAGACTTAGAATGATATAGCAAAGAAACAAAATGCTTACCACTGGAAAAGTGCAGAGAGACAAAACACAATTAAGTTGAGCAATGAGAAAGCTTCATTTAAAGTTACACACTTAAAATAGAGAAAAAATGTGGATGTTCTTAGAGAGGAGACACTCTAAAAGACTTGGGTTTCAGTCTTCTAAGCATTTTTCAAAGGGCCAGGGGGTATATATTTGTAAAGTGGTCTCAAAATGCTTATCTCTGGTGAGAGACATTAAGTCTCTTCTATTCTATTATCAGTCCTCCAGGTAATTCTGCAAAATTAACACAAGAAACTGGTCAGTTCCTCTTCAGGATAGCCACTTCCCTCTGGGAACATATCAATCAAGACCACCTGCCCAGCCACCAAAGTGGACTGAGCTATTGTCGGCTTGCTACAGAATATGTTAGGAATCTTACTTCTTAACTTCCTGGTTTTTAAAATAGAATCTTAGCTTTAAGATGGAATCCTTCCCGTTCTTACTATACTGTTTATATTGTAGCATTTTTCATCATAGGCAGGAAAAGTTAACTATGATGCTTGTCCCATGTCCCTGCCCTACATCAGTTCCATGTCTCATAGTGTCTCCCACTTCCACATCAAAAATGAAGTTCCAGTTAGGAGTTGAGGGGCACAGGAGGTATGAAGTGAGATGTTGTCAGGGTGTGTCCATAGAGAAGTTCGTCAATGAAGCAGTGGTTAGGGAGGAACAAGAACCAAAAGCCCTGGAGACAGTTGAGACAGAAGGATCTAAAATGGCCTGTAAGAGATGTCTAGTAACCAACCTGTAGATTAAACATCTACTTTTACAGTGTTCCAAGTCCAACAACTAGAGCTAAACAGTACAAAGTTCTCTTTGGAATGGAGTCTTTTATGCTTTGTGGGCACACCACAAATCTCCCACCACTTATTGTCATACAACAGTCTCTTCCAGATAAGAATCCTGGTCACTCTGTGTTCTCTTGATTCCTAAATAAAAGACTTTAAAAATTATTCACTTAATGGGTAATGCAAATTGGTTTACTGATTCCACTTATGCAGTGCTTGCTATTTTCCAACTAAGCCTAACAAGCTGTCATAGATATTGGCATCATCTTCACTGCCATCATGATTACTACAGAGATGTTATTAAGGTCTATTCTCCAAAGAGGATCACAAAATTAGGCCCAGTTCTGATGATTATGATGATGCCTGACTCCAACACTTCCCTCAGAGCAAATGGATCCCCCTCTAAGTTTCCCCATTTAAATCCATGGGCCACAATCCTCTGATGCCTTTCCACCTACTCCTGTTATCTTCTCCTGAAGAGGAACAGAATAGGCCACTCCAAAGTATGCCATTTTTATATGTGAATTATTTGGAGCTAAAGGCAATCAAGACCCAGCAGTCTTGAGAAAACTTTTACCTCTCGCTTAACTACATAAAGGAATTTAGATAGGGGTCAGGCTCTGAGAGAGAGATATTACCAGGGATAAATTTTATCTGAATGGCAGAGCAAACACATGCTCTTCTTATGTCCTGTGAATTACTCTATGTCCTTTTGAAGCCCCAGGCCCCTATCTCACTCCTCAGCTCAGGATGGCATATAAGCCTCAACTGACTGACTTGTACCTTGGCCTCATTGTCTTTATGGGGCCATGTATGTATATAATTCTGTTTTTCTCCTGTTAGTCTGTTCTATGTTAATTTGACTATTAGAACAGCAAAGAACCAAGAAGGGTGGAGGAAAAATTTCATCATGAAAAATTTCAAAAATACAAAAAAGTCAAAAGAATACTACAGCACCCAACTGTATACCTACCATCTAGATTTTATCATTAATATTGTGCTGTTTGTTTTGGTACATATCTATCCATCCATCAATCCATCTCATTTTCTTTCCTGATCCATTTCAGAGGAAATTGCAGGCACTGCTACATTTGCCCCCAAAACTTAAACAAACTGAGACAGGGTCCGTGGGTGTAGTCAGAGTAGGGTGAGGACCTCCAGAAAAAGCAAGGCAGGATAATTACAGTCAGAGCAATGTAACTACATGCAAGGAAACCCCCCTACCAAAACTCTGTGTTAAACATTCAGCTCTGGAGTCATTCTTCAGTGAGATCAGTTACTATTCCCCAGATAAAGAAGAGTAGCACATGTTTTTATTATGCTAATCATTTATAATTATGTGTAAGATTCACTTTAGCATGCTAAAAGGCCCAGGCCTATGTGCTGTCTTTCCTCCTTCAGACCTAATGAGGTGATTTGCAATCTGGGCAATTAATAACGGCAAGCAAGCCCAGCCATAAACCACACAGTAAAAGGCAGGAAGGATTCCATCTTAAAAATAAGATTGCATTTTAATACCCAGGAAATTAAGAAATAAGATTCTTAACTTACTCTTTAGCAAACAGACAGTACCTCAGCCCACCTTGGGGGCTGGGCAGGCGGTCTTGTTTGATATACTCCCAGACCAAGATGCCAGTATCTTGGGGAGAAATCAGAGCAGGAAGTTCCTAGTGTTAAGTTAATTCTAAATATTCAGGGACCGCTTAACAAGTCCACACCCCTAAGTCTTCTATCATGTTCCCAAAAATCCTCAACTGCCTATAAAACCCCTAGACAATACACAACTACAGGCTCTCCTGCCCCCCGGGCATGAGCCAGGAGCTCTGTTCTCTCACTGTATCTCTAAATAGAAGCCTCTCCCTGGCTCTCCTACCTTGAGTGTTTGCTAAGTTCATTCTTCGACTCTGCAAACAAGAACCCTGGCATCAATACCATTAACTCAATCCTTAAAGTTTAATACTGAAAGGAAACACTGATATGGAGAGAACAAGCACATTCCTCTCTGTGGAGTAGGATTGGCCAAGTGGTGCTTACCCCTTTTGTTTAAAACAGTAAACATCATTTTTAAAAGGCCACTTTTTTTTCAAAATGCAGTGCCTTCCAAAGATAAGCAATACTATCTGAGATTCTTCAGATCTTGTTTCTATTAAGATGAAGAGACAGAAATTCCCATCATCAGACACACAAACCCAAGGCACACTCCAAATTTATTCCAGGCTTTATTCCAAACATTTCTAGGCTGTAGAACAGTCACTACTTCCAAGTTAAATGGAGTCACTGGGGTGTTACTGGATTTAGATGAGCAAGATCAGCAGACTAGTGTGGCGGATGCCTCAGGAGAACACCCATGAGCAACAGTGAGGTGAGAAGCCAGAGCTGGCGACATTAGGAAAGACTGTGCATCTGTTTCAGTCTGAGGAGGACAAACAAAACGTGGTCTGTTCTGAATCCCACTGGGCTGATTTTTTAGTTCCCCAAAGGGCTTCATAAAAAAACAAAATATGAAGAAATTCAGATGGCCAACAGGCACATGAAAAGATACTCCACATCTCTAATCATCAGAGAAATGCAAATTAAAACCACAATGAGATATCACTTCACACCAGTAGGATGGCCAACATCCAAAAGACAAACAACAACAAATGTTGGCGAGGCTGTGAAGAAAGGGGAACCCTCCTACACTGCTGGTGGGAATGTAAATTAGTTCAACCATTGTGGAAAGCAGTATGGAGGTTCCTCAAAAAACTCAAAATTCCACTTAACCCAGGAATTCCACTCCCAGGAATTGACCCTAAGAATGCAGCAGCCCAGTTTGAAAAAGACAGATGCACCCCTATGTCTATCGCAGCACTGTTTACAATAGCCAAGAAATGGAAGCAACCTAAGTGTCCATCAGTACATGAATGGATAAAGAAGATGTGGTACATATACACAATGGAATATTATTCAGCTATAAGAAGAAAACAAATCCTACCATTTGCAACAACATGGATGGAACTAGAGGGTATTATGCTCAGTGAAATAAGCCAGGTGGAGAAAGACAAGTATCAGATGATTTCACTCATCTGTGGAGTATAAGAACAAAGGAAAAACTGAAGGAACAAAACAGCAGCCGACTCACAGAACCCAAGAATGGACTGCAGTTACCAAAGGGAAAGGGACTGGGGAGGATGGTGGGAAGGGAGGGATAAGGGGGAAAAAGGGGCATTACGATTAGCCCATATAATGTAGTGAGGGGCAGGACACGGGGAAGGCTGTACAACACAGAGAAGACAAGTAGTAATTCTATAGCATCTTACTACACTGATGGACAGTGACTGTAATGGGGTATGTGGTGGGGACTTGATAATAGGAGGAGTCTAGTAATCATAATGTTCATGTAATTGTACATTAATGATAGCAAAATAACAAAAAAGAAAACAAAATATGAATTTCACAGGGGGGGGTCAACATTTAATTTTCCAGTAAGACATGTAACTTGGTTTAATTACAATCTGATTTAATTTTTCTGACAGTAATACCTCATTTTGAAAAAATATCGTGTAAGTGTAGGGGAGCAAAATATGCCACCACAACATGTGTCTCTCTGGCGTACAGATTATTTTAAGATGATTGTTTTTAAGAAACAGAAGACTCAAGGAGTTTTTCTTTTTGCCTCCTCCACAACTGCCTAAAAGAATTTAGATAGAGGACCTACCTGCCCTAAGAAGGGAGCTATCACCACCGATAACTACATTATGATATGAACTAAAGGTGGTAGGGAAGAACCTAGTAAGGCCTGTTTTGTCGAAGCCCTTTCTATGTTCTGTTTTCTCTGAGTGGCCCAGGAAAGGTTTGTTTACCAAACATTTGCTCTTTCCATTCTTCCAGTGAATTGCCTTCCTTCCCTTTGAAGCCCAGACCCCTACCCCCTTTCTCCTTAGTTCAGAATGACATAAAATACCTCATTTTGCCTGTCCTTGGAATCAATCATGTTTATGTGGATTCCCCACAAGTATATAATTAAATTTTATTTTCTCCTGTTAATCTGTTTCCTGTCAATTTAATTCTTAAGACCAGCCAAAAGAGCCTTGAAGGATAGAGGAAAATTTCTCCTCCCCAACAAAAGCAATACAAATGAAATTTCCCTGAAATTTAATTCATCTCAAGGTTCAAGTGTATGATTGTAATATTTGAGATACATCTTAAATACATTACAGTTTTTTAATGAAGACAATATGCTAAACAGTCTTAGCTCAAAGCATTATCTAAAATACCTTAAAAAGGCATTGCTTTTCTTGTGGATTATGAGAAGTAAACAAATGAAATGCTGAAGACTGAAGTTTGAAGTTTGTTTTTAACCGTGATATTTAATAAGCAATATTTTTCTGCTCTACCAGATACCAACTCATCATTGTGGAGTTTAAAGTTAAGATCAGCTCTAGTCACAAATGGCTAAGTGGATGGTTTCTAGATAGGGTTGCTAGACTTAGCAAATTAAAATATAAACATAAAATATAAAGAGTGAATCATCACTTAGTATAAATGTATCTCACTGAATTTCAGGTAAACAGCAAATAATTTTTCAGTGTATTTCCCAAATATTGCATGGTACATACTTATACTAAAAAATATTCATTTTTCTTTATCAGAAATTCAAATTTAACTGGGTGTTCTTGTGTTTTATCTGGCAACCTTACTTCTTTCTAGAAGGAGTTTGGAAGGCTCACAAAAAGTTCACTCATTTAAACATCTCTCCTTGTGAGATCTTAATTCCTCCGATTGGTTCCATCTTAATTCCTCCGATTGGTTCCATCTTCATTAAACTAAGCATTGCTCTCTTACTGAGGTGAAGGAATAAAAAACTTTCCTATTTAAAACTCATAATCCCACTATGCAATCCTTGAAAGAAAGACACAAGTCTCTGTCTTCTCATATGAATTGTCTCCAGAATAAATTGTTAAGTGAAATAAGCATGATTCGGCAATGCAGGATAGTAGGTAATGAGAGGTGTCTCCAGGGAGGGCAACTGGGTTGAGGGGCTATGGTTAAGAAGGAGATTGCTTTTTCATTCTATGATTGAATTTTCTATCATTTGCAAATATTATCGATGTAAAGACAAGTAAGTAAGTGTAAATGGAACAAGCAAAGAAGCAAACCAAAATACTTCTTCCCAAGCAAATGGAACAAAGCATCTCAAGAGATGCCCAGAATTTGGACTTCTTTGATTCCCTGTCTGACTTTATCAGGTCCCCTCAAGACTCCTGGAAACCTGAAGGTAAACTATTTTACAATTATGAATGGATTCTGCCCTGTGGAAATGTAGCTGATACTTTAAAGCAGAAAAAAAAATCTCCTTTCTATAAAGGTGTAATTGCTATCTGTAAGAGTATACTTACTTTATATGCTTTTGTATGTTTTACTCTCTTCATTCTTGACAAATTCCTTCTGTTTTTTTACACCACACTCCCCTAAATACACACACAGCCCCCTCATAGCATATGATGAGAAAGTGTCCCCTTGTGAATAACAGGAAATACAGTGATCTGTGTTGATCTAAGTTTCTCCAGTCACATTTTCAGCACAGACTTCCATTATAGAATCAATTTTCAGGCAGAGTGGATAGGGGTAATGTTAAAGGAAAGACACAGTTCATAATTAAACATAATGTTCAATCTAAAAAAGTCAGTGGAACACACACAGACTCATACACATCATTAGCAACATTTCAGACTAATTAAATATACACTGAGATGTTTGGTAAACCCAGAAAAGCTCTAGTCAGGAATCAATTCAACCTCTCAGCTTGCATTCAACATAAAACTCTTTTACTGATGAGATCTTTCTCTTGGGCGGATGTTCAAAACCTCACGGATTTTCTCTCTCTCCTCCCCTTCCTGGCTCACTCCATTTCCTTTCTATCAAACTCTGGTAGCTCTGGATATCCTGCTTTCCTCTTGAAGTCTTTCCCAGGTAACAAAAGGGCAGTGTGTCCCTCCTTCCCCAGCAGAAACAGCACCTCCCTCATTATTTATTTGGTTAACCCTTCTCAATCACTTATTGAGCATCTATTATGTGCCAGGCGCTGTTCTAGGTGGAGGCAAAATATCTTCTCTTATGCAGCTTATATTTTAGTCTGGGGAGACAGGTGGGAAAAAAGGCAAAGGAATCGAAAGTAACAGGAGTAAATTACATTTTAGAAGGTACAGTCCAGAAAGGTCTGACTTCCCAGAAGGGGAGAATGGAGCCCTGTACATATGTAAGGGAGAGGGTTTTAGACAGAGGAAACAGAAAGTGCCAAGACATAAGCCTGGAGCATGCTGGGTAGGTTTCAGAACAATAAGGGTGCTGACATGACTGGAGTAGAATAAGAAAGGGACATGATGGAGAAGGAGTCTGAGAGGTAGTAGGTGGCCACATCAAGAGGTTTTCGGAGTCATGCTAAGGACTTCAGATTTTGCAAATACTTCCCAACTTCAGAAACTTGAAAGGACTTACCGGACTGCACAGAGCAGTCACATAAGGCTATTCCTTTAAGGTAAATGTTATGGTGCAACAAGAGAAAGAGAATGCAGGTAAGCATCAGAGGTGCAGAGATATCCCACGTGCGAGGACCCCAGCAGCCAGGTGAGGCCATGCGACAGAGTTCTGGCCGATGAGGTATAGCCAGGAGCCATGGGGATATGAATATGGATGTGAACCTTAGATGTGTAAGAACAGCCATCTTGGACAATGAGGATGACATGAAGAATTTCAGTGCAGGGAAACAGAAATAGCCCAAATCATGGATAACATGGGTTTGTTGCCAGACCAAACCAAGGTTCCCCACCTGAAGGCTTTTTGTTGCAAAAAACCAATAAACTTTTTCTCTGTTCAAACTATTATAGTAGGATTTTCTGTCGATCATATTACCAACTGATTTAGGTATAACTATTTACTGTCTCCAAAGACTAAAGTTCAAGCTCCTTAGTAGAGCAGATGCAGTTCCCATGACCTGGTTTTATCTTCTGTCAGGCCCTGTTACCTACTCTGTGCTCTTATAATACTTTAATTTCTAAGAATTTCCATGATATACTTATTGATTATAACCTCAGGGCCTTTGCTTATGACATCTCTTGACCTGCTATGCACTTTGTGCTTTTCTTTGCCCAGCTAACTCCTACTAATCCTTTAAGATCCACATCTGAAGCCCCAGACTGCCCCTTCTCCACACCCCCATAGCACATAGCACACCCTGTATTCATTTACCTTGGCATTGACCATCTTTTATGATTTTTTCTATTTATGTGTCTATCTTCCCCACTAGACAGTAAGTTCCTCAAGTGCCTGGTTCAGCTTCATCTCCTGAAGCACCCAGCACAGTGCCTGGCGCACAATCAAGCCCAACAGGTGTTAGTTGAATGAATCTTCAGATTCTTCCTTATGTGTGGCAGGGGGTCAAATAGAAGGGAAGCCCAGTTTTAAGGATAGGAGACCCTATCATGCAGTTCTAACCTCCTTTCAGGCTAAAGAGTATAATCCTATAAAAGACAAAGCCTAATTGATCCTGAAGTTCAAAGATGTCTTCTGGGGTTTTCCAGGGAGAAAAGAAGAAGGCCTGGGGCAGGGTTGCTCCTGCTACATTTCACCAATAAAGCCAGAGGTTTCATATGATGAAGTCCATTTGTGGTGGCGTTGTAATGTGTCAACCTGGCTAGGGAAGATTTCCCTTCCCTGAATGTTTCTGGTTAAGGGGGCCTTGGGAGGGTTGGAGGGCAGAAGAGAAGCAGTAGCCATTTTGTAGCTCACGCACACTGTCTTTGACCAGCTGAGTCTCGTCATTGGCTGAGCTGCTCACCTTCCCCTGTATCCTCGTTCAGCTTCTCTGACTTCCGGGCCTGGTATGTGTGTTTATCTCCATAATGAAGAGCCCTGGCTTCTGCTCCATACCCGCACCATCAAGGTCAGGGGCAACCAGAAATGACACGGGTTTCTGTCTGTCCTCGTGGGGTTCTAACTCAATGTGTGTGGTTTCCAGCCTGCTTGTGATCTCCCCAGTCTTACGTCCTTTCTCCCTTCCTGAATGCTTCCCTGCAGACTTCAAGCTTCAGCACCAGAGGTAAAAACAGCAGCCTAACAGACACTGCTTAACCAGCTCCCACCTTTGGGTCAAAGGAAATCTCTGTAATCAATCCTTTAAATGTATATAGGACATAAACACACACACACACACACACACATATACACAGATATATACATACATACACATACTACGTGTTTTACATATGTATCTATGTATCTGTATATATACCTTCTCCCAGAGTGGAGAGCATGCTCCCTACCTCAGTCTGTCATACTTTGTCTTCTAGACATGACAGCATTGCCTTGTGCCTCCCTTAAAATCAGCTCTGTGGTAAAAACTCCCAGTGCTTACATAAATTTAGTTCTTCTCTCCTTCTGGACATATTTAATCAAGGTCATAAGACTAGTTGTAATCATGTCTGGGAACATAAATCATGTGGGTCACTTTCAAACTGAACCTTTTAATTGCATGTTTGAAACTTTCCAGTACTTTCTTTCCCACTGTTGACAATCAAAGAGTCAGAGTGTTTTAAATAACACAGCCACAAGATGTTGGCGCCTCCACCAACTTGGGTCCCTGAGTGTAGATCTACAATGGGCATGTTTTGTACATGAGGAACAATCTTTTGTTGAAGTAGATCATTGGGAGTTGGGAACTGGGGATTTATTGGTTATTGTAGCATAACCTTCCCCATCTTGACGAATGTAAGTTTCTTTAGCTGCACGCCCCTCCATCGCTTCAAGCTTTTGACATTTCTTTAAGGAAGGCTTTTTTAAGGACCTAAATTGCTCGGACTTGGGATCATTATCCTTGGGTTATAATTCACCAACATTTTTATTCCACGTGTAGCTTGCTAGCTAACTAACGAGCTGGCTATCATTTATTTTTAAAATAATAATGTAATGAGCACAATGGACCAGCCAACAAACCAAAACCCTAGAATATTGCAAATAACTTACATCTAACTATGCATTCCTCAATTCCATGATTTTGCTTTCGTGTCAAATAAAGATAATTTGAAATATTGTGTTCATCCTTCCCTTGTTATAAATGTGTGTGCAGTTATGCCATTGTATACCATATATTTGTGATATATGAAATTCAAAATAAGGAAGCTAGCCTTGGTTTTCATCTGTCTAGTTGTTAATGAGGTTGAACATCTCTTTATGTTTATTGATCATATGTGTTTCTTTTTCTTTAAAATACCAATTTGTTTTATTTATGAATCTTTCCACTGGGTTTTTTGTCTTTTTCTTATTGACTTGTAGTTCTTTATATATACTGGGTACCAATCCATTATCTATTATATGTGTGACAATTATCTAACCTATTTTAATTTTATCTTTTTCACTTTATTTGAGGTGTCTTTTGATGAATATAAATTTTTAATTTTATCTCTGAAGAATTTGGGAGTGGGGCTAACGGGACAGATTAGACTTCCTGGGAGGTAGGAGCCCAATTGTTATACTTTGGGACAAGACTCTATATTATTGCTTATACCTCAGACTGGTGAGATCAAAAGGAAGCTGACAAGTTACAAGATAATGCCCCCTACACACACACACACACACACACACACGCACACACACATTCACATGGACACACACCAATGTATTTTTGCCTTATAGCTAACCACTCAGTTCAGCCACTAAAAAATCCTTCAAAATGGGTGGACAGTAAACAAACTGCATTCTTATGATGGTTGAAATACACTGCTAAAAGAAAACAAACAGGTTGTGTGATTAAAACAGAAATACTTTTATTAAATATTCCAAGGATCATGGCCAACACATAGTAATGTATATAATTATTGAGTCACTCTGTGATTCATCTGAAATCAATATAATATTGTCTATCAACTTTATTCCAATTTAAAATATGTATATATTCAAAGTAAAGTTCAGCATACTAGCCTGGAATTTGAAAGCCATTTCTTTGAGGTATTTTTACCTCAAAGGTGAAAAGAGGAATCAGAGAATGGAAAAGTCCATGAAAAATACAAAGGATAGTTCGTACATTCTGAAAGCAAGTATGACTCATCAGAATGTAAGAAGAAATTACTAATATAATGTAGATGGAAGCTTAAGAAACAGAATAGTTTCCTGATTTTTAGACCACAATATGAGCAAAGATAATTTTCTACAATGTTTATGCTACTGATAAATAAACTTCTCTCAAAACAAAGAGAATAGCTAAAACCAACATCTCTCAATAATTTCTCAAAAAGTGGCTAAAAAAAGTCTTCTTCAAAAATACCCATCAATTTCAATGCACATATGTGTAAGATCTTTCCCTTTTTCTTCTTATTGGCAGAAATCAAAATAAGGTGGGATTATAACAACTGTATACTGTACATCAGCAGAACAGTTTATTGAATGATTTGATCTGATGACAACTTATAATCCATTTATCTGTACTTTAGAAAGCTTGCATCCCTTCATGTCTGATGGATATATACATTTTATCAGTAAGAGGTGAAAGTTTTAACGGATTATATACAGCATTTATATACACCACCTCTGAAAGCAGAGCACCGGGCCCTTGCTCTGGAATTTATCCTGCCATCTTCCATAATCCCCCTGCGTAGGGGGAAGGGAAGGGTGCTGGCAGAGGATTTCCTACTTAAATTTCTACCACTTACGGTTTACTGGAGGATTGGCATGATTGTTTTCCAATAGATGTGGCTCTTTGTTTGGGGAGAGAACTTGACAAAGCATTTTGAATTAAGGATAACACACTTACCCCACATCCCCATCTTTCTCCCTCTCTCTCTCCCTCTCTCTCTCTCTCTCTCTCTCTCTGCTCTCTTTCTGCCCCAACTTCCTGGACTTCTAAGAGTCAAAGAGAAAGCCAAATTGCTCTGGATAACAAAGAGAAAATTTGAGCTTCTGGGTACTCTCTGGATGGAAGCGGTAGGGAGCCTGGAGAGGTTAGAACAGAGAAGGGATGAAAAGAGTCTTAAAAGGAAAGGGGTTGAGCATCTTAGCAGGAGCCCGGGAGGCAGAGAAGAGAGGGCTTTTAAAGGCCATTTTATCAGATATAACAACAAACCTATAATCTTAAGGCAATTTTATTTCTGTTTCCCATTTTCCCAGTGGTTCTCAACAGAGTCAATTGTGCAATTGGGGGACACTTGGCAGTGTCTGGAGACATTTTGGTTGCCACAACTGGAGGCAGACACTAATGACATCTAGTGGGTAGAGACCAGGGAGGCTGCGCATGGGACAGCCCCCACAAAGAATGATCTGGACAGAATGTCAATAGTGCCAAAGTGGTGAAACCCTTCAGTCTCCCTTTAAATTTGCTTAGCAGGGCTAGTTCCTCACTTGCCCCTGTATGAAAACAGCTCCATAAATTTTCAAGTTGGTCTCAGGCAACACAAGCAGACTCAGTCTGATACTAGAAACGTCTGTGAACTTGCAGAAGTCAGTACTCCAAATTCGCTTTCCAGTCACACTTCTCACCCAGCAGTGGGAGAACTGTGCTAGATGGAGTCTAGGGTTTCTCCTTACGTTAGAATTCCAAAGGACATGGCATTCGGTTAGAAGTGCACTGATGCCCAGCCCAGCCCAGGACAGGCACTGATTACATCTCAGTTACTATCTCCTTTGTTTGTTGTCATCACGGTGGTCGTAGATTATACTCCTTTTAGCCAGGCAGCATAACAGAGTAGTTAAAAGCTTAGACAATAGACAACAGTGCCTGGGTTTGAACCCCAGCTCTGTCATTACTTAGGTTAACCTCTCTGGGCCTCAGCTTCTTATCTATAAAATGGGGATAATAATCCTGTCTCATAAAGTTGTAAGATTAAATGAGTGAAGCATGTTTCTTCAAGAGGAAAATTGGTGTTTAAGTATCCTGTCCTATGGATTTCTGATCTAACAGTGTTTATAAATAGTTTAGACCAGAGGACATATTGTGCATATTTCCATGAAACTCTATCCTGCACACAACTGGAAGAAATTTAATATTTAATAATTTGAGTTCAATACAGTGAACAACCTTCAGATGATGATTCCAATAAAAAGAGAAAAAAATCTATCTGCCTCTCTAGCCTCTTCTTCACCTTTTCTATGGAGAGAAGTGAAAAGAAGTTACCATAAATTTTATAATGTTAAAAAACAAAATTCAACTGAGTAGATTTAAAGATTTTATTGGCCCTATTCAACAATTCATAAATCAGGTAGCATCCTATCTAGCAAATGGAAAGGAGCTCTGTTAGGCAGAAAGACAGACACAAGCAGGTGGAAAGAGAGTGGGACCCACCAAGAACTCAGGGAGTCAATCAGATAAGGCCAGAGAGCCAGAGATAACACAAAGAGTTCATTAAATTAAATCCACAGGGATGGAGAGTGAGTTGAAGGGCACAGGCCCTCCCCAGATAAGAAATCTCAGGGCACAGACACTCCCAGATGACAAAACGTCCCCAGATGAAAAATGTCAGAGTGCAGCCATGTCGTCAGTCCTCCAATCATATCAAGTTCCCAAAGCCAAAGACTGTCAATCAGGGACTTCTCTTTCCTGCCAAAAACCCCATAAAAGAAGCCTCACAATAGACAGTCAGGGCCTTCTGACACTAGGTCACAGGCCCACTCCTTTTCAGAACGTAATAAAACTTGCTTTGCTTTCTTGACTTTGATTTCACTTTTCACTCTACCTGAATCTGACTTCCCTGTGACTTCGAACAGAGTACACCCCAACAGCTCCAAATTGCTGCACTGGAAAAACTGGAAGGTATGGGAACAGTTACTAACATTCAGAGGTTCTTGTCAGGGGGTAGAAAAGCCCATATGAAATCTTTCTTTTATTTTTGACTCAAAATTTGAAGAGACATGCTAGCTATTTATCTATTTAACTATAATGTACTCCATGCCTACCATGTGACTACTGCTTACAATGGTAAGCAAGATAAATCCTTCCCAAGTCTTTGTTAAGATTGTTGGCTGAAATCAACATGGCCATTATGTTTAAGAAAGTTTATTCAGGGGAACCTTACTGAGGATCATGACCCAGAAGTCAGTTTATCAGAGCGCTCTGATAAATTGCTCCGAAGCCCTTACTTTGGGAACATCTTTAATACTTTTTACAACAGGGGGTGGGTGCAGGGAAGAGGTATTAATCAATACGTCAGGGCAGTGTCTTAAAAGAACAGACAATGGATTTTCTGTTGTTATCCATGTGCAAGAGGAAGCAATGATTAAGGTTGTGAATCATTCTCCTAAAGGATTCTACGAAGGACACAAGAGCCAAAACCATTTCATCTTCTTTTGAGCATGTTCCAAGCTGGTTTCTTCTGGTCATGGGTGAGGGGTAAGGGGTTGTGACAGTCTTGTGACACAGGTAAGAATGGCCACAGGGCATCTTTGCAGCACAGCATGAGCTGACCACACTGACCTGGGGCCTGTGCAGCCTGCATAGCTGTTTGCCTGTGGGAACACCGTGGGAAACCATAAAAATTCGTTTTATTTCACAAGCCCGGTAAGGAAATCAGAGAGTGAGCAAAGCATTTTAATCCTACATGAGGAATGCTTTTATACAAGAAACACACAGTGCCACATAAAGGTATGATGTGACAAGTGCACAGTGCCACACCTTATGCAGATCTAGGGTACCCAGGAAGTCTGAATGAGGGCACATTCAAGTTAAGACCTTAACAATGAAGAGGAGCTAAGAGGTTGACAAGATTGCAGGAAAGCGCATGTCAGTGATGAGCGGCCATTTCAAGACCTGGAGATAAATGAGCACATGGCTTATTGGAAGATTGGAAAGACTACTGTCTAAAGCAAAGAAGCGGTAGAATGGGGAAAGGGGAAAGGAGAAAGAAAAGGAGAGAAGAGTCCCAAATCTATCATCTCTTTTCTTTTTCCCCAGTATTCTTCTTCTGTGAAAGGAGAACATTATATATTTGGTACCTGAACCTTTTTTTTATGGCTATGCCTGTACATGTAATCCCAAATAAGCTCTTTTCAGGCTTCACAGAGGGCTGACCTAGAGCAAGAAAGTGCCAAATTATATGGATTTTATGCAGATAATGTAAGCAAATACTGCTCAAAGATAACTCTCTTAGAAACAATATGTAGGGAATATTCAATTTTCAATTCAATTTCAATATTCAATATTCAATTCAATTTCAAATATTCAGTGACTTTTAATATCTGCTTTTTAAGGAGTTTACAATTTGCTGGTGGATAAGGGAGAATAAAATATTCACCAACAAAGCTAAGATATCATGTTCAAAAATAAAACCAACCTTCTTTGTGGGCCTGCAGTTCTTTTTTGCTTCAACTACTCCCCATTTATGTGGAAACTTCTTTTCACCAACTTTAACTAGCTAAGTTCAAACTCCTTTCCTATTCTTCAATCCCTATAACAACTTGATCTCAGCAAAATCACTGAGGTTCATTCATACTAAAGTATAATTGTTTGATTTGGTTTAAAGCGCTACCACCCAGGTATGGGTTTTGCAATGAGCTAGCAAACCACTAAACTAAGAATATAATTTCAGGCATCAACCAAATGGTAACAGATTGAGATCTGCCTTTCCTCATTATGTCTAGCCTTTTCTGAGACAAAGAAAATAACGTAGCATTCCTTTTAGGATGTACAGTTGATTTTTATTATTCACAGCTGTCATATTCTATAAAGTTACCATGAATATTTGAACACTGAATTAGTGAATATGGAACTATTGCCCCTAAGGAAAATAGAGGGTTAGCTTCCTGAGATCCTCTAGTCGTAACATTTTCTTTAACCAATCAAATACATAAGCTTGTTTTATGTGTGTTTCTGTTTAAAGACACCTTATTTAGTGCATATTGTTGGTTAATTAACAATGACGTCATGGCCAACAGCACTAGAACTCATGTGTGAACAAAGCTTATCCAACACACATATTTTCTCCTTAGGACACAGTGCAGCCTTCTTGTACTTAGGAATATTAGACAGCACTATACTATACTTGGGGGCCATTTTAAACAGTGAATTGCCAACACAGAGCACAAAAATGAGAAAAATGTGGCACTAAACGGACCATGGCAAGGTCACACATTTCCAGTATGTGAGGTGAAGCAGGAAGACAGAACATGACCTTTTCAACCTCAACATGTGCATCTGATGAGTAGAATTTTTTGCTTCTCTGTGCATGTCTGAGAATAAGTACAAAAGTGTCACAAATATTGATTTGGGGTTTACAAATAACTTTAAAAGTATGGAATTCACAAATAATGAGGATTGCCTGCATGTGCACCACATATTTTTTACCCTTTCTGCCTTCCCCGCTGTTTACACACTGTCCAGGACCCATATGCAGAGCAAGTTACCACTTCTATCACCACGTGCTAGTCCCTGCATTCCAAAACCTGCCAGGACATCTTGTATAAATGAGAGTCCTGTGACCTTCTGTTGGTTACATCTGGGAATTGCTTGTATTTTATGATTGTGTATATGTGTACCCCCACACACATGAGGCCTTACACATACTTTTTACATATGTATGTGTGTTCTCAAGATGTTTAAGTGACTATTACTTAGGGGACTGAATATATCTGATTCTTTAAACATAGTGCTATTTTCTGTCTCTTTTAGAAATGGATGACTTCTCCCCCCCCCCCTTGCATAAGGATGTATCTACTTATTCAGTCAGTATGTGGATTGTTCTTCCATCAGCTTTTTATGCCAGCAATTAAGTCTTCCAAAATCTCCTTTCCTGTCTGGTGCTGAGGCGGAGTAGACGAGAAGTGAGCTGGTACAAGATTTGGGAGGTGGAAGGAAGTAGCACCCGTTATGCTCTGCAGTCCTAGTTGCTTAGACGCGGCGAGACCCAGACTCAGACAAGTCTACCAGCTCCCCTTTGTGGCCTGACCACAGTCACTGGATGTGCCAAGCCCCAGGGTTTCCTCTAAAGCTCTGACTCATGGACTGGTGCCAGGGCTCATTAGTGACCTTCTCCTGACCTTCAGCTCCCGGCTGCTATGGTCCAGCGTTTGCTTCCGGAGCTCCTCCCCCTCTACCAAGATCTAATTCTTATAATAAATTTCTTATTCCATAATACTCATAGTGGTTCTGCTTCCCTGATATACAGTTATCAGATTCTAATTTCTGTTTTCCCTGCCAGGCCTTAGGAAGGTGTAGGCAACATTCCTGTAGACAAACTAAGGCACAGAGATGCAGCAGTGACCTGGGCTGCTTCCAGAATGGTGTTAGGAAGCCACATGCCTCTAATGAATCATCCTGAAATTGGCTCAGAGCCTCCGTGTTGTCATTCCTGTTTGCTATGGCTTGCGACCAGTCACTCCTTACACTTGCATGGCTCCTTACAACCTCCCAGGTGCTTTCATGTGTGTATCCTAGGAACCACTTGCATAAGAAACACCTGGAATTGGTGTCCCCATTTTACAGATGAGGAAACTAAGAAAGGTTAAGGTCATGGGGCTAGTAAGTGGCAGAGTTAAGACTCACACTCAAGCCTTGTGGAGGAATTTTTTCATTTCACTTAGGAGGCTCAAACAGAAAACTGAATGTCAAATATTTCAGAAGGCACCTGTTGCTAATGGCTAATCCCTTTACAGCAACAAATTTTCCCCAAAACAGTGCTCCCTTGGTGATTCAATTTATGCCATACCATTTGCCATCTCCATTAGAAAGAAAAATTACAGACTCTTTTAGCAGGGCAAGTAGAACAGAATCAAAGCTCAAAAAATTTTAAGGACACAGAAGAGACCTAAGAAATCATCTAACATGGTAGACTCCTTTTGAAAATAAGAGGCTAGTCTTCCTTACTTCTCAGTGTGGCCATAGACAGCAGGGTCAGCATCACCCAGGAGATTGTTACAAATTCAGAATCTCAGGCCCTATCCCAGGCCTAGTGAATCAGAATGTATAGGGATGGTATCCAGGGATCTGTTTTAACAAGCTCTCCATAGGATTCTTTAAGAATCACTAAAGTTTGCGATCCACTGCGCTAACTGACTTTTCTGAGCTCACGCAATTAACTTGTAACAAATCCAGCTCTTCTAATCTCTAAATGCAATGCTTTCTCTATGATACCAAATGCCTAATAAATAGCAATATTCCCCCTCACTGTCCATTTATTTCCCCAGGCAGATCAGAGCTGAAAGCATGTATTCTGTATTATACCAAGATTATAACAAAGAAGGCCCCCAAAACAATACTTTATAGGAAACTTTTTGTCTCATAAACTCCTTTGGATACGGGTTTCAAAATAAACTGTAAGCAGTGCTCCCCGTCCCATATTAATCCATTGTTTTCTCTCTCATCTGTATTGACTTATAAATCTAATTGTCTGATGCTGAGAAGTAGTTATACTTAGGTCCCCACCTTGGGGAGGTGTAATAAAAACAATCACAATGTTGGAAAATCTTTAAAAAGTTTCTGGATAGGACCCCAGGTTATTCTGCTGCTCTGTCCTTTTCTTAACTAGTCCAGCCTTCTCCAAAGTTATCCACACATTCCTAGGATGTCTCTCTTAGAGCTTGAAATGTTTCCATAAAGCTCACTGGGGGCTATTTTATTATCACTGACCATTTGAGATGAGTTGCTCTGTTCAGGTTTTCATGTTATTCCACAGAAGGCCCGCCTGCTGGCACACGGTAAGGGGGCTGGGCATTGTGTCAGACGCCCCTGAATTGGCCTTTACTTTAAAAGCTACGGATTGTTCCTATTGCCTTAGGCTGAGAAGAGACCTCCTGGAGTGAAGCTTTGTCTGCTCACAGTTGCCCTGAGTGTCAGAACAAAGGGCACAAGTAGACAGTCCTTCCCTTTGGAGGTCCCAGCATGCCATGCGCCTCCCTGGATCACTGTTCTTTGGAGACCTTTCCCTGGAGAAAAACAGTTTACAAATGGGAAGTATCGTGAAAATGCATAGAACAAATGAATGGCCTGAAGGAAAACTCAGCAACTTCAGACTATCTCAGTACATTCCCTTCCCACATCCCTACAGAATCTCATGGAATTATGAACTTGTAACCATTGCTATCTATCGTTTGTGTCCTTCTTCAGGATGCCAAAGGGACTACTTCAGCAAAAACTGATTCAGCCATGTTTCCTTGAGGCTCCATAAAGCCAAAACATTTCTGTTCCCTCACCGTCATTCTTATTGTGGAAGATTTTTAAACTTCACTGATTTTCAAAAAAATTTAACAGTAGAACAAACACTTCTGTCAAACAAAACCTTGTGACTGAACAAACAAAACAGACACAAATTATAAGCTAAATTCAGAAACAGTAAGGCATATAAAAATGAATCTTGAAATGACATCCAAGTAAACACCCACGTGTAATAGTTGAAACTTTCCACTAATAAGTGTTCTGACCTTGAGTGAGTTATTTATCTTTTCTGGGGACAAAAACCAACCTTACCATTAAGATTTACTGTATATAAAAAGATGGTATATTTGAAATGTTCTCAATATACAGTATAGAAGTTCTGAGTATGCAATGACTTATTATTACATCTCTGAAAGTCATGATAATTCTCAATTATATAACCTCAAAAGCAAGCTAGGGTGCACCTATGTCCTTTGGAAGACTTGAAGCATCCCAGGATACTGCAGACCACCATGTTTTTTGCTCTCACCAAAGTTGAATTTATTTTAAAAGTCACATTATTGTGCTACCAGACAGGAGGATTAAAACTCCATTTCTTTTACTTCATAGCTAGCACTACCTAATAAAAACATAAAAACATGTTGAAGCCACTTTCATCTCTTTTCATTTCATGCTTATATGGCAGATCCAAAGAGTGAATTCCTTATGGAAGCAAAAAACACAATTGTACCCCTCCATGTGACTCACCCAGCTAGCACATCCTGTGTCTTTGGCAAGGATCTTTGGGTTGTATGAACACTGATTGGCTCATCTTCTGGACACTAAAACATTAACTTATTGCAATTCTGAGTTAGAAGGAAGTATAGTGACCATATACTGTGATCCTCCCATTTGAGCACTGCAGGAACTGAGGCTCAGAAAGTGATGAGACTTGCCCAGAACTACACAGCTGGTTAGTGGCAGAGCCCAGCTCAACTAATCCTACAAACCATGAAGGCAAAGGCAGTTATTTTGTCCTGTCAAGTTTCTTCTAAACTCAGCTATTTACTTTTAATCAGGGATTCTTTTCAAAAGGTTTAATCTCAACAGTGAGAATCTTCACTACCAATTCTTAAATCTGTTGTTTAGCACTCTTTGCATTGCACTAATGCTAGCTTATCTGCCTAAGCCTTTGCTCACTTGTCTCAGGAACAGCGACTCATATTTCCAAAATAACTCGCCATTTTCCTCCTTATAAGCAGCCAATTCGTTAAACCTTCCAGGAAAACTTGAGAGGTGTTGTTAAGAGCTGATGTTCCAGGGTGAGAAAGCCCCGAATTGAAATCCTGACTCTGCTCTTGAGTCTGTAGTGGGATAATTCTTGGAGCTAGTGGATGATTCCTTCCACATTTCCTGGTAATTTCTGACCCTTCCTTGCTCAAATAGATGAATTTTGGTCAAAGGGAAAAGATGATATAGCAAATCATAGAAAAAGCTTTTGAATTTCAAAAGTTCAGGTTTGGTGGCTACAGAGTCTTAAGCTTTGAAGAGCTCAAAGAATAAATAAGCATGACAATTTAAAAGTGAATTAAAATTACTCATGGGATTTCAAAGACCTGATGTTGAGTGAAAAAAGCCAGACACAAGAGTGTATGCTACATGATTCCATTGATGTGAAGTCCCAGGTCAGGCTAAAATGAATATCTACTGATAAAAGTCAGAAAAGTGGTTGGGGATGGAGGCTGGCTGGAAATGGGCCTGAGGGAACTTTTGGGGGGTGATGGAAATGTTCTCTGTCTTAATATCGGGGTGAGCTACACAATTATAAATATTGGTCAAATCTTATTGAAGTGTATACTTATGATCTGTGCATTTTAATGCATGTATATTAAACCTCAATAAAAATCAATTTTAAATAAAAGGTTCCTTGGAATGTGGATAAAGAAAGAATGAGTAAAGAAATAAATGCTGGGGGTGTATGTGTTCTCTGAAGGGGAAAGAGCCTCTAAGTCCTGTGTCTGCCCCTTCCTGAGGAACAACTGGGGTTATGGGGAGGGCAGAAACCACAAGACAGGTCTGGGGAATCTGAAAGCAAAGGTGCCCTTGCCCTGGTCTCCCAGGCAGCACCTTGTAAGGTGGCAAGACTCCAGAGTTAAGAAAAAGACTACATGGCCTAGGAATTACCCTAAGAATGCAGGAGCCCAGCCTGAAAAAGACAGATGCACCCCCTGTGATAAACTATTTACAATAGCCAAGAGATGGAAGCAACCTAAGTGTCCATCAGTAGATGAATGGATAAAGAAGATGTGGTACATATACACAATGGAATATTACTAAGCCATAAGAAGAAAACAAATCCTACCATTTGCAACAACATGGATGGAGCTAGAGGGTATTATGCTCAGTGAAATAAGCTGGCAGAGAAAGACAAGTACCAAATGATTTCACTCATCTGTGGAGTATAAGAACAAAGGAAAAACTGAAGGAACAAAACAGCAGCAGAATCACAGAACCCAAGAAAGGACTAACAGTTACCAAAGGGAAAGGGACTAGGGAGATTGGGTGGGAAGGGAGGGAGAAGGGGGAAAAAGGGGCATTATGATTAGCACACATAATGTAGTAGGGGGGACACGGGAAAGGCAGTGTATACAGAGACAAGTAGTGACTCCATGGCATCTTACTACACTGATGGACAGTGACTGTAATGGGTTATGTAGGGGGGACTTGGTAATAGGGGGAGTGTAGTAACCATAATGTTGTTCAAGTAATTGTACATTAACGATAGCAAAATTTAAAAAAAAGACTACATGGAATGTCTGGGCAGATGCGGCAAGAACATCCTCTTTGCAATCAAGAGCAGTTGAGACACAGCTTTGAGAGCTAGAGCCCTGGGAAAGTCTATAAGAAGGGATAGGGCATCCTGCATGTGGCAGCCTACATAGATCAACGACTGAAGACCGAGGAGACATCAGCACCTCTCAGCAGATGCCAGCAGGAATGGATGGTAATGTGGAGGATCACAGCCCCTTTGCCCATCAGTGTCTTCACCACCATGTACTCCCCCAGCTAAACTAAGACACAACCTCAACAAGAAAAGGGAGGGCCTCCAAAGAAACTGACATTAAATTTTCCTGCACCAAACAGATATGAAGCTCATAACAATAAAGCTGTCAGTAAATAATTAAAGTTGTATTTTATGTACACCTCCATTTTCAACTGGAATATGCCATCCCTACACAAGTAACATGACCCTAGACAGGTACCAACCTCATTTGGAAAATGGCAGCAGTTTTATTTACTTTGCAGGACTGTTTATAAAGTGTTGAGACAGAGCATGATAATCACTGATACACAGCTATTTGTTAAATGTCTAATGATATTATTCTAGAAAAAAAATCCCAGGCATTATTTAGCCTCATTAGAAACTGTCTTTGCTAAACTGTTTTCTACTTACATAGACACACCGGATGTGAACAGTGTACCAAGAACAGAGATTTCCTGCATGAAGAGAAAATGATTCATTATAATTCATACACCCAATATGTATTTGTTGGACAATAACCACCCAGATGTGCAAAAAACATCACAAAAAATTCATGGGAAGAATGGTGAGGCCAAATGGTTTAAAAAATGATAATTATGTGGATTGTCAGAGACCAAACTCCTACTACCGCCATCCCCAGATATTTTTTCACTTTAAGAGGCAGGAAATATCAGAGGAGGAACTGAATGCCCCAATTCTAGCCTAAGCAATGGTTGCCTTTGGTTTTAGCCAGTAGTTTGGCTCCTGTTCTAGATTACATTAAGTACAGCATCTAAAATCTGAGAAAAGGGAGCCCCTCTGACATTAGGCACAGTCCCATCACCTGCCCAGACTCTAAACAGCAATGAGGGCCCCCTGAACAGAAGAGTGCCCCAGGCCCTGTTGCCTACCACACAGTCAGATGAAGGAGCTCATAAATCCTGCCATCAAGAGGAGGAGAAATCTGTCTACTTCTGCAGCTCACTTAGCAGGCCCATCTGTCTCCTACAGCACACTGCCATTTCCAAGTTGGCCAATAGTAATAAATGTGATATTTTGGCTTCTAATTGCTCTTTTTTTGTTACATGCAACAAAATGGGCTTCGTGTTTGTGCTGGTTCCCCTTGCCCCCCCAAGTCCCCAGGGGGCAACATGGAGCAGCCTAAGTGGATGTGTATATGCACTTGTGTCAAGGGGTCAAAAGGTACAAACTTCCAGTTGTAAATAAATAAGTCACAGGGATGTAATGTAAGCATGGTGGCTGTAGCTAATAATACTGGATTGCATATTTGGAAGTTGCTAAGAGGGTAGATTTCAAAAGTTCTCAACACAAGAAAAAGATTCTGTAACCATGTATGGTGATTGATGGATGTTAACTCGACTTATGTGGTGAGCGTTTCACAATATATACAAATATCAAATATGTTGCACACCTAAAACTAATATAAAGTTGTATGCCAATTATACCTGAATAAAAAATAAATAACACTTTAAATGAAGCTATAAAAAAAGAACAAGGACAGAAAGTAAGTAAGCAGCTGTTGTATCACCGTCAGTTGAAGGAGATAAAAACAGTACCATCAATGAATGATTGCTGAGATGTGATCCCATCTACTTTTCAATATTATTCAATCAGGCACTTCTCATGGGAAAGAAAAAATTCTAATTGGTATCTTACAGTTTGAAGATAATCTGTGCCACTGAGTGGGTGATCAGTGCGTTTCCAGTGGTAGATGACAGAATTTGATCAAACCTCTAAACAAATCCTTATTTCCAAGTTCCTGTGCTTGTATTTTAAGTAATGGAAAAACAGATCCAAGTAGACACTGCACATTTCTGACCATCTGCTTTGCTGAGAGTGAATATTTCATAGCATTATTTTATGTACAGGGCAGAATGAATAGATTGGATAAGGTTCGTACTAAGGGGCTTCCTTATGATGCTCAAAATTATTTTACTTGAATATCCAAGGTCTGTTGGAAGGAAATCTAAGCCAGCAGGCAGGGTAGGTATAAATCCTCAACTCTGATCCTTTCTTAGTTCCAAACTGCCAACATAATGATTTAGGGTAGTCAGTGAAGTGAAAGTCCCGCACCAGCCCTCGAGGAGAATTGCCCCAGAATTTTCAGAACCAGATAGACTCACATAAAATGTACATCTTGGCTATAAGTTGAAGGAAAATAAACTGGGATTTGTTTGTTTGTTTTACCAGAAACTTAAGTACAGGTAGAACATACACCACGTATGGTATATGGAAGACTCAATATTGTTACCATCCCAATTTCCTAGTAAATTAATCTATAGATCACTGTAATACTAATCAAAATCTCAACAGTCTTTTTGGTAGAAATTGACAGGCTGATTCTAAAAATTATAAGGAAGCACATAGGATATAGAATAGCCAAAATGATTTTGAAAATAACAAAGTTGAAGAACTCATACTTCTTAGTTTAAAGACTTGCTATAAAGTTACAGTAGTCAAAACAGTGTGATATTTACATAAGGATAGACATATGGATCAATGGAACAAAACAAAGGATACAGAAATTGGCCCACACGTCTATGTCAATTGACTTTCAACAAAGGTGCCAAGCCAATTCAAGAGGGAAAAGGAAAGTTTTTTCAACAAACGATGCTAGAACAGCCAGATAGCCACTTGAAGAACATAACCCTTGACCCTTACTTCCCATCATACACAAAAATTAGCTCAAAATAGATTGTAGATCTAAATGTCCAAGCTAAAACTACAAGACTTTTAGAAGAAAACAGAGGAGAAAGTATTTGTCAGCTCAGGATAAGCAAATGTTTCTTAAATAGGCTACAAAAAAGAACCATAATAATACAATGTTGATAAATTGGACTTAATCAAAATTAATTTCTTTCTCAAAAATATCCCATTAGAAAAATGAAAAAGGAAAGACAACACATATACAAAAAATACTTGCAACAGATGGGTTTTACTAAGCACTTGCATGCAGCAGACATAAATATCATATGAAAGAATCTTTTGAGGAAATGGGGAAAATTTGGACAGGGACTATGTATTAGATTTTATCAGTATTGCTCAACCACTTTTTCACTATCACTGCCCCAGGAACGTGTTTTCCTAATTGTCCCCCAAAGGAAAATTTAATCCCACAGCACTATATAGGTGTGTATATACTGTATGTGTATCTGTGCTTTCAATATAAATATAAATATAAGTTCTTTTCCACATACTCCTCCAAGGAAAAAATTTCACCTGTTGAGAGAATTCTTGGATCACAGCAAGGATATTTTGTTAGTTCTGCTAAAAGTGATCATAGTATCATGGCCTTAGAGGAAATACGATTTTAAAGAGTAGAATAACAAAATAAATGAAGTATAAAATGCCATAATAACTTATATTTACTTTAAAATATTTCAGAACTAAAAAGCACATGAAACTAACATGTCAAAATGCCAATCAGGAGGCGGGAGCCAAGATGGCGGCGTGAGTAGAGCAGTGGAAATCTCCTCCCAAAAACACATAGAGCTATGAAAATATAACAAAGAAAAATCTTCCTAAAATAGAGACCACAGGACACAGGACAACATCCAGACCACATCCACACCTGCAAGAACCCAGCGCCTTGTGAAGGGGGTAAGATGCAAGCCCCAGCCCGGCGGGACCCGAGCGCCCCTCCCCCCGGCTCCCGGCGGGTGGAGAGAAACCGGAGCAGTTTTTTTTTTTTGGCGAGCGCTTTTTGGAAGCCTTGGAGGGACGGGCCCCCGTTGCTGGGGAGGCAGGGTGGCGGGACCGGTGAGGAGGTGCCTGGGAACAGCGCCGGAGGACAAAGAATATCCCGCGTTTCTCCCTGCGAGACCTGGGGGCGGGTGCCTGAGACCGGTGCCTGAGGACGGAGGAGGTCGCGCGTTTTTCCCCTTTTTTTTTTTCTCTTTATGGCAAGCGCTTTTTGGAAGCCTTGAAGGGACGGGGACCCCAGTGCTAGGGAGGCACGGTGGCGGGACTGGTGAGCGGGTGGCTGGGACCGGCGCCTGAGGACAAAGAATATCCCCCGTTTTTCCCTGCGGGACCGGTGGGCGGGTGCCTGAGACCGGCACTTGAGGACAGAGGAAATCGCGCGTTTTTCCCCTTTTTTTTTTCTCTTTTCTGCGAGTGCTTTTTGGAAGCCTAAAAGGGACAGGGACCCCGGTGCTAGGGAGGCAGGGCGGCGGGACTGGTGAGCGGGTGCCTGGGACCGGCACCTGAGGACAAAGAATATCCCGCATTTTTCCCTGTGGGACCGGTGGGTGGGTGCCTGAGACCAGCACCTGAGGACGGAAGAAATCGCGCATTTTTCCCCTTTTTTTTTCTCTCTTTTTGCCAAGTGCTTTTTGGAAGCCTTGAAGGGACAGGGACCCCGGTGCTAGGGAGGCAGGGCGGCAGGACTGGTGAGCGGGTGCGTGGGACCAGTGCCTGAGGACAAAGAATATTGAGCGTTCCTTCCCTGCGGGACCGGTGGGTGGGTGCTTTTTGGAAGCCTTGAAAGGACAGGGACCCTGGTGCTAGGGAGACAGGGCAGCAGGACCAGTGCGCGGGTGCCTGGGACCGGCACCTGAGGAAAAAAAAAAAAAAAATCGCGTGTTTTTTCTTTTTTTTTTCCTTTCTGTTCCCTCTCTCATTGTTGCTGTTGTTGTTTTGGTTTGGAGAGTGCTTTTTGGAAATCTTAAAGGGGCAGGACAGGTCACTTAGACCAGAAGCAGGGAATCTGGGGATCTCTGGGCACTCTAACCCCCTGGGCAGCAGGGAGCACAGAGGCCCCTTACGGAGATAAATAGTCTCCTGGCTGCTCCCCCTCTAACGGGGCTCCACCATTTTGGAGGAACAGCCCCAGCCAGGCCAAGCCCACAGCAACAGTGGAGATAAACCCCAAAGCAACTGGGCAGGAAGCAGAAGCCCTGTCTGCGCACAGCTGCCCAGCACAAGCCACTAGAGGTCGCTATTCTCCCAGGAAAAGGCTACAAACCAACAAGAAGGGAAGCTCTTCCAGCGGTCACTTGTACCAGCTCTGCAGACTATCTCTATCACCATGAAAAGGCAAAACTACAGGCAGACAAAGATCACAGAGACAACACCTGAGAAGGAGACAGACCTAACTAGTCCTCCTGAAAAAGAATTCAAAATAAAAATCATGAACATGCTGACAGAGATGCAGAAAAAAATGCAAGAGCAATGGGATGAGATGCAGAGAAAAATGCAAGAGCAGTGGGATGAGATGCAGAGAAAAATGCAAGAGCAGTGGGATGAAGTCCGGAAGGAGATCACAGATGTCAGGAAAGAGATCACAGAAGTGAAACAATCCCTGGAAGGATTTATAAGCAGAATGGATAAGATGCAAGAGGCCATTGAAGGAATAGAAGCCAGAGAACAGGAACGTATAGAAGCTGACATAGAGAGAGATAAAAGGATCTCCAGGAATGAAACAACACTAAGAGAAATATGTGACCAATACAAAAGGAAAAACATTCGTATTATAGGGATACCAGAAGAGGAAGAAAGAGGAAAAGGGATAGAAAGGGTCTTTGAAGAAATAATTGCTGAAAACTTCCCCAAACTGGGGGAGGAAATAATCGAACAGACCATGGAATTATACAGAACCCCCAACAGAAAGGATCCAAGGAGGACAACACCAAGACACATAATAATTAAAATGGCAAGGATCAAGGACAAGGAAAGAGTTTTAAAGGCAGCTAGAGAGAAAAAGGTCACCTATAAAGGAAAACCAATCAGGCTAACATCAGACTTCTCAACAGAAACCCTACAGGCCAGAAGAGAATGGCATGATATACTTAATGCAATGAAACAGAAGGGCCTTGAACCAAGGATACTGTATCCAGCACGACTATCATTTAAATATGATGGTGGGATCAAACAATTCCCAGACAAGCAAAAGCTGAGGGAATTTGCTTCCCACAAACCACCTCTACAGGGCATCCTACAGGGACTGCTCTAGATGGGAGCACCCCTAAAAAGAGCACAGAACAAAACACACAACATATGAAGAAGGGAGGAGGAGGAATAAGAAGGGAGAGAAGAAAAGACTCTCCAGACAGTGTATATAACAGCTCAATAAGCGAGCTAAGTTAGGCAGTAAGATACTAAAGAAGCTAACCTTGAACCTTTGGTAACCACGAATCTAAAGCCTGCAATGGCAATAAGTACATATCTTTCAATAGTCACCCTAAATGTAAATGGACTTAATGCACCAATCAAAAGACATAGAGTAATAGAATGGATAAAAAAGCAAGACCCATCTATATGCTGCTTACAAGAAACTCACCTTAAACCCAAAGATAAGCATAGACTAAAAGTCAAGGGATGGAAAAACATATTTCAGGCAAACAACAGTGAGAAGAAAGCAGGGGTTGCAGTACTAATATCAGACAAAATAGACTTCAAAACAAAGAAAGTAACAAGAGATAAAGAAGGATACTACATAATGATAAAGGGCTCAGTCCAACAAGAGGATATAACCATTCTAAATATATATGCACCCAATACAGGAGCACCAGCATATGTGAAGCAAATACTAACAGAACTAAAGAGGGAAATAGACTGCAATGCATTCATTGTAGGAGACTTCAACACACCACTCACCCCAAAGGATAGATCCACCGGGCAGAAAATAAGTAAAGACACACAGGCACTGAACAACACACTAGAACAGATGGACCTAATAGACATCTATAGAACTCTACATCCAAAAGCAACAGGATATACATTCTTCTCAAGTGCACATGGAACATTCTCCAGAATAGACCACATACTAGCTCACAAAAAGAGCCTCAGTAAATTCCAAAATATTGAAATTCTACCAACCAATTTTTCAGACCACAAAGGTATGAAAGTAGAAATAAATTCTACAAAGAAAACAAAAAGGCTCACAAACACATGGAGGCTTAACAACATGCTACTAAATAATCATTGGATCAATGAACAAATCAAAATAGAGATCAAGGAATATATAGAAACAAATGACAACAACAACACTAAGCCCCAACTTCTGTGGGATGCAGCGAAAGCAGTCTTAAGAGGAAAGTATATAGCAATCGAGGCACACTTGAAGAAGGAAGAACAATTCCAAATGAATAGTCTAACATCACAATTATTAAAACTGGAAAAAGAAGAACAAATGAGGCCTAAAGTCAGCACAAGGAGGGACATAATAAAGATCAGAGAAGAAATAAACAAAATTGAGAAGAATAAAACAATAGCAAAAATCAACGAAACCAAGAGCTGGTTCTTTGAGAAAATAAACAAAATAGATAAGCCTCTAGCCCAACTTATTAAGAGAAAAAGAGAGTCAACACAAATCAACATAATCAGAAATGAGAATGGAAAAATCACGACAGACTCCACAGAAATACAAAGAATTATTAAAGACTACTATGAAAACCTATATGCCAACAAGCTGGAAAACCTAGAAGAAATGGACAACTTCCTAGAAAAATACAACCTCCCAAGACTGACCAAGGAAGAAACACAAAAGTTAAACAAACCAATTACGAGCAAAGAAATTGAAACGGTAATCAAAAAACTACCCAAGAACAAAACCCCGGGGCCGGACGGATTTACCTCGGAATTTTATCAGACACACAGAGAAGACATAATACCCATTCTCCTTAAAGTGTTCCACAAAATAGAAGAAGAGGGAATACTCCCAAACTCATTCTATGAGGCCAACATCACCCTAATACCAAAACCAGGCAAAGACCCCACCAAAAAAGAAAATTACAGACCAATATCCCTGATGAATGTAGATGCAAAAATACTCAATAAAATCTTAGCAAACAGAATTCAACAGTATATCAAAAGGATCATACACCATGACCAAGTGGGGTTCATCCCAGGGATGCAAGGATGGTACAACATTCGAAAATCCATCAACATCATCCAGCACATCAACAAAAAGAAAGACAAAAACCACATGATCATCTCCATAGATGCTGAAAAAGCATTTGACAAAATTCAACATCCATTCATGATAAAAACTCTCAGCAAAATGGGAATAGAGGGCAAGTACCTCAACATAATAAAGGCCATATATGATAAACCCACAGCCAGCATTTTACTGAACAGCGAGAAGCTGAAAGCATTTCCTCTGAGATCGGGAACCAGACAGGGATGCCCACTCTCCCCACTGTTATTTAACATAGTACTGGAGGTCCTAGCCACGGCAATCAGACAAAACAAAGAAATACAAGGAATCCAGATTGGTAAAGAAGAAGTTAAACTGTCACTATTTGCAGATGATATGATACTGTACATAAAAAACCCTAAAGACTCCACTCCAAAACTACTAGAACTGATATCGGAATACAGCAAAGTTGCAGGATACAAAATCAACACACAGAAATCTGTAGCTTTCCTATACACTAACAACGAATCAATAGAAAGAGAAATCAGGAAAACAATTCCATTCACCATTGCATCAAAAAGAATAAAATACCTAGGAATAAACCTAACCAAGGAAGTGAAAGACTTATACTCTGAAAACTACAAGTCACTCTTAAGAGAAATTAAAGGGGACACTAATAAATGGAAACTCATCCCATGCTCATGGCTAGGAAGAATTAATATCGTCAAAATGGCCATCCTGCCGAAAGCAATATACAAATTTGATGCAATCCCTCTCAAATTACCAGCAACATTCTTCAATGAATTGGAACAAATAATTCAAAAATTCATATGGAAACACCAAAGACCCCGAATAGCCAAAGCAATCCTGAAAAAGAAGAATAAAGTAGGGGGGATCTCACTCCCCAACTTCAAGCTCTACTACAAAGCCATAGTAATCAAGACAATTTGGTACTGGCACAAGAACAGAGCCACAGACCAGTGGAACAGATTAGAGACCCCAGAAATTAACCCAAACATATATGGTCAATTAATATTTGATAAAGGAGCCATGGACATACAATGGCAAAATGACAGTCTCTTCAACAGATGGTGCTGGCAAAACTGGACAGCTACATGTAGGAGAATGAAACTGGACCATTGTCTAACCCCATATACAAAGGTAAACTCAAAATGGATCAAAGACCTGAATGTAAGTCACGAAACCATTAAACTCTTGGAAAAAAACATAGGCAAAAACCTCTTAGACATAAACATGAGTGATCTCTTCTTGAACATATCTCCCCGGGCAAGGAAAACAACAGCAAAAATGAGCAAGTGGGACTACATTAAGCTGAAAAGCTTCTGTACAGCGAAAGACACCATCAATAGAACAAAAAGGAACCCTACAGTATGGGAGAATATATTTGAAAATGACAGATCTGATAAAGGCTTGACGTCCAGAATATATAAAGAGCTCACACGCCTCAACAAACAAAAAACAAATAACCCAATTAAAAAATGGGCAGAGGAACTGAACAGACAGTTCTCCAAAAAAGAAATACAGATGGCCAAGAGACACATGAAAAGATGCTCCACATCGCTAATTATCAGAGAAATGCAAATTAAAACTACAATGAGGTATCACCTCACACCAGTAAGGATAGCTGCCATCCAAAAGACAAACAACAACAAATGTTGGCGAGGCTGTGGAGAAAGGGGAACCCTCCTACACTGCTGGTGGGAATGTAAATTAGTTCAACCATTGTGGAAAGCAGTATGGAGGTGCATCAAAATGCTCAAAACAGACCTACCATTTGACCCAGGAATTCCACTCCTAGGAATTTACCCTAAGAACGCAGCAATCAAGTTTGAGAAAGACAGATGCACTCCTATGTTTATCGCAGCACTATTTACAATAGCCAAGAATTGGAAGCAACCTAAATGTCCATCTGTAGATGAATGGATAAAGAAGATGTGGTACATATACACAATGGAATACTACTCAGCCATAAGAAGTGGAAAAATCCAACCATTTGCAGCAACATGGATGGAGCTGGAGAGTATTATGCTCAGTGAAATAAGCCAAGCGGAGAAAGAGAAATACCAAATGATTTCACTCATCTGAGGAGTATAGGAACAAAGGAAAAACTGAAGGAACAAAACAGCAGCAGAATTACAGAACCCAAAAATGGACTAACAGGTACCAAAGGGAAAGGAACTGGGGAGGATGGGTGGGCAGGGAGGGATAAGGGGGGGGAAGAAGAAGGGGGGTATTAAGATTAGCATGCATGGGGGGGAGGGAGAAAGGGGAGGGTGGGCTGCACAACACAGAGAGGACAAGTAGTGACTCTACAACATTTTGCTAAGCTGATGGACAGTAACCGTAATGTGGTTGTTAGGGGGGACCTGATATAGGGGAGAGCATAGTAAACATAGTATTCTTCAGGTAAGTGTAGATTAAAAATTTAAAAAAAAAAAAAAAGAAAGAAAGAAAGAAAAGGGGGATTACTCCTTAACAGGATAAAACTATTGGTAAATCAAAGATCAACGCATGCTTTAAATATCCTTAATGTTGATCACTTAAAGGGTGTCAGATGATCAGCTATGGAGGTACTCTTTTCTGATAATATTCCTTTCTCTTAATTAAAAAAAAAAAAAAAAAAAAAAAGCAGTTACTGTGTGCTGACCTCCAATGAGTTCTGCACAGTGGTATAGAGGGCATGTCAAAGTGTGGGCAAAGGGTCTGTTTGTTTCTACGCAGAAGATCAAGGCCTAGCTTGGATACCCAGAAAATGAACTAAGATACGATATGAGGAGGAGCTTCCGGCATCAGCACTCTCTGGAGGACTCGTGCCGGGGGATGATCATCAAAAAGCCTCCCCAGGGATCCGGACGATGCTGCGGTTGTGGCTGCATCCAGCCCACCATCTCCTGGACTTGCCATGAGAAGGAGGAGGGAGATGTCTAGGCTGGCATGTGCATACAGTGAGACAACGAATTTGACCGGATCTGTCTGTTGGAACTCAACCAGGAGTTGGGAGGGGTGCAAGTTGTAGCACCCCAAAATCTCATGACTATAGACTATCTATGGTTAAAAGAACATATGGGATGTGAACAGATCCCAGAAATGGGCTGCTTTAATTTGTCTAATGGTTCAAGTACAGTTGGAAAATATCCATCATATCATAGATAAATTTTCACAAATGCCTAGGGTGCCTAAATGGTTTTCTTGGCTTCACTGGAGATGGCTGGTAATTATAGATTTGCTTTGTTTATGTCACCGTATTCCTATTATGTCAATATGTGTGTGCAAATTAGTTAGTAGTTTAAAACCTATACATACTTAAGGTACTATACAAGAAGATATGTCAAAGAAATAATCAATCCTCCCAAGTTTCCTTCATATGCTACATCTATAGCTTTTCTTCTTCCTTCCTAATTACAAACTTTAAATAGAATTCGTGCCTCATATCGAATTTACCGAGTATCATAATTCCTCCAGGTGGTAAAGATACCTTGAGACAAGTGCTGGGCATAGAAGCCACAGGGCATAAATCTGCAAAGAAGTAAAAAGCTAACCTTTGCAAACAATATGGCTTCTCTCTCACTTACCAACTTTACATTTCCCTGTATGGCCCCGGAAGATGACTGGTTAGCCAGAGACGGGTAAGATTCCTCAAGGGAGGAACAACCTAAGACAGGCACAGTCGCAGGGGGGCCATCAGGTGAGAATTTGGGGATCAACAGAGGTGAGGCTCAGAACCTCACCCCCCCTGTTTTGAGAGAAATCTTCTGCATCCGTGGATGTTTTGCTGCCCTTGTCTAGCCTGGATTAATACTTAGTCCATAGGCACACACCTGATCATCTGATCATCTACATTTGCCTTCTTACAGCACTAAACTATGTTTTCTACCTTTACCTTGCATCTACCTACCACTTCAGCATTTTATTAAAAATAAAAATAATAATAATAATAGGAGAAATGTGGGATCAACATATAAATCAAGTACAAAAATCAAATGAATATTCATATTTGACCTGATGGTTTATAGGTCATATTGCATGATCAAAACCGAAAGTTTCTGTGATGACTGCCCTTGTACTGTTCACCATGTAAGAATTTATTCACTCTGTAAGAATTCGTTCACCATGTAAGAACTTGTTCGTTATGCTTCAGAAGATTGGAGACTGACGAGAATTAGGCTTGAGATGGATTAATGATTGTACATTGAGCATTGACCCCCCTATACTGAATTTTATTGTTGTTAACAACCATTTGATCAATAAATATGAGAGATGCCCTCTCAAAAAAAAAAACAAAAAAAAAAAAAAAAAAATGCCAATCAAATCAAATGATTGGTATATAGAGGTTCATTATACTATTCTCTCTACTTTTCTGTATGTTTTAAGATTTTCATGCTAAACATTAATATGAAAAAAAAGCTAGCAGAGTTACCTTGGGGATGGGGAATGAAGTGATTTTTAAAATTATTCTTTGTATTACTCTGGTTGGTTTAAATTGTTGATATTAGATCTGTACAATATATAAAAATAATAAAGCTATGGTTTATAAAAAACAGGAAAATTTTTAGCAAACTTAGAATAGAAACAAACTTCTTCTTCCTCATAATAGATACCCATAAAAAACAAACCTGCAGAAAATATCACACTTATGGCAAAACGTTGAAAGTATTTCTTTCCTTTACTATTGGGACCAACACAAGAGGGTCCAGCATGACTATGTCCTTAACATTGTACTGGAGGTCCTTAGCCAGTGCACAAAGGTAAGGCAGACAATTAAAAGATATACACACATAGAGTGGAATGCTGTTCAGCAGTGAAGTGAATGCTCTATCACCTGTCTGCAGACTCTACCCCTGGTGCTAGACCGTGGCTTAGAGATGCTTGTGACAGGCCACAGGGAGGCTCAGGCTAGAAGAAGAAATTGACCAACAGAATCCTAAATCTTGGTCCAACTGAGGGAGCCTACTCAAACAGCCCCTCACAGATAAAGGATGTTTATTCTGCTGAGCCATCAGGGTCTCACTTCTCTAGAATTTGACTGTGTCACTACAAAATGACTCCATAAGAAGCTTTCACATTCAATCTTATATCAAACTCTCAAAGTATAGAGTTAGATTAAATCGCTCCTAGTTCCCTGAGTCTTCTTTTGATCAAAATAGAAGTGGTTCTTTCTTCTTTCACTGTGATAGATAATAGCAGTGTCTTATCCTACAATTGCAGCCAATTTTTCAATAATAATTTTGTTTCCATTCAGCCTAAATAAAAGCTCACTGTTTCAAACTCTCTGAACACTGGTTCAGGTGAGGGTCACGGCCTTCTAAAAGACTAGGATTTGGTAACGCCGTCTAGCTAGCATTGACATTATTATTCAACAGCGTATTTACCCCTTTTTTAAATGCTGTGAATATTCTCAACTTATCCTGGTATATTGCTCCCCCTGAAAGCTGAAGTTAAGACCCATGATATCATCTGAACACTTCAGAGACACTCCTGTCTTCCAGTCCGACAGAACTGAGGCACTCCCTTACTCTCCACATACAACCTCCAACCTGGCAGATCGCAAGGAAGCAACAGAGACTTCACACTGATCCTCTAAGCCGGTATGTATTAGTCAGCTGGGCTGCTCTAACAAAATGCCACCAACTGGGTGGTTTAAACAACAGGAATTTCTTTTCCCACACTGTAAGAGCTGAGAAGTCCACGATCAGGGTGCCGGCTGACTCAGTTCCTAGGGAAAGCCCTCTTTCTGGCTCATAGGCAGCTACCTTCTGGCTGTGTCTTCACGTGGCACAGAGAAGGAGCCAGCTTTCTGGTGTCTTGTCTTAAAACGACACTAGTCCTATTGGATCAAGGTACCACTCTTATGACCTCCTTTAACCTTAATGACTTCCTTATCCAAATATAGCCACACAGGGCTTCGGGGGGAGGTGGTGGTAAGAGCTTCAACATCCAAATTTTGGGGAGACACAATTTGATCCACAGCACAGTGCATCTCAACGTCTGTGCTTAAGGACCAGGTTGGTTTTGCTTGTTGATTTTGTTTTTAAGTTTAATCTTGTAGACCAATACTTTTGTACAAATCCAACAGAAATGAATCACTAGAATAATGAGATAGGGAAAGACCTGAAGAAGTGCAAGATACAAGACCTGATTTCTTTATTATTAGCTTCAATAAACATAAAATGACTGTGAAAACTGCTTTTGTAAAATAGTTTTTACTGTAGTAAAATAGATATAACATAAATTTACCATTTTAACCATTTTTAAGTGTGCAATTCCCTGGCATTAAGCACACTCACAGTGCTGTGCAACCACCACCACTTCCCATCTCCAGAACGTTTTCATCTTCCCAAAGAGAAACTCCATACACAGTGAACACTAACTCCCATCCTCCCTGCCCCAGCCCCTGATAACCTCCCTTCTACTTTCTGTCTCTATGAATTTGCCCATTCAAGGTGTCTCATATGATACAGTAGAATTATACCATATTTGTCCATTTGTGTCTAGCTTACTTCATGTAGCGCGTCTTCAAGGTTCATCCGTGCTGTAGCTTTAAAATTCCTCTAAGGCCTTTGCTCCCAATTGCTCTGCTTCCTTCCTGAGAGTGTTGACTGACAGCTTGTGGACCAGCATCAGTCCACAGTCTGCTTTGAGACCACACTTTGATTAGCTCTACCCTAAGCTATTTTGGAAGCAGACATACACTCATATTCTCATATTCCTACTTTACCAGACATTCTCCCTCAAGTAAAACCTGGAAAGGACTGGATAACACCAAGGAACAAGAGTCATTTGTTTAGTAGGTAAGACCAATCACATCAGGGTTATTTTCAAAAAAAAAAAGAGAGAGAGAGAATTTTCTCTTGTATCTACCCGCATGTATGTATGGCATCTCGCACACTGCCAATATGGTGAGCTGATGATCAGATTAGATTAGTACCACTAATTAAAATAACCAAAATTTGGCACGTTGAAAGCGTAATGCTTCTTATCACAGATGGCAAGTTTTCCTCTTGAGAACCAAGCCTCCAGTTGGCAGCCTATTAACATGGGTTCCATTATCAAATGGTCCAAATCCAAAACCATATTCCATCAGCCTTCTAAGCAGCCTTGAGAAGTTTCAGTGAAGGGTTCTAGATGATGACCTGAGTACACATGTATCCCTTCTTCTTTCTAAGAGACCCCTGCTCCTCCAGGATGTAGAAACTTTCAACTGTTTTCCAGTCACAACTGAGCTCTCCGCCTCACCCTCTTGCTGTGCTCAAAAACACTCGCTTCTCCATGCCCCATCACCTTACCTCGCCTGAGCGGCTTGACATGTTCTGCCCTGCAGAAAGTCTCTGAGGCAAGGAAATACTACAGCTTATTTAAAATAAAGGAAATGGACACTATGAGAAAACTAAAAATCCATGCTGTAAGAAATCATCTTTCCATGTTCTCCCTCAGTAATGACTTAGAACTGGGCAAGGGGACTGGGGAGGCAGGGACGGGTCAAGGCGGCGTGCTCACTCAAAGCTTCTGCCTCCCTGCTCTAGATCACATTTTGGAGACCCCTGGGTCCTGGATTCCCTGTCCAAAAGACCTCAAGCTCACTCCCAGGGCCTGGCTGTAAGGCTGGAGGCACCAGGGGAAGGGGTGAGCCCGTCAGACAAGCTCTCCTCACCAAATAAGGCAGAGAGACCAACAGGTTCCGGTCTGACAACATTCCAGAAATTCCCAACTAGAGCCTTCTCCCAACCTAGAAGAATAGTGGTAACTTTCCAGTACCTGCCTAAAGGCCAATGAGAGACCTCCACATACCTTAGGTGAGCCAATCCTCGCGCCACTGTACACCTTTGCTCTCCCTCCCCCTAACTTCTTTAAAAACTCACTGCCTGCCCTGCTGGGCACGACTTCCCTGGCCTGTGACTAGCCACACCGGCAAACATTGCCTGGGATTGCACTTAATTAAACTCTTTGGCTCCTTTGTAGCCTCCTAGCCTGGTTATTTCGGCTCGATTTTACCTTACACTGGCCAAATATCTTCCTTGAGACTCCCCAGCTAGGGTACCTATGCTAGGCTCTAGGGGTAGCCAAGGAATTGCTCCCTGTTGGGAAAGGGTACGTGGAACTTTGGTATCTGGACTGGTGTAGCCACATGCATGCATGGGAATCCTGTCATGGTGTGTGACAGATCTTAAAGCAGGAAGAGAAAGGGGGTGAGCCACCATGTGATATGGAGCCCAAGGGGTCCAAGAATGCTGCATTCAAACCTGGGCTTGCAGTCACAAGGAAGGGATGGCTATCTGTCAGGGTTGTACAAGAGAACTGATTGTATATAACAGACTGTTAGCTTAACTTTCTTTTAAATATTTAGTCATATGGTATGTAAGCATCCTTGAACTCTTGCTTTAGCCCACACAGATTTTAGCAGGACCCTGTCCTTTAAGATATTCTCATCTTGCCAATCACAGTTCCCTTTCTCCGGGCTCTCCTTGCCCATCTCCAACACCACAGGAGTGGACACAGTCCACTTGTGTCCACAAGAGGAGAATGTGAGGATGCACAGTCCATGTTCTGTTGTCTTAACATCTCTTGAAATACATTTTCTCCCTCTGTGGCTATGTTATCAATTTGATATTGAGTTGAAGCATTTATTTCCTTCTATTTTCAAGTCAGGCTTTTGTTGACATTCTAAATTAATTTTATTTTTTGAATATGTAAAACATTGATGTGCTTCAAAGTATAAACTGTGTGAAAAGGTCAACTCAGTTAAGTCTTGCTTCCTCCCTCCATTCTCTTCCCTTCCACCTCCCATGCCATAGAGGCAATAATTTTAATAAGCTCCTTATTTCTTTCTCCAGCATTTCTTCTTACAAACAGATGCAAATATGTGAATGCATTCTCATCCCTCACCCCATTATTACACAAAATATAGCTTTGTGCATACACGGTTCTGCATCAACAAAATAGTCCAGAGACAACACCCTATCAGTCTCTTTCTCGGCACATTGTTAGGGCTGCACAGAACTCCATGTTATGAGTATTTTAACTAGTTCCCTATTGCGCATGTTTGGCTTGCCAAACTTTTGCTATTACAAACAATACTGCAGTCAACAACCATGTGCATCTGTCATTTCATAAATATGCAAGAATATCTTTTAGATAGATTCCTACAAAGGAGTTCCTGGGTCAAAGAATAAATGCATCATGTGATTTCATTTAGACTTTACAAAACTCTCTTCCAGAGACGTTATAGTTTGCCTTCCCAACAGCAATGTTTTATGAGTGCTTGCTTCCTTTCAGCCTTGCCACTTTGACAGAATGTGTTGTCAAATTTGAAATATTTGCCCATCTGAAATACATAGGTGAGAAATGGTCACTCGATCTATTTTTTATATGCTTTTCTGCTATCATTCATGAACTTGGTCATCTTTCAGATGTTTAAAGCCCTATTTACATTTCTTTTGCTATATTTCCCATTTTTCTGTTTTGCTCTTGGTCTTTCTCATATACATTTTAGGAAGGATATTTTGTGACTTAAGTTACAAAAGCTTTGTCCAGTTTGTGATTTGTCTTAAGATGTTTCTTTTATTTTTTGGCCAGGCAAAAGTTTGTTTTTTTTAATGTAGTCTAATATGAAAACTAATCACATCTTTTGTGGCTTCTGGATTTTGAGTCATAATTAGGAATGCTTTCATCACTTCCAGGTTATAAAGGAATTCACCCATGTTTTCTTCTATTGTTTCTTTTTTTTTAAACTTTTAATTATTTGATCTATTGGATAGAATTTTTGGTGTGTGGCATTGGCATCAGTCTTGGAGAGTTTCTGATCACGGATGTCCATAGTTTGCTTAGATATTCTGTCTTGAGTGTTAGTCCACATGCTCAGGTTTGTGGCCATCCTGAGTGTCTTCCCACTGTCATTACTTACCTGTAATTAGCTTTGCCCATCAACCTGTCCAAAATAGCCCTCAAGAATATTCACTTGCCACACATGTTAGCTCCATCCTTTCCCCCAGAGATCCCAGGGGACTCAGGTCTTCCAGGCATAACTACCTTTTCCAAGACATGCACAAAGCACTACAAATCTTGCATTTCCAAGGGTAAGGTTTTAGGCCTTTGCTGTTATTCCTATTGCATATGGATCTGTATTGGGGCTGTAAAGTTTGGGGCAATGCCTACTGAGTAGGAGCTGGTAGGGAGAGGCAATGCCATAAAATGAAATGACCGGCAAGGGCATGTGGTGAGCTTTGATTTGCCTGCGGTGACCGTCCAGCTTTCTTTCTGGCCTCACTTGATTTTGGTGTCATTGAATGAGTGTGGTTAATCTTCATCATTTGGGCATGTTTTTAAGAATTTTAAAATGCAAGCCTGACTCTTGAAGTTTGCATAGCAGACTTTCTCTAGGGAAGTGTAAATGAGCTATTTCACTAACAAAGGAAGTTTTCAAATGCAGTGTTTACTCTCCGTGAAAATTGTTTTCATGCTGAATAATGCAGCTGTCAGTCCCTGAGTTGGTTTCTCAAAACTTACTGCAAAACAAACTGTTAGTTCCTGGACCGGTCCTACAATAAAGTTGTTTATTCATTTACAAGGCTTAAGCTTTGTTTGTGTGCTTTCTGCTCAAAGAAAAATGTCCCACATGGTCAGTTTAAATAGTATAAAGCCAAATTTCCTGTACCATCTTCTAGATTTTTGACTATTCTGATGGCTTAAACTGATCTTCTCTTATAAATATGGAAAGCTATCATAAAATGGACTAGCTTTTCTTTTACACTGATCTTTATTTCAATTTATTTTCAATTTATTCAATTAATCTTTATTTCAAAAAAAGTGCATTGATTTTTGAAACTAAGATCATAATCGAGGGGGATGGGACATTTGTGCTGTGCTGCCAAAGGGGATGTTCTCAAAATGATACACAATGAACTAGAGCAGGAAAACATTCCCCAAACATTTTTATTGATCATAAAATTGCTATGCTATACCACCAAATGATTTTTGGTTAAGGGCAATGCTTTTATTGCTGTGACATGTCCAAACCTTGTTGGCCTGAACGTCCCTTGAGTAGTGTCCTCAAGCCATAGTTTGGGGGAATTAATTGTTACATCAACTAAATCCTTGGTAATTATAATTTTTGAATAATATTTTTCTCTTCTAATTATTAAAACTTAATAAAACAAAGGAAGTTTAATAACCTTGCCACTACTATGTTAGATAGAAGCAAAGCACAAAGGAAAAAATGAGCTAAACCCACACATAACATGCTATCTTTGTAGATGTGAGAAATCCATATAAAACATTTTCTTAGTTTGGGGTGTCCCCAGAAGCAGACCTCTAATCAAGAATTCAAGCATAAATTGTTTATTTGGAAGATGAGCCTACAAAATACCAGTAGTGGGATGGATAGGTCAGAGAGAAACAGGAAGCCTGTAAGTGTGTTATCAAGCCAGTACCACAGTGGGCAACTGGAGCTAATCCCTCTGAATTCTGTTAAATAGTGCAGACTATGCCTCAGAGTTGCCCCAACTAAGAGGGAAGGAAATCTATAGTTGGCTGAGGACTGCTCTGGGATCATTAACTCTCTGGTGCTTACTGTTTGTTTCACGGCTAGACCAACGATGAGCTCAAGTGTGAATGTCAATGGGAAATGGAAGGAGCAATGACATTTTCTCCTAAGTGAAAATGATGATAAGTGTGAGACAAAAAACTCCATACTCTTGTGATATATTACTGGGAGTCTAGGATTTAGCTTCTGAACAAAGTAATTTACAATGACTAAAGCAAGAGAGAAAGAGGTCTGAAAACCAAAAGAAGAAAGCAAAGATTTCCATTAAAGGACTATGTTGAGTCTATTAAGTATTCACAACACCTCCCATAATCCCTTTGGAATGACGTAGGGGCTTGCTGACTGAGAAATAAAACTTGTTTAATATGATCCCCCAAAATTCCAAGTCATTATGCCAATAAATAGGCACCCAAGATAGTTACGATATGATATATGCCCTATTTGAAATATTGATTTTGGCCTTCTCAAAACTCCATTAATTTTTAGGCTTTGGTTTTGGTTTTTTGGTAGAGTTACACAAGTGCCTCATCCACGGGGATTTTAACTCTCCATCTCAATTGTAAGCTTCAGCTTTGGAAGGTGGAGAGTTGAGAGAAACTAGAGTCATCCAGAAGACAATGAAGCTGATGGTAACATAGCTGCAAATCCTATCATGGGGAAACTAATGTCTGAAGAGCTTTTGCTTGGAAAATAAGGCGGAGTGGAAGAACTGTTCTCAAATCATCCAAAATCTGAAATAGACGTAAAATTGGTCTAGTCTATTTTGCTCCTCTGTGCCCATCAAAATAGACTGTACGCATGGGGAGAAGGGCATGAGAAGTGAGCTAAGGGAGGAGAGAGGGAGTTAGGTAACCAAGAACTTGAATTAGAGTAGAGGTTTCTGCTGACTCAGAGCAGGAGCTGGTGATGAAGGTGAGAGGGATGAGCTGAGGTAGGGGAAAACATCAGGCATCGTGTTGTCAGAATAGCCAAGAGGAAACAGGAAGTCCAGAAGACCGCAGACAGGACTTGTTCTGTAAAGCAAAGTTACAGGACTGAGTTTGGATTAGGGCTAATGGGTCAAAGATGAAAACTAGGACTAAATGATGGAAGGGACAAGAAAGCACACAACCAGCAGACAGTCTGCGGCTCCCCAGTTGTGCCCCGCACTCTCCCACCTCTCTGTCTGTGCACGCATAGGAGATCCTAACTCTCCTTGCAAGTTCATTTCAAATGTGATTTTTAAGACATTTCCCCTTACATCTTCTGCAAACAGACAGAGAAATAACACACACACATTTATTCTCTAAGAATGAAGACTATCTTGCTCATTTTGTCAAAGTTCCACCCCTACCAATCTCTAGCACAATGACTGTACAGGCCAGTTCATTATCATATTCTCTGATCTACAAAGTCACTTTCTCCATCTCTCCCTTTGGACACGTCCACAATAAGAAATCAGTAACAACAATAATAGTAGCTACTACCTATTGAGCACTTGTATGAACCATAAATTGACACTGACACTAACCTCCCATGTCTCACTTTCTCATGTGGGAAGTGGGAATAATCATACCTACGCCACAGAGATGCTGTCATGGAGACATGAAGAGATACAAGTAAGAGGCTTAGTGCTGGAACTAATAATTATCAAGTACCTGATAACTACTTTACCAAAATGTCTGTTTTAGTTAAGAAAAGGAGAAATCCATGACCTCACTAGGTAAGAAAGGCTGCTGCTGGCTGAAGGAGAAATGAAAACTAGGGGGTGGCTGAAGACCAATATGCCTTGCCTTAACTTACCTTTTTGCCTATTCTGTCTGTTCTTCCTCTTAGAGAAAAAGAGCCCTTCTTCTGCGGGTACTACCTTTTTAGTTAAGTCATGGAAACACGTTGCTTATTTGTTACTTAGTTTGACGAGGAGTCATCTGAGGGTTTGTATCAAGGAAATGCTGTGTACGAGGCCTTTGCATGAGAAAGAGGACATTCCTTCAATAACCATTTACAGAGCATGTTATCATCAAGCGCTGCGCTAGATGCTGGGGACACAGTGGTGAGCAAGACAGCATCTTCCTTTCATAAATATTTCAGTGTTAAAGGGGAAATAACTAAACAAATAAGGGTGAGAAGTTCCTCACACAGACCCTCTCTCACACACACACACGGACGGCACAAACATGTACACACGTACACACGTACACACATGCAGGCACCATACATAGTTAAACCCTAAGTCTCAGAAATCTGGCCAAGGAAGAAGGCAAGGAGCCAGGAGTCACTAGCAAAAACATGAAACCGGAGACTGGATCACATCAATATGGGAGGAAAAGAGGCTAAATTATTATGTAGGAATATGAGAGACAAAGAGTAAGAGGTTGCTTGAGTATCTTTGGTTTGGGAGATAAGCTAAGCCGGAGAGGACCAGAAGATCCCAAAGCGTAAGAGGGGCAGCATCAAATGTAGCAAATTTAGCTATAAGGCAGGACAGAGAAGACAGCAGCTCCCACTTTTTAAAAAATGTCTAGTACAAATATATATGGTCAATTAATATATGGTAAAGGAGCCATGGACATACAATGGGAAAATGACAGCCTCTTCAACAGCTGGTGTTGGCAAAACTGGCCAGTTATACGCAAGAGAATGAAACTGGACCATTGTCTAACCCCATACACAAAAGTAAATTCGAAATGGATCAAAGACCTGAATATAAGTCATGAAACCATAAAACTCTTAGGAAAAACATAGGCAAAAATCTCTTGGACATAAACATGAGTGACTTCTTCATGAACATATCTCCCTGGGCAAGGGAAACAAAAGCTAAAATGAACAAGTGGGACTATATCAAGCTGAAAAGCTTCTGTACAGCAAAGGACACCATCAATAGAACAAAAAGACATCCTACAGTATGGGAGAATATATTCATGAATAACATCCAATAAAGGATTGACATCCAAAATATGTAAAGAGCTCAAGCACCTCCACAAATAAAAAACAAATAATCCAATTAAAAAATGCGCAGAGAAGCTGAACAGACACTTCTCCAAAGAAGAAATTCAGATGGCCAACAGACACATGAAAAGATGCTCCACATCGCTAATCATCAGAGAAATGCAAATTAAAACCACAATGAGATATCACCTCACACCAGTTAGGACGGCCAACATCCAAAAGACAAATAACAACAAATGTTGGCGAGGATGTGGAGAAAGGGAAACCCTCCTACACTGCTGGTGGGAATGTAAATTAGTTCAACCATTGTGGAAAACAGTATGGAGGTTCCTTAAAAAACTCAAAATAGAAATACCATTTGACCCAGGAATTCCACTCCTAGGAATTTACCCTAAGAATGCAGCAGCCCAGCCTGAAAAAGACAGATGCACCCCTATGTTTATAGCAGTACTATTTACAATAGCCAAGAAATGGAAGTAACCTAAGTGTCCATCAGTAGATGAATGGATAAAGAAGATGTGGTACATATACACAATGGAATATTATTCAGCTATAAGAAGAAAACAGATCCTACCATTTGCAACAACATGGATGGAGCTAGAGGGTATTATGCTCAGTGAAATAAGCCAGGTAGAGAAAGACAAGTACCAAATGATATCACTCATATGTGGAGTATAAGAACAAAGAAAAAACAGGAACAAAACAGCAGCAGAATCACAGATCCCAAGAATGGACTACCAGTTACTAAAGGGAAAGGGACTGGGGAGGATGGGTGGGAAGGGAGGGACAAGAGGGTAAAAGGGGCATTACGATTAGCAGACATAATATAGGGGTGGGCACGGGGAGGGCTGTACAACACAGAGAAGACAAGTAGTGATTCTATAGCATCTTACTATGCTGATGGACAGTGACTGTAATGGGGTATGTGGGGGGGACTTGATGATGGGGGGAATCTAGTAAACATAATATTGCTCATGTAATTGTAGATTAATGATACCAAAAAAAATGTCTAGTAGATATAGACTACTTAAGAAAGGAAAAGATTTTACTTGGTGCAGATAAGGTAACATTACCAGATGATAGAGAAAGCAACCCTACTCACCACAAAGCCATTTCCTTATTCTCCTCTACTATGAAGAATGATCTTTGGACTAAAGAGTATAAATCAAACAGTGTAAAGACTGCATTGGAGACAAAGATGGCTGAGAAGACTTGAAGAGGGAACAAGACTTTCTTTTTATTTTATTCTTTGAGCTGAGCCATTTGTGTCTCAAGACTCTGGAAAAACTTGGCTATGAGATTACATTTAATAACTGAAGAATCATGAAGATGTGAGAGATAGTAAAAGCATGAACAGACCAAGTGGTCTTAATTTTCAAAAGGGCAAATAATTCTATATCTGTATTTATATCTATATCTGTATCTATAGACTAATGAGCAATTTGTAGAACAAGATTGTGGAGTAGTTTATTGAAAGGAGTATTTATGAAGACTGAAAGACAGACATGAGAAAGATTCTCTCAGAACCAGTAATACCTGGCTATTCGAATCTCATTTCTTACGGGGACATCTGAATGGTAGATGAGGAAATGTGGTAGCCCGAGAGAATCTGAACACTAGCAACATCACTGACAAAGTCTGTCAAGATATCCTTGGAGACAGGCTGAATCAGAGTTGGATGGATTTTTAATGGTTAAATATCCTTACCTCATAGCATCTCATTGCTGGGTTAAGCCAATCTAGCAGATTGGTATACTGACCAAATACAAGACTAACAGGAGCTGGTACATTAAGTAATACACTAGGGAGCATTAATCCAGACCCAAAAAAGCTTCAAAAGGTTAGATTTTCAATTGTTTGATTGTATGATCCCTGTCTCATTAACTTTCGCACTCCTCCTGCTTGCATTTTAGCGCCTAAGTTCTCAAAAGAAGTTTTATGAATGGACTAATGAATGAATAAATAATACAAAAAGTCTAAGAGGATAAGATTAGTAGCAGAAACTGTTAGTTGACCACCAAACTCTGTCCTCCCTTCTGTACATAGAAATGGAGTTTGTGGCTGGGCACATTGCTCAACTAGACTGTATTTCCCAGCCTCCCTTGCAGTTAGGTATGATCATATGACTGAGTTTTCACTCATTAAATCTTGGCACACATGATGAATATTACTTCTAAGTCTGTGTTAAGATGTTGAGGTGTCTCTTATATACTTTCCTTTCCCACTGGCGGGAAATGGAATAGACCAGCATCAAGAATGCAGATGAAGATAATGCCCTAGGAAAATGGCTGAGCTATAAATGGAAAGGATCTGAGTCCCAGAATGACCATATGGAGAAAAGCTTCTCTGATGACCTGGACTGCTCACATCACAGCTGTTAGATGATGTATGAGCCACTATATGAAGGGTTTCTTTGTTGTGGTTTCATAGTCTTCATCTTAACATAAGGTTCAAGGTGAGTTTACCCAGCTAATAAACACCGAAACAGTTGTCAAAAGAAAAACCTAATGGCTACACAAACACAGAATAGAGGAAATCTAGCTTAACAGCTCCATGTTTGAAAAAGACTTGAAGGTTTTTGGTTGAACGAAAGATGAAGAAAACTCCATAGAGTGCTCTAACTGTGGGGAGGGACTGGGAGGGTGAGGAAATGGATACAGTTCTACAGGTGTGCCATGGAGAATGAGGGCAGCGCCTGTCCTTCTGTCCTAGTCAGACCAGCCAGCAGCCTTCAGTCCACTGTGCAGATGGAACTGTCTTCAGCAGGACTCCTCAAGTACCTTACAGGAATTTAACCACGGCTCAGTGTTCCATGGGTGCTGGTGAATTTGATTAAATTTTTTATTTTTGCCTATAATTTTCCAGTAGACTGCATCTGGGTCAGGCAATCTGGATGCCTCCAACAAAGCATATTCAGAGGAGATAAATCACAATAAGGAACAAATTTAAAATTATGTCCTGTAAGAGGTATCTGTTGGAGTTGAATGGGAAGGGAGTGCCTCAGCACAATGAAGAGGAACCTCAGGGGGACAAAATAGCAGTAGATATCTTCAAATATTTGGGGGATTGTCATAAGGAAGAAGAATAAGAAGTATTCAGAATGTTATCTGAAAATCCTGAACTTAAAACTGCATTTTTTAAAAAAAGCATCACTTCATATAAACCTGATGTATAAACATTAGATTTTTTAAAATTAAGGGATGCTCATTTAGATTTACAGAATTCTTCCCATTATAAAAGATCAACCTCAATGTTCTTTTAATAGTAAGTTCCTCTATGCATTTCAGATTTTTTATTTGCAAAACCACCTTACAGTTAAATACTGAACCCCTCAATTCCCTGGCATGGCACAGTCACACAGGCTAATGCAATGAAAGTTTTAACGAGAAAGTTTTGATTAATGTGTAGGAGGCAATAGAGAAATCACTAGGAATAGTGAAGCACCCTAAAGTCGGTCACAAGGCACAGAAAAGCCAGAGGGAATCAGTCCCTGGAACCTGGAGACAATGAGAATTGGGCAAAATTGGCTACGTGTCCCTCCTTCAGCAGAGGGGCGCAGCTTTCGAAGATCCTACAGGAAGAAGCCTGGTAGTAAATCCCCTGAACTTTTCTCTTCCTTTCCTGCAGTCGGCCAGGGCTTCCCACTGGCTGAACCCAACCAGAAGCCAGAGGGCAGGAAGCACCTTCACAGAATCCATGCTACATTTCTGTCCAGTCCACAAAGGAGAGTAGAAGGCGGGGAGAGTTGGTGTGCGGAAGCAATAAGCAGCCAAGGAAATGTAATGTGAACCTGAACTTTCTACTTCATGTGTCAACCCCTCTGTCCTACATCTTTGCCTTTTGCTCTGTATCTGAGCAATATGAAAGGACCTCAGGTTTAACAGTGTCCAAAACAAGTAGTAGGAACTAATCTAAGATGAAAACGAAAACTCAGCTAGAAGTGAAGTGGGTGATTTTTTTATGTCCCTCCGTTCACGTGGATGAGTACTCTCTGCATGCCGCACCACACTCACAGCCTGAAACGCCTCTCTTACATGCTAAACCTATGGGAAGCTAATGGTATAAATTTCCCCTCTGTGAAAAATGCCTACAACAGTAAAATGCAGATTTTATTTTTATGAAACATCGAGAGAACCCTGTAAAAGTTTAAATGGCTCAGAATTCAAAAAGCAAATCTAGCTGCATAAAGTTAGAGCCCTGGAGGGAAAAAAAAAAGACAAGATGCAGTGGGAAAAAAAAAAGACAAGATACAGTAATACTCTTGGGCCAAAACACATTGCTTAGGTTTGGAATTAGACAAATGTTCTTTCACCATCTTCATTTGCTCAGAAAGAGTAAAACCTGTCTCCTTAGCAATTTTCATCTCAACGTGACTCCCTTTTGAGAATACCCTTTCTCAGTTAAAGTACATGGAAGGCCTTGGGCAGATTCACACATTGGTTGTTGATCCTGTTACTCCCAAGACACTTTTTTCTTCTCTTTTTTACAGCATTCATCATTTTGTATCATAATTATTTAGCGGGTCTGACTGCGTGGCTAGACTGTGAACCCCGAAGAAGAAGGATCATGCTTTATTCATTTTTGCAGCCTGCAGTCCCAGGAGTGCCTCCCCTGCAGAGTACATCTCGTGAATCCTGGTCAAATAAATTGATAATGAAGCAACCTCCCATCAGCCTTTTCTCTCTTGAGGGGAAGGATTCCCAAACTACAAGAGAACACCGTCCCTCCTGTGCATTCTTAAGAGTGAATTCGTGGTTTGGGTTTGCTTTCTAACTATTTCCTGTCTTAATTATTTCCTACTTGTATTTATATGTACTATACAATTCTACGTAAATTGAGTCACTTAGAGCTGGAATCAGTAAACTTCTTTTAAAGGGCCAGATAGTAACTATTTTACATTCAGGGAACTACACAGTCTCTGTCACAACCACCCAACTCTGCCTCTGTTGCACAAAAATGGCCTCAGGCAATATGTAAATGTTGGGCTTGTCTGTGTGCCAATAAGACAGGCCTCTATTGCCACCACTAGGTTGTGAGCAGGGCTGCAATGAGTGACTTTATACACATGGCCTTTCTTTCCTGTACATATGTATCTATAGAAACAATGTCAAGACGAGGAATTACTGGGGCAAAGAATACATACATCTGTAATGTGGTAGATATGGCCAAATTTGTATTGCCTTTCATAAAACATAATTAACAAAATAAACCCATGCTTTCAAAATCAAATTATTCACAGCTTTACTGTAAGAATCACAATAGGAATTAAATCATCAAGTATTTATTGAACGTCTATCATCCACGCCTATGCTACACAATATGTGGAAAACAAAATAAGATACTGTGTCTTCATCCCAAAATTCTGAAGTCTGGTCAATAGAAATCAGTCAAAATGATTGTTCTACTTGAGGGATTTGTTGTTTTTTTAATGAGTTGACTAGCTAACAATTTAATTAATAAAAGAAGATCTACGCAAACTTCATTGCCATGATGGCTGAAGATATTTACAGCTAAAAGTAGTCATTTGGATCTTCACTAATATAATATTTTATCTTTGCATCATTAGAATCTCTTGTTCATGTTTTACTTTATATAATAATACCTATATACTATTTTATATCAGCTACCTAACTATAGACAGACTCTGAGTCATTTGTCTCTGTTTTCCTTGAGTATTGTTCTCAGCACAAATTTGAAAAGATAACAGCTTTCTCAGACAATCCACATAAAGTCTGCTTAAAGCAAGAAGTATCCTAAAATGCACACATATAGTGAATCATTTTCTTTTTCAGATTTTTTGTTATTAAGGTATTATTGATATACACTCTTATGAAGGTTTCACATGAAAAAACAATGTGGTTACTACATTCACCCATGTTATCGTGTCCACCCCATACCCCATTGCAGTCACTACCCAACAGTATAGTAAAATGCCATGGAGTCACTATTTGCCTTCTCTGTACTACACTGTCTTCCCCATGATCCCCTCCCCCCACAACGTGTGCCAGTCATAATACCCCTCAGTCCTCTTCTCCCTCCCTCCCCACCTGCCCTCCCCCATCTGTCCCCTTCGGTAACAGCTAGTCCCTTCTTGGAGTCTGTGACGCTGCTGCTGTTTTGTTCCTTCAGTTTTGCTTCCTTCTTATACGCCACAAATGAGGGAAATCATTTGGTACTTGGCTTTCTCCACCTGGCTTATTTCACTGAGCATAATATCCTCCAGCTCCATCCATGTTGTCTCAAATGGTAGGATTTGGTTCTTTCTTATGCCTGAATAGTATTCCATTGTGTATATGTACCACATCTTCTTTATCCACTCATCTACTGATGGACCCTTAGGTTGCTTCAACATCTTGGCTATTGTAAATAGTACTGCAATAAACATAGGGGTGCATATGTCTTTTTGAATCTGAGAAATTACATTCCTTGGGTAAATTCCTAGGAGTGGAATTCCCGAGTCAAATGGTATTTCTATTTTTAGTTTTTTGAGGAACCTCCATATTGCTTTCCACAATGGTTGAACTAGCTTACATTTCCACGAGCAGTGTAGGAGGGTTCCCCTTTCTCCACATCCTCACCAGCATTTGTTGTTAGTCTTTTTGATACTGGCCATCCTAACTGGTGTGAGGCGATATTTCATTATGTTTTTAATTTGCATTTCTCTGATGATTAGTGATGTGGAGCATCTTTTCATGTGCCTTTTGGCCATATGAATTTCTTCTTTGGAGAATTGTCTCTTCAGATCCTCTGCCCATTTTTTAATCGGGTTATTTGCTCTTTGGGTGTTGAGGTGTGTAAGTTCTTTATATATTTTGGTTGTTAACCCCTTGTCAGATATGTCATTTATAAACATATTCTCCCATATTGTAGAATACCTTTTTGTTCTGTTCATGGTGTCCTTTGCTGTACAGAGCTTTTTAGTTTGATGTAGTCCCATGTGTTCATTTTTGCTTTTTTTCCCCTTGCTTGAGGGGATGCATTCAGAAAAAATTTGCTCATGTTTATATTCAGGAGATTTTTGCCTATGTTGTCTTCTAAGAGTTTTATGGTTTCATGACTTACACTCAGTTCTTTAATCCATTTCAAGTTTATTTTTGTGTACGGGGTTAGACAATAATCCAGTTTCATTCTCTTGCATGTAGCTGTCCAGTATTGCCCACACCAGTTGTTGAAGAGGCTGTCATTTCCCCATTGTATGTCCACGGCTCCTATATCATACATTAATTCACCAATATGGTTGGGTTTATATCTGGGCTCTCTAGTCTGTTCCATTGGTCTATTGGTCTGTTCTTGTGCCAGTACCAAATTCTCTTGATTACTGTGGCTTTGCAGTAGAGCTTGAAGTCAGGCAGAATAATCCCCCCAGCTTTATTCTTCCTACTCAGGATTGCTTTGGCTATTCAGGGTCTGTTGTGGTCCCATATGAATTTTGGAACTATTTGCTCTAGTTGGTTGAAAAATGCTGTTGGTGTTTTGATAGGGATTGCACAGAATCTGTAGATTGCTTTAGGCAGGATGGTCATTTTGACAATGTTAATTCCTCCTATGCATGAGCATGGGATGTGTTTCCATTTACTAGTGTCCTCTATAATTTCTGTTAGAAGTGTCTTGTAGTTTTCAGAATATAGGTCTTTCACTTCCTTGGTTAGGTTTATTCCTAGGTATTTTATTCTTTTTGATGCAATTGTGAATGGAATTGTTTTCCTGATTTCTCTTTCTGCTAGTTCATCATTAGTGCATAGGAATGCCACAGATTCCTGTGTATTAATTTTGTATCCTGCAACATTACTGAATTCAGATATTAGATCTAGTACTTTTGGAGTGGATTCTTTAGGGTTTTTTATGTACAATATCATGTCATCTGCAAACAGTGACAGTTTACCTTCTTTACCAATATGGATGCCTTTTATTTCTTTGTGTTGTCTGATTGCCATAGCAATGACCTCCAGAACTATGTTGAATAAAAGTGGGGAGAGTGGGCATCCTTGTCTTGTTTCCGATCTTTAAGGAAAAGCTTTCAGCTTCTCACTGTTAAGTATGATGTTGGCTGTGGGTCTGTCATATAGGGCCTTTATTATGTTGAGGTACTTGCCCTCTATACCCATTTTGCTGAAAATTTTTATCATGAATGGATGTTGAATTTTGTCGAATGCTTTTTCAACATCTATGGAGATGATCATGTGGTTTTTGTCCTTTTTTGTTGATATGGTGGATGATGTTGATGGATTTTCGAATGTTGTACCATCCTTGCATCCCTGGAATGAATCCTACTTGATCATGATGGATGTATCTTTTTGATGTATTTTTGAATTTGGTTTGCTAATGTTTTGTTGAGTATTTTTGCATCTATGTTCATCAGGTATATTGGTCTGTAATTTTCTTTTTTTGTGGTGTCTTTGCATTATTTTCGTATTAAGGTGATTCTGGCCTCATAGAATGAGTTTGGGAGTATTCCCTCTTCTCTATTTTTTGGAAAACTTTAAGGAGAATGGGTATTTGGTCTTCACTATATGTTTGATAAAATTCAGCAGTGGCGAAGCCATCTGGTCCAGAGGTTTTGTTCTAGGGTAGTTTTTTGATTACCAATTCAATTTCATTGCTAGTAATTGCTCTGTTCAGATTTTCTGTTTCTTTCTGGGTCAGCCTTGGAAGTTTGTAGTTTTCTAGAAAGTTGTCCATTTCTTCTAGGTTATCCAGTTTGTTAGCATATAATTTTTCATAGTATTCTCTAATAATTCTTTGTATTTCTGTGGTATCTGTAGTGATTTTTCTATTCTCATTTCTGATTCTGCTTATGGGTGTAGACTCTCTTTTTTTCTTGGTAAGTCTGGCTAGGGGTTTATCTATTTTGTTTATTTTCTCAAAGAACCAGCTCCTGCTTTCATTGAGTCTTTCTATTGGTTTATTCTTCTCGATTTTATTTATTTCTACTCTAATCTTTATTATGTCCCTCCTTCTACTGACTTTGGGCCTCATTTGTTCTTCTTTTTCTAGTTTCATTAATTGTGAGTTTAGACTCTTCATATGGGATTGTTCTTCTTTCCTGAGGTAGACCTATATTGCAATATACTTCCCTCTAGCATGGCCTTTGCTGTGTCCCATAGATTTTGTGGTGTTGAATTATTGCTGTCATTTGTCTCAATATATTGCTTGATCTCTGTTTTTGTTTTGTCATTGATCCATTGGTTATTTAGGAGCATGTTGTTAATCCTTCATGTGTTTGTGGGCTTTTTTATTTTCTTTGCATAATTTATTTCTAGTTTCACACCTTTGTGGTCTGAGAAGCTGGTTGGTACAATTTAAATCTTTCTTAATTTACCGAGGCTCTGTCTGTGGCCCAGTATATGATCTATTCTTGAAAATGTTCCATGTGCACTTAAGAATGTGTATCCTGCTGCTTTTGGGTGGAGAGTTCTGTAGATGTCTGTTAGGCCCATCTGTTCTAATGTGTTGTTCAATGCCTGTGTCTCCTTACTTATTTTCTGTCTGGTTGATCTGTCCTTCACAGTGAGTGGAGTGTTGAAGTCTCCTAGAATGAATGCATTGCATTCTATTTCCCCTTTTAATTCTGTTAGTATTTGTTTCACATATGTAAATGGTCCTGTGTTGGTTGCATAGATATTTGTAATGGTTATATCCCCTTGTTGGATTAACCCCTTTATCATTATGTAATGTCCTCCTTTGTCTCTTGTGACTTACCTTGTTTTAAAGTCTATTTTGTCTGATACAAGCACTGCAACACCTGCTTTTTTCTCCCTATTAGTTGCATGAAATATGTTTTTCCATACCTTCACTTTTAGTCTGTTTATGTCTTTGGGTTTAAAGTGAGTCTCTTGTAGGCAGCATATAGATGGTCTTGTTTTTTTATCCATTCAGTGACTCTATGTCTTTTGATTAGTGCATTCACACCATTTACACTTAGGATGATTATTGATAGGTATGTACTTATTGCCATTGCAGGCTTTAGATTCGTGGTTACCAAAGGTTCAAGGATAACTTAAGAGTCTAACTTAACTCACTTAGTATGCTATTACAAACCCAATCTAAAGGTTCTTTTTTTTCCCCTCCTTTTTTTCTCCTCCATTCTTTATATATTAGGTATCATATTCTGTACTCTTTGCCTATCCCTTTTTATTACCTCTGGTGACATCTATTTAACCTTAGGAACACTTCCATCTATAGCAGTTCTACCAAAATACACTGGAGAGATGGTTTGTGGGAGGTAAATTCTCTCACCTTCTGCTTATCTGGAAATTGGTTAATCCCTCTTCAAATTTAAATGATAATCTTGCCAGGTAAAGTATTTTTGTTTTGAGGCCCTTCTGCTTCATTGCATTAAATATGTCATGCCACTCCCTTCTGGCCTGTAAGGTTTCTGTTGAGAAGTCTGATGATAGCCTGATGGGCTTTCCTTTGTATGTGATATTATTTCTCTCTCTGGCTGCTTTTAATAGTCTGTCTTTATCCTTGATCTTTGCCATTTTAATTACTGTATGTCTTGGTGTTGTCCTCCTTTGGTCCCTTGTGTTGGGAGACCTGTGCACCTCCATGGCCTGAGAGACTATCTCCTTCTCCAGATTGGGGAAGTTTTCAGCAATTACTTCCTCAAAGACACTTTCTATCCCTTTTTCTCTCTCTTCTTCTTCTGGTACCCCTATAATATGAATATTGTTTTGTTTGGATTGGTCACACAGTTCTCTCAGTATTCTGTCATTCCTAGAGATCCTTTTTTCTCTCTGTGCCTCAGCTTCTTTGTATTCCTCTTCTCCAATTTCTATTTCATTTATCATCTCCTCCACTGTATCTAATCTGCTTTTAATACCCTCCATTGTGTTCCTCAATGACTGGATCTCTGTCCTAAATTCATTCCTGAGTTCTTGAATATCTCTCTGTACCTCCAGGAGCATGTTTATTATTTTTATTTTGAAATCTCTTTCTGGAAGATTTATTAGTTCAGTCTCACTCACCTCTTTTTCTGGTGTTGAGAGTTTGCTTTGAACCAGGTTCCTTTGACATTTCATATTTGTATGTGGCACCCTCTAGTGCCCAGAAGCTCTACTCTCTGGAGCTGCTCAGGCCCTGGAGTGATGTTGGGCATCACAGGGGAGTGGTGCTGCTGCCTGGGGAGAGGAAAGAGCTGTTTCCTGCTTCCCGGCTGCTATCCTGTCTCCACTACCAGAACCAGTGTGCCTAGCACACAGGTATAAGCCTCTATGCTTTATGTTTACAGCTGCTGTAGGCATGGCTTCCCTCTGGCTGGCCTGATGCCAGGGCAGGGTTTGCCAGTTTGAGAGCCAGGTGTTGGCTGGGCGGAAGGCTCAGCAGGCTGCGCATCACAGTGGGGGGCCTTGGAGCTAATTAGACAGCCAGGGGGATGGAGCGCCTGAAGACTGTGAAAGTTCCCAACCTGCTGGGCAGAGTGCACCCAGACAATTTTGTTTACCTGTCGTTTCTCCTGAGCAGTAAGCCCTGTGTAATCTTTGCCTCTTTAGCAGCCCTCTCACTTTTAGGAAGTCTTTCAGACTGCCCACCCAGATCAGCCAAATATAGATCCCTGTTTTCCACAAGCAACTGGAATCTCAGTCTCTCCAGGTATTCCACCTGTCTTAGCTTCCCAACCTCACTAGTCACCAGTGCATCATGCAATGTAGGTTCATGCTCCCAGAGAAGATCTCCAGGGCTAGGTATTCAGCAGTCCCAGGCTTCCACTCCCTCCCCGCTATGTTTCTCTTCCTCCCACTGGTGAGCTGGGGTGGAGGAAGGGCTTGGATCCCGCCGGGTCATGGCTTTGGTACGTTACCCTCTTCCATAAGGTCTGTTCTTTCCTCCAGGTGTATACCCTCTGGCGTGGCCTTCTTTCCTGTTGCTCTTTCAGGATTAGTTGTATTAATTACATTTTCATATTATATGTGGTTTTAGGAGGAGGTCCCTGTCTCATCTCTCATGCCGCCATCTTTAATCCCTCCCTATGAATCCTTTTTTAAGGACTGACTCTAAGGTTCAGCATTTTGATCACGTTCAGGAGACTGTTCAGATCATCATTCTAGCTGTGTCAATTAAATGGCACAAATGATGAATAGGTTAGGCCCTGCAAGATTCACATAATATAATGCACATAATCTAGCTATCATAGGAGACAATACCTTTTCTTTACTTGTCCCTGCTGGCTTCAGAGTGCCTCTGAGAACTGAAGAGAAATGTGGGTTTTGCCAAAAGCTCAGAGACCCTGGGATAAATCACAAGGCTGCTGAATGCGTCGCCATATAGGTTGTCTCCTGGGGCCAATGGCTGTGGTCACCCTGCTGGCCCCTTTCACATCATCAGTCATGGATTGTTTTATCAGAAAGCTTTGCCACTGGACTTGCATGTCATATAGCAATATGCTCTCACTAACCAGATTCAAAGAACCAGAAAGTTCAAATAACCAGAAATGTTTTGACCACCAAAAAGAAGGCAGAGTTGGCAGGGGAGAAGGAGAAATGAAATGAATAAACTAAATTAATCTACAAGACCAAACAACCATAACTAGTTTGATAATGAGCATGTATTTGCAATACTTAGTATTTGCAACATCTGAAAGTGCTTTATGAATTATCAAAGAAACAGTAAAGGCAATTTAGTTCTAGTTTTAATTACATCACATTATCTTCTAACTCTTGGAATTTGACTCAGTTATATGTTAGTCTTCATCTGCAGGTTTTTCTAAGTCCTTTAATTTCTTTATTAGAACATGGTAATATTATAGAATCTGCAGGGATTTGGTGACCATGACTGTGCAGCCTTTTAACCCAGAAATTTGAAATATGTAGTATTATTGGTATAAATTCAGTACTGAGTAAGCTGGTTAATGCTTAAACCAGAAAATTCAGTTAAGTAGAATACCTAATTCCCTGACATTTCTGGAATAATCAGTTTATGGGTTTCTGGGTGCACTCTTAAACATATTGACTTGAGTTCAACTGTATTTTTGTTCTATCTTAGTTTCCTAGGATTGCTGTTAACAGAGCATCATAAACTGGGTGACATGAAACAACAGAAATTTATTCTCTCCCAATGCAGGAGACTAGAATTCTGAAATCAAGATGTTGATAGGGCTATGTTTCCTCTGAGGGCTCAAGGAAAGAATCCTTCCACCTCTTCTAGCTTCTGGTGGTTGTCAGTAATCCTCAGCATTTCTTGGCTCATAGACACATCATTCCAATCTCTGACCTTGGTGTCTTATGAGGTTCTCACTATGTGTCTCTGTCTCTGTATCTTCTCATCTTTTTATAAAGACACTAGTTATATTAGATTAAGGGCACACCCTACTCCAGGATGACCACATATCTACCTAACTGCTTGCATCTGCAATAACCCTATTTCCAAATAAGATCACATTCTGAGGTACCAGGGATTAGGACTTGTGGTGAAAATGGGAGTTTCTGACCAGGATTCCTGCCTGGCCTTAATAATGCCCATTGCGTACATAATAAGAGCCTGTTTGCACATTTATGGGACAGGGCCGCTGGTCAGTCATAGGAGCACCAGCCCTGAGGAAGGGTAGAGAGGAAACACCCATTCTCTCCTCCCCTCAGTTCCTAGTATGTCATTTGTTGGGCATCTGCCAGTTGCCAGAGACCCTCCCACAGAGTTTCTCCCAGTGCTAGGGGTGGGGAAGCAGAGAGGAGAGGACTGCCAGGAGAACAGAGAGGGCCGCTAGGGAGAGCAGGGAGTGAGGAGAGACTGAGACCTACTGCCATGAGAATAAACCCCCTTTAAGCCCTCAACTTCTTGCCCTTGCCTTTATTCGGTCTCACTGAATTCATAGGGATTTTGCCCAGGGCCAGGAACCCCTTCCTGCTGGACCAACAGGACTTCAATATATCTTTTGAGGGACACAATTCAACCCATATTTCCCCAACAGCATGTACCATAATTTAGTCCCAAGGAACACCTATCCATCCATAAAGTGAAGGAAAAAAATTACTTTTCATTTAATGGTCAGCTGATACATCGCAGGAGAATGGGATAGCATTGGGATTGGCTCTGGACTTTCCACAGCAGCAAACACTTCCCACACTCTTGAATTCTTCCCAGTCTGGGTTTAGGCTGGGAAGCAGCATGCACAATGCCAGGCCTCCCAAAGACGACCTCAGAAGAGGAAGAATACACAGAGTTCTTGACGGCAGCAGCCAGCTTGAGCAACTTTAGCGTTGGAATCACTACCATGACAAGAATAATGCATGTCAGGGGCTCCCAAACGTCCAGCTCTGCTCTACGGCCTATGCAAACACCCAGCTACTACAGATATTATTTATGGAGAAATCAATGCCAAGTGACAAATCCAGACTTCCCTTTGCTTCAAGAGGTCACCTTTTATCATCTTTGGCTAGAGTTGCTATTAAGTATAACAAAGCTTTCAAACCCAGCCCCTTCAACATTTTCCTTGTCTATAATCAAACTAGCAAAATCTATAAAATACAGGAAGAAGAAAAGATGAGAATTTAACAGTTAGATGGATCTTATTAAGACATAAACATAAAACTAAGTTAAAAAAGCAAGTCTATCATTACTATGTGCCTCATATAATACCATTGTGTCAATGTAGAGGAAAACTTACCTAAAACAGTACTAATATCATTTATGAGTATATACGTATAAAGGGAAAAAAGGAAGAAAGAAAAACTTATTTGAAATTAAGGCTGACTTTAGAAAAAATTGTAACTGGTAGTGAAGTTTTAAATCAATGGTACAGGCTTTTTATATAATCATTTTAGATAAGAAGTAGTATTGGTTTTACTAAAATGTTCCTTAATTTATTTGGCATCAAATGGGTCCAAGGGAGAGAAAGAGTCATATGTAGGATTAAGAATACCAAGTGTTGAATTTGTTTAATAAAAATGAAAAACATTCTTATAAAGACATCTATAACATACAGTATATGCATAAATCAGGCTAGTTTCCTGGTCATATGTTTTGGGAACAAAGGCAGAAAACCTCAGTCTCTCATGCTGCAGCCTCTAGTCCTATCCTACCTGCAATAACTGCACCCATCTGATCCCCTAGCATTTACCTTGCACACCTGCATCCCAGGAGATAACCTTCCAACTCAAGCCTGCCAGCTTTCCAGATGTCTGTTATTTTCTATTTTGCTGCTAGTTTCCCCAGATCCCCTATCACTATTCAAATTACCGTAATATACAAACTTTGAAGATGGTCTCTGAAAAGAAATATCTCACTCTTAGAGCTGTTAAAAAGAGCCCAGTTTCACAATCTGTATTTCACTAGATATTTATTTTCAAAATCATTTGATGGATAAACCATCTTTATAATGTTTTGGTTTCTCATTCAAAAACTTTGAAACTGCACGCAATGAAAATCCAGTGGTAAAATAATAAAAGCCAACAATCACCTGTCTTAAAAATGCTATTTTCACAAAGCTAAATTTACCAGCTATCTCCCAATGTTTTCCATGGGGAGCAAAGGCAGAACAACTCTGTCCATCGTAGCATCCAGGGGAGCTAAACTCTTAGCAAATTAAGCACTATGAGACAAGAAAGAAGGAAAAGTTGGGACAGCTTCCCCAACAAGTCTTTTAACAACATACCGCTTATTTCTCCTTTCCCCTGAAGGTGGATTCTGGGTACTTGAAACATCGCAGCATAACAACACATAAAAATTTCGGTATTGGGGCTTAATTCAAGATTTTATAGACCCAGGGTCTAATTCAACAAAATAATTTCTGCATTAATTTAAGGACTTTTCCCTTTGTTATGGATTGAAGAAGGCTCACAATCATCAACCACAAACTATTACCCAGCACCCCTAGGCTTCCAAAACACTGTGGTCGGCACATGGCAAGATAAGAAAGTTGCAGCCGATGACCTGAGTCAGCTTATTTAAAAAATAGGCTCAAAAAGCTTACCAAAGCATTATCATAAGCAAAGGAGAACCAATATTGCCACATAAACAGGATAGGAATAGTAGAGTATTAATCTCGATGAACTGGAACGGGCTGTCGTAACTATTGTACATTGTATTCCAAGGAACATGAAGCGGTTTTTTTCCCTTCTTACTGTTCCAGTATGGTTGCTAGCCTGTGGCTGGACTGAGTTTTGTTGACTGGCTTGCTTAATTCTGTTCCAACCCCCTTGTGGATTACAGAGACTTGAAAGCAACAAGCTCTATTTTCCAGAGTCTTTTACAACTAAAATCGTGGATGACATTTTGATTTTGCATAACAGATGCACTCATCCAACATTTGGACTTGGAGCCAAGTTATGTAGGAAGAGAGACCAGGTGTGAGAAATTCATTTTGTGGATGCAGATCGTAAGTAAGGTGGCCTTGTTCCAGAGCCAGCAGTCGAGGCTGTGGTTTCCTGACTTAGCAGATAGGCTTCCCTAGCACAGCAGAGAGAGAGGCCCCCAAGCCAGTTAGAGGTAGTGGCCCACTCCAAAAGCAGTGAAAGGGGAAGTGCCCCAAGACCCAGTTTTGTGGTGTGCTTTGTTGGACCTGGCAGTCCAGCTCATAGTCTATCTCTTTAGCCCTTCCAGTGATAGTGCCACTTAATACCCCTTACTATTCCCTTTCTGCTTAGGCCAAGTATAACTGATTCTGTCTCTGTAAGTGATCTCCACTAAATACAGTACACATTCACTTCCCTGCCTTCATAGATACAGTTTAATAAATGGACTTGCTGGATAAGTGTCTTAAAATTCTTCAAAATCACTGTTAAGAAAATAAGAGTTTTGTTCAAATGAAGTTAATAAATGACAAATCACCTTGAACTTCCAGGAGTGACTTAACTTCATTTAAACAAAAATCTATCACACTCTCATAACAAGTAAAATATTGTAGGTGTAGAGGAATAAGGAAACCAAGTCAAGAGAATACAGAAAGCATAACCTATGATTAAGTCAATAAATATGCCTGTGCGTTGATAGTGGGTTCACTATTTCCATAGTTGCTGAAGAGACTCCAGCAACTGTTCAGGAAAAGACAATGTGAGCCTGGAATGGGGTGGTAAGAAGAGTCAGAGGGTAGAGCAAAGATGGTGTCAGAGTTCAGATTCCCTGAGAAGCAAAACTTGAGATGACAGGCTCCGCCAAAAAAAACTGTTAAAAATAATAAACAACTCTAGCAAAGTTGTAGGATATAAAATTAGCACTCAGAAATAAATTGCACTTCTATACACTAACAATGAAAACTCGAAAAGGAAATTAAGAAAACAATACACATATAAAACAATAAAATCTGCTAAGAATTATTTAAATTGATAAGAAAGTCCACTAAAGTGTTTGCACACAAGGTAAATATAAAGAAATTAATAGTTTTCATACCCCAAAGTAGCAGAAGAGAACAGATACTTGAAAAACAAATCACATTCACAGGAGCAATAAAAACATAAAATACTCGTTATTTAATATGCAGAATCCTATGACAAAAATATAAACTTTTACTAAGACATATAAAGACAAACTTAAATATATAGAATAGTGCCATACTCCCAGCTGTCATGACAGAATATTATAAATATGTCAATTCTTCCTAAAATGACTTAGAGATTTAATGCAATTCCAATCAAATTCCATTTTTTAATTTTAACATAATTTATCCCAAAAATGTGTGTTGTGATGCCAGCTTTCACTCTAAACATCTTCATAATTCAAATAAGATAACAATACTGAAGGTATGGCCAATGACGGCATCCATGGGACCAGGGGAGTATCCTGAGCTTCTGAAGAGCACAAGTGTTCCAGAATCAGGAACTGTGTTCACACCATTCCCTCTTGCCCCAAGAAAGGCTACTGCCCTTCAGTGTGTATTTCCTCTTCTGTGAAACACAGTCATCTGGTGATTACTTAACCAACATTTTCCCCCTCTCAGCTAGTTGAAATTTAGTAGTTATGTCTACCTGAGTCTTTGCCTACTTACCTACTGATTGCAGGCCCAGTGGAATATTCTACAAGAGTCCAGATGCTGCACATGCTGTAGATCATGAGATGCCAACAGCACACAAAGGGAAGATGGCCGATGGCTTGAACCATCGATTGCAGCATCAAGCTGACTGTCACATTGCCCTACCCAGCCCCATTAGTACACACTGTGGAAGAGCTTGTCTAATGCTCGGCCGCTCTGGGAGATTCCTGAGCATTCTGTAAATCTCCATAACAGACTCACACAGAGACAGGATCAGATTATCATGTGGGTCCCATGCAGCCCACTAGTTGCACCAGAGTTCTAACTCTCCCAAGTAATTGGTTCTTGCCTTCCTTTTATTTTCCTAGGATTCCAATGGGCTACATTCCCTGGAAGAAGGTGCTGGTCCTGGAAATGAAGTCATTCAGAGGTTTCGAGCCCCTCCATCTGTGACTCTCAGAATCCAGGACATAGTTCTTAATCTCCCTGGTCAAAGCCAGGTTGTGGACAAGTCTGGCATTCTGGCTAGCAGGAAGCAGGGCTGAGAAAGGAGCTGGAAGCTGCACATTTTCAAATGGCATTAAGAACGTGGTCACAGGCACACACCTAGTCCCAGGGGGATCTGGGAGTAGAGATCTAGTAGCTGGGAACAAGAGGGAAATGGATTCAGGGGGCAACAAGCTGCCTTCCATAGCCCCCTTCTCCATCTCTGCCTGGAGCAGAGCATGAAAGGGCACGGGCTTACACACTGAGAACCAGGGAAGGGGTTTCCACTTCATTACCAGCACACGGCGTGCCCTTTTTAAAAAGCACTTCCCGGTTGAAAGCATTGGCCTGTCATAATGTCCTGCTGTCTCGGATGCATTGCTAAGTGGGGACTCCAACTAGATGAAGGAGAATGTACTCACAAAATCTCAGGCATTTGGGGAAGGCTCTCTACCCAATACACAAGTCTTTAAAATAAGCACCTCGGTGGTAACTGGCCCATAAAAGCTGTTTTAGAAATTGTCAAGTGGCATTTGATTGCATGTAACGATTTCAAATTTAGCCAAGTCCCTTCTGGGTTTGGCTAAGTAACTTCTCCCTCATGCTTTTCATATTTTACTGATGTTCAAATCCCATTGCTAGGGAAAGGGCTTGTCAATTTTCCCAATCAAGTCCAGAATGGCCTGCTAAATGTATTTTTCTCTGGCTTTGTGTTCTACATTTATCGGAGTTTGACGGGGTTAAACCCAAGGCCATCTTACAGCCCCTCTTTTAGTGAAAATGAGTCATACTTATTTCTAACTAAGACCCCCCCTGGGGGAAAGGGAGAGAGCAAAGTAACTGGTTTACTTAAGTATGGGAGCAACAAATGTAATATTCTTCCTCAGGTTTTGTCAGTCCTTTCCCAAAGCCTTAGTATATTCCTCAAAATAATCACACTTGACTAAGATGTACAGCAACAGCAGAAAAAGCGACGTTGTTCAAAATCAGTCTTTTGACTAAAAAAAGTAATCATCTCATTAGTCACATAGGTCAGACTAATCCAAACAGTTGCATTTCATATGAAGATTAGCCTAAATGGAACCTGGAATTAATTCTAACATGGGTGAGCATTCCAAATGACAAAGCAGCCCTGCCTTAGGTAGCTGAAGTCTCTGAGCTGCTGATTATAAATCTGTGTTGGATAACACCTTAAAATGGATAAAGCCTCATAAACAGAGAACCCATTGATAGTTGTTAATCCAAAGAGGCTTCTTTGTGGCTGCTTTTGCATAAACCACACAAAACTTCTGTTCACTTTTACTAAAGAATGAGATGAACATAAGTTGAAGAGCATAGCAAAGAGTAGCTGTAGACAGTTATTTCTAAGGGATAAATCTCTTTTTAAAAAATCAGATTGAATAGAACCTCACCCCCCCTGTTTTAAGAGAAATCTGCTGCATCCGTGGATGTTTTAATGCCCTTGTCTAGCTTGGATTAGCACATAGTCTACAGGCACACACCTGATCATCTACAATTGCTCTCTTACAACACTAAACTATGTTTTCTACCTTTATCTTGCATCTACCTACCACTTCAGCATTTTATTAAAAATAAAAATAATAATAATAATAAAGGGAGAAATGTGGGATCCACATATAAATCAAGTATAAAAATCAAACGAATATTCATATTTGACCTGATTGTTTATAGTTCATAATGCGTGATCAAAACCGAAAGTTTCTGTGATGACTGCCCTTGTACTATTCACCATGTAAGAACTTATTCACTATGTAAGAACTTATTCACTATGTAAGAACTTGTTCGTTATGCTTCAGAAGATTGGAGACTGACGAGAATTAGGCTTGGGGTGGATTAATGATTGTGCACTGAGCACTGACTCCCCTATACAGAATTTTATTGTTGTTAACAACCATTTGATCAATAAATATGAGAGATGCCCTCTCAAAAAAAAAATCAGATTGCTTTTTGGATTGGGAGAAAAGGATAATAAATGCTGGCAGAGCCACCAGAGGCAATTTACCTGGATCTCAGAAAGATATTTGGTAACCTTTGGTACTGTAAACTGATAAATAAAATTAAGGAATTTAAAAATCAGTGCTAAAATCCACATATGGAAATTATCCTGGCTGGAATTTGAGGTGCAATATTTTAAAGGCAATGGTATCAAATTGTCATAGTAACTGAGACAGAAAGGAATTCCTGGTACTTGCTTATTCAAGACAAGCTATCAGGTAAAACTTCTCTTCTAAACAATAAAGTTCTTTTATGAAAAGCATGTAGATTTTCCTATATAAACCTAAACATCTAATCTAAGCCTTATAATATTTTTAACTTTAATGTCTAGTCATTTCTCTTTTATAAGAGGAAATTACTCTTGCCTGTCAACTCAGTTTAGAAGTCCTTAAAATTTTTCTTGAAAACCTATTTGCAAAAAAAAAAGTGATTCCCAGGCTATAATACCCAAGGTGTAGCAATGAAGGTTTTTATGACCTGGTTCCACTGTATCTTTCAACATTAATTTCTGTCTCACCCTGCCCCAGATGCAGTAATTTCAGAATAAAGTTTTTCCTGGAATCTCTCATTATTAGTAAAGAGATACCATTTTTGTGATTGTATCTAAGATTTCAGAGTAAACTCTTTTGAAGCCCTGAACTACTTGAAAAGAATCAGCTTTGCCTGGACAGAGTTTCTACAATCCAACTATAATTTAAAGAATGCTGATCCAAATAGTAAGAAATCTAAATTTTGCCACTACATTATCTCCCAACTCCATTCATAAGATAAATCGGAACCTGGCTGGTATAAATCTGTCGCTGGTTGGTCACCTGGACCAGCTACATAACTTGTGGGGCCCGGTGCAAATGAAAATGCGGGGCGACTTCTTCAGAAATTAAGAATTTCAAGATAGTAACAGCAGAGCATTAAACGAAGCATAAAGCCCTTATAATCATGAGCCCTGTGCAACCGTGCGGGCTGCACAGCCAGGAAGGCAGCTTCGCTTCTCACCGCTAAACTCCTGTTTCCTTGGAAACGGCTTGGAGCCCCAAGGTTGAAAATCAGCCCTACGTGTCTTCTGAAGTAAGAAATAAGAATGTAAACATGTTTGAGAAGGACTTAAATGAATAATCAAATGACCTGGAAAAGCCAGTGTTTCAGTTAAGAGTGTCTGGGAACCCGCTGATCATTGTTGATTCAAACAGGGATGTATTTATTTCAGGTACCAAGAACTCTAAAGTAGGGATACAGGGCCGGTTCAGCAACTCATAAATGACAGGGAAAACTAGGCTCCTTCTGTCTCTCCCATTCTTAGCAACGGGGCTGACATCCCTAACCAGCATCAGTGTTCCAAGCACAGCAGATTCTGCTTACATCTTTTTAGCCAGAACTAAGTCATGTTTCCAATATTGGGTAGAAAGGAGGCTGGAGATGAGTTCTTAGCCTTCCAGTCTCCATGGTTAAAGACTGTAAGTTAAGAGAAATTAGAATAGGTGATGAATAGTTTAGAACACACAGGTTGGAATAGAAATAGGCTGGAATACAGTATCTATCAAGCCACTTAGGTGTTTCTCCAGAGCAGGGCTTCTCAAATTCAATGTGCATATGAATCATCTGGGGATTTTGTTAAAATGTAGACTCAAAATGAGTAGACCTGGGGTCAGACCTGAGAGTCTGCATTTCCCAAGTGATGCTGATGCCTTTGGTCTGTGCACCACACCTTGAGCATTGAGTCCCTAGAACACCAAGAGCCAGGAGAGACAAAATGAGATTAAAAAGAAATGATAAACCTAAAGTAAAGGAATAGGTACTGATATACATCCATAGGAAAAAGGAAACTCAGCTCTCCGTAACTGAGGAAAGTGCCTTTGTCAAGAGAAGAGCAATATAGAAACTTCCTAACGAGAACGCCCAGATGAACTTGCCAATCAAAGGGACGCTTTGCTCTTGGTAGGGTACTTGCACCTTGAAGCCAATAATGGGACATTTATGAAAGATTCAGTTCTTTGATGGCCTTGATAGTTTGGAAAAGATAGCTCTGTCTGCTTGAGTGAATTCATTAAGTGCAAAGAATTTCAAAGTCTGAGTCCATAAGAAGGGGGCATAAAAATGAGTGAAAATGGGAAAAGCTGGAAGGTAGAAGTTACGATCTAAGCTGGAATTGTCCCAGTAATTATCTTAAGAGCATAGAATTTTCTCTTGGACTCGAATGAACAGGCTTCTTTCAGAGAAGAAGAGTGTTTGGGGGTTTTTTGTTTTGTTACTTTCAGCTGATGATGTCACATAGTTACCCACAGCCATCCAGGATGGTGTGTCAATTAGCATTCCTTATCTGCAAGCAATAGAAACCAAGTCAGGCTGACTTAAACACAAGTCAATTTATTGGATGACTATTGGCACTTACAGAAATGATAGGCTTGGGAATTAACAGGAACCAAGGGAACACAAGAGGATCAGGAGACAAAAACCACAGCCACAGTCTTAGATCAAAGTCTGTTTAGCACACCATTGTTTCCTGCCCTTAGGTCAAAGTTCCAGGCCAGAACTTCCAATCAGCCAAGCCTCAGTTACATACTTACATCTTGGTGTGGCCTCTTGGCTTCTGTAAAATGTCATTGGCACCTGGAATTGTTCTCCCACCAAGACCACACTCTACAAAAAAAGTAACTCCCCAAAAAGAAATCCAAATGATACCATAAAGGTGAAATGGATTCTTGGCAATGAAAAACAATAAACAAATGCTCACTATTGATGGAAAATACTGTTTCTTTCAAGTACAGGCTCCAACTGACTGATGGTGGCTGCCTGGAGTATACCTTGAGAAAGTTTCTGAAACCACATCCAAGCATAATGGGAAAAGTTTTATAGCTCCGGGAGGATGGGGGTTCCCAGCCTGGAACAAGTTCTCTATGAATTTGAAGAGAATGAAGGAAAACAAGGGAGAGCGGCTGGAAATGAAAGCGTTTATTCTCATGGCTCAGTCTCTCCTCGCTCCAAACCCTGGCTGCTCTGCTGTCCCTCTCCACTCACACTCGGCCTTGCTACCACACTGGGCAGAACTCTGTGGAAAGGTCGCCGGTGACTGGCCAGGCATCTGACCAGTTATGTACCAGAAAAGGAGGGGAGGAGAGAATGGGTGCTTCCTCTCCACCCCCACCCTGGACTGGTGATCCCGTGACTGCAAACATGCTCTTATTATATACACAGTGGGTGCTATTAAAGCCAGGCAGGTATTCTGGTCAGAAAGTTCCACTTTCCCCCACAAGGTGCCATGCTTGATTAGTACAGTTGGCCATTGCCACAGGAAGTAAAAGAAGTAAAATATGTGCCAGCTGTTTACCACTTTTTACATAGCATAAATCTGCCTTCTCCGTAAAAGCTTTCACTTACCCTTCCTGCTAGAAGTAAACCCTCCCTCTTTGGCTCAAATTATTTTGCATCCCTGAATAGCTGAGAAATCATAAACAACAATCTGAACCCCTCTGCCTCCATTTTTTCACTGGTTAATGGAATATTAATACCCAAATCATAGGGTAGTTTTGAGTGTTATATACACTAAAATAAGGCAAATATTTTGCATAATGTCTGGCAAAAAGTCAGCACTCAATAAATGTTAGTATGCCCCAATATCTCTATGACCTCTTTATGGCTGACCATACATTTTTCTTTGGGTCATGGCTATTTGTATTTAAGTCTCAGAGGTGGAATGAAGGGATACTAGACTTTGAAACCATTAGGGTCCTGCTCATAAAATTCCACTCACTAGCTGTGTGGTCTTGTCCTAGTTATCACTATACTTCCACTACCCAGTACAGTACATATCACTTAGACCCAGAGCTCAAGGAACAATCATTGAACAAGTAAGAAAGTTAACTCTCTGAGCCTCAGATCTCTCAGCTATAAATTGGGACTGTACCTGGCTCACTGTATCAGGATGTTTCAAACCAAAAACATGTAAATATTGCCTGGTACAATCTTTAATCCCATATGTGGGGTTCCATAAATGTCAGTTTCCTTCCTTTCTCAAAAACTGGTATTTTCTATGAACAAAAAAGGTGCCCTGGAGTGTGATTCATTTCATATACTTAGATTAAACCAAGGAGCAACTGTATTCAATTAGATTTGAACACTTGCTTTAAAAACATAGATACATGAGCCACAAAAAATTCACTTCAATTATAAATGAAGATAATTGAAACATATATTTTTATAAGGAATAAAAAGCCAGACAAAAAAATCCTTTCTTTGCTCCTGTACCTTTGTTATTCCAAGAGGCATTAAACTGACACACGCCCAGAAAATGGTTTTGATGGACTTCAGAGGAATAGGAACAAAAGGACCCTATTCAAGTTAATGCTCACTATTATTTTTAGCTCTGAAACTGAAATAGATAACACTGAAAACTGCTTAATTCTGCAAGCTATTAAAGAATGGTCATTGTAAAAACAAATTTATATTTACTTTAAGATACACTTAAAAAATATCACTGTATTATCTTGAAATTCAATGTGGGCTCCTTTCCCAATAGGACCCGAATAACTAGAGCAAGCAATTTTCTACCAATCTGTATTTCTGTACAAACATAGGCTCATGAAAGAACGGCTTGGGAACTTGGTCTGCTCCACAATAAAAAATAAAAGCTGCTCTTTTCATTTAAAAATCTTTCAGTTGCCTTTTGCTTCATTCCTTTCTATCTTGCAGATGGTTTCTTTTCTTCCTTGATTGTTTTCCATTTCACTGATGGAAGAGGAAACCAACTGCATAATTCTTATGGCAGATCTATACCCTGTTGACGACACAGTTATCTTAATTTTCCAGTTGTGGGGGTGAGCTACATTAGGCAGGAATGCTGTGGTTTTTGTCCTCTCTAAAGCATATTGACAGAAATTGAGCCATAGCAAAACATCTGTGTGAGTATTTGTGTTTGTGTGTTTAATATCAATGCACCTGTGTGGGCATGGACAAAACACACAGGAAACTAAAGGTTAATTTAGGTGATGATTGTTTTAACACACATTTGTCTTTACTGTTAGTTGTAACTTTAAAAACAATATAAAAATGAAGGTGAGAATGTGACATAGGCCCCCAGATGGTAATCAGAAAAGCTGGGCCTTCAGTTCTCATGTCACTGCTAACAGGCTTTGTGACTATGGTAGCCATCCTCCAAAAAGGTGTTCAGTGATCTCTTCCTTCTGGTATTCGTGCCCTTAAGTAGTCCCCTCCCATATTATATGAGGACTAGTCTGTGTGACCAATAGCATATGGCCAAAGTGATGTTTATTACTTCTGAGGCTACATCATAGAAGACACTGTGGCTTCTCTACCTAGTTCTCTTGAATCACTCACTCTGTGGGAAGCCAGTTGCTATGTTATGAGAACAGGGAAGCAGCTCTATGGAGAGGCCCACAGGGTGAGAAACAGAGGCTTCTGAGCAACAGTCCCTTCAGTGAGCAGGAAAGGAGACCCTCCTGGCCCAGTCAAGCCTTCTGATGACTGTAGTCTCGGCTGACATCTTGATTGCGACCTCATGAGAGATCCTGAGCCAGAACCACCACCTAAGTAGTTCCTATAATCCTGATCTACAGAAACTGTGACATAATAAATATCTAGTCTCTCAAGCCACTAAATTTGGGGGTAACTTATTAAATAGAAATAAGTAACTAATGCAATGACCCAGCAAGAAGAGCACTTTACGCTTCCATTTCTCAGGGATTTTTTAATTCAGTCAACAAATATTTCCTGCCTGATGTGTCAGGTATTAAAATAAGTTGGACCAAATGCTCCTTACAGAAATAACATTTGGATTTTTGTGGATAATCACAGAGTCTATCAGACTATTCTTTCAATAGAATCTGCACGTTGCCAGACCAAATGCTCACTTGAAGAGAAAGTCCAAATACTATCTGAAACCAATACCATTAATTGGCTGACCCAACAGTTCTTCCCCTATCTCTTGTTACTTTTAGACTTAGACACTGGAAACAGTAATTGGCTTTCCCAGCTTCCCCTGCCACCAGCGGTGGCCATGTAACCTAATACTGACCCATGAAACAGAAACAGAAATTCATTTAAAGGCTTTCCCAAGAAAGATTTTGCTTTCCTGATAAAATCGGCAAATATGGCTGGCACCACTCTTTCTTCCTTTTTTTCTGCCTTGAATACAGCCCAATGCCTGGAGCTGTGGCAGCCATCTTACAGCCATGAAGGAAAGGTCTAGGGAACTAAGAGACAGTGGCCTTGACAGAGTTGCCAAGCCAATGCCAGGAGCTTCCTGCTTCCAGAGATGTAGAGCTCTCTATTTAAGTTGCAAAAGTTGCACTCTCCATTACGTATAACCAAACTCAACCTTAATCAACACAATACTAGGGAAAATGATTGGTTTCAAAAGAAATAAGGGATTTCCTCCTGACAAATCTCCTTTACTCTGAATTCCATGAATTGTTCAGATATATTCTTGCTTACATCAATACCAACAAAAAAGCCTCTTTCCTGCCTTCCTAAACAACAATCATTAGTGTATTAATAATATTTAACATCTATTGAGTGTTTACCATGAAAAAAGTGCTGTTCTAAGTGTTTTAGAAGTTTTAATTCACTTAATCTTCACAATAATTCCTTGAGATCAATACTATTATTTTCTACATTTTGCAGATGAGAAAACTGAGGCACAGAGAGATTAAGGAAACTTGCAAGGTTTTATAACTAATTAAAGAGCAAGGCTGAAATTTAAACCAAGATCATTTCATTTCTATCTTCATTATTTTTTTTCCTTATCTGACATTATCACATAAAGCAATTGTGTGTGTTTTTTCCTTCACAACAACAATAATATACACACAGCAATAGTAGTATACAGCAGTATAAGAGTAGTATAACTCCTTTCAGGTTCCCGGACCTGATTCCAAAATGTGTAAGTGTGTGGGAGGGGTCTTCCCCCACACACACCACCAAGCAATTCTCAACACCAGCAGGGTGTCTGAGAACTCAACTCAATTCTGATGCTCTCTGCCCGGAGACAGCACTAGATTCCCCAGGTGAAGGGCTCTGTCCTACAAGACTGCCCTCCACCTCCGACTCCAGACGCCGCAAGCCCCAGGCAGTTACCTGTGCTTCTGACCTACCAGCTGCAGATTGGAGGTTCCCATAACCTCCCCAGGAAGTTCAATTAATTTGCTAGAGCAGCTCACAGAACTCAGGAAAACATTTACATTTGCCAATTTAATAAAGGATACCATAAAAAATACAAGTTAGCAGCCAGATGAAGAGAGACACAGGGCAAGGTCCCAAATAAAGGAGCTTCTCTCCTCCTGGAGCTTGGGGCCCGGCTCTGTGACACATGGAGGCATTCTGCTCCCCAAGCATGGAAGCTTTGTCTGACTGAGAAGCAAGATCCAAGGGAGCAGAGAGCGATCAGCTTTTCAGCTTTTCTCGGGTTCTTGTGAGGACTTCATCGCATATGGTGATTGACTAAATGATTGGCTCTAGGCTGATTCAACCTCCAGTCCCTGCCCTTGGGTGGGGGGTCCGAAAGTCTCTCATCAACATGGTAAGACACCCATTTCACCTTTGAGGCTCTGCATTCAAATTTGGTCATATTTGAATACCCATATATGTGTTTCTTATGACTGTTATGATATAACAGCAATAAACACAAGAAAAAAATGACATCCATACTGCTCCCAAATGCATAGTATCTTCCACATTTTTTTAAGCTCTTTGAATATTTCCTGTTTCTGTAACTTAAATTGTACATATAACCAGCAGGTGGAGAAGAGCTGCGTTGAGCAATAGAATAGCATATGACATATACGACTTTGGATGGAGGGAAAAATAATATTAACAGCCATCATCATCATATTGACATTTATTGAGTTTCTCCTTTACACTACGCACTACCCTAGTAAGTACTCTGTCGTCTTCATATATATAAAATATTTAGGGATATTTCCCCAAGGGTCAGTTAGGCCTGATGTTCAAATGACCACTCAAATCAATGGAGAAAAACCAAAGCCATACTCAGAGGAACCTTGGAGAAATGTATCCAAAGCCCTTTAAGGCAAAATAAAAATTAAATAGCTATGCTTTATTGAATATTTACTGTGTCAGACATTGCACTTAATGTTCTACAAGCATTATCTTTTCATCTTCACACAACTGTAAGAAGGACATCCTATCCATTAGCCTTTGGTCCCCTCTGCCTGCTCCCCTGTCAACCCACCTGCTGGGGCACGAGAGGAGGAGATATAAAGGTTGGGAGTAACTAGATAAAATCTTCAGGGACCAGCCAATATGTTCTATGCATGTGAAGTAATTGGACTTTTTGGTAGAGACAAAGGGCAAAGAACAGCAATAGCAATAGGCAGAGTAATATCCCCTTGCATTGGTTCCCCAAACCCCAATTCCTGCAGTGAGGGCCGGGTGATACCTGAACATGCAGTGAGGAACCCACACCTTGGTAAGGCCAATCTTTGATAAGGGAGCTGCTACCAAACCTGCTTTGCAGAGAAACATTATCATTACTATCCTGGAAAGCAAGTACATCCTCCCCCTGCTATAGGGAAGACACTACCTCTGTCTTCTAAGGCTTTTTATTGTACAAGTATCCTTGAAAAGATAGTCTGAAATGCACATCTGTTGATGCCTTTGCTCAGAAGATATGCAAAAATGAAAGACTCCCATGGAGATTTTTCTCCTAAAAAACAAATGATCCAGAAAAGTTTTCATAGGATCATTCCAGTGTTCCCAGGTAGGTATAAATGCAGGTATTGAGCTGCTATTTACTTAAATATTTGGAAAGCAATCACAGAATGTCCATAGCCTACTATGTCAAAAATGATTCACCTATTTTAAGAAAATACAGTGCAGAAAAATATGTATAAGTATTGAGCACTCTTCAGGCCTCACACATATATAGGCTTTTCACAAACCCCATTTATACCCACCACAATCTAAATTTAGTCATGGACATCCTATGACTGCACTCTGGACCTTTTAGTCATTAAACCATCAAGTGTGATTTCTGAGAAAAATTAAGTTATTAGTGAGTGATATTAATTATTACATTTATAAAAAATTAAATGTGTCAGCACTTTACGAATAACTATTAAGAGCTACTAAAAGAGCATGATAGACCAGGTGTAACTGATTTAGTTCAATCATCAACCTGTTAGATTAATACCTGATTACCCCTATTAGGTTCCTCTTTACATGTGAGGAAACCAGGACTCACATAGATTAAATAAACCTTCCAAGATCACACAGCACGTTTATGGAAAAACCCACACTTGTCTCACTCCACATGAAAACCTAAAATGAACGAACAGCATTCTTTTGATCACTTTTAGACATACTAAAATATTCTTGGAAACCAGGTGAGGTAGGGCAGGGAAATAGGACAAGGGTGATGCCATTGGAAAATCTACTTAGCCTGTGAGAAAAGCCCAGCTTATTCTTTAACTTAACCTTGATGCTGTTCTTCCTCTTCTACTAGCCCCTTAATTAAGTGACTCTATAACCAGGACAGGAAATAGACCTCCAAAGTGTAATGAACCTATGTGGATAAAGAATGCCGGGATCCGGACCAACACAGTCACATGAATAACCTTGTTCTTAAGACAAAACTTCAAAGGAATTATGAAACACGTGTATGCATCATGCCTTATGCTGACCCCTACCCAAAAGACCCTTTAAAATCCCAAACCCCAAACTCTTAAGCATACCTCCTCTCTGAGGTTGCCCATACTCCCCTTTCTTTGAGTGTGTACTTTTTAAATAAAGTCTCCTCACTGCTCAGCTTATTGCATTTTCTCTGTGCTCTTCCAGTGGTAAGTGTCTGTCACTTTGCTATTTCACACTATTTTTCAGACTTAAGCACAAGTCCTCACTCTGTCTCTGTTCTACTCCAGGTAAGTAGGGAGGGGCTCCTGAGAGCTCTGATTTGGGCCTGCAAGTTCCCATCGCGTGGGTGACGTGAAAGGGACTGGAGCTGTACAATCATGCTCTTCAGTAGCCTGCCTAAAAACCTCTTTTTCTTTGCCTTTGGGAAGTTCTCAGAACATCATCTCACTCCATCCAGTGCTCTGCAGCTCCGCCAAATTCTGTAGTGATAGGGGCTTAGTTCCCATGCTGTGCAGATTCAAGCAGACACTCGTTGCCAGATGATCCTGGTTTTAGGAGTTGGCAAGGGATTTGCCCTCTGCTGCCATTCCCTGCTACTCTTGCTTTAATGAATTCTTCCTTACCCACACCTGTCCAACTTGCTTTATTTATTTATGTCCGAAATTCAGGGTCAAGAACCCTCCCCCCTCCACGTTGAGGTTTCTCCTAGTGCTTCACAAAGTGTGCAGGGAGAGACCCCCCGAGATGCAGCTGCCCAGCAACACAGGGCCTTTCATAGGTACACAGTGAGAGAATTAGATTTGGGATCTGAGCCCATAAAATGATAACACTATATATTTTTTCTAAAATAACTACCATCCAGCCAGGAACTTAAGACCTCAAAATGCCTTTTCCCAAATGGAAGGGGAAAAAGTAAGCTGTGGCATTTGTAAAAGCTATTCAGTGATAAATTAACCTCTGGGCTGTCATAAAACTACTTTGGTAATTTCCTGAATGCTATGTTTGGGGTTAATAACCACCTGGGAATGATATTATAGCCCTCGGTCATTTATTTAGTGCCAGCAATAACCCAGAAAAATCCCTTCAATTATTTAAGCCACCTCACATAGTTATGAGGCAGAAAAAGAACAGGATTATTTATTAATTAATAGGAATTTCAATCCTTTGACATTTTAAACTACAGTTGTCCCTTGAACAACATGGGTTTCAACTGCGCGGGTCCACTAATGCAGGGATTTTTTTCAATAAATACATCGGAAAATTTGGGGGAGATTACAACAATTTGAAAAAGCATTTTCTTTTCTCTAGCTTACTTTATTATGTTGGGCAGGAAGATATTTCATCTACCCCTCAAGGTTCTTCTAGCTGGTCTAAGCATCACACTGACATAAGACAGATTAACAGGAGAAAAAAACAAAGTTTAATTACACATGTAGGGAGAAGCCATAGACATGGGTTCCAAAAACAGTCAGGGACAAAATTAGGTATATGTATCATCCTGAACCAAGGACCCCAAAGCAGAAGAGAAGCAATCCACAAGAATATGAAGAGAGTAAATGTTTGGTAAATGAAATATTTGATGGGCCACATGGAAACAGTGGGGCACAGAGAGAATTTTTAACAGGCCTTGTCACATTCCTCCTTGCCTATCAGCCCCAGTGTACATTATCATGTAACTCTCTAGGGCGGGAGCTCTCTTCCTGGAGCGGGTCCTCCATCTAAATTCTTTTTTATGTGGTTGTGGGGAGGAGAGAAGGTCAAAGCATCTTCCTGAGTCTTTTGGGCCTTGATGGTTTTCAGTTCAAAATGATCTGCACATCACGATGGCACATCTTGCGGAGGCCTGCCCTGGGCCCCTACAGTTATAAGAAAAGAGGATATAACACATAGAACATATAAAATATTTGTTAATTGACTGTTCATGTCATCAATAGGTAAAATTTCTGATTATCAGCAGGCTATTTGTAGTTAAGGTTTTGGGGAGTCAAAATTTATATGTGGATTTTTGACTGTGAGGGGGTCCAGACCCTTATCCTGTGTTGTTCAAGGGTCACTTTACCTTTAAATGTAGAGGAAAAAAACAGGAATTTACATTTAGAAAGGACCCCTCCATTTGTAAGGGCATCTCCCTCTCTGTACCAGGAAGAGGAGAATGACTCTAAATCACTAGAAACTCTCATAAACGGGGAAGCACCGATCTAAGTCTACCTAACAACCTTGCCCTCGTTTACTGTGCTTTGCCCAAAAACCTGGCCCTTCCCCTGGTCAACACCTTTTGTTTGGGCTGGAGATGGTGTTTAAGGTAGTGGCTTGTGCCGCTTTAGGGAGTTACTCATTTTGCCTGGGCCTCACCCATGTGCACAGGAGGTACACATGTTATTAAATGTCTGTTTGGTTTTCTCCTGTTAATCTGTCTTTTATTACAAGGCATCTCAGCCAAGAAGCTAGAAGAGTAGAGGGAAAATTATTTTTCCTCCTCTACAAAAGGATGTAATTCCCAGAGATATTAAAAAGTATTAAAAAAACTCAAAATACATCAGTCATTTTGACACACTCTTCAACGGTGTATTTTCAGCATTGGGGGGGATCTGTATTATTTTCATTCATTTTCTTCACAATTAACATAGTCTACCTGTGTAAGTCTGATGAGGACACTGCACAGGTAGCCCCGCTTGGAGAAGCCTCTCAGATTTCTCATGAACAAATCAAAGAGAAGCCCAAATCTCTCAGTTGCTTGCTGACAAGCAGTTAGGGATTCAAGAAAGGGGAGGTTGCAATAACAAGGTGAAATGAACTCAATAAACATAAATGAATAAGATAAAGCAAACTCAATAAACAGAAATTAAAGTAGGACCCTTTGTTTTCCTCTTAAAAGATACAGATAAACTCTTAACACATGTAGTCTTGAGATGTTTTACAGGAACTCAGAACCCATCAGGCAGCCCACATGCTGGCCACAGCAGGCGATCCCAGAAAGCTGCAGCCAGAAGACTGGTAACTAAGATTCCTGACATAATCCCATTAGCTCACCGCTGACCAATTGGAACTGTGTGCACGAGCTGATCCCACAATCTGCAACCCTCACTCATAAATTTGCCCTTAAAAACCCATGCTTGTAACTCAGTGGGGAGTTTGGGAATGTGTGCATTAGCTGCCCACCCTCCTTGCATGGTACCGTGCAGTAAACCTGCCTACTTTTCATTACATCCCAGTATCAGTGTTTGATTGACTGCACATCAGGTGAGTAGACCCAGGTTTGGCTTCATTTGGTAATATGAGCATGCAAATAAAGTTAAAGATTACCAGCTTTCAGCAAGTTTAACTGAGGTAGGAAAGAAAAATGGCAGGATGAAACAAAGGGCCTAAGCCGCCTTAATAAGTCGGGTATGGGAGTAACAGGCAGAATGGCCTGAGACTGATAAGCAAGATGCAGTAGGAACTGGCTGGAACTAGATCAAACCAAGATGGAGTCCAATTTGACTGGGAATAGACCTATAACATCATTAAAATCTCATTTACCTAGTAAAAATCACACCCATCAGTTCCCAGAAGAGACCTAACAAGGAAAAGCACCCTTTTAAGAATCTGCCCACGTAAATCATGACTGTTCCACCCCCTACTTTACATACTCGTTATTTTTTCAACAAAAGCGCTAACAGACCCCCAAGGAGGGGCTGCTCTGCCTATGGAGTAGCCTGCTTCACCGTGCTCTATTTCTTTACCTTGTACCTCTCAGTAAATCTGCCTCGAGCTGTACCTGGCTTGCATTTGATTTCTATGCTGCACTTAGCCAAGAACGCTTCCCTGCAGTGGAGACCAGAGGGCTTGGGCTTCCTGCCTTCTCGTATAACATAAAGATCTATACTGAGTTTGAGACTTAGACTTACCTCACTGACATTTTTATGAAATAATGAAGACAAAATGTAATAAAACATTCACATAATGGCACAAACACTGCCGTGCAATGATCGAAATGCTTCCAAACCAGACTGTTGAATGACAGGTAGTGCCAACATGTGATAGCTTAAAATACTCATTCATCACCTGATGTATGAAGAGTCCAATTTGGCTTAGGAAAGGCAGTTTAAGGATTTCCCAATGAATAATGTGTCGATGTGTGGGATGCATAAAAGTCGAATCTCTAAGGTCAGCACAGCCTGAATGTAAAATAATTCTGAACTTCCCAGGTGTGATGGTAGCTAGCTCACACTGTCTGATTCTCCACTTCCATTCATCAGGCAGAACACCCATTAATACACAGGACATTTCAATTCACAGTAAGTAACACTGGAACCTGAGCAACACAATCAACGACTTGCCATTCTCTGGGAGAAATTCTAGGGGCTATAGGGGTGATGAGATGGACTAAGAAACTGACCACTTCCTAGTCTTTCAAAACAGGATAGAGTCAGAGAGGAGGCAGGTGGAGGTGAAATAGACATCCCTATCTCAGAGAGAACAGGTCTGAGCTATACTTTTTCCACAGGAAAATCATTTCTTGAGGCACTTAGGGTTGTTGATATCAGAAATTTGGCCACAAGCTGCAGCCATCAACTCACCCCCCAAGTTAAAATCTGAGTCAGAAATAGTGAAAAACTCCAGCTGGTCCAAGAACATAGACAAGGGGAGTAGCATCAAGTTAATTACCACAAGCTAGATCTCTTTCTTTCAAGGTTGAGCTAACAGGAGGGGAAAAAAAGAATTTAACATGTGTTACAAAAGAAACCAGCTCAGGAGTCATTTGCCTCCCATGACAGCAAACCAAGACTTATTAACATTTTCAACCTCTTCCAGGAATGTGAACTTTCAACAGTCAATCAGAAAATTTCTGTTCAGCACCAGGGAGGAAATCTGTCACATGGGCCCTCTCTATTCCCACCAGAAGAACCTGCATTATGAGACCCCCGGATCTTACCTCTAAGGGAGGGCAACCTTGCCTGAAACAATCCCTTCTTTTCTTTTGCTATTAACTTCTTGCCCCACCGTCCTGCCTAAAAAACCTTCCATTTTGTATAGCCTTTCAGAGCATCTTTCTACTCGCTAGATGACATGCTTCTCAATTCATGAATCACTTAATAAAGCCAATTAGATCTTCAAATTTACCTGGGTGAATTTTTTTAACACATGAAAGGGCCAATAAAAATATTTTGCAATATTAAAAATTCACCATAGACCAGCTATTCTTCAAATGATCATGTTCCAGTTACTCTGCTTGGCACTTCACACTTAATTTAATTTTCAGAGCCTCCTTGTAAAAAAGCAATGTGTAACTCCAGGGGGAAAATATGTTCCCAGCCCAGGGCAAATAAACCTTTGAAGCTGAAATTAGTCAAAGGAACAAATAAAGTGGGAGAAATCCACTTATTGCTTACAAGCAGTCGTCTGGTCCTGCTTGCCCGTGTTTCTGCAACCCAGGTGCCAAGGTGCGTGCTGGCTCCCCACCCACCTTGTCATTACCTATTGATATGGAGATGGCTACTTCTCTCCACCCCTTGGAAACACCTACTGATATGGAGATACACTAAGGCCAGGTGAGAGATTCTGGAAATATTGCAGGTTTTTTTGTTTGTTTGTTTGTTTGTTTTTGTTTTTTTTGAGAGGGCATCTCTCATATTTATTGATCATATGGTTGTTAACAATAAAATTCTGTATAGGGGACTCAATGCACAATCATTAATCAACCCCAACCCTAATTCTCAACAGTCTCCAATCTTCTGAAGCATAACGAACAAGTTTTTACATGGTGAACAAGTTCTTACATAGTGAATAAGTTCTTACATGGTGAACAGTACAAGGGCAGTCATCACAGAAACTTCCGGTTTTGATCACGCATCATGAACTATAAACAATCAGGTCAATTATGATTATTCATTTGATTTTTATACTTGATTTATATGTGAATCCCACATTTCTCCATTATTATTATTATTATTATTATTTTTATTTTTTTTAATAAAATGCTGAAGTGGTAAGTAGATGAAAGATAAAGGTAGAAGACATAGTTTAGTGCTGTAAGAGGGCAAATGTAGATGATCAGGTGTGTGCCTGTAGACTAAGTATTAATCCAAGCTAGACAAGGGCAACAAAACATCCACGGATGCAGAAGATTTCTCTCAAAACAGGGGGGGTGAGGTTCTAAGCCTCACCTCTGCTGATCCCCAATTTCTCACCTGATGGCCCCCCTGCAACTGTGCCTGTCTTAGGTTGTTCCTCCCTTGAGGAATCTTACCCGTCTCTGGCTAACCAGTCATCTTCCGGGGCCATACAGGGAAATACAAAGTTGGTAATGAAGAGAGAAGCAATATTGTTTGAAAAGGTTAGCTTTTCACTTCTTTGCAGATTTATGCCCTGTGGCTTCTATGCCCAGCATTTGTCTTGAGGTATCTTTACCACTTGGAAGAATTATGATACTCAGTAATTTTCTATATGAGGCACAAATTCTACTAAAGGGTTGTAATTAGGAAGAAAGAAGAAAAGCTATAGAGGTAGCATATGGAAGAAAACATGGGAGGATTGATTATTTCTTTGACATATCTTCATGTAGAGTAACTTAAGCATGTATAGGTTTTAACTACTAATTAAATTGCCCACACACATTAACATAATAGGAATACAGTTACATAACCAAAGCAGATCTATAATTACCAGCCATCTCCAGTGAAGCCAAGAAAACCAGTTAGGCACCCTAGGTATTTGTGAAAATTTGTCTATGATATGATGGATATTGTCCAACTGTACTTGAACAGTCTGAGAGAAATCAGACAAATTAAAGCAACCCATTCCTGGGGACTGTTCACATCCCATATGTTCGTCTAACAGTAGATAGTCTGTAGTTGTAAAATTTTGGAGCACTGCAACTTGCACTTCTCCTAATTCTTGGTTGAGTTCCGACACTATAGATCCAGTCAAATTTGTTGTTTTACTGTATGCACAGGCCAGCTTAGATATCTCCTTCTTCATTCCCATGGCAAGTCCAGGAACCGGTGGGATGAGTGCAGCTACAACTGGAAATATTGCAGTTTCACCCACAGAATTATTATTCTCATTCTGGAGGCGAGGAAACTAGAGTTTGGGAAGGATAGTTAAATACCCCAAAGTCATGTAGCTGGTTGGTGGCAAGGCTGAGATTCAAATAAAAATTGAAAATTGGTGCTCCTAATCCCAGCCTAGACCATCTTCCAGGGAACCATGGATCTGTGCTTCTCAACACCCTCACCCCTTTATACATACAAATCACCTGGGGCCCTGTTAAAATGCAAATTCTGATTCACTGGAGTTCAAGTCTGAAAATACAGATTTCTTATAAGCTCCCTGGTGATATTGCTGCTGCTGGTGCTCAGATCACAGTTTGAGCAGCAACAGTCTAGGGAACATGCTACTATGGGAAACAGAAGAAAACTGGATAACCAAAAAATGTAACAAAATGTGAAGTCTATGAAGTAATAAAAGGTGAAATGAAAACACAAAAGGCCAGTATAGAATGCACTGAGGAGAAGGCAAGTGTGAAGAAAAAGCTGGGAACGATGGAAAAGAATCCAAGGAAACTACAAACAGGCAGAAGTGAAGAACCCTCCAGCAGTATCAAAGGAGTAGAATCTACATTACAGAACAAACAAATCAAAAATGGGCAAGGCAAACTTGAAGAGCACTCTAAAAATAACAAGGACATAGAACAAAAGGATGAAAACAATAGACTATAACTGGGAAAAAGATGCAAGCTTCTGAAAATAGGCATCGTAGAGGGGGACCAGGACAACTGGGGCAAACAGTATATGTGATAATATGATAGAAGAAAACTTTCCTGCATTTAAGATAGTAAGACATAACTCCGGGCCTGAATAATTACGGGAAGACATTCCTGTGACAGACACTCTTGGTGCTATGTTCAGTTTCACCTCCACCCACTTCAGAGTCTACCTGCAGCTACAGTCAGTGGTTCCTGGATCCCCAACAACTCCCTGTTGCAAGAACCAATGTCCTCTGCTACCAAGGACTTCATTCATCCCGTGCATTGGGCAGCCCAGAAAAATCACCCCCAGGTTAAATCAACCAAAGATGGACAGGAATCAGTCACTAAATGCCCCAACTCCCCCTTCACAGACTGGGACAACTCTGAGGTGTGTTTTACATTATTTCCCAGCATCCACAGCAATATAGAGCCCCAGTTGCCCTCAGTTGTAATGCACACATCAACTCATCCTTTATCAGCTCTTCTCTCTTCCTTGTCTAATTTTCTCACCCCCTCATTTATGCATACTGGGATCTGTATGTATGCTCAGGGAATGCTTTTGGGGAAACACAAGCTGAGATATGGCTTGAATATGTCAGAGGAAAATCCCTAACTATATTTGAAAGCCAAGAAATTCCATTTCATGGTATGTTATTTAAGTATTAACTGACCTCCATGTTTTGATTTCAGGAGCAAAGAAGCCACACTGATGTGGGCAACACATAAGTCTCCCCATACCCCAGGCCTTCCACCACCTCCTCCTACTTTGGGCTTCACTGCACATAGTTTATAATACCCAGAATGCTGTAGGGTATCATTCCTATTCCTTGTCTCCTTCTATTAACTGAAGTCCTCACAAAGAAATACTGTGTCTTATTAGCTTTGTATCCCAAGCACCTAGCACAATACCTTGCACATAGAAGGCTTTTGATAACTTTGTTAAATGGTGGGTGAATCACTGAGTCTTAGAGCTAGTTCTGCCACTGACTAGGTGTGTAAACTTGGACAAATCACTGAACAGGATAAGCCATAGTTCCTTTCATCTGTAATATGAGAGAACTCAACTCAATATTCTCTGAGGTCAAGTTATTATATGAATCCACATAGGCAAAATTTCCCCCCACTCTTCTCTCTTAAACCTGGTTAATGCAGCATAAAGCTGACCACATTATTAGGAGAGCAGCCTGATCTTTATGGAACACATTAATCTGTAACTCTGGTATCTCCTAAAATCTTAGCATTTAGCTGCCTCTTTTGGGGCCTAAGTAGAATTCTACTGGTGATTATGATGTCCTCTCATAACCCAAGGCATTGTCTAGACCTGTGCTGTCCAATATAGCAGCCATTAGTCCCATGTGTCTATTGACCACTTGAAATGTGCCTAGTCCAAAATGAGATATGAAGTGTAAGATACACACCAGATTCCAAGCTTAATACAAAAAAAATGCAAAATATCTCAACAATTGGGTTATGTCGATTACATGTTAAAATGATATTTTGGATATATTAGGCTAAAGAAAATTTTATTATTAGTATTAACTTTACCTATTTCCTTTTACTTTTTAATGTAGCTATGAGACTATTTAGTGTGAAGAATATTAAGTGACTCATTCTATTTCTACTGGGCAGTCCTGGTCTAGAAGCTATGAGCGATAAAAAGGTGAGTGTCTTAGTCTCTGATCTTTAAGATTATTTCAGTATAGTGGAGAGAGAAATGGACAAGAGGAATAGATCCAAAAGTAACTAACAGAAGGCAGAGCAGCTGCAAGACAGAAGAGTAGTGGGACAAAGTGCTACTCGAGTGAAGGGGAGGGAGCCATTCCAGAAATGAGTTTTATTTGGAGGGGGTTTTAATAGGGGTGTGGGGATTTCCTACACAAGAAATCACCCTGCTGTGCTTGGTCATCATTATTCTCAGAGATTTGTGCATTATCACAACAGGTCTTTGCTAACAGTTGCAGAGGAACTAGAGAAAACCAGCCCAAACCTAGTCTGAAAGACATTACTGCTCTCACAATGCTCTGAGAACAAGAAGAAAATCTTATTTCCTGCCTGCAGTGTTAAAATCTGTCAAGAGATGGGATGATATAAATTCCCCCAAATAAAGCATTATGGCTTGACTTTCCCCATACTCCTCTAAAAAGACAAATTGTTGTTCACAATGCAATCTCTTGAATTGGCTAAATGGTCTTTCAAATAAACATTTTGAGAGATGGGACTCCCAAGTGCTTACAAATTCCTCCAGTTCCTTAATGAATGTATCAGTATGACTTCATGAGAAATGGATGGAAAATGATGCATGACAGCGTTGGCTGGGGTGGGTTTCAGAGATATTTACATATAATTCCAGCTTCAAAAAGATTTTGGGCAATAGCAAGTGAGACCTAAAGGCAGCAACAGAATTCTGTCTTTAACAATTCATCATCCTTCCCCCCATTTTCCTTATTAAGAGAATTCTGCTTCTATGTGAAGAGGCAATATAGCCAGCTAAAAACCATATTCCCCATACTCTCTTGCACATGGGACGAGCAGATGACTCAGGGCAGGCCAATGAAGTATAGGTAGAAGTTGTGTGGGGCTTCTAGGAGAGCTCCTGTATATGAGGGCACCCTCCGCCGTGCGCCCTCTGCTCTGCAGTGCTTCCTGCCTGCAGGTGAGCACAGCACTGAATGAGCAGCAGCCAACTGTGGCCAGCAGTGATCACACACTCAGGATGGCTGAGCAAAGAGATGGAGACTGGAGCCTTGGTGCCATTATGGAGCCACCAACCCTAAACTATCCAACTCCAGATTCTTATGTGAAAAACATTAAATAGCTATTTTTAAGCCACTGATTTAGATACATTTTGTAACTGATACAAATTCTCTGTTGCTTTGTATACCCAATCAATAATTACAACTTGTATGTTTGGTTATTTTCACCAAATGCTGATGTTTTACTGTGACCTACCAACTGCATATTAATGGCAAAGCCAGTGTTCGTCATTACTGCTTAATGGACTGTATTATCTAAAAGAATAAAGAACCTAAACTACAAGGTACAGCGTTGTCAGAGACACTATTCACTAACACTTACCTCAAGAGCCTAGAGACAACAATAAACAACATGTATTGAGTACTTGCCATTGACGAGGTGCTGCTTTCAATGTATTACATATATTACACATGTCAGCCTAGATGGACTCTGTGAGGTGGTTATTTTTCCCATGGTATAGGTGAGAGGAAAGGAAGCATATAGAGTTAAATGATGTGACCAGAATCCCTACTATGAAGTGGTAGATTCATCAGAATTCAAACCCTCAATGCTTTAAATGCCATATGACCATTGTTTTTTCCTCTAACCTAATTGATGTTTTAATGACTTCAACCTACTTATAATTTTACTTAATGCTACTTCTCATGGCTTCTCATGGTGTAGTTCAAAATCATCACCACCACCACACACAGAATCATTAAGGCTGTATCTCCAGTTGATGGTAGGTTAGAGCTAAAATAACTATACATACTCCTTGGCCTGGGGCAGTCCAGTTTGCATCTATTGTCCTAGCATCCTGTCAAATGTAGCATTAATTCTGGATTTTTCATTTTTAATGAAGTGGTACTATTTTTAACAGCTTCATTGAGGCATCTGTGACATTTACAAAGTATATATTTAAGGTATACAACGTGATGTTTTTATATACCTATACACTGTGATATCAACACATCCATATGATTAACATAGTTATCACTGTGTGTGTGTGGTGAGATTTAAGATCTATTCTCTTAACAAATTTCAAATATACAATATAGTACTGTTAACTATTGTCCCCATGTTGTACATTGTATCTCTATAACTTATTCATCTTGCATAAATGAGGCTTTGTACCCTTTGACCAACATCACCTTATTTCTAACTCCCCCCAGCCCCTGGAAACCATCAGTCTACTCTCTGCTTTCATAAGTTTGACTATTTTAGAATTAATACTATTAAGAGATGCAGTTAAATAAGCTGTATGGATTTAGTAGACTTCTATCTTTTAACTCTAGCTTCTGTGATGGTCTTATACAGTAGCATTTAAGACCCAAAGGCAGTAAATAGAACTCTCCCTTTAACAAGTAATTAAATATTAGACATGGTTACTAATAGCCAACTGCTTCTTTTCCAATCTTTTCCAGACACAGATTTATTACAAATCAAGGACAGCATATAGAGTACTAGCTGATAAAATGAAGTACTCTCAGACTAAAGCACCTAAGGGAAGTGTAGCAGTTATTTATTATTGCCTAACAAACCATTCCAAAACTTAGTGACTTACAACAACAGCCATTTTGTTTGCTCATGAGTATATGCATCAGCAATTTGGGTTGGGCTCAGCTGAGTGGTTGTTCTGCTTGTCTAGTCTGGGGTCACTCATGTGGGTCACTCATCTGTGTCATCTGGGTGAGGATCATATAGAGGTTTCATTTAACTGGGTTATATCTATTAGTGTTTAACATATTAAAAGATAGAAACTTTGTAAAGGTAAGAATATGTAAGAACACATTTTCTATCAGCCATAAGAGCAGTGATATCATCACACATCATGTAGCATATGGAAGACTCTAATGTACACTTGTAAGAGAATGAGAGCTAAGAAGGCACATATCTTCATATTACTATGAAAATGGTTTTGATCTCATGGACCCCCTGGAAAGGCTTCAGGGACCACCAAGAGTAGTCACCAGACAGCATATTGAGAACTGCTGGCCTAAGATGGTCTCACTCATGTTTGATAATTGGTACTGGCTGACAGCTGGGCCTCTCTATGTGGAATAAATCCTACTTGGTCCTGATGGATGATCCTTTTGATATATTTTTAATTCAGTTTGCTAATATTTTGTTGAGGATTTTTGCATCTATGTTCATCAGGGATATTGGTCTATGATTTTTTTATAGGGTTTTTGCCTGGTTTTAGTATTAGAGAGATGCTGGCCTCATAGAAGTTTGGAAGTTTTCCCTCTTCTACTTTTTGGAATACTTTTAGAAGGATGGGTATTAGCTCTTCTTTAAATGTTTGGTAGAATTTAGCTATGAAGCCATCAGGTCCTGGAATTTCATTTCTGGGGAGTTTTTTGATTATCATTTTAATTTCATTGATGGTAATTGTTCTGTTCAGATTTTCTGTTTCTTCCTGGGTCAGTCTTGGAAAGTTCTATTTTTCTAGGAAGTTGTCTATTTCTTCTAGCTTGTCCAACTTATTGGCATATAATTTTTCATAGTATTCTCTAATAATTCTTTCTGTGGTATCCATTGTGACTACTCCTTTTTTTGTTTCTGATTTAATTTATTTGTGTACTCTCTTTTTTTCTTGATAAGTCTGGCTAGGGGCTTATCTATTTTCTCAAAGAAACAGCTCTTAGTTTCATTAATTTTTTTCTATTGTTTTATTCTTCTCTATAGTATTTATTTCTACTCTGATCTTTATTATTCCCCCTTCTATTATCTTTGGTTTTCATTTGATCTTCTTTTTCTAGTTTCTTTAGTTGTAAGTTTAGACTGTTTATTTGGGATTGTTCTTATTTCTTGAGGTAGGGCTGTATTGCTATGTACTACCCTCTTTAGAATTGCCTTTGTGGCGTTGAACAAATATTGGACTGTTGTATTTTTGTTTTCATGTATCTCTATGTATTGCTATTTCTGTTTTAATTTGGTCATTGATCTACTATTTTTTAGAAGCATGTTGTTCAGCCTCCATGTTTGTAGGCTTTTTAATTTATTTCTAGTTTCTTATCAATGTGGTCTGAGAAGTTGCTTGATACAATTTCAGTTTACTGAGGCTTTTTGTCACCTAGTATGTGGTCTATTCTGGAGAATGTTCCATGTACACTTGAGAAAAATATGTATCCTGCTGCTTTGGGGTGGAGTGTTCTGTAGATGTCTTTTAAGTCCATATGATCTAATGTATTCTTCAATGCCTCTGTTTCCTTATTTATTTTCTGTCTGTTGCTCTGTCTATTGATGTGAGTGGCGTGTTAAAGTCTACAATGAATGTGTTGTGATTTCCCCCTTTAATTATGTTAGTATTTGTTTTACATATTTAGGTGCACCTATGTTGGGTGTGTAGATTTTTATAATGGTTATATCCTCTTGTTGGACTGACCCCTTTATCATTATGTAATGTCCTTCTTTGTCTCATTACTTTTTTTGTTTTGAAACCTATTTTGTCTGATATAAGTACTGCTACTCCTGCTTTTTTTCCATATTATTTGCATGAAATATCTTTTTCCATCCCTTTACTTTTAGCTTGTATGTCTTCGGGTCTGAAATGAGTCTCCTGTAGGCAATTATAGATGGGTCTTGTTTCCTTATACATTCTGCCACTCTATGTCTTTTGATTTGTGCATTCAGTCCATTTACATTTAAGGTAATTATTGATAGGTATGTACTTATTGCCATTTTATTAGCTGTTTTCTGTTTGTTTTTATAGCTCCTTCCTGTTTCTTTCTTCCTCTCTTATATACTTTCCTTGTTATTTCATGTTCTTTTTAATGTTGTGGTTGGATTTCTCTTTTTTAATTTTTTGTGTATCTTTCATAGGCTTTATGTTTGTGGATACCAAAGGTTCAAGAATATCTTCCTGACTATATAACAGTATATATTAAGTTGCTGGTTGCTCTGTTTCAAACAAAATCTAAAAGTTTTTTTCTTCTTTTTCCTTCTTCACATTTTATGTGTTAGATGTCATAATCAAAACTATTTAGACAGGATCATTTCCATCTGCAGCAGTCACTTTAATGTATCCTGTAATACTAGTTTTGTTGTTATAAATTCTTTGAGGTGTCATTTATCTGGAAATTGTTTAATCCCTGATTCATATTTAAATGATAATCTTGCTGGGTAGAGGATTCTTGGTTGAAGGTCCTTCTGTTTCAGTACATTAAATACTTCAAGCCACTCCCTCCTGGACTCTAAAGTCTCTACTGAGAAGTTTGCTGGTAGCATGATGGGGTTTCCTTTATAAGTAGTCTTTTTTCTCTCTCTGGCTGCTTTTGCACTCTCTTTTATCTTTAATCTCTGCCACTTTAATTATTATATGTCTCAGTGTTGTCTTCCTGGGGTTCCTTGACGTGAGTGTCTATATCCTTACCCAAACTGGGGAAATTTTCAACAATTATTTCCTCAAAGAGACTTTCTATGCCTTTGTCTCCCTTTTCTCCTCTGGTACCTCTATTACGTGAATAGTGTTTCATTTGTATTGGTCACACAGCTCTCTTATCATTCTTTCATTCCTAGAAACTATTTTTTTATCTCTGTTCCTCAGCTTCACTGGGTTCCTGTTCTCTGATTTCCATGTCAACTGTCTCCCCTACTTGCAGCAATTTGTTATTAATTCCCTCCATTTAGTGTTTCATTTGTTATTGTATTCTTCAGCTCTTGTGTCTCTTTGTTAAAGTCCTCCCTGAGATCTTCAGATCAGTGAGCATACTTATGACTTTTACTTTGAAATCTTTATCAGGAAGATTGGTGATCTCCATTTCATTTGGCCCTCTTTCTGGTGTCTTATCCTGTAGTTTTTTTTTAATAGTTTTTTTTTATATTCCTCTGCCTCCTCATTTTGTCAGGGTTTCTGTATTTCTTCCTTTGTGTGTGGATGGATCTGATATGCTTCCTGATCTAGAGAGTAATGGCTTTATGAAGAAGGTGCCCTCAGAATCTCAGGACTCTTTTCAGTATCTGATTCTCCTTTGCTGTGGAGCCCCAGTTGCTGTTGGTAGGCAATATGCTGGGTCGCCTTTCTGTCTGTCTGTCAGCGGTGGTTTATCTCAGTCTGCTGAGGCTGGTGGTTTGCCTCAGCTGGGCCTGTGATTAGAGCAGTGGTTTTTGCTAGGATCATTGTGGGTGGGGCTTCTCTCTCCCTGCCCTGCAGTGATGGCAGGGCTGCTGGGTTAACAGGGTGGGCGGGACAGTTGCACGGTGAGTTACACAATGGCAGGGTGCACAGGCTCACAGTGGTGGCAAGTCACCCAATTGTGGAGCCGCTGGGTGCTCAGCACTGGCAGTGTGCCATTCTGTGGGGGGTGCAGCAGGCATGCAGCAATGGTCACCAATCACATTCTGGGAGTGCACATAGGAAGTCAGTTGCATGGTGGATGGTACCGTGGGTGCCTGGTGGTGAGCACAGGTAGTGAGTTGGGAAGTAGAAGGCCCCCATGGTGGCAGAGGGAGCTAGTCATGCCCCAGCAGCACACAGCTGCTACAACAGCAAGTCCTCTGGGTGCCCTCTAGTAGAACTGAGGCACACAGCACCCAGCTTGGCCACTTGTGGGAAGGTACGTGCTTTTGAAGCTGACTCCTGCAGGTATCTCCCCAGTTGGTCAGAAACATGACTGTGAAAGCTGGGAGAGTCTCCCTGTGCCTACCAGGAAGCAAAGTCAGATGTTGCTGGGCTGAGTGGGCTGGCTCAGTGACAGCACACAGGGTGACACCTCAGGGCTGAGCTGCCAGCAAGGAGAATGGAGCACATGGGGCTTCTGAGAGTGCTTGACCTGCTGGGCCAAGGGATATCTGGGGAGGTATTATCCACCTGCCCTTTCTCCTGCAGAGACACCTCTGTCCAGCCCTCACCCTTCTAGCTCCCCTCTTACTGCTGGCAAGCCTTTCAAACTGCTGCCTCTGTGTTAGGTCTCAGCAGGACCAGTGGAGCATGCCTGTCCTCCACAGGTGGCTGGTGTCTTAGCCTCCCAGAGTGTTCCAACTGTCCCTGGTGTCCAGTCCTGCTTATCACCAGAACCCAATGTCATGTTCCTGGAGATCTCAAGGTCCAGGTGTGCAGAGTTCCAGGGCACCTATTTCCTCCCCACTCCATTCCTCTTCCTCCCACTTGTAGGCTGGGGTGGGGGGAAGGCCTGAATTCCAGCTTGGTCACAGCTCTGTCATTTTACCCTTTTCTGTGTGGTCTTCTCTTCTTCCCCAGGTGTAGATGGTCCATTCTGCAGTCTTCAGTTCATTTTCAGGTTTAGTTGTATTTGCTATAGTTGCTTCTTTTGTGTGTGGGGGGGGATGAGGTTTCTACCTTGTCTTCCTACTCTGCCATCTTGAGGCTCCCACCCATGTCCTCACTTTCAGTTCCAAATGTTCTAGTGCACATAACATTATAGCTAGTGTGTCACGTCAATTAGAAGAAATAAACTTCACAGTTAAATGATACCAGGTTTATATCAATGATTTCAGATGTTTCAAACAGAACAACCAGTGCCAATGATGATTTTATTTTTCCATCTATTTCATGAAATCAGAGTAAAGCTTTAATGTTCATTCTGCTGAAGGTGAAATGTCTGATGCTGTGAATACTATTACAAATTCAGTTGTAAAATTCAACATGAAAGATGAAAGTTTTGTTTTTATGTGCAATATATGTACTTTTTATTTCATGGAGTGCAGTGATTGCAAACAATGGCATTATTTCATTAGGAAACTTATGGAAAAAATAGGTTCCTGGAAGTGGTTTGCTACATACATTATTTATGGTTGTGCTCAACAAACAGGAGTATTCCACCCATAAAAACAGAAGCTGTAGCTGTCAAAACTTCAAATATGTTTCTATATACACACACCATAACTGAACTACAAAATTTCTGTGATGAAGACAATGTTGCATGCAAACAATAATACTAATAATCAGCATGGCAATACATGCTTCCTTTCTTTTCTACGCTCATCCATCAGATTTTAGAAATGTTTGAGCTTTTGAATCTCCCAATGGTATAGGATTTTTGTTAAAGTGCAAAGAGTTCTGTACATTTTGGTTGCACTTTTCCAAAACCTACTGAAAACCTTTAATCAAACTATTCAAGAAATTGAGAACCAAAATATTTAAACTTTAAACAAATTGTAATGATTAAAATATGGCCTCCAGACAGAAGTCATTAAAACATATCCATACAAATGCAAGTGAGAAACCAAACAAAATAAATCATGAGACCTCAGATCATGTACATGATTTAACTTTGAAATTATGTGTTGGGATACCCTGTAGGAAGACGCTTTGGGTGGCCCTCCTATTATCAACTGGATAAATCCATATATTCTTCACTAAGAGAATTAAAATTGATAAATCTTATAATTTTACAGCATCTAAATTTGATGACATTTAAAAGAATCATTAAAAAAGAGACTTTTTGGATAAGCCTTTCTTGTAAAATATTTGTTGAAGATGCCTGGAGGCAAAATTATAGTACCTGTGAAGAGTTACTCAGGCTTAAATACTTACACATTTCAGTATCCACAAAAATAGTGATTAGAGGTTCCCTAATTTTGCAGAATTTGTTCCAAATCTATAAAGAGAATAAATTTGCAATTCACAATACTGTGATCTAGTGGTAGAGTTGATTGATATATCAACAATTTCAAATTAACCACAAAAATGCAACTTTAAAGAAAATTACAGCCAATTTTATGAAAAAATAATTAAAAACAATAACACCAATTAAAATACATTCTTTAGATAAACATCAGTGACACAGTCTTAAAGAAGAGATACAACTAAGAAACTAATAAAAATGTGTAAATTATAAATATGAATTATGTTGTATACCTGAAACTAATCAAACGTTATATATACATCAATAAAAATATATAAAGAATAATTGTCCTGCTTCTATTACTTTTAATGTCAAAATTATCAATAGAAAAATGTTTTCATTTTGCTGTAATATATGCACATATATATTACTTTTATTTTTGAATTTTTTGAAAGATTTTATTTCCAATAAAACTCTTTTTAAATCCATCAGTATAACAAAACCAAATCATTGGTCAACAAATAAATACTCTACTTATTTTAGACCTTCCCCCTTTGACTTCAAAAGTGTCTGGTTCAGACTACACGTTACATGGTTACCATAGTTACAGTCACATGATTTGTTTCCACTGAGCTTTCTAATATAATTGTATTAAAATAAGAGAAGCTTTGATATTATGATAAGAAGAGCAGAAGGGATGCTCAATATTAACTTAGCACCAAAAACCTTTTTTTTCCTCTTTTTTTGCCTGATTGCTTTCAGGAGCAGGTTTTCATGTTATATCATTCCATTAGTTATGTATCTCACACCACCCCGCTACGCTCCAGTTTAATGGTGCTCAAGGATCGTTTCTCACTCCAGAGTACACAAGGGCTCTTCTTGGAAAAGTTTCTAAAGACATACACCCTAGGGTGGTACAGTGCCCCTTTTCCCAAGGGGTTCACACCCAGCATGACCCCACTCCACCCTATCTGGATCACATCCTGAACCAGAAAAGCTCAGTTATACAAAGCTATTCCCTTACATCTCCCCTTTCTTTCTCTTCCCTCTCCCTGCTCCTGCCACTTTAATAAGTTACCACAGTAAGTAAAAGAGCAATAAGACCTTTTTTAATTGAGTTATAAATAAGGAAGTGTCTTTCTTCATTAATTAATGGTTTTTGAACTGAACATTTTTATAGTCAGGTTGTTTATTATTTTTGTTTTTTCTTATTAAGGCCCCATTTCAATTATTTCCCAGCATGTGGTCAGCTGCTGCATAATATTTTGAAAATGGACTGGTTCAGATCACTACAATGGGTGAGCCCAAGTATGCCTTCATACCTCTGCTGTTTCTATTTTTATAAATATAATGATCACTTATGTGTTTCTGCTGCTTCTATTCTACAGTGTTTCCATTCCCTATCCTGTACATTACTTAGGGTAATGTAATGGTAGTTGCCCTTATATCTCAGTGGTTTAAACATTCAAAGCTGATTGCTCTCTCAAAGCCCAGTCAGCTGTACTTTGGCGATATGGGTTGTGTCTCTGCTCCACAGAGTCAGAGGGATTCAGACTGACAAAGACTTTGCCACCTCAGAGTAGAGGATCACATGGGAAGTCCTAACGAGTCAAGCCTGAAAGTGACCCACATAGCATCCACCTACATTCCACTGGCCAGTGCTCAGTCACACCTAACTGTACCTAACTGCAAGGGAAGCTGGGAAATGTAGTTCAGCTGTGTCTCCAGGAGGAAGGAAAACAAGTGTGATGAACAGTCCACTAGTCTCTGCCATAAACTAATTAGACATAGTCACTTTATTTATTAAAGCCTCAAAATAGGCTGAATTAAAGCTCTTTGAGGAATATATCTTTAAGTAAAAGCTCACTGTTAAATGCTACAAATTGCCTTCAATTACTAGGGGAAATGGTAACTCACTTTAAGAAATAATAACGTAAGTGTTTAGGGACTGCAGAAGTTTGTCTCTAATGAGAGTGTTATGATTCAAATAAATTTTCCTTTATTTTACTACTTTTGAGTATTTATTTGACTGCCTATACACCTTGACTGCCCATGTGAAAACAAGTGGCAAACTTAGAGTCCTGTGACTCAGCCTTGCTGAACTTCTGGAACAAATTGTACACATGACTACATAGTTTTGAAATCTGGTGCTCTCTGGAATTGCTTGTCTAGAACTTCATAGCAAAATGGAGCTTTCTAACATAAGTTTGAACTATTTGCTACTGCAGTGATAATTTCACAAAAATTACCTATTTGTATATTGCAAATGCCTTCCAAACATTGCAATCATAGCTATTCCTTCACCATCTTTGACAGAATTTTCATTCTCATTTCACAAGTGAGGCAGCAAATGGAGTCCAAAGGATCTCATTGTTTTGTGATCCTGAACTGGACTCCCTCTAATATATCTATTATCTGTATATATATAGATGATGATATAAATATAGTTTATTATAGATATAAATATATAGATATTGAGAGATACAGATATAGATAGATCTGTATCTGATTTTCATTATCCTTCTCAATGTATTTGTGAAAACATATTAATGTACAAACTAAATGATAAAAAAATTTATAGTATCTGTTTTCATGAATCTCTGTCCTGATAGATGATAGTCATATTGGTAGAGTTTATTTTCCAAAATTATCTTTTGGAAGCATTTAAATGATGCAAAGGAAAATCATATAATCCAAACTCTTCTTTAAAATTGTTTTTTTAGCCAAGTTCATTTTATCTGTGTGCTAACTCATTTGTTCCTTCATATTTTTCCTTCCTCTGTTCATTCCTTTAGTCAATCATTCACAAATAAGATTGATTTCATCCTTTCAGTTATCTTAAAAAAAGCTACATGTGATGGGCTTCTTTCTGGAGGGCACATTTTGAGGAGCATGATTAGAGTTCAAGTTCCATGGACACAAAACTACAAAAAGAGTGCTTGTGACTCTAAGTTGTATTCCTGAGTTATATTTGTACATGCTGCAGAAATATCCTGGTCACTCATTCATTTTTTTTCCCAGCTTTATTGATGTATAATTGATTAATAAAATTGTAACATATTTAAAGTATAAAATGTGATGATTTGATAGACATATACACTATGAAATGATTACCACAATCGAGTTAACACATGTTTCACTTCACATGGTTACCTTTCCCCCTTTCTTTTCTTTTCTTTTTTTTTTTGTATGTGTGAGAACACTTAAATAGCACATTTAAACTATACAATGCAGAATTATTAACTATAGTCACCATGCTGTACATGGTATCTTCAGAATTTATTCATCTTATAACTGAAAGTTTTTACCCTTTGACCAACATCTCCCCATTGTCCCCACCCCTCAACCCCTGGCAGCCACCATTCTATTTGTGGTTTCTATGATTTCAACTTTGCTTTGTTTAGATTCCACATATGTGATACCATGTAATATTTGTCTTTCTGTGTCTGGTTTATTTCACTTAAAATAATGCCCTCCAGATCCATCCATATTGTTGCAAATGTCAGAATTTCCATCTTTTTCATGGTTGAATAATATTCTATCATATATGTACACCACACTTTCTATATCCATTCATCCATCAATGGCCCCTTAAGTTGTTCCCGTAGTTTGGCTATTGTAAATAATGCTGCAGTGAACATGGAGGCACAGACATCTCTTTGAAATAATGATTTCCTTTCCTTGGATTTATACCCAGAAGTAGAGTCGCTAGATCACATGGCAGTCCTATTTTTATTTTTTTTAGGCACCTCCAGACTGTTTTCCATAGTGGCTGCTCCAGTTTACACTCCCACTAACAAAGCATTAGGGTTCCTTTTACTCCACATCCTCACCAACATTTTTCTCTTGTCATTTTGATAATAGACACCTCATTTATTATTTATTATTTATGCATCTGTTCTTCACTTACCTATTCAACAGGTACAGTGCTTTGGGAAAATACCCACTGTTGGTGAACAAAAGGGTTGCAGAATAGCAAAAGGTAACCACGTAAAGTTCATTAATGATTGAACTACGAATACAAGTGCTACATTTTGCCATTTTTTAACATATTATTTTAGAATTGCAACCCTCCTACTTCCATGACCAAAACAAGACCTGGCGTTTGCAAGTTGTTGCAATTATTTCTTTTCTTCCAGTCACATGAACAGAAATTTATATAATTCTAAATGCCCTGAGAGATCATCTCCTCACATTATTTTACACATGAGGAGAGTTAGGTTCAGAAAACTGAAGCAATTTCCCCAAGATTGCAGAGGTAACTGGGAGAAGATCTAGGACTAGATTCCAGTTCAGGTTTTACATTCCCAGAAGAGGACAACAGTGAAATGACAATTGATTTTATAATACTAATGAGGAAATACTGGCAGACACAGCTACACAAAGTGTGACTTTGAGGTTGTAAACTAGAAAATTGAAAAGTCTATTTCCATGTCCCTTAGCTTTCCTTCCTCTACCTTCTCTCCTCTTCCCTTTCTTTCCTTGTCTTTCTTTCCATGCTTCTTGTAAGGAGGGAGTTAGATTCTCCTCACAAAGTTGAATGACTTTCTGACATAGTTGGGAAAATGAATTTGAGCTGAAAAGTGGGAAAATTAGACACCTGAGAAAAAGAAACTAATATCAATACAGTCCCACTAAACACAGGCCAGATGATGATTTTCTAAACACTGCCCTCATGGTGACTAAAACATTCCACAATTTACAAGTTAGGTCAGAGGAAGTAAATTCCTAAGCAACACATGAGAAAACTTTACTGAAGATCAGAAAATACAAATTAAAATATCAGGATATCATTTTATTAACCTGTATTTCTAAGGATACTCCTCAGCGCTTGTGAGAGTTGGTAAGATGGGGACACTCAAGCATTACTGGCTAGCGCGTGTGAATACTTGCACCACCATTCTGGAAGACACTTTTTCAGAAAAATATACCAACAGCCCTGATATGTTTATGCCCTTTGAGTCAGAAATGCACTTCTAGGTATTGGTCCTATGGAGATAATCAGAGATCCAGCTAAAGATTTATATGCAAGAATATATGCAAGGATACTCACCACTGTGCTGTTCATGATGATAACCTATATATATGAAACAGACTAAACATCAACAGAGAAAGCCACCAGTAAATAAAGTGTGGCATATCCATCACACGGATTCTTCAGTAATTATTAATGGTATGGGAGAAAATGCTCACAATATACAAAGTTAAATCAGAGATTCTCAAGCAGGGATGATTCTGCCAAAGGACACTCAGCAATGTGGGGAGACACATTTGGTTGTCATGACTGGGGTGGGGGGCTACTGGCATCTAGTGGGTAGATGTCAGAGGTGCTGCTAACATCCTAGAATGGGAAGCCCTCTACCCCCTGAATTATCCTGCCCAAATGGCTATAGTACACATTGGAGAAACTTAATCATGAATAAAACAGGGCACAATACAATGAATGTGATTGACCTCAAGCATTAAGAGGGAAAAACAAAGACAGTACTTGGTGATAAAATCACGGTTGATCTTTATTTTCTTCTCTGTACTTTGTTTTCCTAAATATTCTCCCATGAGCATGATTATTCACATAATCAATTTAAAAATTTTAAACAGTCCTTCAAGAGCTCTGTGCAGCCTCTTGCATCAAATCAAACTCCTCTCCCTTCTTCTCAGGATCACACATAATTTGGCCCTGCTTGACCTATGGAAACGTTATTCTTCCCTACTTTTCATCAAGAACTCTCCACTTTAATAAGACAAATTTCTCCTGCATCCCTGAACACACTATGCTCATTTGCTCATCTCCTTGATTATCTGTGACACAGAATCATTACCTACCACATAGGATTGTTGAGAGGCTCAAAGGAGATAAAATGTGCAGAAGCATTTTACAATTATCAAGTCCACAAATGTTAGTTTTCACTTTCTGTTGCCATGCCCACCTTCTCTCCAGCTAAGCTAAAGCTGTCCATGGTTCAGCTCCCAACTCATGAATCTCTTTGTCTACAAAGTCTGCCTTGACTTCTCCCAGATTGTTTTGAGAAACAGTGAAACCTACAACTTTGCCATCATAAAAAGAGAAAGGTTGAAGTTGATGCATAGTTTCTCAAATTATGTTCCTTGGAACATTAATTCCATGAGATACTATAGTAGTTAAGGTCATGTCAGGAAACAAATGGTACCTCCAAACTAGGCCACTGGAGGAAAGCTTAATTATGGGCTGTTCACAAAGATGAGGGCAGAAGGTAGGGAAACCAATGCAAGACCCCACAGCTTCCAGCAGCAGGGAGCTATGAACACCCCTAAGCCCCAGGACAAAATAGGGTGGAGCAGTTTACTGAACCCAGAATCAGCAAGGAAAGACTGACAGGGAGAAGGCTCCACTTAGGAGCTAGAATTCCTGTCCACGGAAAGCAGCCAACTCTAAGCAACCCAGCAGTGTGTGACTCAAGGAATAAATACCCTAACCCCCTTTCGTTCTTCCCTCTAATGCAGGTAGGTCTCACTGGCCAAACCAACTCAGAAATTAAAGCATATATCAGTCAGGGTTTCTCGAGAGTAACAGCACCAACATTTAGAGAGAAAGAGAAGAGATTAATTTTAAGAAATTGGCTCACATAATTGGCAGCAGGGTGGAGAGGGGGAGTGTTATATTGCAGTCTGGAGTTAGAATTTATTCTTTGGAAAACCTCAATTTTTAATTTGCAAGGTCTTCAACTGATTGGATAAGGCCCAACCCCATTATGAAAGGTGAGCTGCTTTATTTAAAGTGTGTTGATTGTAGAGGTCACCCATATCTACAAAATACCTTTGCACCAACATCTAGATTTGTGTTAGATTAAATAAGTGGGTAATAGAGCCCAGCTATGTTGACACATAAAACTAAGCATAACAAATGTGAATGGAAGATGGCGGCATGAGTAGAGCAGTAGAAATCTCCTCCCAAAACCATAAAAGTTTTTGAAAACACAACAAATATAACTATTCCTAAAAGAGAGACCACAAGACACAGGACAACAGCCAGACAACATCTACACCTGCAAGAATCCAGCGCCTTGCAAAGGGGGTAAGATACAAGCCGCAGCCTGGCGGGACCCGAGCACCCCTCACCCCAGCTCCTGGCAGGAGGAGAGGAGTTGGAGAGGGGAGGGAGAGGGAGCCCAGGACTGCTAAACACCCAGCCCTAGCCATCCACACCAGAGCACAGACACACAGTGTGAGGAGTGCGGGATACTAGGGAAACAATACAGTAAAACCTGCGAGTGGGTCCCCACAGCCGATGTCCCTGGGACAAAAGAAAAGCGAGTGATTTTTGAAAGTCTTAAAGGGACAGGGTCCTCACAGCTGGGGTCCCAGAGCACACAGCCCAGGAGCTGGGAGTCCCAGGAAACTCTGGGCACCCTAACCTCCTGGGTGGCAGCATAGCTCTGAGACCCCTCACGGCGATAAACAGCCTCCCGCCCGTTATTTCTCCCCACGGGCACAGACCTGCCATAGCAGAGCAGCAGCCTGAGGCTGGCCACGCCCACAGCAAGGGAGCTTCCTCCATAGTGGCCGGACAACAAACAGAGACCCTATCTACACGAAGCCGCCCAACACAAGCCACTAGGGGTCGCCGTTGTCCCAGGAAAGAAAAGCCAGGAGCATGTGGAAAGGATAGTGGTTCTTCCAGCTAACAGATGAGCCAACAGCATACCACTGCATCTATCAACATGAAAAAGGAGAATAATTTGATCCAGACCAGACTAACCGAGACATCCTCCACATTCTCCCCTGAGAAGGAATCTGGGGATTTAACCAATCTTCCTGAAAAAGAATTCAAAATAAAAGTCATAACCATGCTGATGGACTTGCAGAGAAATATGCAAGAGCTAAGGAGGGAGAATACAGAAATAAAACAATCTCTGGAAGGACTTCAATGCAGAATGGACGAGATGCAAGAGACTGTGAATGGACAAGAAACCAGAGAAGAGGAACGCATAGAAGCTGACGCAGAGAGAGATAAAAGGATCTCCAGGAATGAAAGAATATTAAGAGAACTGTGTGACCAATCAAAATGGAACAATATCCTCATTACAGGAGTACCAGAAGAAGAGAGAGGAAAAGGGATAGAAAGTATCTTTGAAGAAATAATTGCTGAGAACTTCCCCGAACTGGGGGAGGAAATGGCCTCTCAGACCACAAAAGCACACAGAACTCCCATGACAAGGGACCCAAGGAGGGTAACACCAAGACACATAATAATTAAAATGGCAAAGATCAAAGACAAGGACAGAGTATTAAAGGCAACCAGAGAGAAAAAAAGGTCACCTACAAAGGAAAACCCATCAGGCTATCATCAGATTTCTCAGCAGAAACCTTACAGGCCAGAAGAGAATGGCATCATATATTTAATGCCAAGAAACAGAAGGGCCTTGAACCAAGGGTACTGTACCCAGCACGATTATCATTTAAATATGAAAGAAGGATTAAACAATTCCCAGACAAGCAAAAGTTGAGGGAATTTGCTTCCCACAAACCACCTCTACAGGGTATTTTAGAGGGACTACTCTAGATGAGCACACTCCTAAAGAGAGCACAGAACAAAACACACAACATATGAAGAATGGAGGAGGAGGAATAAGAAGGGAGAGAAATAAAGAATCATCAGAAAGTGTTTATAATAGCTCCATAAGCGAGTTAACTTAGACAGTAAGATAGTAAAGAAGCTAACCTTGAACCTTTGGTAACCATGAATCTAAAGACAGAAATGGTAATGAGCACCTATCCTTCAATAATCACCCTAAACGTAAATGGACGGAATGCACCAATCAAAGACACAGAGTAATAGGATGGATAAAAAAGCAAGACCCATCTATATGCTGCTTACAAGAGACTCACCTCAAACCCAAAGACATGCACAGACTAAAAGTCAAGGGATGGAAAAAGATATTTCATGCAAACAACAGGGAGAAAAAAGTAGGTGTCGCAGTACTAGTATCAGACAAAATAGACTTGAAAACAAAGAAAGTAACAAGAGATAAAGAAGGACATTACATAATGAAAAAGGGCTCAGTCCAACAAGAGGATATAACCATTATAAATATACATGTACACAATAAAGGAGCACCAGCATATGTGAAACAAATACTAACAGAATTAAAGGAGGAAATAGAATGCAATGCATTCATTTTGGGAGACTTCAACACACCACTCACTCCAAAGGACAGACCCAGCAGACAGAAAATAAGTAAGGACAAAGAGGCATTGAACAACACACTAGAACAGATGGACCTAATAGACATCTACAGAACTCTACATCCAAAAGCAACAGGATACACATTCTTCTCAAGTGCACATGGAACATTCTCCAGAATAGACCACATACAAGGCCACAAAAAGAGCCTCAGTAAATTCAAAAAGATGGAAAGCCTACCAACCAATTTTCAGACCACAAAGGTATAAAACTAGAAATAAATTGTACAAAGAAAGCAAAAAGGCTCACAAACACATGGAGGTTTAACAACATGCTCCTAAATAATCAATGGATAAGCGACCAAACTAAAATGGAGATCCAGCAATATATGGAAACAAATGACAACAACAACACAAAAGCCCCAACTTCGGTGGGATGCAGCAAAAGCAGTCTTAAGAGGAAAGTATATAGCAATCCAGGCATATTTAAAGAAGGAGGAACAATCGCAAATGAATAGTCTAACATCACAATTATTGAAATTGGAAAAAGAAGAACAAATGAGGCCTAAGGTCAGCAGACGGAGGGACATAATAAAGATCAGATAAGAAATAAATAAAATTGAGAAGAATAAAACAATAGAAAAAATCAATGAAACCAAGAGCTGGTTCTTCGAGAGAATAAACAAAATAGATAAGCCTCTACCCAGACTAATTAAGAGAAAAATAGAATCAACACACATCAACAGAATCAGAAACAAGAAAGGAAAAATCACAATGGACCCCACAGAAATACGAAGAATTATTAGAAAATACTATGAAAACCTATATGCTATATGCTAACAGGCTGGAAAACCTAGAAGAAATGGACAACTTCCTAGTAAAAAACAACCTTCCAAGACTGACCCAGAAAGAAACAGAAAATCTAAACAGACCAATTACCAGCAACAAAATTGAAGCGGTAATCAAAAAACTACCCAAGAACAAAACCCCTGGACCAGATGGATTTACCTCGGAATTTTATCCGACATACAGAGAAGACATAATACCCATTCTCCATAAAGTTTTCCAAAAAATAGAAGAGGAGGGAATACTCCCAAACTCATTCTATGAAGCCAACATCACCCTAATATCAAAACCAGGCAAACACCCCACCAAAAAAGAAAACTACAGACCAATATCCCTGATGAACATAGATGCAAAAATACTCAACAAAATATTAGCAAACCAAATTCAAAAATTCATCAAAAGGATCATACACCATGACCAAGTGGGATTCATCCCAGGGATGCAAGGATGGTACAACATTCGAAAATCCATCAACATCATGCACCACATCAACAAAAAAAAGGACAAAAACCACATGATCATCTCCATAGATGCTGAAAAAGCATTCGATAAAATTCAACATCCATTCATGATAAAAACTCTCAGCAAAATGGTAATAGAGGGCAAGTACCTCAACATAATAAAGGCCATATATAATAAACCCACAGCCAACATCATACTGAACAGCGAGAGGCTGAATGCTTTTCCTCTGAGATCGGGAACAAGACAGGGATGCCCACTCTCCCCACTGTTATTCAACATAGTACTGGAGGTCCTAGCCACAGCAATCAGACAAAACAAGAAATACAAGGAAACCAGATTGGTAAAGAAGAAGTTAAACTGTCACTATTTGCAGATGACATGATGTTGTACATAAAAAACCCTAAAGACTCCACTCCAAAACTACTAGAACTGATATTGGAATTCAGCAAAGTTGCAGGATACAAAATTAACACACAGAAATCTGTGGCTTTCCTATACACTAACAATGAACTATACTAGAAAGAGAAATGAGGAAAACAATTCCATTCACAATTGCATCAAAAAGAATAAAATACCTGAATAAACCTAACCAAAGAAGTGAAAGACCTATACCATGAAAACTATAAGACACTCTTAAGAGAAATTAAAGAGGTCACTAACAAATGGAAACTCATCCCATGCTCCTGGCTAGGAAGAATTAATGTTGTCAAAATGGCCATCCTGCCCAAAACAATATACAGATTCGATGCAATCCCTATCAAATTACCAGCAGCATTCTTCAATGAACTGGAAAAAATAGTTCAAAAATTCATATGGAACTACCAAAGACCCCGAATAGCCAAATCAATCCTGAGAAGGAAGAATAAAGTGGGGGGGGGATCTCACTCCCCAACATCAAGCTCTACTACAAAGCCACAGTAATCAAAACAATTTGGTAGTGGCACAAGAACAGAGCCACAGACCAATGGAACAGAATAGAGACTCCAAACATTAACCCAAACATATATGATCAATTAATATACAATAAAGGAGCCATGGACATACAATGGGGAAATGACAGTCTCTTCAACAGATGGTGCCGGCAAAACTGGACAGCTATATGTAAGAGAATGAAACTGGATCACTGTCTAACCCCATAAACAAAAGTTCAAAATGGATCAAAGACTTGAATGTAAGTCATGAAACATAAAACTCTAAGGAAAAAACATAGGCAAAAATCTCTTAGACATAAACATGAGTGACCTCTTCTTGAACATATCTACCTGGGCAAAGGAAACAAAAGCAAAAATGAACAAGTGGGACAATATCAAGCTGAAAAGCTCCCGTACATCAAAGGACACCATCAATAGAACAAAAAGGTACCCTACAGTATGGGAGAATATATTCATAAATGACAGATCCGATAAAGGGTTGACATCCAAAATATATAAAGAGCTCACACACCTCAAGAAACAAAAAACAAATAATCCAATTAAAAAATGGGCAGAGGAGTTGAACAGACAGTTCTCTAAAGAAGAAATTCAGACGGTCAACAGACACATGAAAAGATGCTCCACATTGCTTGTCATCAGAGAAATGCAAATTAAAACCACAATGAGCTATCACCTCACACCAGTAAGGATCGCTACCATCCAAAAGACAAACAACAACAAATGTTGGTGAGGTTGTGGAGAAAGGGGAACCCTCCTACACTGCTGGTGGGAATGTAAATTAGTTCAACCACTATGGAAAGCAGTATGGAGGTTCCTCAAAATGCTCAAAATAGAAATACCATTTGACCCAGGAATTCCACTACTAGGAATTTACCCTAATAATGCATCAGCCCAGTTTGAAAAAGACAGATGCACCCCTATGTTTATCGCTGCACTACTTACAATAGCCAAGAAATGGAAGCAACCTAAGTGTCCATCAGTAGATGAATGGGTAAAGAAGATGTGGTACATATACACAATGGAATATTATTCAGCCATAAGAAGAAAACAAATCCTACCATTTGCAACAACATGGATGGAGCTAGAGGGTATTATGCTCAGTGAAATAAGCCAGGCAGAGAAAGACAAGTACCAAATGATTTCACTCATATGTGGAGTATAAGAACAAAGAAAAACTGAAGGAACAAAACAGCAGCAGAATCACAGAACCCAAGAATGGACTAACAGTTACCAAAGGGAAAGGGACTGGGGAGGATGGTTGGGAAGGGAGGGATAAGGGCGGGGAAGAAGAAAGGGGGCCTTACGATTAGCATGTATAGTATTGGGGGGGTACAGGGAGGGCTGTGCAACACAGAGCAGACAGGTGGTGATTATACAGCATCTTGGTACACTGATGGACAGTGACTATAGTGGGGTATGTTGGGGGGACTTTGTGAGGGGGGGGAGCCTGGTAAACAGTGTTCTTCATGTAACTGTAGATTAATCATACCAAAATTAAAAAAAAAGAACTAACCATGACAGAGGTCAAGGAGGACCTGTTAATGTGGTTCATACAGGCTGGCCTCCCTCTTGGGCACATGGCAGAATGGAGGTGGGTTGAAGGAAGGAGGATCTGGTAGAACAAAGAGTAGACAGAAGTTACCTGGCATAGTTTTAATAGATACCTTGTAAGCAAAAGTGTTCCATGGTAAAATAAATTTGAGAAACACTAAGTTACAAGAAGTTAAAATAAATATTTTCCCAGTAAAATGAAGAGCAGAATCATTCTGAACAGGAAAGGCAGGATGCTCAAAGGCTCATGGGTCAAAAGGTGGATATAAATGTGCGCTATGGGTGGGAAGTATCAACGGGTTTATGTAGCTGGAGTAGGATGTCCACGTGGAGTGGGGCGGTCAAGAGGGCCATTAAGTGGAGCAGGATACAGGCTGAGGACTTTAGAGTGTATGATTAAGAGGTTTAATTTTTTTCAAGAGATAATTCGGAGTTACTATGGGTGTCTTAGAATGAGAGTGGCCTAATCCAAATAAAAGCTGATGAAAGTATTCATGTTGCTCTGTGTAGGACACATTGGAATAGAGACAAGAAATTAAGAAGCCAGAAAGGAGGCAGACACACTGTGGATGTAAGATGGCCATTGACTATTATGTGATTATGGTGGGAATGAAAAGGAAGCAGAACCAGGAAAGCTTCCAGAGAAAGAAATGCTTAGTGGCGGGCTTGAAGTAGAAAGTAAATGAAGGAGATAATTCTAAAGTTGGAAAATAATTACAATGCTAGTTCATCATAATTAAAGATCTTGGGAAAACCATTAGCCCTCCACAGGAGCATGAGGGAGGCCACGAATTTTGTTTTGGGGCATCACTGAGCTCAGCAAGTAGACACCATGAACGAAGTTCACCCTCCCAAGCTGAAAAAATTTATGGACAATAAGTTGTCATTGAAATTAAATGGTGGCAGTCATGTGCAAGGAATACTGCAGACATTTGATTCCTTTATGAGTCTTGTGATAGATGAATGTGTGGAGATGGCAACTAGTGGGCAACAGAACAATACTGGAATGGTGGTAACACAAGGAAATAGTATGACTGTGTTAGAAGCCTTGGGACAAGTATAAACAATGTGCAACCAGAAAAACAACTGCTTCCACATGTCCCTTCTCCACAGCACCTGTTTTATTACAATACGAAAATCGGGTGTGTACGTTTTCACACTGAGCTTTTTTATGAATAAACTTTTGTAATAGTCAAAAAAAAAAAGAAAAAGATCTAGGATACCCATCCGACCACAATAAGTAATCACTTCTTTCATTCCAAACAAAAATTAAAGGATGATTTACATGAGAGGATAAAATGACAACCCCCATCCATTTCGCTGTGCCAACGGAGAACCACTTCTTCCAATAATATAATTGGGAATAAAATTGCAGAAGCTTCTTGAGGAAAAAAGCTCAATAGAAATTCATAATGGGAAATAATCAGTGTAACTGAATAAAACTGGGAGGATTGCGTTCATAGACGCAATAGGAGAGTGTCTTTCATGATTGCAATCGACGAGGAGTTCCACATGTCAGCAGGCAAAGAAATCAGGACTCATGGAACAAATACAATGTGCATTTTTTCCACAAAGTATTGCTCTCCCATCCTGGCAACTGAGACTTTCGTGGAAATAAATAAAGCTGTGTCCTGTTCTCCATCACAGCCTCCAATGAGAACACAAGTAAAGCCTCACTCTCTCCAGCCATCCCACTTGCCACAGTGGGCAGGAAAGACCCTGGGAAGAAGGTTCTGACCCACACCCTGGCCCAAAGGAATGGACACTGGTCTTGGAGTTGGATGATACAGGCCCAGACTCTGCCACTTGACTCTAGCCACCCATGTCACCTTTGAGAACCTGCTTCCTCACCTTTAGAATGGAGATAACTTACCTTAGAGTGATAACATGTTAAATGAAATAATGCAAATAAAAACATTTTATGCATGGGGGCCCTTTTGCTATAAGCAGTCACGCAACTTCCGTTGGCCCCACCTTGGGCAGAAAGGGGCATCTGGGGCTGTAGACTTGGATGACCAAGAGCCATGGCAAGGCACCATGCAGAAACAGATTCTCTAGGTCCCCAGTGAGTGGGATAAAAGCACCCATAGGCCAGAACTTCATCTCCCTAATTCCCATCTAGTTGCCATGGAAACCCCGTCATCATAATTTTAAGGATTCATTCAACCTGCCATTTTGACTGTAATAAAAACAGAAACATTGGTCTTAATATAGTTATAATTAAATACTTCCATTAATTGCTTTTATAGTATTTTTCTGCCATTTAATAGACAACAAATCAAACAGCAGTCATTTTCCCAAAAGATCAGTGAATGAGAACTTACGGGTAATTTCTCCTCTCAGAATGGCTTGATCTTGCCTGATAAAATACCATCTCCCCAAAATAAGTAGTTGCTTTTTTCCTAGAAAATGTGGCAGAAAGTTAGAAAATGCCAGCTGCAATGGCAGTTCCCTTTACAAAGGACGCAAAATTAAGAAGGAATCATTAGCTGTGTCCTCTTGCCACATCAGTCACTGGATAAGGAGGGACCCAAGATCCAGAAGCTCCGTGTGATGCCAAGGTAGTCTGCTCACTGAACCACGTTAGCAGCTCCAAAGGTTCTGTGCGACTGAGAGCACCGGCCTCAAAGGCTGCGGATGTGACAACACCATGGTGTCAGCTCACATTTACTGAGCACTTGCAGTGGAGGCTAGGCACCATGCTAAGCTCCTTCCCTGCATCAGCTAATTGAATCCTCACAAAAATCTCAAAGTAAGTGCTATTATCACCTCCATCTTACAAATAAGGAATCAGAGGTTTAGGGAATTACGTAAATAGACCAGATCCAGAACGAGAATACAGAGCAGAGCCACCATACCTGTATGTACGGGTATAATAAAAATCCCAAGGTCAAAAGCAGCCTGTCGTAAATTCAGGTGGGTGATCATCAGCATCTCAAAGCTCTTGTGTTTAACCCTTCCTTCTCATACAGACCCTCAAAAAAAATAATCCTCCCACTCCAAAATGTCACAAAAAAGTCTTCAAAGGATGCCTCTCCTGTGTCCATGACCAGCTCGTGGGCCATAGTCTGTCACGGGCATCTTCACATCTTCGCTTTCTCTCCCATCCGGTTCACCCCCATCGGTGTCCTTGCTAATGCAGCCACTAGGGGGAGCCTTAATGCTGACAGGGCTGATGGACACGTTGGAACAACCTTAACGGTAGGTCTCCTGGAGGTTCCAGAGTTGCCAGTTTTAAAAATGCCAGAGTGGTCCTTGGTGCCAAGAAGGCTCTTGTCTTTTCGAAATGATGTCCATTGTCACCTGGACCCTGAAGTAGCTCATCCAGTCTGAGTCTCCCCTTCCTCTTGAGGATTCGAAAGCTGACCATCCTGTCTTAGTTTTTCCCTAGTCCCCTTCCCTCACCTCTGGCACAAAAGCAAATGCAACAGGACAGAACATCAAAGTCAGTTTGTGCTGGGGTGTCTTCTGGAACACGTTTTATATAGTTCAAACTTCTATATTTCAAGAGCAGTTTTTTTCACAGGACTGACAAAGAATACTATCATGTATATCTATTTATCAGCTACCATAACAAGGGTATAGTTTTCAATTCACTCAGTGCACCAACTTTAAACATGTGATTATTGATTTTTTTCTCATATGGGGACATTCACTTTATCTTATGTTCTGTTCCAGAAGTGAGAGATTTCCATTGTTCCAGAAATAACTATATCACACAATTTCATATTTGCATAATCCAAGTTAACATAAGGCCATATTAATAAATATTTCAGCTCTTCCTACCTTCCCCCCCATTTATAAAGGGGAGGGAATCTTAACTGAGTTGAGCACCAAGTTTTTCCCGTGGTGTGTGGAATCTGGTTAATGAGATGAGTCTCAGAGAAACATCAGAGGCCGACATGTATCGTGGAGGGTCAGGTGCAGGGGGCACGAGCTTCTAGGAAGGTATCACTGCACAGGAGTAACGTAAGGATGAAAGTATGCCTGTGGTGGAGCCAGAGTTTAGGGGACAAGAAGGAGATTTTAGCTCTATACTTGAGTGGGGACTCATAGTCAAGAGACGGAAGAGCCATGCAGTTTGGTTTTAGGGAAGAGTTTTCACAGACTAAAGAGAAAATGGGAAGAGAACATTTTATATTTTTATGAGCCACTTCCAGAAGGAGCATTCTTAGAAACGTGGCTGCAGGGCACGATAGAAAGATTGAGAGCAATAAAGATGTCTAAAGAAGATGCTCTTTTAAGTTTTGCTGGCATTAAGAATGTATTCTCCTGGTAGCTTTTTTTTTCCAAGAAACTGAGTACAGATACGAATTGCTGTGAGTTGTTTATCTACCACAATGCTATTTCTTTGAAAGCAGCACTGTGCAGAGACTGAACCATATGGGGCCCTGATTGCATTCAGGTCCTACAAAGTAACAAAGAACTCCCTCTCTTTTCAGGAAAACAAAGAGACAGATACCAGGCAAGGTCACCAACCTCTGAATCTTAGTTTGATCTGAACGGGGACATATGCCACAAAAGTTGAGTACCATCTAGAATCAGGGCTATCTTCCTTCATACCAGCAGGTGTATTTGAGATACTCAGACCCATTCAAATAGTCTATAGTTTTCACAGCAAATGCTGGTAGGAGATTTGCATTTTCTGGGTCCTTTTAAATATGTACATCTTCATGTCCTTTTTTTCTTCCCTTATTCTCCTCTTCAGGTCACAAAGTCAAGTTTTATAGATCTTACTCCACTCTGTTGATGAATCCATCCCATCCTTCACACTTAAAATAGGATAAAAATCATCTCATGACTGGAGTATCACTTAGCTTTTGTTGTGTAACCAACCACTCCCAAACCTAGTGGTTTAAACCAACTACCATTTATTTAGCTCATGATTCTGGGAATTGACTGGTTATTCTTCTGATACCCTGGCTTACTCGATCCTTGCTGGGCTTCTGCATCTGGAGTGAGCTGGCAGACAGCTGGTGACTGGGTCATCTAAGGATGATCCATAGGATCTGTCTCCTGTGTTCGGTGGTTGGTAGGCTGGAGCGGCAGCCGCATCTTTCCTCATGAACAGGATCGCCTGAGTTCCTTCAGACAGTGGTCATAGGGTCCCAGGACACACAAGAGCAGAAGCCACATAGCCTCTTGATGCCTGGGTTTGGAAATTATTTGATGTCATTTCTGCCACTTTCCATTGGTGCAAATAAGACCTGAGGCCAGCCTCAATTTCAAGCCTAGGGAATTAGACTCCATCTCTTGACAGAAGGAGCTGAAAATTATTGATGCCATTTTTTGCAATCTGTTCTACTATTGATATAGCTGAACTCACTACCCCCCACCCCAGAGAAAGGCTCTCTTCCTGCCATTTAGTATAGAGGACATTGGGCAAGAACCATTAATTGGCTGCTCCTAAGTTGGAAGCAGTATTTTGGTAAAGCTCATATCAAAACTACTAACAGGTAATCACCTCCATGGTGTGTTCAGCAGCAAAAGCTGTGCCTATCTGCTAAGTTCCATTAGAGCCACTATCCTTGCTGCATTGCCTCCAGGGACAATGTCCTTTTTTATGTATCTTCTTTAGCTAGTTAAGCAAGTGGAAAGACTGGCCCTTAGAAAAGGACTTTGCCATAACAGAGACATCTGCCATCCATAAGACAGACACGTGGATGAGACATATCAAGAGAGCAGAGACTGGAGGAGAGTGGGGATGGGAGGGAAGGGGTCCTCACTAGTTACAGAGCAATAGAATGTCCTTGAAATTTGAGGGGGCAGCTACTAACAGATATTAGGCATATGAAATGGTGGTGGAAAATTACAGTTACCTCACAACTTTGTCTAGCCCCTTGCTCCTAGCCTACCCTCTCCCTTCCCATATCCTCCATTCTCATGCCAATTGATTGACATCCATTTGAAATTTGCTATAGTTATCTGCTTTACATGAATACCCTGCCAGTGCCTAACACAGTGACAATTCATAGAGATTGTTAGCAAGAATGATTGATGGCAAGACCACACCCTTGAAATTGGTGAGTTGATCGACTTACATTTTCTCTGAAGTTTTCCCTGTGTCTGAGTGATTCGGTAATGCAGATCAATATCATTCCTAACTCTACCACTTCTCCTATAATTAACTTCCTATAAAGTGGCACCCAAGAAAAGATTACCAGATAGAAGGATGGATGGATGGATAAATAAACAGCAAGAGCAGGAAGGAATCCTGAAGTGTGAAGAGCATTCAGCAGTGGAAGCCAGGGGGCAGATGGGAAGGTTGTCAAGAGGTTTTTGCTGAAAAAGAGGTGTGAGAAGAATGAGAATGGTCCATGCCTGCTGCTCTGGAGCAGCCGGCCACCAGAGCAGCAAACCTGCTACTTTTATCCCCACAAATCTCTAAACAGATTTGGCCTGGTGTTCTTGGGTTGTTTTAAGTTTTAACTGTGACTAAGCAGGGTAATGTTTTAAAACAGAAGCTTCTTTTGAACAATATTTCACTTTGCCCTTTGACTACTAGTGAGTTCTTTCCAAAATTTGTTTCTCATTCCACATTTGTCATCTATAACCTCAACATTTTTATTCTGTAATAGATAACAAAGATCATGTAGCCTACAGACGCCTGCAGCTTGTAGTTTTTTAGAACGCAGATCTGTAGCATCCAAATTTTTTTTTTTGAGAGGGCATCTCTCATATTTACTAATCAAATGGTTGTTAACAACAATAAAATTCTGTATAGAGGACTCAATGCACAATCATTAATCAACCCCAAGCCTAGTTCTCAACAGTCTCCAATCTTCTGAAGCACAATGAACAAGTTCTTACATGGTGAACAAATTCTTACATAGTGAATAAGTTCTTACATGGTGAACAGTGCAAGGGCAGTCATCACAGAAACTTTCGGTTTTGATCACACATTATGAACTATAAACAATCAGGTCAAATATGAATATTTGTTTGATTTTTATACTTGATTTATATGTGAATCCCACATTTCTCCCTTATTATTATTATTTTTAATAAAATGCTGAAGGGGTAGGTAGATGCAAGATAAAGGTAGAAAACATAGTTTAGTGCTGTAAGAGGGCAAATGTAGATGATCAGATGATCAGCTGTGTGCCTATGGACTAAGTATTAATCCAGGCTAGACAAGGGCAGCAAGACATCCACGGATGCAGAAGATTTCTCTCAAAACAGGGGAGGGTGGGGTTCTAAGCCTCACCTCTGTTGATTCCCAATTTCTCACCTGATGGCCCCCCTGCGACTGTGCCTGTCTTAGGTTGTTCCTCCCTTGAGGAATCTTACCCGTCTCTGGCTAACCAGTCATCTTCCAGGGCCATACAGGGAAATGTAAAGTTGGTAAGTGAGAGAGAAGCCATATTGTTTGCAAAGGTTAGCTTTTTACTTCTTTGCAGATTTATGCCCTGTGGCTTTTATGTAGCATCCAAATTTTAACAGGTTAAACTTGTAGCCATCATTTTATTTCTCTGCCTATGCAATCCAGCATTATAAAAATACCATTACACAATATAAACTCTGGCACCAGAAGATAAACAAGTGAAATATTGTTCTGCATTTTATGTGTTTAATTATGTAGTCCCAAATCTGATTTTGGATTAAGCCACTCCATCTATTCTAAGGTTGTATATGTCAGGAATAGTTACTTCAGAATTATACCGAGTGAAAGAATTTAATAAAATTGACTTTAAAAAAAGTAAAACCTTCCTTTATCTGATTTCTTTCTTCTGAAGTATCTGGCATTTCATAGTGTATTTTATTATTTAATTTCAACTCAGTATTCAAGCAAAGCTTTGACACCATTTTGATTACCATGACAGCTGAAATGAAATGCTTACAAGAACAGCATATTTGGAGCCAAAGAGCTGGTTGACATAATGAATGCAACGACAAAAATAATTTTACAGCAGCCCAGCCTAGCATATTGGCTTCATTTAAAATTTATATCAGACAGGTTTTTTAAAACATTTTTCCACTGAAAGAAAACAGTAGCTTTTAATTCTTCTTGTTGGCTGAGAAAAGTCCAAAAGCTTTGGAGATTTGAATAGCTACCAGAGTCCCAGAAAGCCATGGCCCAGCATCTTATCGTAGAATTATTTTCAGACGTTTTAGAAAAAAAAGGTATCTTGGGAGCTACACAATTAAGAAATTAGTCCATTTTTAGAATAACAGCAGACTCTTGTAGAGACTTAACAAATTGTGCTTAAACATGGTGAGAATGCTCCCAGTAAAAACCTGCCCTCTCAAAACTGCTTTCTAATGGGCATCGACTTAGCAGTGGTTATATTTTCAAATTAGCAATCAAATTCAAGACACATTATAGGCTCTAGTCTACATTTACACAGCTTTGTAGAGGATAGAGGACAGGAAAGAGCACTGCCATTTCACCAGAACACCCACGATGAGCAGGATCATGGAACCCCCATGGTGTCCACATCCTAACCCCAGAGCCTGTGAATATGTTAACCTTATAATGGTGGAAGGAAATTAAAGTTGCAGATGGAATTAAGGTTGATAATCAGCTGACCTTAAAATAGGTCTGTTATTCTGGATTGTCCAGGTGGGCCTATAGTAGTCACAGGGGTCCTTAAAGGGGCAAGAGTAAGGCAGAAGAGATTGGAGCGATGCAATTCGAGAAGCACTCAATCCACTGCCCTGACTTTAAAGATGGATGAAGGGGCCACAAGCCAAACAATGCAGGCAGCCTCTAGGAACAGTAAAAGGCCAGGAAACAAACAGGTTCTCCCCTAGAACCTCCAGAAGGGAATGCAGGCCTGCCAACACCTTCATTCCAGCCGAGTGACACCCGTGTCAGACATCTATCCTACAAAACTGTAGAGTAATACATTTGTGCTGTTTTAAGTCACTAAGTGGGTGGTAATTTGTTATAGCCACCATAGGAAACTAATACATCGCTCAACAGCTACCCCAGTGCACAGCTTCTTGTGTCCCCAAACGCATGCAGGGAATACAAGGCTGCCACAGAACCACATCCAAGGTGTAGATAGGTCAGCTTCACACAGAGAAGCCACAGCTTCAGCTTACCAACAATCTCATATATGGTTCCAGTGACATAGGCATGCCAGCCCCCAGCAGCCCCAGTCCAGAAGCAGTCCCACAGATCAAGACTTCACAACAAAAAGAACAAGCACAACCTTCCACACCTATTTCCAAAGAAGCAGGACTCTCAGGAGGAGAAAGACAAGTATCAAATGATTTCACTCATCTGTGGAGTATAAGAACAAAGAAAAACTGAAGGAACAAAACAGCAGCAGACTCACAGAACCCAAGAGTGGACTAACAATTACCAAAGGGAAAGGGACTGGAGAGGATGGGTGGGAAGGAAGGGACAAGGGGAATAAGGGGTATTATGATTAGCACATATAATGTGGGGGGGTGGGGCACAGGGAAGGCAGTATATACAGAGAAGACAAGTAATGATTCTATAGCATCTTACTCTGCTGATGGACAGTTACTGTAATGGGGTATGTGGGGGGGACTTGATAATAGGGGGAGTCTAGTAATGATAATGTTGTTCAAGTAATTGTACATTAACGATATCAAAATAAAATAAATTTTAAAAAAACAAGGGCTCTGAGGTCATTCGCTTGACAGGCCTGCATCAGCTCGGTGCTGAGGCTTACTCTTTACTCGCAGCTGTGATCTCAATGTCATTACGTATAATCACATTCTAAATCTGAGGAATCTGTCGTTGTCCAAATCTTGGGTCAAGTCGGGCAGGTGCCCTCCCACAGACACTAGGGGCAAGTACTCACTTTCCTTGGACCCAGGCAGCTAGGAAGGACCTGGCACATGACCTAAGCTCAGCCAGTCAGGATTCCAAGAAGGAAGTTTGAGGTCCCTTCCCACATTGTCAGTCACAGCAGCTTCACGCCCAGTAAGGGGGACAGTGGAACCCAAAGAGCCTTGCCCTTGACATTTTCTGTAGTTCCTCCTGCCCAGATTTCCTTAGTTCCGGGCCATTTTCTGAGTCTGGTTTGACAGCTTTCACATCAATCCCATGAAATATTTGGTATGCCTCCAGTCAATTCCTTTTCTGCTTAAGGTAAGCAAAATCAGTCATGTTATGAACCCTAAGTGGATCAGCAGTTGTTACCAGGAGAGGGCTTCAGCAGCAGATCTGGAATTGAGGGGAAGCTAGGCTTGATTATATAACCTAGTTATGGTAAAGACAGTGAGCATTCAGGAGTGGAAATGTGGCAACCCATGGCCCAAGGTGGAGAAGTAACTAATCCAATTACAACTTTTATAGTATGTGTTTGAAAGTCAGCCCTGAGGGGCCACATTGCTAAGGCTGCATATAACAGCATGAGAGTTAGGACTGAACAATGATGTGGCTAATATTAGAAAACACAAGGAAACTGAGATCTCTAATTCTTGCTTGAAAGCAAAAACTGAAACTAGGGACTTTCTAATGTCCGCGCTAAGAAGAATGTCTTCTCTTTTTGTGGCAGCAGTATAAAACTACCCTAAATCAAACCCCCACCCTAATGGGAAGTTAATCTGTAATGTCAACTGAATCACAGCCTCATCAGGGCCCTTATGCGACACTTAGGGCATGGATACAGAAAGTGCACACCTTGAGAATTGCAATTGTGTTAAACGGAAGGATGGCCAGAACTCAAACACCCAAATCCCAAATTCCTCTGGACCTCGGTTTTCAGTTCAAGCCACCTTTCCTCCTGTGCCTGAGGAGGCAATTCATGCCTTATCTAAAGTCTGTGTAATTCTCTGTCCTTGCTAGAGTTGCCTCACACAGGGAGCCTATGTCAGTTCAGAGGCCCTAAGCCTCCTTCTGAAGGGAAGCCAGGGAGGCCTAAAGACGGGCCCTGAAATGACACCACGAAAATATATTGGTGACCTTCCCAAAGGGACCTGTGAATATTTGTCAAAGAAGCTGCTCATTATGCAAAGGGAAATACCTAGCCTTTTCAGAGATTATTGAACACTGCATCTGGGTTAACACCTCGGCCACTCACTAATCAGAATGAGGCTCAGAGGATTCAGGTGATAAATGCAGTCTGAGTTCAAGTCCAAGTCTGTTTCAAACTGGACATAATGACACTCTGAACTCAGGCCAGGATGGTTTACCTGTTTTCCAAGGATTTACTTATCACTGGTAGAATGTCCATGTTGTCTCTGATCCACAAGTAAAATGGGCCAAATGGAAGCCTTTAGGGTTACCCCTTCCACTCAAAATGAAAAATAAAGAGCAATATCATATCTGAGGGAATTATGCAATTAGTGTCATCATGAAATTCCTAAGAAATGCAGGGATGGTGATTCCTAGTACATCCCCATTTAATTTTCTGATTTGTCCAATGCAGAGGATAGGGGCTTCTTGGATGATGAGGGTGGATTGACGTGAGCTTCCATAGGGGGCAATTCCAATTGCAGCCCCATTTCCAGATGTGGCTTACTTACTGGGAAAAGCTAACGTGGCCTCTATTGTCTAGTTCATATTCATTTATTCAATAAATATGCACTGAGCACCTACTGTTTTCCAGGCAGTTCTCTGGGTGCCAGGGATACTGCAGTGAACAAGCAAAGCGAAGTGCCCATCCTTGTGAAGTTCTGTATCTAGAAAATATTTTTGTCTCTTTTCAGATAAACACCACAAGCATTTTGCTGTTACCTAGCAGGGATAGCAGAATGCCTTACAGACTTGTCACAGGACTTCTCTGGCACGCAGGAAATTTGACTTTCTCGCTACCCACAGAACAATCCTGAAGACTATATCATACTGAGAGAATATAGAGACCTGGAACCGGATTGTTTCTGACACTTTTCAGATCCCTGCATGAAGAAGAGATATTCAAAGGGAGGGAGGGAAAAACGAATGCAAACACCATCCTTTCGCAACATATGGCACAACCCTGGGCATACATGCCTGAAAGAGGGTGGTAGACAAGATCATTAGCAGAAATGAGGTCGAGAAATGAAGAGGTCATACTGTTAGAAGGATCATCAACACAGAGAGAGTCCACCCTCCTTATTTGGAGATCCTGTATCTGCAAACTCACCTACTCACTAACATTTATGTGTAACCTCACAATCAATGCTGATGGCTCATTAGCGGTCATTTGTGGACTTGGGCAGAGGAGCAAAAGACTCTATCTGCCCGATGCCTGCTCTCCCAGCTGAGGTCCAGCAAGGTGATGCTGCCTTCTTGTCCCAGCTTTCATATTGTAAGCAAGTGTCCTTTTCATAGCCTACTTAGTGCTACAGCTCCTGCCGTTCTGTGCTGTTTGTTGGTGATTTTGCTGCTTAAAATGGTTCCCAGCTGTTGTGCTGAAGTACTATCTGCATCCCTAAGCACAAGAAGGTAGTGATGTGCCTGCAGAGAACATATGACTGTTAGATAAGCTTCCTTCAGGCATGAGTTATGGTGCTGTCAGCTGTGACTTCAATGTTCACAAAGCAATAACACAGATTAAATAAGGTGTCTTTAAACAGAAACACACATAAAACAAGGTTACATATTGATCATTTGATAAAAATGTGACCAGAGCTCACAGGAACCTAATCCTGTATTTCTCTGAGGAGCAAAGTTTGAATATTCACAAATTCAGTGTTTGTAGTTACTTTATAGAACATAACTACCACAAATAATGAGACTCAGCCATATTTCAATCATCAAAAATTATGCAGGAATAGTGCTGGGAAGGATGACAGGAAGCCTAAAGGTACATTTTTCAAAGAGTGACCCAGGCATCTGGAGATAACTGCAATGAGAAAGAGTAGTGGAGGATTTCAGGAGGGAGGAAGAAACTTCTGGAAAAATCAATGAAAACTAATTGAAAATAAGGAATAGGATAATATTAGAAATGTGAGACATCAGAAGCAGATTTGTGACAGAATTTTTTTTTCATTCTTGTTTAGCTCTAAACCAGCCATGCCTGTGGTCACCCCCTTGCTCCCAGCTGTAACGTGAACCCTGATTCTCCTCCTTACACACAACAATAGCAGGTCAACCCTCTTCAGAACCTCCACATCTGAACAAAGGAAAGATCAGCTGCAGAGTACAGAAGCATAATTCTACTTTACAACTCAATATGTCACAAAATATAATCCATTTTCCTTTGCTATTTCTATATAAACCCTTCTATTATGCCCATAGAAGACATAGGTTACCTTTTGAGGGAAACTATTCATAAGGGAAAAAAATTAGAATTTTGAACAAGCCATTAAGGTGACCAAAACAGACATTTGAAAATAGGACTTCAATCTATATGAGATGACTAATCCGAAAAGATGAAAACATAATCAAATTTCAATAGCACTCCTCAATTTAATTTAACCTTTGAGGGGCCTGGTCAACGTTCTCTTAAAATTAATTTCACCCAGTTATTCTCCAGGGAACAGAAAAAAATGGAACTTATACTTAATACATGCATGCACATTTATAAACACTGTAATTTATTTACCTTTATGGTTTTTCTCCCAACAAATAATTCTAGATATTAAGGCTTCTCAGCCTGAAAAAAAAGTCTTTGGAGAAAGACCTCATTCTGAAAAAATCAATTATTAGTGCCCCATCTTGAAGTACTTCTGAAGAAAATTCACCAAACAAATGTAAAATTCACTCTGCCCTCTTAATTAAACCAACTTGTAATGAGTTTTCCTTAGGGTTTTAACAATTATGAGATTCTTGATTAAAAATTCATAATCTCCAATGATAATTTCAAAAAAACTACTCAGACTTGCTTCTCTATACTTATTTTAGGTTTATCATTTAATTCCTTTTAAAAATATTAAAGTGGAAATCAAATAATGTGTAGTTCGACAATGTCTTCCCACCTTTACGAACAGAAAAAACAGTTGTCAGCACTCATCAGAAAAGACTGAATATTTAATTGACCCAAAGTTTAAAGGAGTAGCTGGAGTAAGGGACACTGGGGGAAGCTGGTTCACTGCAGGGAGAATACACTAATTTATATAAGAATTATTTTAAAGGCATACTTGATTAAATTTTGAAAAGTATAAAATTGCTCAGGGCTAGCTCTAGTAGAGAAAACCAGTCACTCTTCTACACAGTTGGCAGCATTATAAATCAGGTCCAACTTTCTGGAAGGCAATTTGGCAATATGTATCAAAAGCCATAATAATGGATGACCTCAATGACCACTTCTTGGAATTTGTCTTAAGAAAATAAAGGAAAGATGTACTGAAATTTTGCACAGCATTGATTACTCTGTTGCTTAAAATGAGAGAAAATAAGAAACGATGAGAATGTTTACCAATAAAAGAACTGTTCCAATAAATGGGTCTTTCCTCAACCATCTTTGTGCCCTTCAGTCTAGTCTCTACATAGTAGCCAGTATCATCTAATCAAAATGCAATGACTTGATGGTCCCATCACTCCTGCACTCAAAACCCTCCAATGGTTCCCCTTGCTCAGGGTCAAAGCCAAATCTTCATTATGGTCTAGAGCCATACATAATATGGAGTTGCCATTAAGTGGCTCTTCCCTGAATAAGTGTATGTGCTCCAGGTAACGATGGTTTTCACCTTAGACCCAGAAGAACCTAGAATCTTAAGAAGCCCCCTTGGGAAGGACATTCCATTTGATATTTACCTTGACAGGCACCCTCCTACATGAATTTTTAACATTTTCTCTAGAACTGTGATTATATTAGGCACTCTGAACAGAAAGCTGTTTTTCCCAATCACTACCAAGTAACTACCACCTCTCACCCAGACTAGCACAAAGCTGCCTACCGTATTTCTTGACAGCCACCCCATCCCCTCCTAATTTATTCTCTACGCTACATTCAAAGTATTCACCTTTTTTTAAAAAATGGCAATAATTTCCTCATGCTTAAAAACCATCAATGCCTTCCCATTTCTCTACAGATTAAGATCCAAATTCTTGATGGCCAAGGGTCTAAAACAGTGCTATACAATGGAAATATACGGGAAGGCACACAAGTAATTTTAAACTTTATAGTAGCCCCATTTTTCCAAAAAGTTTCAAAATAGTAAGATTAATTTTAATACTATGTTTTATCTTAGCCAATCTATCCAAAATATTATCATCTTGATATGCAACTAACAATTCAAACAGATCTTCAATGTTCTCACAACAAAAAAAAATTGTAGTTATGTAAGGTGATGAATGTGTTAACTAACCCTATTGTGGTAATTATTTTGCAATATGTATGCGTATCAGATCATCATGTTATCCATCTTCACCTTACACAAGGTTATATATCAAATCTCTCAATAAAGCTGGGGAAAAATTCAAAAATACTGACATATTTAACATGCAGTTTTTCATATGAAGTGTTTGAAGTCTAGTGTATATTTTACCTTTGCAACACATCTCAAGTTGGACTAGCCCCATTTTGCATGCTCCATAGCCCCACATGGTTAGGGGTCATCATGTTAGTGCACCTCTACACCCTCAGGACTATGCCCACCTCTTCAACCTTCTCAGGCTATAGACATATTTAACCTTCAGGTAGTCAAAGTTGCTATTTTCTCTTTCTCAGTCTTTTACGCATGTTGAGCTCTTATACAACAAATAATTTTAAAGAAGAGACAAATAACCACATTTTTAAATGGGCAAAAGATTTGAATGACATTTCACCAAAGGAAATATACAAATGCCCATGGCCAAAAAGCATTTGAAAAGTATTCCACAGCATGAGTCATTAGGAAAATGCAAATCAAAACCAAAATGAGATACCATCTGAGATCCACTAGAATGGTCATAAGTAAAAAGAGAGACAATACCAATTGTTGGGAAGAATGAAGAAACTGGGACTCACATACATTGCTGGCAGGATTATAAAACAGTGCACCCTTTTCGGAAAACACTCTGGCAGCTTTTCAAAATTTTGAACATAGTCACCATATGACCCAACAATTCCAATCCTAGGTATCTGCCCAAGAGAAATGAAGACATATATCTATATAAGACATATGTCCATACAAGACTTATAGAAGCAACCCAAATGTCCATCAACTGGTAAATGGATAAACAAAAATGTGGCATAAGCATACAGTGCACTATCACCCAGCAATAAAAATGCTACAAGCGAACTTCAAAAATGTGACCCTAAGAAGTCAGACACAAAAGGACACATATTGCATAATTTCATTTTTATGAAATGTCCAGAAAAGGAAAATCTATAGACACAAAAAGTAGATGAGTTTTCACCTAGGCTGGGGAATGGGAATGGAACATTGACTGCAAATGGGACCTTTTAGAAGTGATGAAAATGTTCTAAAATTGGATCGTGGAGATGGCACAACTCTATAAAACCACTAAAAATGATTGAACTGTACATATAAAGTGAGTGAATTTTATGGCATAAAATATATAGTTCAATAAAGTTATTTTTAAGGAGAGTAAAAAAAAATTTACAAGAATTTTTTTAAAAACTTGAATATTTACATTCTGCTGTAAATGTGTCATACCTCTTGTATTCCCAGATTCCTCTTACCAGGTTATAAGTTCCACATGGGTAGGAACCACTAATGCCGTGCTCCAAACATCTACGTTATGCCTTTCACATGGCAGGGGCTCAAACAGCTGTTGAATGAATTGTAAGTGAATTGCTTGGACAATTTCAAAAATCCATAAACACTTAAAAGTTTTAAAAATTCCTACTCAGCAATTAGATGAACACTATGTTGAGCGAAAGAAGCCAGAAACAAATGAATACGTACTATATGATTCCATTTAAAAAGTTCTAGAACAGGGAAAACTAGAAATCTGAAGAGTAGTTTCTTGGGGGAGCAGGGGACAAGACCTGAATGGGAAGGATGTGAGGGAACTCTTAAGGATGATGGAATGTTCCATATACTAATTAGAATGGTGGTTACACAGGTGTACACTTGTCGAAATTCCTAAAAATATACACTGAAAAGTAGTGTATGTCATATATAAACTATATCCCAGTTTAAAAACGTGGATACCTCTGGTACAAAATAAAAGAAAAAAATTATTTAATAAAGAAAGCTGCCTCGTTCTTTAGTATGAAATGCAAGGCCTCCTACAGCCTGGTCCCCATGTGCCACTCCAAACTCACTTGCCCCACTGCCCTCCCTGAAAAGTCCCCACCAATCCCCGCAAACCCCCACCCCGACCGGGGTCCCAGCCTTAATTATCTGCTGGCATTCCCCCAAACACACCATGCATACCCCTGCCCCTGTACCCTTACTCAAGCTGCCCTCCCTTCCTGAAACCTCTTTCCCCACCGCCAACAGCTGGGCACCTGCCGATTTTACAAAACTTCAGAAAGTCGAGTTGTGGTTGCCCAGAGCTGTGATGCCAGTGGGTACTAAGGATCTCTTTGGGGCGATGGAACCATTGTAAAATTGGACTGTGGTGATAACTGAGCAATGCTGTAAACTGACTAAATGCATTGAATTGTACATTTCAAAATGAGTGAATTTTACAGTAAGGTGTGTATATCAGACCTTAATAAAGTTGTTTTCAAAAAACAAGCTTAGCTCAAAAATAACCGCACCATGTAAATCTGTCCCCTCCCAAATGCTCAAACCAAGCACCTGTTTTCTGTCCCGCCCCTCTGTGCTCTGTACCTACTCCTGTTGATGACCTGTGCACGTCACTGCATTTTTTTTCTTGAAGTGTCCTTCTCCACCCAGACTCTGCAGGGTGCCCTTGTACAAGCTTTGTCACCCACGCTGAACACCATACCTGACACATAAGGCCACCGAATGGCTGCCTCTTGGATAAACATGTTGCATTTTAACTTCATTATTCCTGCTACTATCCTACATTAAGCCGAAGACTTGGGTCCCAGTTAGAAATGGATGTTTCCTTATCTGGACAGGTGTGGCTTTGGGCACACGAGTAGCGTCGGTGGAAGCACAGCAAATACCCATCTACAGATTCCTGCCCTTGCACTTCTGCTTCATCCCACCTCGACTCCCCGGACTCCTACCTGCACTTGAAACGCCCAGTTCATTCACAAGGACTTAAAAGCCTTTCAACAGCAAGAGAATTTGGAGGAATGGCACCCAGTCTCAAAAACTCTCATCTGCTGGCCCGCAGGGTGGTTACTATTAGCCCTGCAGGCTTCAGAAGGTCTCAGGAACCATGTTATGTTCTCAGTCTCAGCTCTCTTGTCCTAATGTGGTCACACTAAATTCACTGGAAAGCCCCTGAAATGATTGTTGGCCCTGTGTCTTCCCCACTCAGCAGGCCCCATTTCCAGACCACATGAGATATTATAGGGAGGGGAGGAAGGACTAGATGTTAGGTAAGTGGCCCTGGGCCTGAGCCCAGCTCCACCAGTCACTACCCATGTGACCTCAGCAAGTGTCTGTACTATTCCAAGACACAGCTACTGCTTCTGCAAAAGCAGGTTTAATAACACCCGCCCTCTTGAACTTACCAAGCAGCCCCGCACATCAAGAGAGGCAGCACATGAACATGTGTTTAGTTAAATAGGCTCCATGGATCTGGAGTTGCTAATCGTGGCCTTTTCTGTTGGTCTTCTTTTGCCCTTCACCTGAATGTTTCAGTTAGTCCACTGGGATCTGTAAATTATCCCCCGGATGCTGTAGAACAAAGAACTACTTGATCCCCTTCAACCCAACTGGAGAAACGTACACTGAGTGAAGTCTGTATAGAGGACACCACCCAGCTCAGCACTTGATTCCTTTACTCCCCAAGTGTCTTGAAGGACCTTTCTCAACAGCTGATCATAGTAACTTGATATTTTTTTTAATGTTTTATTGTTAAAGTTGGCATAAAATCTAAGGGATGTCATTTGTTCTCTTCTTTATACTTTTCCTGCATTTTTTTTCAATTTTCCACAAAGAACATATACTGCTATTATATTTAAGAGAAACTGTGGTTTAAAAGAAAAAGAAGTTACAATGCTGATCCCATTTTAGACCAAACATCTATAGCTAATATTTTCAAAATACTACTAAGTATAGAAGGCATTGTTACAAGGACTTTGTATATATGAATTCTCTCAACATCTCTATGAGACACGTATTATTATTATTTGACTCCTTTTTCAAGATGAGGAAATAGACACACAAAGATTCTTCCTACCTGGGGTCACACGACTAGTACGTGATGGAGCAAGAATTTGAAGCCAAGCACTTTGGTGTCAGAGTCCATGCGTTTAACTAGCGTTCCAGGGAAAAAGCACGTGAGTGACGGTATTACCATCTACCGTGGCTCTAGGGGCCCAGTGGCACAAGAAGGCCCCCTTGGAGGAAATCAGTGGTCTATTAGAGGGTGGGGTCCTGAAGGCAAGAACTATCTCTTGTCCATCTGTTTCTGTGCCAGTTAGACTTCGCTGCATAACAAACCACCCTAAAACTTAGGTACCAGAAAACTACAACAGTCATTTTCATTCACAATTCTGAGTTGGAATATGGACTGGGCTTCTCTTGTGCTGGTCTTCTGCTGTGCTCAGCTGGGCCACATAAGTTATCTGCTGATCTGCAAGGCCTCTCTGCTTTGGAAGCCGGGGCCACAGAAGCCTCTGAGCTGTCGGTCTCTCATCACCCAGCAGGCTAGCCTGGACTTCTTCACCTGGCAGTAGTGGCAGGGTCCCAAGAGCCTCAAAAGTGGGTAAGCCCCAGTGACAAAAGTTTTCTGGGTTTCAGCTTGCATCACGTTTGCTACAGACCCATCAGCCAAAGTATATCACATGGGCAAGCCCAGAGTCCATGTGGGAGGGGACTATCCAATGGCATAAATGCAGAGAGCTAAATAATTGGTGACCATTTATTGCAATGTGCCAGTATCTCCACAACCAAGCAGAGTCTAATAAACAGTAGGCATAAAATAAATGCTTACTGAACTGAATGCTGTTTCCCCTTCATGAAAAAATCGAGATAAAACCAGCAATCTTTTCCCTCTCTCCACTACGCATACCACATCAAGCAGTTGGAAGAGGCTGACTGACATGTGCTCTCAAAGGAACACCTCACCCTGGCTAATGCAGCCTATCGCCTGGAGCCAGTCACCTCCTAACACAGGGTATTCTCAGCTCTTGAGGTGAGGGGTATGTTCTTCCTGGTGGCTGCTTCCCTAAAGCTCTTAGAATCCCAGGACTTTTCTGTCCAAAGGACCTCTCCTTGTCCCACAGCTTCTTTGACATCCCTCAAGGACACCTCTATCAGCTGCTCCAATTAGCATCCACTGTTTGCCCTCTAGTGGCTCCTTTACATTGTGTAGCCCTCTAACAACTGCACCAGAAGAAGCAACTGTGTGTGCTTTAGGTCAGTAGTTTTCAAAGGAGGTGATATTTTCCCCTAGGGGACATTCAGATTGTAGAAATTTGGGGTTGTCACAACTGGGAGAAAAGTGCTGGCATCTAGTGGGTAGAGGCCAGACACGCTGCTAACATCCCACAGTGCACAGGACACTCCTTGTTCACATGACATCATCTCGTTCAAAATGCTAATCATGCCACAGCTGAGAAACTCTGACAGCTTCAGAGCGAGCCCTCGTTCGTCCGAAGGATGCACGTACTGCCCCAGCAAGGGTTGTTATGTGGCTGCGTCCATCATTCCTCAGGAAAAATTGATCCCTAGGCAGCAACCCTAAATTCTCTCTGTGTCACTTCAATCTCAGGTACAGTCATGGGTATCCACAATTCCCCAGGTTAGACAAACAGCTTTAAATGGGAGCTCGGTTACATGCAAGATGATCTTCCTGGGTTTTTTTCTATTATCTATACTCAATCATACTCATTCTGAGGGCAATTTTCTTAGAAGAGACGAGTGCTCACAGGTTTTTATTGTGAGCCAGTTAGAAGCTGTAAGAAATAAAAATGGCTTCCAATGGACAACTGCATTGTGGGACTTCTGCATGGAGCAGCTGAACCCTTTGATAAAATGCACATCAATTGCAAGAATAAATGACAGACATTCGGTTTTAACAAAATGATACTTGTTCCGTGGAGGAAGAGAACTTCTTACTGTCAGAGCGAACACCAAGAACAGAGAGAATGAAAGCTATACAGACACTGATTGCCATGGCAGCTCCATGTACAAAAGCAACAGGAAATGAAAGCCTTGATTCTGGTCACTCATCTTACTGTGGCATTTTAGCAATGCTAATTAGAAGAGAGTAGCTGACATTTTCCTAGCGTGAAAGATAAGCTAAAATGTACCCAGGAAATTTACTTCTGAAATTTTCTCAGAAAATTCAATAATAAGGGTGCTTTCTTTTAACCCTGGACTCTATTCCTTCGCTGTTCAGCTTCTGATACTCCATTATGCTAGCGGCTAGGAATAACTTCCTCACTCATTAACTGGAGGTTCTCATTTGCGAGCGAGGCAGGGAGATGGGAGAAGGAAGGGAAGCACCCACAGCTCCAGCTGCTCTTGCTTTGAAACCCTCTCTCTGCTTCTGAATGCTTCCCTCTTCAGGCCCTCCTTTTCCAGCTCCTCTCTTCTTCCTCCTGTTTTCCTCACCCCTGCCTCTGGACCCCGGGGCCCCGGGAGGGCAGACAGGTACTGGCTGGAATCCTGGGCATGGTAGGAGATACAGCCAGTGTTGGGGGGAAACGTGCATCATTCCCTGGTACAGGGTGAGTTTGTTCTCTTTGTTCTCATCCCCGCCACAACAAAGAATTGAAAGGCAGAGACATAGTAGCGAAGCAGAGTCAACGTTTTATTTGAATGCGCTCCAAGGGAGGAGCAGGCCAGAGTCAAGGGTGGAAAAGGCAGGAAAAGGAAGCTCATTGAACTGCTGCTCAGCACAGGGCAGATCCCTTGTCAACTGCTGAAGCCAGGGTTACCTAGTGTCCAGGGTCTGCTTGAATCTGCAGGCCATGGGAACTGAGTCCCTACCACCCCAGAATTTGGGGGAGCCACAGAGCACTGGATGGAGTGAGATTGTGTTCTGAGAACTTCCCAAAAGCAAAGAAAAGAGGTTTTTCAGGCAGGCTGCTAAAGAGCATTATCGTACAGCTGCAGTCCTGTCCGAGTCACCCAGGCGACAAGAACTTGCAGACCCAAATCAGAGCTCTCAGCAGCCCCTCCCTATTTATCTGGAGTAGAACAGAGAGTGACACACTCGAAGAAAGGCGAGTGTGGGCAACCTCAGAGAGGAGGTATGCTTAAGAGTTTGGGGTTTGGGATTTTAAAGGGTCTTTTGGGTAGGGGTCAGCATAAGGCATGATGCATACACGTGTTTCATAATTCCTTTGAAGTTTTGTCTTAAGAACAGGGTTATTCAGGTGACTGTGTTGGTCCGGATCCCGGCATTCTTTATCCACATAGGTTCATTACACTTTGGAGGTCTATTTACTGTCCTGGTTATAAAGTCACTTAATTGAGGGGCTAGTAGAAGAGGAAGAACAGCATCAAGGTCAAGTTAAAGAATAAGCTGGGCCTTTTCACAGGCTAAGTAGATTTTCCAATGGCCTGATCTAATTGGTACAATGAAGATGCGGGCTGCTCTCTGATACTTTTCTTTATCTGGGGAATATCCAGACATTCCAAGTCACTCCTGGGCTTTGAAACTTCAGCTAATTCACTCATGAACTTTGTGAGTCCTTTCTGGCTCTCTGGTTTTATCTGGAACCAAATGGGGGACTTTAGCTGAGAAACTCCTCCCCCTAGTCCTGGTCCTGGGCACACTTTACTGCCACTCTGCAGCTCATTTGGACGAGTCTAGACAGTCACAGGTAGCAGCCAGCTTAGGGGAATCCTGATGGAACTGTGAGTCTGAGCTCTCCATCCAGGCCAGGAACCACACTGACTGAACTGCATTAATTTCCAACCGGTCACAATAGAGCCACACACTCTGTGTTGAGCAGCAGCTCTGGAGAGTAAAGAATAGAGACACCTGACATGCTGAGACATGTATGCACTGAATGTACATTGAAAAAAACATGAGCTGTTGAGTCATAATGTTCTTTGTTAAGTCCGTATTCTGTATTAGACACTGCATAAAGCACACGCCTGTGACCTTGTGCAAAGTGGTTAACCTCTCTGTTTCTGTTTCCTTTCCCACATAGAAATAGCCACCTTGCAGATCTATCTTGAGGATTGGTTGAAATAACATAGAGGAAGTTCCTGGCACATGGTAGCCATCTTAGTCAGCTCTGGCTGCCATAACAAAATACCACAGACTGAGTGGCTTAACCAACAGAAATTAATTTTCTCACAGTTCCAGACGTTAAAAAGTCCAAGATCAAGGTGCCAGCTCATGCGGTTCCTGGTGAGACTGCTCTCCTTGAATTGCAGACGGTTAGCTCCTCACTATGTCCTTGTGTGGCCAGGGGGACAGAGACAGAGAGCTCTCCAAGTACCATCACACTGGGGGTTAGGGCTTCAGCACAGGAATTTGGGGGAAACACAAACAATCAAGCCATACCAGTATGCATTAAGTAAATGGTAGCTCTTATTATGATTATAATTATTATTAATAAAACAGCTACTGACACTCAGGAAACAGCCACAATGGTATGGCTTTGTCTAAAACAAAGGAAATCTGGCTCAAGTACCCACTGACCTGACTTGGTATTGGTGGAAAGTAATGCATCAGTTTCTTGGTGCCTTCCTCAGGCTCCCAGTGCTGGAGTAGCGCTGCACGGTATCTCCTTGCTGAATCCCGAGGCCTCCAGCGAACAATGGTCCCCTGTCTCTGCCTGAGCACCACTGATCTGGGCAGGCTGCAGCTGTGCCTGCAAACTGTGATCCTTTCCATTGTCTATAGGGCATTCTCTGTGGTCTTCCCACATCTGAAGTGTTGCATTCTTGTGAGCTCTGCTCTCTTCTAGCTGTGCAACTTACAATCCTGGTTGCTCTTCCTTGTCCTGTCCCAAGGATCCATAGCACCCAGGATCAAGACCCTCCCCTTTTTAAACTTCCAAGCAGAAGTCACCACTTCTCCCATTCTTTGATAGTCTAACCCAGTTACAGGCTGTCTTCAGATAGCCTTCACATCTCCCAGGAAGTAATTCCTTTTGCATCCTGAGAAGGGCGATAAGTATATTTATTTCTAACTTGGTGAACCTCAACTTCAAGCAAATAAGTCAAAAATTAATTACTCAATCATTTTCTGCATGACTTTCAAAAGGGTATTTACTGATGGAGAGATAAGATGCTACAAAATTTCAAGAAATTCAGTTAAAGGGGAATAAACATCTTCATTTGTTTTCATGGAATATGCAATGTGGTTCTTCATATAATATGGACTCTCATAAGTTCTTAGAGGCCATTTAATTTGTGCTCCCAGATGAAATATTACATTCCCTGTCTCCCAGTCAATTACACCTTTTACCCTACCAAATGCCAGCAGACTGGACTGCTGGACATCAAGAGATCTGGACCCTGGACCAAATTCAGTCTCTACTGAGGGTTTCAGATTCCTCATCTTTAAGGTTCCTTCCATTCTTAACATTCCATACTGCTTTAAGAAATTTTAACAAAAAGGTCCTGGACACCAAAATAGTTACAACATTGAAACATGGTGTTCTTTTCTAGAGTGAGTCCTCTTTCCAAATGTCCACTGGATTTTAAAATGCAGAGAAAACCATCACTAACCATTCAGTTCAACAAACACTAATAGAGTACCAACAGAATTCTTGATGGGTTCAGATATTTCAAAATTCCTTGAGCACCCATTGGTTTGTGCCCTTAACCAAGCTTATATGATAGAAGCTCTTCTTATTTACCACTGCATTCTTAGGCATCAGTCTTCTGCTATTGAACCACAGTGCAAAAGGGATCAAATTTCAACACAGGTAAACTGAAGTTTGCTTTCTTTGAGGCAAGTATTACATTATATATAATCTTTGGGCTGAAAAGTAAAAATGGGCACAAAAGTACAGAAGATGGTATATATGTATGTATATAATATCTTACAGCGTATATAATAAATACCTCACTTACAATCATCTACAGATTCTGGGAAGGAGAATAGCATGATACTTCAGGCATTCATTTTTCTTATCTGAAAAACTGGGATAAAATTGTGGGCCGCAAACGGAAGTGGTAAAGGCAAAAATACATTCAAATCAGAAGTATTTATGGAGCATCTAGCCTGTGCTGGGCCAACAAGAAGCCTCAGTCCTCTCGCCACAACCAAGACCGAGTAAATCTTTTCACGTATCATGAAGGATCCATTTGCACCAAAGAATTAGTAAAACTTTCACTGACAATCTCCTGGGGAGATGGATAAGGAATTTACAGTACACAACACACAACATGTCTCCAAAAATTTCCAATAACTATTTCTTCTCAAGTCTCTTCTCTGAGCCAGGCGATTCCCTGGTCTTCCTCCTCCACCTACCCTATTTATTTTTAAGAGAAGATTTTAGCCCTGTCCTGGCTTCTCTCTTCAGTCTCATGTTATCTCCACTCAACAGTGAGATCATAAGCTTCTTGAAGTCAGCAATCGTGTTTTATGTTTAAATAGCACAACAAAAAGCACTTTTATAAAATAATCTTCCATTCTTTCCATAGCAGCAAGCTAGGAGTGGATGAGTGTGGAGAACGGGATGCCCCCATATATCTTACGCTCAGTAAAATGGCTTGTCAATGACTAAGGAATACTACCTGCCGGCTGGGAGTGTCTGAAACTGGAAAAAAAAAAGCGAGACAGCCAAAGAAAAGAAAGGAATGGAAATAGATAAATGGGGTGGTAGCATGTGGACTGGAGCTGAGGAACTGAATGGCTGAGAGAAGAGGCTAGGCAAGAGGTAGTTATGGAGGTTTTAGAGACACAAGCATGTTGTACAATGTACACAAGACCCTGGCATAGAGCGCAGATGGCACACGCAGTGCAGGGCAGGACAAGAAATGGAAATTGCTCAAGAGTGAATGGTGAGCGCCTAAATAAGGGTGGCAGCAGGGAGTATTCCAAAATAAGGTGCTAAGATTTTCAAGTTCTTTTTTAACATGACCAGATAACACTGGTAAATGTCTCCCACCCTAGAATGACTGTCTCACTGCCCCCCCCCCTGGATCTCCTCTGCATCTTTCAAGGCTCAGATCAATAGCCAGCCCTTCGGGCCTCGTCGGCTCTTCCCTTCTCTCACCGTGTAGCTGTCCATTTGTATTGTTGAGCTGCTGTCATTGCACTCTCCCCCTCCTACCATCCATCCAATATGTTACTATTCGAAGCAATCTTTAACACAGTTTTCATCATGTTATATCTCTACAAAACAATTCATTGGTGTCTCTTTGCTGATAAAGATTTTTTAAATTGAAAATCAGTCATTTATGATCATGAAAAATGCATTCTGCAGGTAAGGGCTCAGTACCTCTCATATATAAGCATTTTCCCCAGAGCTGAAGTGAACGTGGCAATGTGTCATATTTCATTCCTGTTTCATATACTATTTCACAGCTTACAGTCCTGTCCTGCGCATCAACATGCCAATTCACTACAGCTTCCAAAGATCCACAGCCATAGGAGACAAAGCTTAAAGGATTACAGTAATGTTTTTCAATGTCTAGCATAGTGTAACAATCAGAGTTACTGTATCATCCACAAAAATTTTATGTTATTGAAAGGATTCTAAATGCCCTTTGGAAGGAATCATTCTGAAACATTCATTGTTGGATCATTACAACTGCCCCGTAAATATTCCCAATCCAGTCACACTCTCCCCACCTCCCCATTCTCCTGAAAGATTATCCTAACTTTGGGTGAATGTTCAGGTGGTTGGAGCCAAAATTACAGCTGATTCAAAGCAATGTTTTCAACCCTGGTGTGCATCAACGTCCCCAGGACTCCCTCTGGGCCACTTAGTTCAGGATCTCTGGAGTGGGCCTGGGCATCAGGATTCAGATTCTAGTGTGTGGCCAGGCTTGGGCGCCACTGCATTAAACTGGGAGAAGCACCCCAGTCCCTGAGAGGGCTGGCAAGAGCAAGGAAGGCCAGCAGCTTCAGAGAACCCGGGCACCATGCAGGGGTCTGGGGCAGGGACACCGCCAAGTGAAGGAAGACATCCCCACCCACAAGAAGGAGAGCATCCCAGCCGCACACACCGCCTCCTTGAGGAACCAGCCACATTTCTACAGCGAGCTAGACACAGAATCGAGAGACTAGGGCATCAAGACACTCATGCAGCACAGTAAGAATTGGTTAAACTTCCCTACACCACTCTTCTGCCTCTAGAGAAAAATCTATATGATGTGTAATCCTGCAGGGGAGCCCTGTGTCTTCTGACCTAATTTAAATCATTATTAAATTACTTCTTCTCAACTGATGTTGAAAACAGAAAAGATGTCACTGAATGGCCATGTCTTAACACTGACTTTCACACCAACCGCTCCTGACTCTGGGGCCAAGCTCCCAGACTGAATTTTCAGGAAGATTCGGAGTAACGCTCAATGAAAAACGCAACCTCAAGTGGTAAAACTGAAACTATTTGTCAGGCTTGCTTTCACTAGACACCATAGGTGACAAAGCAAGCGGGAGAGCAGGGATGACTCCGCTCTGTTCATTAAAAACCACCACTGCAATCTCAGATAACATTGTATTTTAATCCTGCTCTGGTAACTTTCTCTTTTTGCAACATTTAAATAGTTTTGACATCTTCCAGGTACTTCCAAAAGTTGAATCCAGATTTTGACAAAGGATGACAGAGCCTCTGTATTCTTGAGAGATGTGAATCCTCAAATTGGTAACAACTGTATAGGAAAAAAACATAATATACAGATATAGGATTTGGTGCCATCTGAGGTTTCAGGCACCCACAAGGGGTCTTGGAATAGATCCCCCATGGGTAAGGGGGCACTGCTGTCATAGACAACCTGTAATTTCCTCCATAACAGATAATAAGAAATAACTGGGTAATGGGTTCCATGCCTAAGAGAGAAAAGCCAAACCTTGTGGTCTTCCTGGTCCCTAAAACTTCCGTAATGCTCCCCCAAGCACCCAAACCTCACCCCACATACCCCTGTGCTAGCCTGCCCTCCCCCTTCAGCTTGGAGTGGAGCCTGGAGCTCAGCTTGCCTTCCATGCTGTCCCTGGGTCCCCGGCACTCAAACGTTAACTCCATTCTCCCAGAATGGTGAAATGCCTCTGCTCTGCTCTTCTTAGGAGACTGGGCATTTGAAATAGGGGTGAACCACACCTGCTGGGGCCACTCTGTCACCTCCACTCTCTCACTTGCACACCAGCCTCAGAGCAAATGATATATACATGTGTGATGTGTATCACTGTGATCAGTGAAAGAAAGTAGAGGACGACTTCCCCCACCTTCACCAGCATCCCCCTCACCTCGACCCATGCCTAGTAGTACGGTTGTGATATGGTTGTGACAAAGAGTTAAAAGGACATGAAAATGAGCACAAACAAACAGGCTCATTCCAGTATCAGGTGTCAGCCAGCCAGTCAGGAGACCTCAACACTCCAGTGCCGAGAGCCATGCTACTCAAGCTGGGCAGCAAAGCTCAGGCTGGAGGAAGACCCCCGCAAAGTAGGGGCTCTTGCAGCTGGCTCCTCCTACTACCCACCTTGATTTTGTTATTCTCCATTATACTACTGGCTTTGCTTTTGCTTGCATTTTTGCCAAGGGCTAAGCTAACCTTTGCTAAGCAGCAGGGAAAGGAGGAGAACATAAACTTCCCAAAAGCCTCTCAGGACAGTGTTCCTGAAGAATAGAACACGTAGGGGCCAGATGGCGATCTTGGCATAGAATACCAAAACCTGCAGGTAGCTAGTCAGACATTGACTATCCCATCTCCACCTAAGTGGGAATGCCCCCCTTGTTTGCAATGCTAGTGAGATTAGCAATGGAGAGTTTTATAGGAAAATTAAGAGAAATAGAGTTATAGGGGAATAGTGAATGGAATAATCCTGTCTGACACTTAATCAATTTTCTGTTTTCTTCCCTCTGCTACTTCTATAGTTTTTCTTCCTTCCTAATTACAGCCCTTTACTAGAATTAGTGCCTCATCCATGAAATTACCAAGTACCATAATTCTTCCAAGTGGTAAAGATACCTCAAGACAAGTGCTGGGCATAGAAGCCACGGAGCATAAATCTGCAAAGTGAAAAACTAACCTTTTCAAAGAACATTACTTCTCTCTCACTTACCAGCTTTACATGTCCCTGTATGGCCCTGGAAGATGGCTGGTTAGCCAGAGACGAGTAAGATTCCTCAAGGGAGGAACAACCTAAGACAGGCACAGTCGCAGGGGGCCATCAGGTGAGAAAATGGGGGCCAACAGAGGTGAGGCTTAGAACCTCACCCCCCCAGTTTTGAGACAAATTGTCTACACCCGTGGATGTTTTGTTGCCCTTGTCTGGCTTGGATTAATACCTAGTCTATAGGCACAAACCTGATCATCTACACTTGCCTTCTTACAGTTCTAAATCATGCTTTCTATATTTATCTTGCATCTGCCTACAATAGAATAAATATTATGAGGGGATAAAATGTACCCATTACATTAAAAATATAGATGATGATACCTGCCTAGCTAACTGTAGCAGTGAGTGACCTGTATTTCACCCTGAGCTGATAGACTCCATAGTCACTGCTACATGCTGCACGTTTCTGTGGTCACATGCATTACTCAGAAACTGCTTTGCATAGAAACAAGAAACACAATAGAGTCCATGTTGCTAAGAAAAGTTTAGGTCAAGGAACAGAAAAAAAAAATCACCTGTCTAACACTTGGCTAACCATGAATAGAGTAGAAAGAAAAAAAGCTTGCCTATACTTGTTAATTAAAAGAACAAATAAATAATAATCATATCCTTGTGGAAAATAGTATAAATAAAGCTGTCATCGGCCCTTTGTTGAGAGACCGCCTCCATCTGACTCTGTGTCCTGTCTCTCCATGCACCGACTCCGTCTCATCCTTTTGGGCTTCACACACCCCCGCTGGAGCTGGACTCCGGCACTCCAGGGATACATAACTCAAATTCTTACAGCCCCAAACACTACATTGTCACCTCCCCACTGTATGGACTATATAGGGTGCCATATGCACGAAAAGCCCCAGAAACCCAAATCAGAGGGCAAGCCCCTGCCTGCCTCTGCTGGCCTCATCAAGTAAACGATGGGCAATCCGTCCATGGCTTGGTTCACTCTCTGCGACTCTCCTGCCTGGAACCTCAGCGTTACTGGTCAAACGAAGCTTCTGACACTGTTACTTTGGAGACGAGTGGTGGCATTAGGAGAGTGGCAGAGAAAGGAAAGGTGAGTCCAAAGAGAAGGAAGGAAGGTTCTTTCCTAGACTCAGAGAAAAGTCAGGGCCGAATGTTCTGATTGGGCTTTTGTGGCTCATGATGACCTCAAATAGGTGGTTATCCAACCTATGATTAACGCCTTCTGAAGAAGCAGCCCATACTACTTTCCGACTGTTGGAACAATCGCATGTATTAAAATATCTCTAGATGGTAAGCCTCAGAGGGCAAGGATCTTAGCCTACGCTTTTCACTGATACGTCTCAAGCGCCTAAATAATACCTGGCTCATAAAAGCCACTCAAAAAAAGTTGTTAAATGAATGAGTGCCCCCCAGTGGCTTCCTACAGTGATTCTACTTCTACTCTGGAAAGTCCAAAACTCTGTTTTTCTCACTAACACAGCCCAGCAAATATTTTAAGACAACTATCATGTTTCCCTCTCCACAACTCCCACTTGCAAATTTTTTCTTTTCCAAGTTTGACATCCCTGTCTGTGTAACCATTTCCTATAGGGTGGATCACCAGTCCCCCTGAAGATTTATTGGATACCTGTTGTGCAGTCACCACAGGGAAGGGATGGGACCCTCAAAGAATTCTCTGTACGATCTACTTCACTCCTCAGACCTGACTCTTTCAACCACCACATTGTTCTAACTTACGCATCAGGACACTTATGAAAGACTTCGGCAAATGGCTGGCGTAAATCCAGGTGAACTGTACTGTTTTGCTCCAGTAGAGCTATGTGGCTACCTCATCCGCCAAGAGGGGGAAGAAGAGAAGAGGGAGGGGAAAAAATGAGGTTAACCCGGCACTACTTTCATAACTTTATGCAGAGGTTCCCCACGTTGGAATTACTTGAGGAGCCTCTATAGAAGATAGACTCCTGGGACCACACCTCAGAAATTCTGATCTGATTGGTCTGGGATGTAGAGTGGGCACCAGGATTCTGTAAAGCTACCCCGAATGATTCTAATGTATACTTGGGACTAAAGACCACTGCATTCATGCAAGCCCCTAGAGATCAACATATCTCTTCTGGGGGGCTCACCATCTTTTTTTTTTAAGGCCCATTCTAGAATATTGCACCTGGGTCTGCACCCATTTTTGAAAATAAAGTTTTATGGGAACAAAGCCATGCTCATTCATGTACACATTTGTTATGGCTGCTTTCTCACTTCAGCAGTAGTTGCCATGGGGACCACGTGGTCTGCAGAGCCTAAAATATTTACTACCTGACCCTTTACAGAAAACATTTGCCGACCTGAGGCTTAAAATCAATATCAAATTCACTATGGTTTGGGGCATTCATGGCCTTTCTCTTTTGAAAACTCAAGACACTGTTGTTTATCTGTTTGGTCTTAATATTTGGGCCTTCCAGTCTATTACTCTCCTGGACCCTCTCCCAACTCCCACGATTACTTAAGAAAGACTGGCAGCCATAAGAAGAAAACAAATCCTACCATTTGCAACAGCATGGATGGAGCTAGAGGGTATTATTTTCAGTGAAATAAGCCAGGCGGAGAAAGACAAGTACCAAATGATTTCCCTCATCTGTGGAGTGTAACAACAAAGCAAAACTGAAGGAACAAAACAGCAGCAGAATCACAGAACCCAAGAAGGGACTAGCGCTTACCATTGGGGAGGGGTGGGGGAGGGCAGGTGGGGAGGGAGGGAGAAGAGGATGAGGGGTATCATAATTGACACACATGGTGTGGGGGGGATCATGCGGAAGACAGTGTAGCACAGAGAGGACAAGTGGTGACTCGGTGGCATCTTGCTACACTGATGGATGGTGACTGCAGTGGGGAATGGTAGGGAACTCAGTAATATAGGTGAATGTAGTGAGCAGATTGTTTTTCATGTGAAACCTTCATAAAAATGTATATCAATGATACATTTAAAAAAAAGAAAGAAAGACTGGCAGTATTTTGGCAATATCACCTATCACAACTCTAAAGATTAGAAGTAATAGATTTTATTCTGATGTATGAATGTATGCAATAGAAAACCTTTTAAGGTTGCCCAAGACTGCATTTAATAATTTTCATGTACACAAGATTGTTAACCAGAATGAGTGCACATTTGTAATCATTTATTTATACTTCCTACCTGAACATTCCATGTACTGTGTGCAGCCAAGTTTCCTACTCCATTCTCTGAACCTGCAAGCTCTCAAAACCGAAGGTTATAATATAGATAACAGAAAATATTTGATACAGAATGTTTACTATATAATGTGTACTTTATGGCATATAATTGGCAAGCTATATCTGTGAGGCAGATATCGTTGCTCTCACTCTCTTGGGCATTTTTGCATTCTACCCTGCAGGTGTTTCTAAAGCTTATGATCAATGATCCATGGGAAATGAGACCTAAAATACATGTTTCACTGAAAATTTAGGCATGAAGAATATATGGGAAGATGCTTATAAGAATATCCACCCCACCCTGGACTGTTCCCATGTTACACAATAATCTGAATTTCTGGTATCATTCAGCACAATCTGCTGGTATTGTAGCCTGAGCATTTATAATTGTGTGCCATTATTACACATGCACTTCCACCCCAGGAGAATGAGAATTAGTGATATTTTTTTCTCTATCACAAGCACAGTTAATACAGGCTTTCTTAGAGACTCATTTTCCATGGACACTGGTAAGTCCTAGAAACTGCATCGGAGCATGGGCCTACTTCCATCATGCACTGGCTCTGGGGGTGACAGCATGCAGTTTCTGAGGACGCAGTGCTAAGCTGAGCTGTTGGCAGTCCTCAGAAATTGTGTAATCATGCCTCCTGCGTGAAAATCACTCTCATTTCAGTCAATAAGCCTGTGAAGAAAATGGAATCATTAACTGGAATAGTAAAATCTGAGAAAGCATTTTAAAGCATTTACTATATGAAATGCCTTTACCACTAGAAAGCGCTTGGAGGGAAAGAAAACTGCTGAGAATTTACAAAGGTGAAATGATCCTCAGAGCTCCTCTCAAACCTTCTACCAGTTTGATTTGAATCACAAGTAATGAATGGCTATACAGCATAACCCAACACAAATGTATGCAATTTATTAATGTATATTTTGACAAGAAGATAAATGAACCCACTTTGATTACCTTAATGTCACAAATATTAAAAATATTTACCAGCATCAACACCTGGTTTTGGAGTGGCCCAGAAAATGTCTGTCCAGTCCACTTCAGCTGAACTGTTACCTCATTACTCAGGGGTGGCTAGCCCTGCTTCCTGGCCCTTCAGGTTGGAACAGTCTACATCACTGCTGATTTCTGGAAATCCACTTCAAATGATTACGAAGTGCTACTGTACTTTCAGTGCTGAGCGTGTGCTTTTGTGATCTAATTCTTTTCAAAAGCAATCTATCCACAGTGGATCTGTTGTATGTTTCTCTCAGCCAAAATGTTTAACTAACCAGAAGACCCCATTTTCACATGTAGCATAACACAGTTTCGTTCATCAAGCCACATAAAAATAATTGTTCAGATTCTACCCCTGAGCAGGGAAGATCATACTTTGCTCTTCCCCTCTCAGAATGCCCCATACTCAGCTAACAATGGTACAGAGGGCACAGCACCCCAGCCCATCATCTCTGAGCAGGAAGATCATGCTCTGTTTTTTCTCCCTCTCGGAGTGTCTCACAACTCAGGTAAAAATGGTAAAGGTGGGACTTGAGACTGGCTGGGCTGGCTCTACAGCCCGTGTTATCTGCACTTCATGATAACACTTTAGATTGTGTTTTAAGTGTACCAAGGCTGTTTGCTAAATTAAAATAAGGCTGGGGCACCTGTAAGACTTGTCATGAAGGTGCCTGCATGGGGGCACTGACTGGGTGAGCTCCCCCAGGTGTCTCACATGCCAGCCCAACAGAGCAGAAGCAAGGAAAAGCAAAGCACGTGGACACCAGGAAAAGAAGACCCTGCCACCTTCAGAGTCTTCCCAGCACCCTCTCCCAACAAGGCTTCATGATCCTCATACCATCTGGCAATGGAAAAACATCCCACAATCAGGGCAACAAAGAGTGGATTTGAAGCTGAAAAGCAACAGATTGGAAATGGGCACAGATACGAAAAGCTGCTCTTTCAATTAAAAAGTCTGTGTTCCAGTAAGTTTGGAAAACACTACTTAACATACCACCCTCATAACAGTGTTTTAGCAGCACTGAGCATCCTATGGGAAGGAACCCCACTGAATTCTGCTCAATGTAGCATTTCTAAAACTCCACTCCAGCACAGAACTCTGTTGCTCCTGAATATTAACACCCTACAGAACACTCGCAGGGAAGCTCCTCCGAGCATAGTATGGTGAGACTGGCATGCCAATAACCAGAATAGGAGAGAAGCACCGGCGTTGGAGAGCAGCTTGTGTGCCTTCCCCGAGTCACAGAGAGCCGTCTGCTGTTTAAGGAACTCCTCTGGAACAGAATGCACACGAATGAAGTCATCTGGGTAGGCTCCTTCATGGCATTTCCATCATTTTATTTACTGCACACAAACCATAAGCTCTGCAGACACTGCGGAAATACAGTTTATTTAGGTAACTAAAAATATCCCCCAAATGGCATTTGGCCATTGCTGCATTTCCCAACTCCTTCTGCTTGCCCAGTCCTTGCTCTAAATCATCCTTTGATGGTACAATGGAAAAAGGATGGAATTTAAAAACTGGGATTGATGGTATTAGAGTCAGGGGGCTTGTAATGCCATAATCCTGTCTGGCCACTCACCCCATTTTACCTCTGGGGGTTCCTGAGGAACTAGAAGCACAAAAAATAATGGATACGAGTCAAAACAGTGTTTTCTTATCTGCCCACTGGAAAGGAATGCAGCTAAGAAAAGGGTGAGCAAAGGTGGGCTGTGTGCGGTGAGAGCCCCTACATCATTCAGTCTTGGGTTCAAAAACCAATTGCATTCCACTTCTGGAACAGTGTAAAGGAGGAAAAAGTATTTTTCTCTCTACCCTTTCAAGTTTTCAGCTGTGGCCCCCATAACTGAGACACAGTAACAAGAGAAAAACAAACAGAAGTTAATTAACATGTGTTCCTCATGTATGCATGGAAGATACCCAGGGAAAAATGAGTAACTCACAAAGGCGACATAGAATTCAGGCTTAAATGCCATCTTCAGCAAAAGACAAAAGAGAGAAGAGTGGTAAGGAGGCCAGTTACAGGGAAATGACCAAGAAAAGTACAATGAACAAGAATAAGGTTTGTTATGCAGATTTAAGCCAGTGCCTTCTACATTGATAAGGGCACATAAATGGGAGTCCAAGCTATCGAAAAGATTCAGATTATTGATAAAGAAAGTACAGAACTGTATTCCTCTCTTGGAACACTTGTTGTGGGGGAAGCCAGCGGCCATATTGTAAGCTAGACGAAGGAAAGGCCCATGTGGCCAGGAACTAAGGGAGGCCTCTGACCAATAGCCATTAGTATCTAAGACCTCCTCACAACAGCCATGTTAATGTACCATCCTGGAAGCAAATTCTCTGGCCTCAGTCAAGTCTTCAGATGACTGCAGCCCCAGCTGAAGCTTGGCTACAACCTCATGAGAGGCCACTAGCCAAACTACTCTCATATTCCTGACCCTCAGAAACTATATGATAAAAAAATTTTGTGGTCTTAAGTCACTAAATTTTGGGATAGTTTGTTACACAGCAATAGATACCTAATACAGATTCACCAAATGTAATTCTGAATGAGTGATTCTGAAGTCTGGGATTTCTTCTCATTCTGCAACAACAACACACACACACTCTCACAAAGCCTTGCATAAAATTCTCTGGTCATGATACCTGGTAAAATCCAGATTAAGATCTCCAAATTCTATTATATCACAAATACATTCTTTTCATGTATTCCCAATTCATTCATTCAATAAACATTATCAAGCACTTACTATGAGCCAGGCAATGCTGTGGACAGCAGCAACCAAGACAGACAAAAATCTCTGCCCTCATGGGACTTACTACTAATGAAGGAGAAACAAACAACATATAGAATATTAGGCAGTAAAGGAGGTGAAACAAAGCACTAACTTAGATCAATCAAACTCCACTTCTGGCTCTCAATATAGTCCAGGGCAATTTCCCTCTGTGTGGAGGTTCAGAGACAGGCTCCTTCCATCTTCTAGCTCCACCTTCCCAGGGTTTCTGGGTCCTCTGAAGATGATCAGCAGATGAGGAAAGTGAGGGAGGAGAAGGTGCACCTGCTTCTAGACAATCACCTCCAGGAGTGGCATGCATCCTTTCCACTCAGAAACCATAACCAAAACATGTTACATGGCCCCATAAAGATGCAAAGCAATCTGGGAAATGTAACCCTAGCTCTATGCTGCAAAGGGGAGAAGGATTTTTTTTTGGTAAGCAGCGATTTTTCTCTGCTACAGTCCCATTTATCTATTACAGCTCTGCCTGTTGTACCTGCTGGGCCCAGACTTAAGCCCAGGCACAGTCATGCAAGGGGAAAAAATGTCTCCCACCTCTATATCTAAAATCCCATCACAAGAAATCCCTTCCTTTATATGAGTCATTGCTGTATTTTTTTAACACCTTGCCAAAAATGCAGTCACCAATAGAGGCAACATATGGAGTTCCCCTCAATCCTGAGAGATGCTCATCAGATTTTCTTTTTCATTCCCTGAGATAAGGAAAACCAGTTTAGCTGGTAATTCTGTAAGTCTTAATGATGGAATTAAAGGGAGGCCAAGGGGACAAGTGCTGAAAACTACTCCCAGCTTTGCCAAGAGTGAGTGGCTGGGCTCTCCATCACAAACTCTAAATTACTCCAGGCATCATCTTAACTGCCTATTCACAGCTACTCTCCCAAGTCAAGATACCACTTTATAAGTGCATTTTAGCTGCACATAGTCCTTCTCAAAGAGAAAAGAACAGCCCCAGTTAATAGCACAAGCAGCTAAATATCAGAAGTGATTGCTGTGATGGAAGTGGTTCATCAAAGCAAGTCAGGAAAAGGGCAGCTATTTAAAAACTAAATGGGGTTCTGAACGGCAAACCCTGAACCTACTGATTTTATTTTAACCCACAGACCAACTCTTTCCTCTCCCTATGATTATTTTATACAAATTGCATTACATCACTCCCTTGGGAAATACAGGTGTAAGCTTCATTTCCACTTCTTAGGACTTAAAATGACTTCAGAGGGAATGAATTGGAGTTTTTAAACGTTCTTTAAACATTTGTGTTCTGGAGGCCAGAGCTGCAACTAGAGGCACGTTGCCTTGGTTGACAGTTTCAAAGTCTAACATCAACCTGTAACCTTCTATGCTCAAGAAATTTATTTGCCCCAAACAATTTACCAGCTGTCCCTTAGAATCATCAGCATATTTCTATAAAAGTGAATAATTTGTTAGTCCACAAGAAATTTTTTTAAATTCCCTGGATTTTATTAGCAACCACATCTATTCCAGTCTGTCTTTGAAACTGAATGTGTAAAATGTCACTACACAAACAGGCTATTGTGGTCATTTTAACCCAGGAGACAAACATGCTGGTCTTGGTGTTTCTGTCTAAGGCATTAGAATCAGACACTGGGAGGACATTACTGTCATCCCAAAGATGCTTCTTAAAGCCACATGAGACTTCTCATTGGAAACCAGCGAAGGGGGGCAGAATTTACCACTGCAGAATATGTCACTTTGGCATGAGGATTATTTTGAACTAACTGCAATCAAAACCCAGCAGATTCAGGAAAAGCAAGTTTTCCCTCTCCATTGCCTAAATTTACATTGGAAAGGGGGTCTGTACCAGAAAGAGAGCTATCACCAGACACAGCTTTTTACCTAAGAAATTTATCCGCGTAACAGGGCAACCTTTGTTTTCCAAAGGGCTCCTCTCTCCTTCCTGTGAATGGCCTGCCTTCTCTTTGAATGCCCAGGCCCCACCCCTACACCAACTCAGGATGGCCTGTAAGCCTCAACTGCCTGACTGCCTTTGGGTTTCCTGTTTATGGGGCTCCCTGCAAATGAAATTTAAATTTGTTTTTCTCCTATTAATCTTTTCTATATCAATTTAATTATTAGACCAGCTAAAGAAGAAGGGAACATTTCCCACACACACACTGGTTTGCAACTTGGCAAGACTGTATTTACCATTGACAAAGGCTTCAAGAGGGCATTACCTCTAAAGAATGAGGCTGATTTTCCTTAGGTGGCTCCAGAATCATCTTTGAAAGTATATTCGTTTTCTAAGGCTACTGTACCACAAACTTGGTGGCTTTGAACAGCAGAAATTTTTTTTTTTCCACCTCTGGAAGCTAGAAGTCCAAAATGAAGATTCTGGCAGAGCCATGCTCCACCCAAGTCTGTAAGGGAGTATCTTCCCTTGCATCTTCCAGGTTCCAGCAGCCCCAGGTGTTGCTTGGCTCATGATATCACTCCAGGCTCTGCCCCCATCTTCACATGCCCATCTTCTCCCTATGTGTCTTCCATTTTCACTTGGTGTTTTCCTCTTTTCGTAAGAACACCAGTCCTGTTGGATTAGGGTCTGTCCTAATGACTTCCTCTTAACTTGATTACATCTGCAAAGACTGTGTATCAACACATTCAAGGCCCTATTTCCTCACATTCACAGGTACCAGGGGTTAGGACCTCAATCTATCTTTGATCAGGAGAGGGGGGATTTATAACTCAACACATAATAAAAAATAACGCTGAGAAGGGATTCAAAGCAATGTTGCAAAGATCAATAAAGCCCTCAAAACTACTACAAGGACTTTGTGAAGTAACATTGGCAGCACCTGGAAGCAATAATTCAAATGGAGGGCCACATTCCGTCAGTCTAATGATAGAGGACTACAGACCTAGCTATGGCAACCGCCTGACCCATGTTCTCACCCAACACCCCACAGCCTGGGGGCCACTGTTCTCAGATAGGCTGAAGTTGCCAAGGCTTCCTCCGGTAGCCAGCCCTCAGGTTTGTGCATCTACATGACAGAATGATTCTCCCAAAGTCAGGCGGGGTGGAAGCCAGAGCTAGGTCTAACTAGACCTGCCCCAAATCAGACAGGTCAAGCTCCCCAAGCCAGAAAGGGTACTTTAGCTACTCAAGATGTTCAAGCAGTTCTAAGCACATCCCAAACCACACCAACTAAGAAGGGAAGGAGGGAATGGAGTTATCTGGGAGTGATTTAAGATGGCCACATTTAAACAAAAGCAGCCACTCTTCCTCTGGCTTCCTGGGGCAGAAGTACTGCTTACTCACACACAGACATTTACAGGTTCTCAGCCAAACATTCTCGGGCCAGGGGTGGGGTGCCTCTTCTGGCCTGGAGGGCTGGGTCAGCCAGTGCATCTGTGAGGCAGAAAGACAGACAGGAGGGGGATAAAAAGAGGGTGGGCCCACCAAGCACTCAGGGAGTTAATCAGAGAAAGCCAGAGAGCCAGGAAGAACTCAGCGTGGACACCCTTTGTAAAGTGAGTTCATTCCCCATACTCTGAATCTCAGCTGACCTTGAGACTCACTCTAGCTAAGGCAGGTGAGATAAAACACAGACATGGGACAAGCATCATGATTAATTTTCCTAAAAATGCTGAAGTATAACTAGCATAATAAGAACAGAAGGGACTTATTTTAAGGCTAAGATTCCATTATAAAAAACCAGAGAGTTAGAAGATAAGATTCCTAACATATTATTCGGTAATCAGACAGTAACCCACCCTATCTTAAAGCAAGGCAAGTAGTCTTAACTGCTATGTTCCCAGTGCTCGGGGGTAGCCACTATCTTGGAGAGGAACAGGAAATTTATACTAAAGAATGGTCTAGAGGGCTGACTATGGATAATGAGATGTTGTCTCACTGGAGACAGACATCATGAGAACACATGACAAGCCTACACCCCCTAACCCTTTAACGTTGCCCCATTCTTAAAAGCCTTAAAAGATAGAATCCTAAGCCCTTATATGCGCCTCGTCTCTGAGGCTGCCTGCACTCCCCTTTCTTGGAGTGTGTATTTTTAAAAGACTTCTCGATGCTCAGCTTACTATATTGTGTCTCCTTCCAGTGGTGTCTCTGTCACTTGCTATTTCACTCTCTTTTCCAGACGTTAAGCACAGGTCTTCACTCTCTCAGTCCTACTTCAGGTAAGTAGGGAGGAGCTACTGAGAGCTCTGATTTGAGCTTGCAAGTTCCTGTCAGAGAGCTTCCTTTTCCTCTCTGCTTTATTCAAGTAAACCTGCCTTTGGCTGCCTTGACTCTGGCCACTCCTGCCTTAGAGTGCGATCAAATAAAATTTTTGCTCCGCTTGACGGCTTTGTCTCTGCCCTTCAATTCTTTGTTGTGACAGGGACAAGAACCAAGGAGAACAAAGTCAACCCCCAAAATATCTCTTTCCTGCAATTCCCAGTAACTTGATCAGTCATCATACTTTTTTAAAGTGTTTTTAAAAGTTTAAAACATTTTTTAATGTTTTTAAAATTCCCAAAACTTTGAGTTCAAAAAAGTTCCAAAAATCACTGCCTTTCATTGCTTGTGATATGGGGGGTGTCCTCCACAGTGGGGGCTCAAGAGCAGGGGGACCCTCATGTACTGGTCTAAGGGCAGCTTAGCTGACACTTGGTTGTAATATAATTAGTTAAAAGAAGAACTCTTGCTCTTTTATAAGCCCTGGAGGGAGGTACAGTCCCCGCAACACCCCCAAAACCTTCAGCAGATGAAAGCCAGGCAGCCCACACTCATCTCACCACTAGGAGGGGGAGTGGCTACTAAGGCAAGTCTGCTCCCCCCTTAAGCGAACTGCCATGAGCCAACCCACCAAGCTCTTCAGAATCCCTACAAGCAAAACGCCTGTTCCACTTGGTTCCTAGGCAGAGCAAGCCAAGTTTGAAACAAGTTAGTGGAGGAGGACAAGTTCAAACAGCCGGCCCAAAGAAGCTGTGAGAGTTTCTAAGGTCCCGGTATAAGAGGCCCAGGATTGAAGTGAAATTCCAGGTTGAGCCCTACTTTGCCTCCTCTCTTCACTTAGCCATATGAACTTGGGCAAAGCATTTAGCCCCAAGTTCCTCTTCTTTAAAATGGGAGTAATAAATTATAAAATCTATTCAATGTACTTATACAGGGTTGCTCTCAGGATCAGATGTCCATGTGTAAACTAGAAATGCTAGGTTTATTAGGTCGGAACATTTGCTTTTGCTCTTACACCATCCACTCAGTTTATTGGGTATGACATTCTGTGGCTGTCATTAAAGATATAACTTCCCGTAAGGAGTCAAGAGTTTTAAAATGGCTTACCTTCTGAGCCTATTTCAAGCTTATAAATAATAACATAATAACAATATAATCAATTAGTTAATAATTTATGTAAATACTGAAATAATAATAATAAAACAAGGGCAGGCTTTACCTTCAGTTGAGTGGGTAATGATTTATGTGTTGTAAAGGGAGAAATTCTGGGAAAATTCCCAGTATAAACATAATACCTCTTCTATGCTGATGCCTGCAATTCAATTATCAGAGTTTTTCTTTGGGTTAGCATTGGCCCGCTTCCCATGTTCCACTTTTAAACCCAATAAGATTGAAAAGAATAATGTACAAATTTTCTGACATGTCAGTACAAATGTGTTTATCAGACAGTGCACTTTCCTGATAGGAAGTGGCAAGGCCTCTGGGCCCAGAAAGGCGCGGGAAGTTGGAAAAGGAATGAGTTTGGGAGCAGTGCACAGGATGGTGGGACTGGTTAAAAGATAAACGAGAGAAAACTGAAAGTCCCCTCAAAGACAATTTCTATCAGTCTCATATACTGGTATAAGGGCAGCTTAGTTGACACTTGGTTGTAATATAACTCATATTACATATATGTAATGTAACTTATAACCTGGCCCAGTCTCAATATGATATGATAATAATATGATATGATGATATATGATATGATGTGATATATGATATGATATGATACAATACGATACGATACAATACGATATGATATGCTATTGATAGGGAAATATTTACAAGGATAGCTATCTAGTCCAGGTGGCTCCCTTCTCTTCTCTAGTTAGCAAAGACAGCAATAGTTCCCGTTTTCCCCCTCCCCTTCACTCCCTGCTCTGCCAGGCACTCACTCCCTAACCTCTCTCCCTAAACTTACTCCCCGTTGCTTGCTCGCTTGCTGTGCACGTAGAAATGTTGCAGATACTGAAGCAGAAAGGTATATATTGCTCCCCTTGCCTTTGTTCGGGGCTCAGACCTTGGGAGATAACTCCGCTCTGAGCCCACCAGTGTAAAATTAAAACCTCAACACTCCAAGACCTCCAAGTGCCACTTGGTTCTTCCATCAGCAATTCAGTCCAGGTTTTTCAGATTTTTCCGTAACAATATGATATAATATGATATGATATATGATATATGATATAATATAATATATGTAATATATAATATACACATTTCTCTTGGCATACAGATATTCAGATTGAGGGAGAAATTGTAAAATATGATGCAAACAGACAGCTCCTACAAATTAGGCATCACAATGTGAGCACCATAGACAGGAATTTAAGAGGGTGAATAATATCCCACAAAGAAACTGTGACATCCTCTTGAAATTTATCTGAAAGCAAAGTTTTTCCAGTTATAATGAACATACAAACTAGAAGAGCTCAAACAGTTCTCCAGCTTCATTAGTGAAAATAGATCTGTCTTTATATAGGCACAGGCCTTGTCCTCCTCTCTCATCTCACATTTTTCCAGGGCAATCAATAGAAAACGAATCTGCATCTGATTATTTTTAAAAAAAGAAAGAAAATCAGAAAGAAAGAAATGTCAGAGAGTAGTTTGCTGAGTCCTTTACAGAGTAGTTCCCTTAGACACGGAAAATGGGAAGAAAATTACTGTCATTTGGCAGACCTTAGCTTAGCCCAGTGTAGGGACCCAGGGCAGGCTGCCCCAAGACGTGCCATTACGACATACACATCATTTTGAGCTGAAAACCATCAAGACCCCAAAGACTCAGGAAGGTAAGTGGACCTTCCCCACCCCACAACTGCATGAAAAGAATTTAGATGGAGGACCCGCTCCAGGAGGAGAGCTACCACCATAGAGAGTTACATTATAATGTACACTGGGGCTGATAGACGGATGTCACAAAGCCTCTTAAAATTTCTCTCTGTGCCCCACTGTTTCTGTGTGACCCATCAAGTATGTTGTTCCCCAAACATTTACTCTGTTCATATTCCTGTGGATTGCTTCCCTTTTGCTTTGAAATCTCAGACCCGTACTCCCATCTCCCTGATTTAAGATGACACATATACCTCATTCTCCCCGACTGCTTTTGAAACCCGTGTCCATGGCCTCCCCCACATGCACAATTAAATGTTTTCCTCTCCTGTTAATCTGTCTCATGTCAATTTGACTCTTAGACCAGCTAGAAGAACCTCGAAAGGGAGAGGAAATTTCTTCCTCCTCAACACCAGCCACAAATGAAACTCCTGCTACTCCTGAAAGGTATGTATCACCTGTGGCGCCCTGAGCCACATTAGAATCTGTGGTAAACTGATTGTACCAATTCTCCACCTGTCCCATCCTCCATGATTTTTGCCATGTGATTGTATGGTTCATGTAGAGAAAATAGAACTTTCTGACCAGGATTCCTGCCTGGCCTTAACAGCATCCACTGTGTATATAGTAAGAGCATATTTGCACATTTATGGGATATTTACTGGTGACAGAGCCACTGGTCACTCACAGGAGTACCTGCCCAAGGGAGGGTGGGGGGGAAATACCCATTCTCTCCACCCTTCCGTTCCTGGTACATAATTGGTCAGGCACCCACCAGTCACCAGAGACACATCTACAGAGTTGCTCTCGGTGTGATGGGTGGGGAAGTAGAGGGCCACCAGGAGAGTAGGGAGAGCTCTGTGGAGCCCCAGTGCTCCTGGAGAATGCAGCCCGAGTATGGGAGCAGGGAGCTTGGAGGGCAGGGAGCAAGGGACACTGAGACCGACGGCCTGGAGGAGGAAGCCTGTGCTGGGGAGCAGAACTTACAGCCAGTCCGGGGAGCACATTCGAGCCAGCCACATGGACCAAGCTGCCTGTGACCACTGTGAGAATAAGCATGGTAGCCCCCTTTCCCCCCAGCTTCTTGCCCTTACCCTCCTTTGATCTGAGAGAACTTGCCCCAGGCGGAGAACCTCCTCCTCCTGGAGCTACAGTTCATCGCACTAAATACACGGAGTCCATGTCCTTATCATTTGAATCTGATCTCACACATGGGCTTTGGCCAATAGATGAGGCCCACAGTACAGGAGGCCTAGCATGTTCCCACTTGGTCTTGTTACGGAAAATACTGGAAAAACCTGGACTGGATCACCGATGGAAGAACCAAGCGGCACTCAGAGGTCTTGGAGTGTTGAGGTTCATTTTACACCGGCGGGCTCAGAGCGGAGTTATCTCCCAAGGTCTGAACCCCGAACAAAGGCAAGGGGAGCAATATATATCTTTCTGCCTCCTTATCTGCAACATTTCTACATGCACAGCAAACAAGCAAGCAAGGGGGAGTAGGTTTAGGGAGTGAGGTTAGGGAGTGAGTACCTGGCAGGGCAGGAATTAAGGGAGTGTTCTGTTGTCTTTGCTAAGAAAAGCAGCAGAAGGGAGCCACCTAGACTAGACTGCTGTCCTTGTAAATTTTCCCTATCAGTCTCTCATATACCTCTGAAATCGCCATGAGAACATGCCCAGGAGAGCCTGCTGGCAGAGGAAAGATGTAGAGCCATAGTCAACCTGGCTGAGGTCAACCTAAATCAGCCAAGAGCCAGCTGACCCCCAGACAAGAGAGCCAGCTCCCAGAAGGTGCTCAGACATGTGAGAGAGCCAAGCCCAGCCTACACAAAACTATAGCCAGCCATGATGCAGACCTGAGAGTGAGGTCAGCCAAACTGCAGAGCCACCTAGCTGACGACCCAGATGTGTGACCAATCACTCTGACTGTTGTTCAAGACCAAGGTTTTGTCATTGCTTGACATGCAACGTTATTGGGCAATAGGTAACTGGTACAGACTCCTAGCTTCTGGACTCCACTCTTGCCCAAGGAGCATCCAGAAAGTCAAAGACAGCTTCAGATTCCTGACTACTCCACAGTTCCATGGAGCAGCCAGTCAATTCACTCTTTGTAGCATTTCCCCGTTGTCCCCAAAGCAATACAAACATGGGAGTAACTGCAGTAACCTCCTTCAGCGTCTTTCTCAGGCAGCCCGGCCCTAACCACACGAATCGTGAAGATACTGAAGAATTGAGGGGAGTATACCCACCTGTTAAAGATACCTGGTGGTAGTAGAACAGGGTTTCATTTATGTAAAAAAGTATAATAAAATATGTACATATGCATACAAAAGAACCTAAAAGGTTATATACTAAAGCTCCGGAAAGGTTTTTCACTAGGACACTAGGTAAGATTATAGGTTAATGTTCTTCTTGTGCTTGTCTGTGATATCTGATTTTCCTGAAATAAACGTGAATTTGTTTGTAATTTTAAAGAGAGAAACATAAACCATGAAAGAAATAATAAAACTTTAAAAGAAACAGAAAAATATTTAAATTTACTTTGAGGGTTTGAGCAATTATTATCATTTGTAGTTTGTTTTAAGTCAATTATGCAGAATTATTAGATGAAAATTAATTAGTTGAAATTTAAAAATCAGAAATTACAGCAAACTTCTGAAAAACAGACAAAATTACTTACAGACATATAGTCACCAGGTCTACCTAAATTAACAAGGCTTTAAAAAAGAAAACAGGGACTGGATATAAGCATTTTCTAATAAATTATTGCCTAGAGCAGGGGTCAGCAAAGGTTTTCTGCAAAGGTCCTTATAGTAAATAAAATTTGGGGCTTTGTGGGCCACTTTCTGTTAAAACTACTCTGCCACTGTAGCACAAAAGTGGCCAGACACCATCTGTGAATGAATAGGCATGAATGTGTTCCAATAAATCTTTACTTTAAAAAGCAGGTAACAGGCCAGATTTGTGTACCTACCTCTGACCTAGACAAATTGCTACCATAGCAATAATAGCTAATGATTGTATTCATTATAACTTACTTAAATCATAGTGATGAAGTGTTCTCTACGCCAGCTGACTCTGTCCTCCTTCACCTGCCGTCAAGTCTTTTTCCCTCTTTATGTCTCAGTCTCCTCTTGCAGAGACCTGAGAGTCCTTACTTGGAAGGGTGTTCTAATGTACTTGTCCTTCTCCTCTGCTAGGCTAAAAGCACCTAATAGCAGGATCATGTCTTAATCACCTTTATATCCCCAGAGCCTTGTGGAAAACCCAAACCAATGCAGATGCCCAATAAAGTAATGTGAAGTGAATGATTCAGCAAACACAGTCACATCAAGAGAATGAGAAGACAAGTCACAGACTGGTAGAAAATAATTGCAAAAGACATGTCTGAGAAAGGACTATTATCCAAAATATACAATGAACTCTTAAAACCCAAAAATAAAAAAATGAAATGACCCAATTAAAAAAGGGGCAAAGGATCTGAATAGATACCCCACTGAAGAAGATATATAGACAGCAAATAAGCATATGAAAATATGCTTAACATATTTAATGTTAATGAAATGAAAATATGCTTAACATATCATTAGAGAATTGCCAATTAAAACAATGAGATACTACTACACATTTATTAGCATGCCAACGACCAAAACACTGACAACACCAAAAGCTGACAAAGATTTGGAGCAACAGGAACTCTCATTCACTGCTGGTAAGAATGCAAAATAGTATAGCCACTTTGGAAGATAGTTTAGTGGTTTCCTTGGCAGTTTCTTACACAATTAAAATACTCTTTCTCTACAATCCAGCATTCACACTCTGTGGTATTTACCTAAAGTACTTGAAAAACTTATGTCTACACAGAAACCTGCATACAGATGCTTATAGCAGGTTTATTCATAATTGCCAAAACTTGGAAGCAACCAAGATGTCCTTCAGGAGGTGAATGGATAAAGTGTGGTATAGCTGAACAATGAAATATTATTTTGAAATAAAAAAAGAGTTATCAAGCCATGAAAAGACTTGGAGTAACCACATATGTATAGTACAAAGTTAAGGAAGTAAATCCAAAAAGGCAACATACTATATGATTCCAACTATATGACATTTAGAAAAAGGCAAAACTATGGAGGCAATAAAAAGATCAGTGACTGTCAGGGTTGGGAGCAAGGAGGAAGGATGAATAGAGATTTTTAGGGAAGTGAAAATACTCTGTATATATTATAATGATGGACACATGTCATTATACATTTGTCAAAATCCACAGAATGCACAACATCAAGAATGAACCCTAATGTAAACTATGGACTTTGGGTGATAATGATAAGTCAATGCAGGTTCATTGATTGTCAGTATACCACTCTGGTGGGGGATGTTGATTGTGGAGGGGGCTGGGCATGTGGAGGGGCAGGAGGTATATGGGAAACCTCTGTACTCTCTGCTCAATTTTGCTGTTGACCTAAAAGTGCTGTAAAAAACAAAGTCTACTTACATACACACACACACACAATCACATCAGTATTGCAAGTGCTTACTCAGCTTGTTCTATAGCCATTAGGAGAGGGTAAAAGCTAATTACCTGATCAGGCAATAGTTTCTTAGATCTGACACCAAAAGCACAGGTGACAAAAGCAAAAACAGATATACTGGACTTTATCAAAATTAAAAACTTCTGTGCTGCAAATGTTACCATCAAGAAAGTCAAAAGACAACCCAGAAAACAGGAGAATATTTTTTATGAATCATATACCTAATAAGGGATTGGTGTCTAGAATATGTAAAGAACTCTTACAACTTAATAATAGAAAGACAAACATGCCAATTTTTAGATTGGCAAGCAATATAAATAGCTATTTCTCCAAAGATATATAAATGCATATTTCTTAGTGCAAGGGTGAAATACTGCAATAATAATGGTGATGATTGTTAATAGCATTAATTTTATGCTAAAAAAGCAATTATTAAAATTCTCAAACAGTTAAGTAGGGGAAGAGATTGACAGTAAAACTGTTAAGAAAGAGTGCATTACATGGTTAGAAAAAACCTTGTAAGTTTTGTCCCTACCAATATTAGACAGTTTTAATGGTAATTAGACTATACATAATTTTAATTTTTGCAGAATTATTTGGTGGACACTCAGTCATAATTTTAGTCATAAGTTTAGTCAATACTAAACAAAATAAGTTTTAAGAATTGTATTTTTTTGTTTTTTAAACAACCCCACAAACCATTGCAGATATGAAAACATCATGGGAAACTTTCAGGCCAATTTCTGCATTAGGAAGTGGAAAAGTCAAGCAAGCCTCAAATCTTCTTCAGGCCCTTGGGCCCTCATCAATAACACAAACACTTGTCCTCAATTTTGGCCACCTTGGGCCAAAGGAATGGAGACATGTTCAGGGCACACAGCAAAGAGGGACCTTTGGCATAAAAATGAATGAGATCCAGACCTGCTCCCCATCTCTCCCTCCCCCAACACCACTACCACCAACGCTTTGGGAACTGCCTTGATCTGAGCCAGAACAAGAGAGGGAACACATCCCAAAGATTAAATCAAGTTTGGAGGCAACTCTGGAGAACAGTCAGTGTTGAGAAAATGGAATTCTGACCAGATGCCCACCTGGCCTTAATATTGCCCATTGTAGACCTGTAAGAGCCTGGTTTCATACTTATGAGAACAGCAGGATATTTATCAGTGGCTGGGTCAGTCATGGGAGTACTGACCCAGGGGTGGAGTGGAGAGGAAACACCCACTTTCTCCTCTGCTCAGTTCCTAGTACTTAATTGGTTGGGCATCCACCAGTCACCGTAGAGACCCGCCCACAGGGTTCCTTCCAGTGCTGGGGAGGGGAAGGGAGAACAGGAGAAAGCGGAGAAGAGTGGTGCAAGCAGAGAGGCGAAACCTAGATGGAGAGACTGAGACCTGCTTTGAGAGTAAACATGGTATGAACCCCTTTTAATCCCCGATCAAACTTTCTCTTGTCTTTCTTCTGTCTCAGCAAATTCCTAGTGAACTTGCCCAGAGTGGAAAACTCCTCCTCCCAGGGCAACAGTCAGCTACTTAAAATTTTTGTTTTAAAAACAATTTGAAGTAGAAGCTATCACTGTAATTCTTTTTCAGCCATTTGTAATCATTTTTGGACTAAGGCACTTAAATTGATCATTAAAACAAATATCTTTACTTATATACAATTTTTATAAGTGTTAGAAATGACAGTGTCAAGTGTGCAACTTTTCTTACCCATTTCATGGTTGTGGGCTCCATTTTACAGCAGACATTCACTAATTTTTGTCAATCTCCATAGCAAAGTGAACAAACACAGAATTATTTTAAAAAAGCACTCTATTGTTCTTTCCAAGTCTGTTTCCTAAGTCCCTTTATTTAAACAGAAGAACTACTCAAATAGCACTTTGATTAATCAAAAGTAGGGGATGGAAAAGTTATACTAGATCCAGTCAACCAATAACCAGGCTTTGTTTCCAGCTAACTGAAAAGCAGAAAAGAAACTGGTTTCCATTCCATTATAATTGTTCCTTTCAACAGTGTGACAAGCTAAGGTATCATGACAAAATGGAATTACTTAATTCTAATGTTTTCAAGCACTGAAAATGTATTTGATTCTATTCCATACATTTCTTAAAGTACTTGCATTACTCCCAACATTTTTACCTTAATACTGGGAACTTCATAACTGCTAAAGCATTGGTTTCTGGCTTCAGTGTCCATTTCACGAATACAGTTTGTCCATACCAACAAGAAAAGAAAAAGTAACCCTATTACAGTCACTTAGGAAGATGACAAAATACAAAGATGCTCTTAGGAAAAATTGTCAAAGACTTGGAAATGGGCAAAAGATTAACTGACTGCCCCTTAAGTGGAGTTCTGGGTATTTTCCAGCTCACCTTCCCAGGATTACTTCACTCTTTCTGGGTGTGTACTTTTGACTGCCCATCATTCCACTGATTAGGCTATTTTACAACTCTGCAAGTGTAGAAGTTAAGCTGTATAAAACTGTCAGAATGCAAATAATTGCTGTCCATTGAAATGCAAATTAATTTTGTCTGGTAGAAATACAAAAAATTTCTGCCCTGTAGAAAGGATGACCTCAAGCATTATATTTTCTTGCCATATAGGACAGCACTGTTATATATATATCAAGCCACATATGTAATTTTACATTTTCTAGTGGTACATTAAAAAAGGTTAAACAGTGAAAAGGCAAAATTCATTTTAATTATATTTTATTTAAGTCAATATATCCAAAACGTTGTCATTTCAATAAGTAATCAACTTTTAAAATATTAAGATACTTTGGGGTTTTTTTGTTCTTTGTATACTAAGTCTTCAAAATCTAGTGGGTCTTTTACATTTACACACATCTCAATTCATACTAGCCCCAACTCAGGTGTTCAGTAACCACATATGGTTAGTGGCTACCATTATTGGATGGTGTAGCTATAGTTTTTCTTTGTCGGCATAGGTCTGGATTGTTCAACTATTGCACCTTCTTGTAGAACTATTTCCTAAAACCCTTCTGGCATTAAGCCTAGCTATTTCTTCAGCACCTAATATGTGCCTGGCGATTTTATGTGCCTGGCGATTCACTACTTATTAGGACAGGTGTAAAAACTGTATAATGGATGACCCTGCTTTGGAGTAAGGTGAGATAAGACATATAATCATTAAAAAGCTAAAAAACAAGACATCGTATAAGTGAATTCTTGAATTTAATGGACAATAGAAAAGCACAAATCAATACAGATAGGCATAATCAAGGAGGAGGAGATTTGGAAGGGAAGAAAAAAACCAAGGTTATTTATTTAAGATGTAACAAAGGGTGAGAAAGGATAGAGGTAGGTCAGAGCTTAGAGAAAACAGAAGTTACTGGCCTGATTTTATCAGACTATTTGCTTCAGATCATGGTTTTCATAATATATAGTTATTTTTTTAGTGGATAAATTAAAACAACTTTAGGATGAAAACAGATCTTATATGTTATATATTGCATGATCTCAACTCTGTCCTACAAATTTAAAAGACAGGAAGAAAACACCCAAAATGGCTCCCAGATAACGAGATTGATGATGGTAGGGTAGAGTATGATCCTGTTTCTTTGGAGTTTGTTATACCTTTCATTTTTTTAAAGTAATAATGTATATTTTTTTTAATTCGAAAAAATATATGCTATTTATTATATGTAAAGAAATTGCACTTAATCTGATGGCTACAGAAATTTTGAAATGAGATTCGGTAATTAGGTATGTCTAACTGCTCCAGTGTGATCTCTTGATGTTTTAAAAACTAGAACAAGACTCCAGGGCTTTCATATCACATAATCTAGAACCACAGGCTATTGGACGGATAAACTGTGGAGTAGTAAGCTGTCAGCCATTTTCCATTAATTTGGTCTCGCAACTGTGAGAAGAGTCAAGCATTACTTAAGTTAGTAAGTGGCCATCTAGGGTTGATTTTACTTTTGGAAAAGCAGCTTGCTAAGGTGACTGCCTCATTGCAAAGTAAGGTTCATGGCTAATGGTTTTGACAAATCAAACTATTCAACTTCCCAAGGTGATTCACTTGATCACTCATCCTCTGCTGGCCATGCAACTGATAAGAATTTTAAACACAGCTTTCATCTTTGACCGTTGTCTTTATGATTTAGTTCATAGAGCAAACTTGTCATGTTTTCCAGTTAACTTGACCAAGCAGCCCTTAACGAGTAACTGGATCCTTTACCAGTGCTTTGCCCACCCTACCTCTAGCACAATCGTTATGCATGCCTTATCCTTATTTGCTTTTGAGATTTACTCATTACTATTAACCACTGCCGTTTGTCTACTTCATTCTCACATTCTGACTCCTACCACTTATTCAGCTATTTCTTCTCCTTCCCACGCATTCTCCTGCTTTAGCCTGGTAGTTTCAAATTGAGTTCTTGAAATAAGCCAGGCACGTTTTCAAAATGCTAGAACATTCAGTAGATTTATAGAGATGGCGATAACTATCAATCGATAAAATTAGCAATTTTTATTGATCAAACACTATATTTATGGATCATGGATTTAACTGATCAAACACTGTATTTATGGATTTATGGAGCAAGTGTAGACCTAAAGAAGTCCTGAATAGCTTGCTTGTCCTCATAGAGTCAAACAGTGAGAAAAGAAAAGCAAGAACTATAGAAAATAGCACACAAATATATATATAGGTTCGCTACAGTGCTCTTTATGCTAATGAAACACTGGAAACAACCTAAATATCCAATAGGGGAATGGTGGAGGAAATTATATATGTCTAAACAATGAAATATCATGTAATTATTTGAGTATTGATTATAATATCATTTGAACAAAGAGTTTCTAAGAATAGCCTTTTAACATTACTTGCTCTTATATATGTGATCCCACTCACGTTCCTGTCACTGGATTTTAATGATCCTTTGGTGCCTGGATGAGAAGAAACCTTTTCTCTCCTCTCCTTTGTCACCAGCCAATCTTCATGTCTCCAAATCCAAATGTTACACATCTGTCATTTATTCAACAAGCGTTGCTTGTGCAGCCTACCAGTTGGCACCTGCTCTTGTTGGGCTCATGGTCAAATAATGACACAATTAAATATATGATTACAAATGGAATGAGGGCTGTGAAGTAAAGAAATGGTTGTAAAAGATGGTGGTCTAAGGGAGGCTTCCCTGTGCAAGTGACACTTGAACTGGGATCTAAAGAACAAGTATGATTTATGAAGCAGTATTGGGAGAGGGTGGGCAGCAACGGGTTCAATGATCCTGACACAGAAAATGCAGGGTGTTTTTAAAGAATTGAAAAAGACCAGTGTAGCTAAAACCCAGAAAATGATGACGAAGTACATGACATGAGGTGGAGAGGAAGGCGAGACTGAATATGTCAGACTTTGTGGTTTTTAACGGAGGGCAGTGGGAAGTCACTGAAGGACTTTAAGGTTGAGAAGTGGAGGGATGATGCAATCAAATTTTCATTTTGAAAAGATAATACTGGCTTCAGTGTGGAGGTGGACTGGAAAGGGAGCAGGGCGGACACTGGGAGACCAGTTAGGAGTCTACAACGTTAGTCTGGCTGATAGTTCAAGCTTTAACAAGGGAGCTGGCTGTGGAGATAGAGAAAAGGAGACAGATCTGGGAGGTATTTAGAGGATATAGTTAGTAGGGCTTGATGACAGACCAGAATGGAGAGTGAAGGAGAGAAGTGTCCAGGATGACTCCTTAGCTTTCTGGCTTTGTAACACTGGATGTACAGTGGTATCATTCATTCGAATATGAGGGTCAGGACTGATGATCATGAGTTTGGTCAAGTTTGACGGTCCCATCATGGGCTGACAGAGAGTTACTGAGGCCATAGGCATAGATGAGACTGCCTCGGAGGAAAGGATAGCATGGGTAGGAAGGAGGGTCTGAACTGAAACCTGCTGAGTTCCAACACTGGAAGGAAGATGCAACTGCAAATGCAGAGGAAACATGACCAGAGAGGGAGAAGCAAAACCACGAGAGCTCAGTGCCTCAAAACTAAGAGATGTGTCAAAAGTCCATAATCCTTCCAAACAATGGTGATTTATCAGCCCAAAAACTTGAGCTAAGCCTTTTTCATAGCACCATTTATTTCTTACTTTTACTTTATATTCCTTTCCACATGTGCATTATGGCCATTTGTGCATGTATCTTATTTCTACTATCATAGCATAGGACCCTTAAAGGCAGAGCATGTGCCTTGTCTGTCCTTGTGCCTGCAACAAGTAGTGCAGAGTACTGATCATGTGGTATGTGCAGTTATTTGTTAAGTGAATGAATGAATCAGGAGAGAGTAAGCCAATCAAAATTTAGTTGCTAGGTCAAAGAACTTTTGCAGCATGCAGTGATGTTAATGACTCCCTTGGAAGTGAATTCCAGGGGATGCACCATCTTGCCCCAAATTAAGAGGATCTACAAGAAGATACCTTAGGGCATGAAGCATGTTCAACAGTATTTATCAATGTCTTTGGAAATAAAAGGAAGGCCAAATCTGTAGTCTACCTACAATTACTATACTGTATAGTTCAAAATATTTCTTGAAATGGACTCTTTCAAGGTTATTGGGGCCAACAGTCATTTTCAAATTTGCAGTGGCAAATCATTTGTTGGTTGTAGAAGCCATGTGGTCAGTTTACATAACATTGCCTTTATGAAACTTGGAAAGTTGTGGTGGAGGTGCAGAGGGGATTTCAGAAGCTATTTGAGGGGGAAAAATTATTCAAACCCCTGGGAATCTGTGTCCAAATCATTGGTGCCATTAGATTAAATGAACTATAGGAAGTTGTCAGCAGGTTTCCATGTAAATAGTCTGTTTATTTCTCTGCATTCAGAGCCTTCTCTCCCCACTGCTGGCCCCACTTAAATCCCATTCAGAAACAAGGTCCATTTGGTGTGACTGGAGCATTTATGGAAGACTCCATGAAATCAGAAGGTCCTGACTGGGGCCTTGAACAATGGGAAAACCTTTGGTAGGCAAGCATATGAAGGAGAAAAATCAAGCACACCAGTGCCAAGCAGTGTTGCTAAAAAGGGGTATGAGGTGCCCTGATGTCCTGGGGACTCTGACCTGGCCACAAAAATGGGTACAGCTGGGAGGCAGTATGAGGTATGGTCTGCAGAGCCCCATTAAGAAGGTTCTTGAATGTTTGATGCACAGGTTGAAATGTCATTCTGGAGTTGGTGGAGAATGCATGATGCAAGCCTCCTCAGTTGAGGGGAAGGTGGGGGGAGAACAGAATACCAACATCATACGTGGAATGCTTCCAAACTGCACACGGTCTCCCCTAACCGCTACTATAAGAATTTCGCAGTCAGGTAAAACCCTCAAAGGCAGAGAAAAGCTCTTGACTGGTATTTAACAGTAGCAAAGTGACAACTGATTGAAGAAATGAGCCCTCTCACCTCTGAGCTTTTTATGCACCTTTCTGTTCTCTCATTTTGATGGCCTCTATACTCGCCCCCAGGGTGCACTTGTTGCTCATACTCTAGCTGAACAACTCAGAGAAAATCTTTTTCTTTGTATTTCCATGGCAAAGTGGAGACGGACTGTGTTTTCCAAAATTACGCTGGAAACCGGTAAGAGAAAGAAAACATAAAGAATAGCACAAAGAGAGTCAATTTTCCGAAGTGGGGTCCAAAATTCCCCGAGATAGCTAATATCATCAAAGCAGTGAGCCTGAGAGGTACTGCTGTTAAAAAGGCCCTTTCCAAACTGAAACCCCAATCCCTACATAAGGGGATACAACTGCAGAGAGCACCCAACTCACACTAAAACCCTCTTTCCTCTCCAATTTTCAGACAGCCCCAGATTTCCAGGAGCTTTTCCCTATCCTGCCTGAGAGCTTATCCTCTCGTCCATGCTGTCTAGTCCTACCTGCCTGCTCCCTCGACTATTTCTCTTTTCCACAAACCATCCCATGCATCACTTCCCAAAACATCACAGAGTCTTCTACAGACTGCTACACTACTCTTCTTTCTCTCTCTTTCTTAGTCCCTCTCTCTCCTTTCCCTCCTCAACTTGGACCTTTTCTGAAAAGTCTGTTGCACACAGGGAAAAGAAAACAAAGGCTGTATCTAAATGCCATACTTTCATCTGGGAGACATTCTTCCCAATTCCTTGTCCAACCGTGAGTTCTGTGACCGCCGAGCTCTGCCTGCTCTTCAGCACCCAGGAAAAACGCCAGAGTTCACAAATCCAACCTTATTCTTTTTCAACCCTCCCTTATCTGCTTGGGGCCTGTTGCTAGGCTCCAAGTTCCTGATGAAGCTACATACCTGCATCACACTCAGAGAAAGGCATTCCCAACAGTTCTGATTGCAAATATTATTTCCAATAGTTCCCATAAGAACAAGCTTATTAGAGCTTACTAAGAGTTTAGGACTTCTAACCACTTTATATTACTTCCTTAATATAGTTAATGCTTTAATGTCCTCTTTGATTTTGAAGATATGTTGGATTTTATTATTGGCCTGAATTTTAAATTTTATTTTCCAAATGTCCTGTGTCTGAATTTGCTGTGATAATTTCCTTTTGAATGTGTTTTGCACGTTTATCCTTGCTTTTCAAATGTAAATTCAATGATATGAGAGCAATGTTTATTCAGACATTAGCATTCATCAGATGTCACAACTGAAATGGACGGCTTCTCCAGGGAATATGGCTCTAATACTTCTCTCTTCTTGCTCTATAGAATCTCTGTATGACTTGATCAAAGTCACTGACTTCAATTAGCATCTGTAAAATGATAACTCACAAATCTATGCTTCCCATGCGGACTTCTCTCCTGAGATTCAGATGTGGTTCCAACTGCCCACCAAGTACCTCTACTTGGATGCTATACAGGCTTCACAAAGTTAACATCTCCCAAATGGAATTTATTATCCTCCAAAACCTGTTCTTCGTCCCATTCATCTCCACATCTTCAAATACTAGCAAAGAACCTAGTACACTGTAGTACCCACTAGTTGTTTTTCAATTAAGTAATTGAATGAACAATGGTTCATTCTGGTCCTGTTACCCCAATAAGGCATCACAGGAATGAGACCCCTTTCCAGTGGCTCATGCTGCCATGCCCCCCAAACAGTCTTATTCCTCACAGCTGTACAGTACCAAATGTTACCTTTTGGAAAACAAGCTTTTAACGTTTTGGTGTTTTTTTCCTGATTACAGAATTCCAGCCAGTGCCATGTACTTCAGTGTCAACTCAGTTCAAACCTATGGTTTCTTTAAGGCACTGTGTTGCAGATGGTAACCCCTCTTTATTTTGGGGTCATGTTTACAAACCCGAGTCCTGCCGGGTTCATTGTGCACCCCCCCCCCCCACTGCTCTATGTAGCTTTGGAGGTCCAATGCTTCAAAGCCAAACCAGTCTGGGTCGCAGGCATTTTCAGTTTGTCTTTATAGCCTAAATGTCTTTCATTCTCTTGGTAGGATCATGACTGTCAGCTTTGCGAACAAAATTTTTAAGATTCGTGTCTGTAAAACTGCTTTTCTAATTCAGATTAATTTATACCATCCTAAGTAATAAATTATTTGATCTGGCAATTTCTTTATGAAATCAAGCACTATCTCAGATATACATGAGATATTCTAAGGATTTATAATTCTAGACTTTCAAAGTAACTACTTTTTTTCATTCGAATACATTTGCCTTTCTGGAGTTTGGGATGATTATAACAGGTTCATTCAAAATACTCTCTGTATTAAAACAGCACTTCCCAATAACATCTGAATAAAAAAGCAATTTAATCTCCTTGAAAACAATTTTTGGCATTAAAATTCATTATATCCATTTACGTAATTATGGGGAAAGCTCAATGAAAGCTACCGCTCTATTTAACATCTTATACTTGATGAAGCACATTAGAACATGAATACACAGTTAAAAGACAGGCTCTTTCATTACCAGACTGTTACACTACTTCTCTAACAAATTTGACCACCGTCTCCCCATCCTTTGCCTTTCTAACATAGTCTATAAAACTAGTAAGTTGAACTAACTAGGGAGGGGAGATTTAACACATTTGTGAAAAGTGCCTTATAAATAAATCAATACCAGTGTGTTACCAGCAAAGGTCTTAACTGATTTACTTAATAAAATAAAATAAATATTAACAGTTTACATGAGAATGGATAAACCAACTATCAAAAAATAACAATTCAGTTTAGCAGGTCTTTTCATTAAAGTCTAAAAATAATCTTTGGATCTATAAATTCAGTCAAATCCTTATCGAAATCCCAGCGGCCTTTCTTTTTTTTTCTTTTAATGGAATTTAGAAAACTGATACTAAAATTCATAATGCAAGGGACCCAGAAGAGCCAAAATAATCTGGAAAAGAAGAACAATGCTGGAGAACTAACACTTCTCAATTTCAAAATTCATTGCAAATTACAGTAATCGAGACAGTGTGGTACTAAGCACAATGATAGATATAATGGAATAAAATTTAAAGTCCAGAAGTAAACCCTTACATTTTTGGTCAATTGCTTTTTGACAAGGATGCCAAGACAAGTCAATGGAAGAAAGACAGCCTTTCAAACAAATGGTTCTGGGAACACATACAAAAGAATGAATTTGGACCCCTACCTCACCCTTTATAGAAAATTTAACTTAAAATGTATCATAGACCTAAATATAATAGCTGAAACTATAGAACACTTAGAAGAAATCATAGGAGTATCTCTTCATGGCCTTTGTTAGGATTGACTTCTCAGATATGACACCAAAAACATAAGTGACAAAAGAAAAAATAAGTTGGACATCATCAAAATCAAAAATTTTGTGCTCCCAAAGACACTATCAAGAAAGTGAAAAGACAACCCAAAAAATCGGAGAAAACATTTACAAATCGTATATCTGACTGGTATCCCAGAATATGTAAAAAACTCTTACTACTTAATAATTTTAAAAAACTCAACTAAAAAAACAGGGCAAAGGATTTGAAAAGACATTTCTCCAAAGAAGATATACAAATGACCTTAAGTGTTACCAGAGGTGGGTCCTTGATTTCATTGCAAGGAAGAATTCAAGAATTGACACAGAAAAGTCATTCAGCATTAAGAGTTTATTTGGGAAATAAAGTTCAGAAAAAGACTAGAATACACACCCGTCGGTTGAGGTACAGGCAAACCCAGAGGGAATTTTCCCAGGGAGGCAATAAGGAGACTTTTTTTTATAAAACAGGAGATGAATATTCACGGAGTGAGGTGAGGTTCCAGAGGGAACAGGTGGAGTCTTCCTGGAGTTCAGGGTTGCTCCACCCTCACGCCAGGTGGGTGGGGAGGCCTGATTTTCACTATGTTAGTGACTGTCTCATGTATTTGGAAGCAAAGTCAGGGTCAACTTCTCCATGTTAGAACCAGCTGGTTTGGGCCAGTCTGTTATCAATATTCTTACTCCACATCTAGCTTATACAGAATTTGTAGAATATAAGCAAGCATCTGACCAAATTCCCCCTCCCTCTCCCTGCTTATGTCTAGCTATTTACCTATTCTAACATGAGCACATGACAAGATGCTCATCATTAGTCATCAGGGAAATGCAAATCAAAACCACAATGAGGTATCACCTCATACCCACTAGGATGGCTTTAATCAAAAAGATAAACAATAACAAGTATTAGAGAGGCTGTAGAAAAACTGGAGCCCTCATTCACTGCTGGTGAGAATATAAAATGGTACAACTGCTTTGGAAAATAGTTGGCAATTCTTCAAAAAGTTAAACATTGTCTTACCATATTGTTAGAGTAGGCAGTTAGTTAATAAGCAGGAGAAAGGGGCCAGCCCATCACCAAGGAAGACTTCTCCCTGGCCAACCCTTAAGCCCTCCTTAGTTCCCAGTTCCGTATCAAGGATACCTAGTTTATCAGGAGGCCCAGACAGTCAAAGACACCTAGACTGTCAAGAGGCCTGGGACCACAGAGCTTCCCTGTTTATAGGCCATGCCCAAGGTCCAAGGGCCTTGTCCAAAAGTAATCCCACTTCATCAATATAACACCTAAATCTAATTACCATTGTGGTTTTGGCCCCATTGCAGGCTTTCTTAGGTACTTAAGGGTAAGGTGCCTATGCACTGAGGAAAGGGTTATATAATCTCAAGGGGTCAATCAACCTGAGAATCAAAGGATGTAAGAAATAGGGCAGGACTTCCTGCCATCCTAAGAAAAAATAAAAGCCAACCTAACCCTAATAGTGGGGTTGCTTCTGGTTTCCAGACAGCCTGCCCTACTGTCTCAAGAGTGTACTTTTCACTTTACCCCAATAAATTCCTCACTGCTTTTATCTTGCCATTTGGTCTCTAGACTGAATTCTTTCCTTCGAGAAGATAATTGGAGAAGCACAACACATTCCACTGGTAACAATATGACCTAGCAATTTCACTGTTAGGCATATGCCCGAGAAATGAAAACATTATGTTCACATAAAAACTTGTACACAAATGTTTGTAGCAGCATTAGGTCAAAATACCAGAAGGTAGAAACAACCTAAACGTCCATCAACTGATGAATGGTCAAAGATTTGGTACATCCACTCTTTTACTCTTCTTGGACCCAATTCCAACCTGTGTATTGGGAGTGTGGGAGACAGCTTCCCACACAATACCAGCAAAGTATCTAAGAATTCAACTCAGTTCTGAGACTATCTAATCAGACATAGCTTCAGATCCCACAGGTTGATGGCTCAGTCCTACAGGACTATCCCCCTACTTCAGACTCCAGTTGTCAGCCCAGACTGTTTGTTACCTGTGCTTCTGACTGACAGGCAATAAGACAGAGGTTCCCATAACTTCCTTGAGTTTGATTAATTTGCTGGATCTGCTCACAGAACTGAACAACATTTTATTTACTAGATCACCAGTTCATTATAAAAGGATATCACTCAGGAACAACCAGATGGAAGAGACGCAGAGGGCAAGGCCTGGGGAAAGGGTGCAGGGCTTCCACGCCCTCTCAAGGAGCACCATTCTCCCAGCACCTCCAAATGCTCACCAGCCCAGAAGCTCTCCAAACTCCACCCTCATGGGTTTTTATGGCAACTTCATTATATAGGCAGCATTAAATCACTGGCCACTGGAGACTTCTCCCCTCCTAGTAAGTCAGTGGGTAGGACTGAAAGTTCCAACTTTCTAACCAGGTGGTTGGCTTCACTGGCAACCAGCCCCCACCCAATAGGTGCTTTCCAAATGCCACCTCATTAACATAATAACAGACATCTTTGTCACTCTCCTCCCTTAGGAAATTCCAAGGGTTTTAGGAGCTCTGTGTCAGAAATAAGCACAAAAATCAAATACATATTTCTTATTAAAAGTCACAATATCACATCCATGCAATGGAATTTTATTTTGCAACAAAAAAGAAAGAAATACTGATGGGTGAACTTCGAAAACATTATGCCAAGTGCTAAGTGAAAGAATCCAGTCACAAACATCACAAACTATATGGCTCCATTATATGAAGCATCCAGAACAGGCAAATCTATAAAAGACCAAAAGAAGATAAGTGATATCTTAGGATTGGTGGGGATGGCATGGGGTGGAGGGTGGGGAGTGATTGCTAATAGGTCCCATGTTTCTTTTAAGGGAAATGAAATTCAGATTGTGATTATGGTTGCAGATCTGGTGACTACAAAAAACAATTAATTATACACTTGTGGAGAACATGGAAATTATAGCCGGGATCCTCACCTGAATATCGCCCATTGCAGACCTTTAAGAGCCTGTTTGCATATCTATGGGCTGTTTACTAGGGATAGAGTGGCTGGTCAGTCGAGGGAGTACTGACACAGAGGAGGGGTGGAGAGGAAACACCCATTCTCTGCTCTCCTCAGTTCCTGGTACTTAATTGGTCAGGCTTCCACCAGTCACCATAGAGACCCACCCACTGAGTTTCTCCCAGTGCTAGGGGTAAGGAAGTAGAGGGCTGGGGAAGGAGGGAGAGAGTGGTGCTTGCATGGGTGCAGAGAGCTTGGAGAGTGGAGAAGGGAATCCCGGAAGGAGAGACGGGAGAATGGAGACTGGTGTAGGAAAGCTGTGGAGCCCTGGTACTAGGAGAGGATTAAACCTGTGCTGTGGAGCAGGGGGAAGCAGTTCTGGACCCAGGTGCTTATACACAGCTGGGTGACTGCCATAAGAATAAACATGCTATAAACCTCATTTAACCCCCCAACTTGCCCTTGTCTTTATTCGGCCTCACAAATTCATAAGGAACTTGCCCCAGGTGGGGAACCTCCCTTCTCCCAGAGCAACAACACTTTAAATAGGTGAATTGTGTGGTATGTGAATTATATCTCAATACACCTGTTAAAAAAATAAAAATAATCTTCATTCCATTCAAGTCAAAATTCACTATGATATCTGAATGAAGGAGTCTAAATTAAGAAAGTTTTATGAGCTTCCTTTTTATCCTCTCAATAGGTTTGATCTGTAGCTAAACGTTTTGTAACTGAAATGCCTGCTAAAATGATCCCATTCCTCTCCCCAGGGCAAATTTCATCAAATTTCCCTTCCAGCATTTTTCGCCAATAAAGATCAGTACTCTTACTCTTGCTACTTAAAAGATGTAATCCCAAAGGACTCTTCACTGATCTCCTAGGTAGCAAGCAGTGTTGCCACAGGAAACCATTTTTCTTTTGATTCAGAAGACTTGGCCAATCTGCAAACTACATTCTGCTTCCGGATAGACTGCTCAGAAACATTTCTTTATTTCTAATCAGGAAAACTAGTGAAAGACTTTGAAATAGACCCCGAAAAATTATTTTCTGCATGTCCCATCTGATGTGTGCCCTTCCAGGTTATTTGATTCTATAGTGGCTTGTGCCTTTCAATGTCTTTGTTCTATTTTACAACTCTGTAAATTGTTTTAAAATGATAATGATATAAATGATTCATATCCATTGAAATGAAAATGAATTGTGTCTGTGGAATGGAATGGACTATTGCCTATGGGTATTGGCCAGTTTTGCATTTATTTCTATATTCTTGGAAGTATTTCTGATTTCCTCATGTGTGCATTCTTTGAATTTTACTTGAACTGGTTGTAATATCTTACTGGTTCCCTTAGAAATTAATAAGATAAATAGGATATTTCATAGGTGTTCATTTTACATTTGTTATAAAAGTCCTGATTTTAATATTTCTTAGAAAAGTATCCTCTAATACTTCTACTTTACACGTAGTATAGTGAGATTTGGTTTACCTCAAATTAGTCCTTAAGAAAGTGGCAGATAATAAATAATCTAATAATCTGTAGTTCAGTACTAATGCAGTTTTATGTTACAGTTCAATATATAATATTAGCACAATGTCTAATATATAATTGATGCTCAATGAATTTTCATTAGATAATTATTTTTCTCTTTTGCTACATATCTGAAAATCAGATATTGTCAGAGGATGCCCCTCATACACACTTAGTCTACATCTCCCTGAATCAACTTTCTCCTATGATGTTGGCATTGCCTTTTGCCAAGGACTTGACACACAGCAGACCTGGCCTCTATTCCTGTGATTTGAGGACTTGCAGCCTACTCCCCCAACCCCACTGTTTTCAGAGACTCAGTAAAAACGCACCTAAAACAGGGAGAAAAGATGCCAAAACCAACAACTCTCATTGAAGAACATACCTGTCAGCCCATCCGCAGCTCCCCAACACCCACTAGCAGGTATGGGACGGGGGAAGTATTTTCCATCTAAGAACTGCCCCTAATCTGAGAGATACTCTTTTTGGGACTGTACGTGTTATGGGTTGAGTTTGTACTCAGTCCTTGTCCCCACCACAGTGAAGAACTGAAAGGCACAGACACAATAGCGAAGCAGAGAAAAAGGTCTATTTGAATCCACTCCAAAGGAGGAGATGGCCAGAGTCAAGGCAGACAAAGGCCTCGATCTGTTAGGCGGAACGCTTATATATTGCCTTAGGAAGCAACTCTTTGACTGACAGGGTGGGGTTATTTGATTTCCAGGTCTTTCTATGTAGCTGTCCCTGTCAGTCAGCCTGTCCTTTCCCCACACTGAGGTGGGATCTGGGCAGTTCTTAGTTCTGTTCAATTGTGCCCACACTGGGATCTGGCTGGGGAGGAACTTATCTCCCTGCAAAGCCTTTGTTGTCGCCACATGGGACCCCCTAGCTGGGCAGAGATTGGGCTGCTTTTTCTTTGAACCTTATCTGGGCAGCTTCTTTGAGCCTTATCTTCCCTTTTCCAGCTATTCATGTCTATCTTTCTACCTAACATAGGGGCCCAGGGCGGGCTGCCTCAAATGTGCCACTTTGGCAGGCAGATTATTTGGGCTGAAAACATTCAAAACCAAAAAAGACTCAGGAAGAAACTCTGACCTTCCCCCAACTACCTAAAAGAATTTAGATAGAGGACCTGCTCCAGAAAAGGGCTATCAACTTGGGTACCATATTATAAATATGAACTAGGGGTGGTAGACAAGGAGGGATTTAGCGATGACCATTTGTTAAAATCTGTGCCCCACTGTGTCTGTGTGGCCCAGCAAACATTTTTTACCAAACATTTATTCTTTTTCATCTTCCTGTGAATTGCTTTCCTTCCCTCTGAAGGAAAGGACCATACCCCCTTCTCCTTAGTTCTGGATGACATACAGACCTCATTTTGCCTGTCTTTGAAATTTCCTGTTTCTGTGGATTCCCTGTACGTATGTAATTAAACTGGATTTTCTACTGTTAATCTGTCTCTTCTGACCAGCCTGAAGAACCTTGAAGGGTAGGGGAAGATGTTTCCTCCTCAATATGCCTTTATAAACTAATTTCAGTCTTTGTGAAGCTAAAAGAGTTGTCATTAAGAGGATCAGTGATTCACCCTTTTCTCATTCATGGCAGGTCTGAGGGGAAAGAGGGAAGAGGAGATGGATTCATTATAACGTGAGGTGCTAACTCCATTATGAGAGAAGCAGCCTTATAATTACGGGGCAGTTAAGAAAAAGTCCGTCTTCCTCATCCTCAAGGTTTGACTGTAGTCTGAAAACTATGGCTTGTCCTTAAGTGATATGGGTTTATTTATTCATTCAATAAACATTTATGAAGTCCCTGCTATGGGTCTGGCACTTTGCTGGGCAATGTAGTGTAGGGGCCAAGAGCAGGTTGCCCCAAGATATGCCATTGTGATATGCAGATTATTTCAGAGCTGAAAACAATCAAAGCCAAAAACACTCAGAAAGAAACTTTGACACCACAGCCTACTGCATGAAAAGAATTTAGATGGAGGAACCACTCCAGAAGGGGAGCTATCATCACAGATCACAGCACTATAATGGGAACCAGGGGTAATAGACATGGAAGGATGTGGCGAAGTCTGTTAAAATTCCCCTCTACATTCCACTCTTTTGGGGCGCAGCAAACATTTGTTTAGCAAACATTTACTCTTTCATCTTCCTGTAAGTGGTTTCCCTTTTTCTTTGAAGCCCCAGACGCTTACCCACCTCTCCCTGGTTCAGGATAGCATATATACCTCATTCTCCCTGACTGTCTTTAGAACCCATGTCTATGGCTTCCCCATACATACATAATTAAACGTTGTTTTTTTCTCCTATTTATCTATCTCATGTCAATTTGATTCTTAAACCAGCTAGAAGAACCTCGAGGGGTAGAGATTTCTTCCTGCCCAACAGCAGCAGGTGCCCATACCCCTCAGACCATCCCAGAAATCATCTGCAGAGAATTCCCTTATAGGCCAATGGATTCCCCCAAGGGTGTTAGATGACCACTAAAGGAATATGATCACCTGCACATACTGGAAGTGCTAGGATAGGAGTGGTTAAAGACCCCAACTTCCTACTTCTACAGGGGGCTGTTTCACAGTCTCACAGAAGGTCCCCAGAGGGTTTGAGACTGTGGCCCACAGTGGTCTCCTGCTCATTCATGTACCTCTTCATTGACTTTCCACCTTCCTGTCTCTCTTCCTGGAATCATGTCCCAAATAAACCACCTGCACCCAAATCCTTGCCTTGGTGTCTGTTTTGGGGGCAACCCAAACTAAGACAGGCAATGTCCGTGCGTATGTGCAGTGAACCAATGTGTGTTCTCCTCTTCTATTTTGTAGAGGTAGACTGCCCAAGATTTCCCTTCTGGACACCTGGAAACTGAATAACTCAGATTGGGGGCATATCCTGCTATGGGTGAAAAGCCACACCTCCTATCCCCACACACTTACTGTCTATATTAACATGGCTTCACTGACATCACTCAACTATTCCACTGTCTTCATCAACATGACTTTTATTCATCCCCAAAATCCTAGTTGAAGAAGATAAAAGTCACATAACTTTGTTGTTTGTTCCAGAAAATTTCCTCAAGAAAATTATTTAAATGAAAATCAAACTGTTCCACTCTATAATAGATAGTATGAACAACTTTACTTGCCAAGACTTTTTAAATAGTCACCTCAAAAATCCACCCTTGCTGAGCTCACCAATACTAAACTCTTGTACCATGATCCTTACCCAATATTAATCAAGCTTCTGCATGAAAGGCCTATTTTAGCATGGCTTCTATATCCTCCTAAGTAGCCTAACTTAGCCCTTCCCCCAAAGGAGGCTACCAAGACCCTGTCAAGGAATGCTCCTCCTTACTACACTAAGAATAAACTCAGCTTTCTCAGCAGGTTGTGCTGGTGGGATTCTCAGAGAGCTAGCATTCAAAGGGGGTAGAGAACAGAGCTGAAAGGGATATCCTTGGATAAGACCATGCCCTGAGTAGATGATAGAGTTTCATAAAACTTGAGCTGCAGGTTGTCATGACAGATACTAGATATTAGAAGTGGTCTACCTGATGAGTAAAAGACTCAAGGTCAGGAGAGTCCGAAGAGCAAGGTTAAGAGCAATGGACTATGTTGCATCCCCCAGGGGATCTCCTGTGAAGGGCTCAAGTCCCTGAGCACATTTTCCATAGAGCATGTGAAATAAGGCATAATGAATACGCAGTTTAAAAGTCCTTCCTTCGTAAATTGTAACTCCCGTGAGTGTTATTTGACTTTTTGGGAAACCCTGGTTCACCTACAAATCTTTGTGAGGGGGTACTCTGAAGGGAAGTGAGGGACAGGGTCATGAGGGAGGTGAGTCCTGACCAGGTCAGCCCTCCTCCACACTGAGGCCTGGTTAGTTGCAGCGCTGGGGACACGTCAAGGAGGACGTCAGCTGAATGCAGATCAGTGGCCCAGGCCATGCCCAGCCATGGGCCGCGATGACACAGGAAGTCACACAACCCTTGGAGAATAACAAGGAGGGAACAAGGGAGCCTCCCTTCTTTCTCAAATGTATCTCAGCAGCACTGTCCAATAGAAAGAGTGTGCGCCACAAATGAGAGCTACATACGTAATTTAAAATGTCTTGTATCCTCAGTAGAACTGGAGAAAAAGTTTTCTTGTAGCCACATAGTTTTTAAAGTGTAGAAAGAACCAGGTGAAATTAATTTTGATTATATGTTTTACTTAAGTCCAAAGAATTATTATTTCAACATGGAATCAGTTTAAAACTTATTATTGGGATGGTTTCCTTTTTATCACTAAGTCTCTGAAATCTAGTGCATATTTTGCACTTACAGCACATTTCCATCCAGACTAGCCACAGTTCAAGTGCTCAATAGCCACATGTATTGGACGGTGCAGGCCTAAGGGGAGGTGAACCTGAAAAGAGAACAGACTTTGGATAATAACCCCCATTCTCTATGTTTCATTTAGCAGCTGAACTAGGGCTGCTCTGTAAAAATCAGACACCAAGCCTAGCCGAGCGCACCACGGAAGAGGAATAAGGAATAGGCCAGAAAGCAGCCCTCCTCGCAAAGATGATTGTGTGTGTAGTCAGCCCTACCGTCTGGGCCACATCTGCTGTGTCAAAACCCAATTTGGATTCTTACTTTCTGCTGTGTCAGAGACAAGCTGTACTTTCTGATCTCTTCATTTTCCCTTGTAATTCCTTCTATAAATTTCTCTTAAAAAAAAAAAAGCCTGGCTTATTCTGCTTGCTGTGCTGTGAGCAATAAAGTCCTTTGTCTCTCATCTGGGAATCTCATTCTTCTGTCCACATCCATGAAACTGTGGCAGGCTAACCTGTTAGCTTGCAAGAAGGGTAAATTCTCAGACCCGTCACAGTCCTTGAAATTACCATCCCTTCCTTCGGTATCTAACCAAAGTCTTAAGTCCTCCGTGGTGACTCTACTTCACCTCTCAGAGCTCTTAACACTTCTTGTTTCTAGTCAGCCTTTAGCATTCACCATATAGAATATTTTGTAATAATTCAGCATGAGTCTTTATTATAACATCTCCAACACCCTCCCCTTTGCTCTAAGTACCTTATTCATTAAGATGTTTGATCTGCTTACCCAGCCTGATCTCATTTGTGGTGAACATTTACCGGTTTTTGACGAACCCCCTTCCTTTGGTGAGGAGCCCTCTGATGGCAGATCCTGGTCCCCCACCACGAAGTCAAGGGAAGTGCTGCTCTGTTCGGTATCACACTGTTTAATGAAGCTGACACTTTTTTCATAACAGAGTTTTCTCAGTAGAGAAAGCACTAAATTGATTTACATTCTAGCACAAGTTCTTCGCCTCCTCACAAAATAGAAACAGTTAGTCCACAGCCCGCACCAGTGTGCAGACTACACTTGGAGAAGTGCCGGTCCAGGGCCACTATCCCCTCTCCTAGCATCCTGCTGGCTGGGTAGATGCCCGGGACCCAACTTACCAATGCTCCTATCTCGGTCTTTGGATCTTGAAGGAGAGAAACAAAGGTACAGGGGCAGTCGAGAAGCTGCATTTTCGGACCAGCAGTAGTATCTGCACTGAGAGTCTCCAGGGAATGGCAGTGTAACTGCTGAGTTGGTGTTGGCAGCCGCGCTCAGAAAATAGCGCCCAATGCAGGGCAGCCGGAAGGCCCCAAACTTCCTAGCGACAAAACATCCCACACCACTAAACCACATGCTAATTACGCCTTGGCATAAGGACCAATGAGACCCACCAAATTGTTATGCTAATAAGGCGTATGGAGCCGCACCAACCAGGTCAGAGCATGAGAACTATATAAGCAAGCCTCTCCTTCCCCTCTGGGTCCTGCCCAACACATTTGTTTCACAAAGAGCTGAAGAATAAAGCTTTCTGCAGAAGAATCCTGCTGTTGTTGCGTGCTGTTCTTGCCGGCGAGGACGGGGCGCGCGACAAGTTGGGACCGCAGGGGTGCACTGAACAGAACATGTGCCCTGCCATGTTCTCCCTCCATACCCTCTCTTGGATCCCTCGCATTATGAGCCTGCTTCTCCAGCCTGCCCGTTACTTCTATGAGCTACCCAAGAACTTCGATGAATTCCTTTTCTGTTTAGCTGAATCAACAGAGAATTTTCCTGCGTGCACTCAGGAAACTTGACCTCTGAACGCTTTCTTGTTCTAACTGAATAGCTGATGATACCTGTTTGGATACCAAACGCACCAAGCTATTTTCTGCTTACAATTTGTCTTCTTATCTGTTAACTGGAAAACTCTGGGCTTCTTGATAACTGTACTTCTCATTAAAAATTAATTAATTGGCATTTAGATCTTAAGTTTCAGGTGATGAGTAGGAATAATGTGAGCCCACTGAAGAGAGAAAGGACTTTCAATAAGTTGGTAAACCTGGATTTTATATGGCACAGGGCTGACACCCAGCACAGGGGTTGTGGCAAATTCACACATTAAGGGTATCCCATGGAGACACAGCCTGGATAGTCACCAGCCCTGCCCAGGCCACCCCTTCTGTAGTTGTAGCCCCTCCCCTACCCGTGGACAGTTAGCCCTTTGGCTTTCTTATAGAGTTATCAGAGACTGAGTCAGACTTATTTACAGCCTTCAAAGTCTGAAACAGGCAATAGACTGAACAGGTTCACATTACATTCTTAGAAGTTCATAGCTTGCCAGCAAGGCAAGTAGTGAATCCTGAAATAAATTTGTGCACATGCATCACATTTGCATAGTTCCCCATTTATCACCCGTAAGCATCCCACACCAAAACCATATGGAAAGAAATCATTATCAAAAAGCAATCTGTGTCTCCATATAGACTACAACTCATTAATTTCTGGCTTGATTCCCTCTAACTTAAATCATTAAATAGCTGCTTCTTGGTTTCATTTCTTTAAACATGAGTAATGATAATAATTATATCACCTTATATTTATGGAGTTGTTTATAGTTTTTGGAGAATTTTCTCACCCAGCATCTCCTTCAATCATCACAATGATCTCTAGGAGAACTTTTAGACTTTCTTACAGATGAAAAAACAGAATAGCTCATCCTGGGTCACATAGCTACTACATAGCTGAATGTGGACTTGAACCTGGATCTTTCAAAATGCAACAAGCCAACACAGTGGAGTTCCCTGCCATTATCTAGAAAATTCATAACAACTGTATATTGTATAAGCATTATTTTTTCCAAAATATCTGGATAAAGGTGTCTCTCAAATATTCTGTATTTTTACCTCTCAACTGTTAACACAGGTACTGGATAAATAAGTCAGTACTGCCATCTTACTTCTAAAAATACACAAATAATCAGACAATTTTCTACCAGACAAATCTTAAACCTCCAAACAAGTAAACCCTGGATCCCCCACAAGGTTATTCAGAAGTCAACTCTTAGTTTGGTGTTTTATATGCTCCTGATTCTACAGGCTCATCTCTTCATTACCAGGAAGTATAACGGAGGGTGCTTTACAGCTTGCAAAGAGCTTTTACACCAATTTGTTAAATTCTTACAAACACCCTACACGGTGGTATATCGTGAAGTACTTCATCTCCACTTTATAGATGAAGGGACCAGGGCTCATGGTAATCAAGGGCCTTTCTAAAATGACTTGTCTCAGAACTGTCAGGGCCAAGTTCGGAGCTCAGTACTACCACCCTTCAGCACATAAGGATAGAAAGCAAGGAAGACCTTCACATAAACCCCCCAGGGCACACAAACAAAAGGTGTGACTTTAGTGCCTGGATACATGCATCCTATCTTTCTCTGAGCCTCCTTTTCATCACAGTTGCCTCCTCCAAAGGATTAGTACAACTTGTTCTTGATAGATCCTTTTCTTCCTGCCCATTTTCTGGGATAGTTTCGAGGATTAAACTTTGTAATGTATGTAAAAGGACTTTGTAATCATGTACAGCAGAACCATGTATAGGAAAGTGTCATTATAATAATTGCCAGTTACTCAGAAGCCAACAAAGCAGCTCTCCTTCCTCCCTCTTCTCTCTCCTTCCTCCATCCAAAGTGATTCTGAGCAGAAAGCAGTAATCCACTGAATCAACAGCTAACATTAACAGACACCACAGGACACAAAATACCAGGACCACAGGAAAGACCACAGTTTCCTGAGGCAATAAATGGCTCTGAGATGGGCCTAAGTTCAAGGCAGAGCCAAGGCTGTGCCTTCATGAAGCTGAGTCCCCATTTCCTGCCCTAATTATTTGTGGGATAAGCTAAGTGATGAAAGACAGCAGAATACATGCAATATGCTTAGAAATCGTGAAGTATGTTTTGCATTGTTCCACTAAATATCAAAAATTTTTATGTAATTCAATTACCTCCAATAAAATATTAGAAAAATAATAAAATACATAGGTTTCTTTTAGAGGACAAATCCAGCCTTTATCTATACATCTCAGTTTTTGAAGGTAGCAGAAAGATAAGGTCCCCAAGTTTTGCCAAAGGAAAAACAAGTATGGCCATAGAAAGGGAACTAGCCCTGCTCAATAAAGCACAGATCACATGTGCTTTTTCATGTGTTAGCTCACTCCTCAATTCACACAACAGCCCTGAAAAGATATTATTATTCTTACCTTAGACACTAGAAAAAGTGAGGCTCAGAAAAGGAAGTGACTTTCCACAGGTCTCTGATGCCAAAGTGAAGGCCAAATGGTGATGAACAGAGTGAACTGGAAAGACAAAGTGGAAGGGTTACACAGAGTAGAAGGGGAAGCAGAGGAGGCAGTGGAACTTTCTGGGTGTGGGTCAGCAGGGAAATCCATTATATGATCAAAATAATGGCAAGTAAGAGAACTAACAAGCTAGAAAACCTTCCCTGCCACAGTGGCAGCAGATGCTGTCTGCACCCCACCCATATTCTCCACACTTACCATTTCTGGCTTCCAACCCCCAGCACCTGCCAATTCCCTGCCTGCAGGCCTTCTCTGGCTGCTGGGGTCGCTCTGTCTGCTGGAAGTGCTGGGGGATTAACACTCACTGGAAATAACTCACCAATGACTGACAAGTGTCAATGGATAAACACCCAATGATCTTGCCTCTCTGGAAAACTGACTGAGCTGTGCATTCTTTTTTGGGGAGGGGGTTCATTTTTTTTTAAATTTTTTATTAAGGTATGATTGATATACACTCTTATGAAGGTTTCACATGAAAAAACAATGTGGTTACTACATTTACCCATATTATCAAGTCCCTACCCATACCCAATGCAGTCACTGTCCATCAGTGCAGCAAGTTGCCAGACATCCACTATGTCCCTTCTCTGTGATACACTGTTCTCCCCGTTAACCACCACACCATGTGTACTAAACATAATACCCCTCAGTCCCCTTCTCCCTCCCTCCCACACCCCTCCCCTTTGGTAACCACTAGTTCATTCTTGGAGTCTCTGAGTCTGCTGCCATTTTGTTCCTTCAGTTTTGCCTCATTGTTATGCTCCACAAATGAGGGAAATCATTTGGCATTTGTCTTTCTCCACCTGGCTTATTTCACTGAGCATAATGTCCTCCAGCTCCATCCATGTTGTTACAAATGGTAGGATTTGTTTCTTTCTTATGGCTGAATAGTATTCCATTGTATATATGTACCACCTCTTCTTTATCCATTCATCTACAGATACACACTTAGGTTGCTGCCATACCTTGGCTATTGTAAAAAGTGCTGCGATGAACATAGGGGTGCATATGTCTTTTCGGATCTGAGAAGTTGTATTCTTTGGGTATATTCCAAGAAGTGGGATTCCAGGGTCAAATGGTATTTCTATTTTTAGTTTTTTGAGGAACCTCCATATTGCTTTCCACAATGGTTGAACTAGCTTACATTCCCACCAGCAGTGTAGGAGGGTTCCCCTTTCTCCGCATCCTCGCCAGCATTTGTTGTTCTTAGTCTTTTCAATGCTGGCCATCCTTACTGGTGTGAGGTGATATCTCATTGTGGTTTAAATTTGCATTTCCCTGATGATTAATGATGTGGAGCATCTTTTCATGTGTCTTTGGCCATCTGAATTTCTTCTTTCGAGAACCGTCTCTTCATATCCTCTGCCCATTTGTTAATCAGGTTATTTGCTTTTTGGGTGTTGAGATGTGTAAGTTCTTTATCTATTTTGGATGTTAACCCCTTGTCGGATATGTCATTTACAAATATATTCTCCCATACTGCAGGATGCCTTTTTGTTTTGTTAATGATGTCCTTTGCCGTACAAAAGCTTTTTAGTTTGATGTAGTCCAGTGAGTTCATTTTTGCTTTTGTTTCCCTTTCTCGAGGAGATGGGTTCAGGAATAAGTTACTCATGCTTATATTCAGGAGATGTTTGCCTATGTTGTCTTCTAAGAGTTTTATGGTTTCATGACTTACATTCAAGTCTTTAATCCATTTTGAGTTTACTTTTGTGTATGGGGTTAAGCAATAATCCAGTTTCATTCTCTTACATGTAGCTGTCCAGTTTTGCCAACACCAGTTGCTGAAGAGGCTGTCATTTCCCCATTGTATGTCCATGGCTTCTTTATCATATATTAATTGACCATATATGGTTGGGTTTATATCAGGGCTCTCTAGTCTGTTCCATAGGTCTATGGGTCTATTCTTGTGCCAGTACCAAATTGTCTTGATTACTGTGGCTTTGTAGTAGAGCTTGAAGTTGGGGAGCGTAATTCCCCCTGCTTTATTTTTCCTTCTCAGGATTGCTTTGGCTATTCGAGGTCTTTTGTGGTTCCATATGAATTTTAGGACGATTTTCTCTAGATTTTTGAAGAATGCTGTTGGTATTTTGATAGGAATTGCATTGAATCTGTAGATTGCTTTAGGCAGGATGTCCATTTTGACAATATTAATTCTTCCTATCTATGACCATGGAATGTGCTTCCATTTATTGGTAACTTCTTTAATTTCTCTCATGAGTGTCTTGTAGTTTTCAGAGTATAGCTCTTTCATTTTCTTGGTTAGGTTTATTCCTAGGTATTTTATTATTTTTGATGCAATTGTGAAAGGAATTGTTTTCCTGACTTCTCTCTCTGCTAGTTCATTGTTAGTGTATAGGAATGTCACAGATTTCTGTGCATTAATTTTGTATCCTGCAACTTTCCTGAATTCAGATATTAGATCTAGTAGTTTTGGAGAGGATTCTTCAGGGTTTTTTTATGTACAATATCATTTCATCTGCAAACAGGGACAGTTTAACTTCTTCCTTGCCGATCTGGATGCCTTGTATTTCTTTGTGTTGTCTGATTGCCATGGCTAGGACCTCCAGAACTATGTTGAATAACCGTGGGGAGAGTGGGCATCCTTGTCTTGTTCCCAATCTTAGAGGAAAAGCTTTCAGCTTCTCACTGTTAAGTATAATGTTGCCTGGGGGTTTGTCATATATGGCCTTTATTATGTTGAGGTACTTGCCCTCTATACCCATTTTGATGAGAGTTTTTATCATGAATGGATGTTGAATTTTGTTGAATGCTTTTTCAGCATCTATGGACATGATTATGTGGTTTTTGTCCTTTTTGTTGATGTGGTGGATGATGTTGATGGATTTTCGAATGTTGTACCATCCTTGCATCCCTGGCATAAATTCAACTTGATCATGATGGATGATCTTTTTGATGTATTTTTGAAATCAGTTTGCTAATATTTTGTTGAGTATTTTTGCATCTATGTTCATCAGGGATATTGGTCTGTAATTTTCTTTTTCTAATACCTGGTTTTGGTATTAGAGTGATGCTGGCCTCATAGAATGAGTTTGGAAGTATTCCCTCCTCTTCTATCTTTTGGAAAACTTTAAGGAGAATGGGTATGAGATCTTCACTAAATGTTTGATAAAATTCAGTGGTGAAGCCATCTGGTCCAGGTGTTTTGTTCTTAGGTCAGTTTTTGATTACTAGTTGAATTTCGTTGGTGGTAATTGGTCTGTTCATATTTTCTGTTTCTTCGTTGGTCAGCCTTGGAAGGTTGTATATTTCTAGAAAGTTGTCCATTTCTTCTAGGTTATCCAGTTTGTTAGCATATAATTTTTCATAGTATTCTCTAATAATTCTTTGTATTTCTGTGGTGTCCGTAGTGATTTTTCCTTTCTCATTTTTCATTCTGTGTATGTGAGTAGACTCTCTTGTTTTCTTGATAAGTCTGACTAGGGGTTTATCTAGTTTCTTTATTTTCTCAAAGAACCAGCTCTTGCTTTCATTAATTCTTTCTATTATTTTATTCTTCTCAATTTTATTTATTTCTGCTCTAATCTTTATTATGTCCCTCCTTCAATGACTTTGGGCCTCATTTGTTGTTCTTTTTCTAGTTTCATTAATTGTGAGTTTAGACTGCTTATATGGAATTGTTTTTCTTTCTTGAGGTAGGCCTGTATTGCAATATACTTTCCTCTTAGCACAGCCTTTGCGGTGTCCCACAGGTTTTGCGGTGTTGAATTATTGTTGTCATTTGTCTACATATATTGCTTGGTCTCTGTTTTTATTTGGTCATTGATCCATTGATTATTTAGGAGCATGTTGTGAAGCCTCCATGTGTTTGTGGGATTTTTCATTTTCTTTCTGTAATTTATTTCTAGTTCATAGCTTTGTGATCTGAGAAACTGGTTGGTATAATTTCAATGTTTTTGAATTTATTGAAGCTCTTTTTGTGGCCTAGTATATGATCTATTCTTGAAAATGTTCCATGTGCTCTTGAGAAGAATGTGTATTCTGTTGCTTTTGGGTGTAGAGTTCTGTAGATGTCTGTTAGGTCCATCTGTTCTATTGTGTTGTTCAGTGCCTCTGTCTCCTTACTTATCTTCTGTCTGGTGGATCTATCCTACAGAGTGAGTGGAGTGTTGAAGTCTCCTAGAATGAATGCATTGCATTCTATTTCCCCATTTAATTCTGTTAGTATTTGTTTCACATATGTGGGTGCTCCTGTGTTGGGAGCATAGATATTTATAATGGTTATATCTTCTTGTTGGATTGACCCCTTTATCATTATGTAATGTCCTTCTCTGTCTCTTGTGATTTTCTGTGTTTTGAAGTCTATTTTGTCTGATACAAGTATTGCAACTCCTGCTTTTTTCTCTCTGTTAGTTGCATGAAATATCTTTTTCCATCCCTTCACTTTTAGTCTGTGTATGTCTTTGGGTTTAAAGTGAGTCTCCTGCAAGCAGCATATAGATGGGTCTTGTTTTTTTTTATCCATTCAGTGACTCTCTGTCTTTTGATTGGTGCATTCAGTCCATTTACATTTAGGGTGATTATCAATAGGTATGTACTTATTGCCATTGCAGGTTTTAGATTCGTGGTTACCAAAGGTTCAAAGTTAATTTCTTTACTATCGAAGAGTCTACCTTAACTCACTTAATATGCTTTTACAAACACAATCTAAAGGTTCTTTTCTTTTTCTCCTCCTTTTTCTTCCTCCTCCATTCTTTATATATTAGGTATCATATTCTGTATTCTTTGTCTATCCCTTGATTAACTTTGGAGATAGTTAATTTAATTTTGCATTTGCTTAGTAATTAGCCATTCTACTCACCAATGAACTATTTGCACAGAATCTTTGTCTCAAGGTGTTCAACTTGAGGGGACCCAAACTAAGAAAACAGCCTATCTTCTGAATTTAGGACAGTGGCGAACTAGTATTGGAGTCATCTAACTCCAATAAATTAAAGAGAATTCATTCAAGAACTACTCTTTAAAAGATAAGTCACTACATCACCCACTTTCTGGGCTGCACTAGCTAGTGAGTACTCTGTAGAACTGGAGGCACATCTCACTCTCTCCTAGCCCGACTTTCCCAGCCCCTCTAAGTTATTTTATTTGTCAAAGTTTTATTTCTAAGTGTGTCTCACGTAAACTTCAAACTCATCAGTCAGGTCCCTACCCCTTGAGCTGGCTTTGTTCCCCACCCACTGCCCCAGTGAGGTCACACTAAGCTCCATAAGAAGGGAGAAGAATGTCCCCTTCCCCACCTTGGTCACACTTTGTCACGCGGGCACCCACATGGTATTGTCTGTGCTCCTGAGTCACATTAATCCTCTGTGGATAAACCCCTCCAGTCCCAGACCTTGGCCATGAGCCCACAGGGCCATTTTGGACAGCATCTCCAAGACAGACACCACATTGTCCTCCCCAAAGTCTTTTCCTGTAACAATCCCCAAAATCCCTTGTTCTTGTTCCTCTTCCAACCCTCCTGCTTACAGACCCTTGATGCCTCATTAATCATCTTTTCCCAGGTATATTTGAATTGCAGGACTTGTCATAGCTCAGGCCTAAACAGGGACCCTTGCTTCACTTATTAGCCAACACAGATATATATATATATCTATATATATATATATATAGATATATATATATATCATCCACACTCTGTATTCAGTCAGTCAACCTCAAAACTCAGAACTAAATGATTTTGGACACTACAATCAATTGGATACAGTGATAAGTTGATCTTATAATTCTCATCAAAAAACCAACTTTATAACATGTGGTCATAGGCTCAGTGGCCTTCCTTCTGTTCTGTCTTAAACCCTATAATGTCTTCCAAAGAACAATATACTTTTACTTTGCCCTGGAAATTTTGCAGAAGGTTTTGATCCAAAGTTATAAAGTTCTGACCTGATTAGATGTGGGTAGCTAATGGGTGAAGTCAGAGGTCCAGGAGATTTGAAGGGTTTCAAGCAGACTATAAATGTAAAGCTAAGAAAAAATCAAAGGTATAAAAAATTGAATATAGAAGTATGTGAAACCAGAAAGATGTAGCTCAGATGCCATATCCTTTTTAAATCTTATTCTGTCCTGTGACCATATACAAACACACACACACACACACATATACACGATCACTCACTGTGTGAATAGGCAGGGTAGCATGCTGATTCTGGAACTGAACTCTCTGGGATCAAATCCTATATCTGCCATTTACTACTTTTGTACCTTGAACAAGTTACTCAACCACTATGTGCCTGTTTCCCATAGGAAAATGAAGATAATAATTGTTTAAAGTTCTAATGAATTAACTATTTTTAAGAGCTTAAAAGAGTGACTCAAGGTAAGCACTTTGTGTAATGGTATGTATTTTACTACCTTCTGCCTTCTTTTAGTCACCTGTGCATTTTGTCTTATCCATTCTATTAAATTTTAGACACCAGAGAACAGGAATTACGTCTCCTGCAGGGCCTTACATCTGCAAGAAACAAAGAATCCAAAAACCCATCAAAGCATAAGAAAATGTGCCCTTTACATGTACCAGGTAGAAGGGGCTCATCCAAATTTACCAAAAGTCCAATCTCGTACATAGGAATGAATGAAACACATTCATTGATTCCTAGTGCTCTTCACCACGAGCAAGAACAACAGCTGCCATGTGTTATGTACCTATTCTGGCCCAGATACTTTAAATTTATAGTGGTATCTTCCAAGTTAAAACGACAGATTAAAAACACATCTAATTTTGTTCCTTCTCCAAACTATGCTAAAACTATCAAGAAAGGTGGTTTTTTGTGGGGTTTTTTTGGGGTTTTTTTTTAGCTGGGGGAAAGGGGAGGAGAAAAGAACATAAAGATTTTGCAAGTTGGGGAAAATACCAAGCAAGGTACTAGAGGGGTTCTTTGAAAACAAAACTAATATTAGTGAATTTTAGTGAATAGGCTAGATAACCTAATCTTTTCCATTTCACATTTCAGATGTTCTGTGGTGTGGAACAAAGTTTTCAATGCCTGAACAGAGAAGTAATATTTAATGTCTTATCAGGAAATGTTAATTTAATTGTAAGTAAAAGTAACCATCTTTCTGTCAGCATTAATACATCATTCAAATATCTTTAGACATCTGTGACTTGCATATGCAAGGTTTACAGGTTAGAGAACTATTTGCAAAATTTCCTTGGCCAGCTATCTTTAAATGATCGTGAAGATTAGATTGTAATTCCTAAATGTACTTATTAATAATGAAATACAACTTTTAAAATAGCACAACAAATCAGCTGATTCCCTTGTTTAAAACCCACATATGGCTGTGGCCATTAACAAGTATCTGAGAAATGCATTATCCATGAATTAGCTTAACCAGATGTTTGGATGCAAACATGGCAGGAAATATTCCCTCTCTTCAGAGGATAAATTTGTAAAAAGTTTATATTCAAGAAAATAAGTTGATCTCCTTATAAAATATAAGTAGTTGTATATATACAAGTATATAAGTATAATATATATGTATATATTATATATAAATATATGTAAATATGTAAGTATATTATTTGCAAACACCATTTTCCCTTGCAACTGTCTACATGTAAGAGTGCGATTGAAGGCTAGCACAATTTTCCACCTCAAAATATGCCTCTTTGGCATAAGGATTATCTTGAGCTGATTTTTAAGAAACAACAGACACAGGAGAAGCTCTGAAAATCTGAGAGGTTACACTTTTTAAAGAGATATTTATATGTATAAAAGAAACTCCATTTGTAAGAGTGTTTCCTTCTCATTACCAATGAGAAGGCTTCTGACTTAAATCTGCATAACCACCTGACCCTTGTTTACTGTGCTCCTCCTGATAACCTCCCATAGCTGCCCCCACCACAAAAACATCTTGTTTTCTCTTTAGCTGGAGTTCATATTTAAGGGGGTGTCTTGGGCCCTTTTGGGGAGTTACTCAGTTTTCCTAGGCCTCTCCATGTATATAGGAGGTATACATATTATTAAACGCCTGTTTGCTTTTCTTATGTCTTTTATCATAAGGGTGTCAGCCAAGAAGCTAGAAGGGTTGAAGGAAAATTATTTTTCCTCCCCATAAAATAATATTTATTAAATATATATGTGTTATACCAGCCAGGACATTCTGGTTGCAAGTGATAATAAAACCAACCATCATGTAATTGTAAATTAATGATACCAATATTAAGAAAAAAACCAAAAAAAAATCCAAAGAAAAAAACATAAAATCAACCAAACTGATTTATATTAAAAAGGGAAGTTATTGGCTTAATTGAAAAGCAGAGGGAAGCAATTCTAGTTTCAGTCACAGACACCAAACAATGGCATTAGTACTCACTACAGTCTTGCCTTGACTTCTTCACATCTATACACCTTTCTTTACATACATACAGTTTCTAAAATGTATCCTCCCAACGTTATGCAGCTATTCAATGTACCACTGTAAGCCCAGGGAGAGGAAATCTGGGGCAAAATACCAGCCAAAGGGAGAAATAAAGTATAAAACCTGTTTAGTGCTTACAAATGGCAGTCCAGGGCCATCTTTCTCCTCCGCTCCTGAAGAAGCCAGCCAGCAAGCAAGCCCCTCCCCTTAACCTCTCAGGTTCAACAGGCCCTAGGTTGCCCAGGTAATTACCCATTGATTGGAGATGAGCTTCTCTCCACCCCTGAGGATATGCAGCTGCACCAAAGCCAGGGGAGATACTCTGGAAATGTTACAATTTTACTCACAACCAGCAAGATTGCACTCACCCAAAAGAATCTGGGTGACAGCTCCCAGACAAGTCTACATGTAGCTCCTTATTGTCTGGAAGTCTGTGGAGAAAATGGGAATTTCTGGCCAGAATTCCCACCTGGACTTAATAGCACCCATTGTGTGTGTGTGTGTATATATATATATATGCACATATAATAGCTTGCTTTGCACGCTTATGAGAGCAGCATGATGTTTACCCACAGCAGAGTCACTGGTCAGTCACAGGAATACCGTCCTGGGGAGGGGAGGAAACACCCACTCTCTCCTCTCCCTGTGTTCCTGGTAGCTAATTGTTTGGGCATCCACCAGCCACCAGAGACCCGCCCACAGAGTTCTCCCCAGTGCTGGGGGGGGAGGGGGGGGAAGTACAGGGCTGCAGGTGAGAACTGGCAGAAAGCCGTGGAGCCCTGGTGCTCCTGCAGGATTAAACCCTAGTGGTGGAGCGGGAGATTGGAGAGCGGAGGAGGGAAGCCTGGTGGGAGAGCTGGGAGAGAATGGAGGCTGGTGGAGGGAAGTCAGAGCAGACAAGAGACTGAGACCTACTGCCATGAGAATAAAACCCCCTTTAAATCCCCAGCTTCTTGCCGTTGCCTTATTCAGTCTCAATGAATTCATAGGGAACTTATCTCAGGCAGGGAGCCCCCTCCTCCTGCAGCAACAAAGTCGATGGATAGATTATTTAACTGCCCCAACAGACCCAGTATACAAAGGCTGGGGGAGAGGAGAGTGGAACACAGGACCACTGTTGGAAAAACAAATACCATTTGAAAAAAAAAGGGAAAGGAGGGAAACACCACAATGATCATGAGCACTGTGTCCTCTTGAGAGGGATTTCAACAACTCCCTGCTGCAGACAACCAACTACCTCTGGTTTTGCTCTCTGGGAGAAGCCCCCTTACTCAACGTCTTCTATACTGCATCTGAGATGGTGTCGATGGAAAAGCCTCCTCCTAGGGGGGCTGTACCTTTCAGCAGGTAGATCCCCATTGCTGCAGGTTTAGGTGCCTGAAAATAACCTTTTAGGTTGAACAGAGATCACAGACCTTTGCTCACTGGACATAGAGTTCTTCTGCAATACAACTGAGGTGAGCAGGGACATGGGACAACCAGCATGATTAATTTTTCCTGCCCATGAAGAAAAATGCCAAGACATACACAATGTGGTAAGAACAGGAGGGACTCCATCTTAAGGCTAAGATTCCATGTTAAAAGCTAGGCAGTTAGGAGGGAAGATTCCTAACATACTTTATGATATTTAGCCAACAACTGACCCTATTTGAAGGCAGGGCAAGCAGCCCTAAAAGGTATTTTCCCACTGCTTGATGATAACCACTACCTTGGAGAAGAACAGGATCAATAAATTCCTGTGTTAAGTTTATCTTACAGAACATCCAGAGAACTGACTATAGATGGTGACTTGATGTCTCTCACCAAAGATAGACCACATGTCTAGCCTGTGCCCCCTGACCCTTTGCCCCATTCTTGAAATCCTTAAAAGACACTAATCCCAAGCCTTTAAGCGTGCTTCCTCTCTGAGGCTGCCCACACTCCCCTTTCTTTGAGCGTGTACTTTGCCCTAAAATAAAGCCTTTTCACTGCTCAATTTATTGCTTTTTGTCTCTGAGCTCTTCCAGTGGTCTTTCTTACTTTGCTATTTCATTCAGCTTTCTAGACTTAAGCACTAGTCTTCTCTCTCTGTTTTACTTCAGACTGGTAGAGAAGCACTACTAAGACCTCCAACTTGGGCTTGCAAGTTCCTATTGCCTGGGTGACCTGGACAAGGCTACAGCTTACACTCATGCCCTTTAGAAGCCTTCCCAGAAACCTCCTTTCTTTGCCTTTGGGAAGTTCTCAGAACATAATCTCACTCCATCCAGTGCTCTGTGGCTCCCCCAAATCCTGGGGTGGTAGGGAGTTGGTTCCCACACTGTGCAGATTCAAGCAGACCCTGGGCATCAGGTGACCGTGGCTTTAGAAGTTGGCAAGGGATCTGTCCTATGCTGAGGAGGAGTTCAATGAGCTTCCGATTCCTCCCTCTGCTCTTCCTTGCTCTTTATTGCCTGCATGCCCGCTGACATTCATTCCTACTCTTGCTTTGTCCAACCTGCTAGAAAATTCTTTCTTGATCAGAGTCAAGAATCTTCCCCAGTCCAGGTTGAGGTTTCACCTAGTGCACAGGGAGAGGCCTCCTGAGGCGCAGCTACCTGACAGTGATGCCGGGGTTCTTGTTCACGAAGCCGAAGAATGAGCTTCACAAATAGTCACGGTAGGAGAGCAAGGTACAGGCTTTTATTTAGACATAAAGTGAAAGGACAGAGCCCCCCGCTCACACCAGGAGGGGACAAGAAAGCCTATAGTAGTGCGTTGTCTAGGGGGTTTTATAGGCAGTTGAGGATTTTTCGGGAACATCAAAAAAAGGCTTAGGGGTGTGGACTTGCATCACCAGCCCTGTCCTCAAGGTGGGCTGGGTCATAGTCTGATTGCTGGGGCTGACAGCAGAGTCACTGGTTAGGCTGATACCTTGCAGAACACTCAAACATTCCAGGCCAAGTTGCTCCTGGCCTTTTGACCTTTAACTGATCTCACTGAAGATGTCTATATCTTTACCCTAGAGAATTAGTGTGACCTTGACTTTGCATAATGCTTAACAGAGTTTCAATGGGGACTTCTTTGCCCATTGTTACACTGCTCTCACTGTAAATATTCCACCCTGCTTTTCTCCAAAGGCCCTCACCCTACTCTGACTACACCCATGGTCCCTGTCTCAACAGCACAACCTTCTTAAAAGCTTGATGAGTTTTGTTTACATTTATTCAGTCAATTCTCTGAGCTAAGAACTAAAGTCAGAGATCTTGTCAAGTCATAGCCCATAAATTTTGACCCTAAGTTTAGAATTACTGTCTTTCTGTAACAAATTTTAGTGTTCTGGAAAGCCTCTGACCTTCAGCCTATCAGCCTCCATCTTGACATCTGATTAAGAGAAATGCAAAACAGTAGCAGGATTAGGGAGGAACAGTTACTCTGTACCTCAAGCTGCCTGTTCTAGACCTTTATCAGGCAGAAAACACACTGCAGAAGCTGCCCAGGAGGGGCAGGGATATAGAGCATTTCCCAGGCCCCAGTTTCATTACCTACTTTCTTTCCTGCATATGTTTTCACTTTAGCCTTTAACAGAGAATTCACCTTTTCCAGTCCTGCATGGGTCATGATATCCTGACTCACAGGCAGCTGGGATTGCTGGCTGCAGGCAGAAAGACCTCTAATGGTCAAATTTTGAAATACCCCAAGTTGAGATTCTTTTCTCTTTCTTGTAAGAACTATTGGAGGCCACAGAAAGTCACTGTGGGTAAAATTGTAATATTTCTAGAATATCTTACCTGGCTTTAGTACATGTGCATATCAATAGGCATTCAGAGGTGGAAAGAAGTATGGCTTTAGTGCATTTGCATCATTCCTCACAGGTAGAGAGAAGTTCATCTCCATATCAATGGGTAATTACCTGGGCAACAGGAGGGTTGATCTTACCTGAGAGGTGAGGGGAGGGCCAGTTTTGCTGCTGCTGAGGCAGGAAAGAGAGACGGCATGGAACTGCAATTTGTGAGCAATAAACAGATTTTAAACTTTATTTCTCCCTTTGACTGATACTGGTTTTTAGAGGTATTTTGTCCCAGGATTTCCTTTCCCCAGACTTACAGTCACCAACATATTCCAACACCCTGACTTCTTTTCCAACCAATTCCCCCAAAGTTTTAACCTCAGTACATAAAAGAGCTGAGTCCCAAGATGTCAAGGGCAACAATTTAACTAACTTCTTTGCTAACACAAAACAAAAACTGCCAACTTGCCAGCCAAGGTAGAAAGTCCCCACACACCTCCACCCATCTTGATCATCCAATTCCACATTGTGGCTCTGTCACTCTTAGTCCCCATTTATTGGTATAATTGTTGACTCTTACTCTGGACCAACAACTCAAAACAGTTAATCAGAAACTTCTTTGTAAGGTTGGAGATACCAAAGGGAGGAAAGCGAGGACAGTGCAAGCAGAACAAAGACAGCACCAAATAGCTCTGTGCCATATAAGGAAGGAATGGACAGCTCTTCCTGGATTCCAGTCCCATGACATGCGACAAACCCCGGATGCAGACCCCCTCCATCCAGAAGGAGGAGACCTCTGGCTGTCCATCACCCAACCCTGAGCCAATAAAAATTCCCCCACATACCCCTGGCGGCCCACTTCCCCCTCCCTTCCCTCTGCTTATAAAAACTCCCTGCCTGTCTGGTTGGGCGCGACTTCTCCAGCCTGTGTCTGTGCACACTGGTGAACCTCGCCCAGGATTGTGCTCAAATAAACTGCCTGGCCTTTTGTTGCCTCTCTGGTTAGAATTTATCTTACACTCTTGATATGCTAATTCCCTTCTTGTATCATCACAATTTCTCTTTTAACTCAGCTTTCCCTCAATTTTTTTATTTCAAAGAAACTTTGGTGAGCCCCCAAAGCCCTCAGTTTGAGGGCAGGCCACTGAAGCCCAACTTACTTTCTCTCTGCAAGATTTCTTCAAATGTTCTCATGCTCGCATCCCTCCCACCACTGTACCTCACAACTTTTGCAGTGCGGGTCTTCCACAAGGCCTTGAGGCTGCAATCACTGCATCACCTTCCCCTCCACAACCCCCAACACAGGGAAGGAAAAACACATTTCAATCTCCATATATACTGGCCTCATTACTGCCTTCATTGGCTTCTTACCCTCACACATAAATGGGTATCTAATGTGGTCCTTCAAAAGTCAAAAATCCAGTCAAGTTCTTTAAAATGAGTGAGATAGAAAGAGATCTTCCCTGCTGTTTTTAAATTATTAATATGTAGCTGCTGTGTCCACAGATGTAGTCAACTTCTCAGCATCCCCTAAATAACACTGACGGGGTTCAGAACAAATCTCCCCAAAATGTGCCACTTTGGCATGTGGACTATTTTGGGCTGAAGGCAGTCAAGATCCAGGAGAATCAAGAAAAACTTTTACCTCCCCCTGAACTACATAAAAGAGTTTATATGGGGGGACCGACCCAGAAAGAGATCTATTACCAGGATAAATTTTATCTGAATGACCGATCTGTACAGCAGGGCAAGCATCTGATCAGCAAAAATCTGCTCCTCTCATTGTACTATGAATTACTCTCACCCTTCTGAAGCCCCAGGAACTACCCTACTCCTTAGCTCAGAATGGTATATAAGCCTTAGTCGCCCACCTTGTTCTCGGATCTCATATTCTTATGGGATGCCCCAGTATGCTCGTAATTAAATATGTTTTTCTCCTGTTAATCTGTCTTATGTCAGTTCGAGTATTATACTACCAAAGAACTTAGAAGGGAAGAAGGAAAAGTTCTCCTTCCCAACAGTACCTTCCCTTCTAAGATATGAATAAATAGGTAGATAAAGAGAGGGATTAAATATATGCCAAAATAGCAATGAGCATCTGCAGGTGGTAGAATAAAGGTAACTTTTTCTTCTTTCTGCTTTTTACATATTTTCTAAATTGTCTGAAGTGACTTTGTATTGCTTTTGTAAAATAAGAAAAGATACAAACTTTTTAAAAAATTTTGTTGACACACAAAATCTTCTTAGAGTCATGAAAGTGTTCTAAAACTGGATTGTGGTGATGGTTGCACAACTGTAAATTTACTAAAAATTTTTGAAATATACACTTAAACTGGATGAATTTTATGGGTGTAAATTATACTTCAATGAAGCTGTTAACAAAGAGAGAGCTTCCATTTGACTAAATTTGAAGGACAATAATCCCATCACAATGCACATATAACAACCTCAAAGTATGGGAAGAAAATAACAAGGAGTGGCCACGTGAGGAAATGATGTGGGCAATGAAAAGAAGAAATAAAGGCAGAAAGTCAGGTAGAACATAAGAAAGAAAGGAAGGAAGGGAGAGAGGCAGGGAGGGAAAGAGGAGGAGGAAAGAGCTCAGAAATTAAACAGGAGATGTCCCACTATAGCATAACTAAAGACAGCCCAGCTGTACAGCTCCATCATTCCCACTTTGTGGGATATGTGTCATATATCAGCATGTTGTTAATGAACTTTTCTTGGCCCTTCAATAGCAACAGAAGGCTGGTATTTTGAAGACATTGATATAATTTGGAAATTCTACCACCGATTCTGTCAGAGTACCCCATACTTAGCAACTTGGTCATTGTGACTTTGAAAGACAGATCGTATGCAACAAATAAAATACTACCACGATGTTGATGTACTACATGGACACAAACAACTCAAAGTGTTTGTTTTGCCTAAAATGAAGAAGCGCTACCTTCATATAATTTAACTCGACATTCGTTGAACATCTGTTCAGTACAATAAAATCTGCTTCCTGTTTTGAGGGATATAGAAACAGCCAAGGTACAATTACTGTCCTCTAGGAATTTATAATCAAATAGAGCAGATACATTCTATTTTAGGGGAGCTGCCATACTTTATGAAGGAGGTCATGTGTGAAAGTAAAGCTAGGACTTTTGCAGAGAATTTGAAGAGAAAAAAAAAAGGGTGCACCTTCCAGCCTGGGAAATAGCATCCAGGAAGGTACAGGGAATGGTGGATTTAGGATGTGACTAGGAAATAGTGAATCATTTATTTGGTTTGACTGCATGCAAGATTCATAAACAAATGGTGGGAAATATGTAATTAGGGCCAGATGGTGGAGTACCCGAGGAGGTTGAGACCTCCTGTATGTGTAAACTGGAATCAGTAAAAATATTCAAAACAAAGATGTGTCACAAGATCCCAGTTTCTGTGAAATGTAAGATGGCATATTAGTTGTAAATATGTCCACAAAGTCTTTAATATAGACTTTGTATGTGGGAAGAAGATAAATAATTTCTGGCCAGAGGCGAAATTGTGGTGGCTTTGAAGATACATCCACAAATTCTTCAATACACCTGTCCTCAAGAGATGTACATAATTCCCCTCCCCTTGACAGTGTGGACTGTACTTAGTGTCTCTCTTCTAATGATTACAATATGACAGAAGTGATGGATGACACTTTCAAGGTGAGGTTATAAAAAGACTGCTGCTTCCTATAGAACAGGGAAAACAAGTAGTGACTCTATAGCATCTTACTATGCTGATGGACAGTGACTGTTATAAGGTATGTGGTGGGGACTTGATAACAGGGGAATCTAGTAACTACAGTGTTATTCATGTGAAACCTGAGCGTAAGATTGTGTATCAATGATACCTTAATAAAAAAAATAAAAATAAAAATAAGACTGCTACTTCCATCTGGAAAGGGCACTCATTCTCTCTCGGATCCATCTCTGTGGGAGAAGCCCCATGGGCTAAGGCGGCCTGGTGTAGAGGCCCATGTGGTGAGCAACTGAGGCCTGCTAAAAATCTTGTGAATGAACGTGAAAGCAGATCCTTCCCCAGCCAAGCCTCAGATTCCTGCAGCCCCGAGTGACACCTTGACTGCAGTCTCATGGTTGCTCCTGATCCAGAACTACCTAACTAAGCTGCTCCCAGGCTTCTGACCTATAGAAACTGAGAGCTGGTCATTTTAAGCTGTTAAATTTGGGGGTAATTTGTTATGCAGAAATAGATATTACACGTGGCTTAGAGGGAACAGAGACTGGAAAAGGCAGAGATAAGCTAGAGTTGGCATTAGGCAAGGCAATAGAGTATAAAAATGTCAATCAGAACAGTAATGATGAGTAGAAGAGAAGGGATCTATCCCCAGAGCCTGATGGAAATTTAATTGACAGGATTTATGGGCTGATTAAATTGGGGGGCAGTAGAGAGAGAGAGATGTTATCAGGCCCTTTCCATGTCCAGTTGAAATGACCAAGATGTCATTGATGGAAAATGGAACACAGAATAGGAAGCCCGTGAAGCAGGTACTGGTGAGTTGACTGTATGTTGCCCTGTATATGTGTGTTTTGTTTTTAAGCATGTTGACTCATATACTAACTGACATCCACACAGAGATATGCAAAAAGCTATTGCAAAATCATACCTGGCACACTTAGGGCACAGTTGATTCAGACTAGAGATGGAGATTCAATGTTATTAACAGAGATGGGGTGAAGTGATCCATACTTTGAGTAGCAAGGCTCTGAAGTACCTTCTGGATTTTTGATTCTGTCATTGCCTAAAAATAAGGGAACGTTCTTCACAATATAATAAAGGTTCAGGGGGTCCAGTGAAAGGGGATTTGGAAGGCAAAAGACAAGTAGGTGGAATAAAAGTATAGAAGAGGATTTTTTTTCACTGGCATCCTTGGAGCTAGAAAAATCTTCTTGTATGTATGTACATCAACCGGGTTTTCTTTTTAAAATGCGTTTGTATATGATACAGGGAATGAGGAAAATAAGAAAAGGAATGCTTCAGGACATGTAGTTCCACTGCTAACAGGGTAATGGTATAAATAAATGATGTAACAATAACATAATCAAGAAACCAGAACTCTGAGAGTAAATAAATATACATGACTTTCCAGCGACACCTGATATCATGAACAGCTTTCTGTGAGTTTGTTTTACTTGCATGAAAGTATACATTTGTATATTAAATAAGATACATCTAGACAGCCAGCTTATTCTCTTAAATAAAATAACAACCTGTAAGGCTTTAAGCCAATATTTGAAAACACATCAAAGATTCAAAGTTAATACAGAGGACTCCAAGGGATGAATTAAAAGCCTTGGGGAAAATCATGCTGCCAACATTGGAACAATAATGAGCTCAAATTTCAAGTTTTGTTCTTACATTAGTTAATGCATTTGGGGAGAAATATTGCTTATGCTACACTTATTTCAGTGCTTCTAATAGCTAAATACCTTTCTTTCTCAGCTCTGCGCATCACCAAATCACAAGTCCCTCAGGTGCCCTTCTTTAGGCCAAATAACCCTACAAGCTCATCTTCCCTGCACAAGGATCTTTATTTCTCTGCATGCTCTGCAGTCAGAAGTGGCCGCGTCCAGCCTGGAAATATGGTGCATTGGACCATTTCTGCTTCAACAGCTGAGAGTCCCTCAGCACACTGGACCAGATTCAGGGAGCTAGATAATTATGGATACTCCCTCACTAAAAGCTACCATTTATTGGACATTTTTAATAGGAAACAGGTGTGAAACACAACTAACAAACTTAACTGTGCAAGAAAGGCCACATTCCTTTATTGTTTTTAAGTCAACCTAAATTGGACTCTGACCCCTAGTTCCTCCTTGCTGGCAGGAAATCCAGTCCTAATCATTTATGTCCACCTCCCCTCCCTTCCCCCTGGGTTGTAAAATGTCACATCACCATATCAGTCATAAACCATTAGTCTGCAGTGGTTACAGCTGAAAAGTCCAGTGACCCATGAGTTGCAATTAGTTCCTGTCTCCTGAGGTGCATATATTACCTGAGGTGAGTAATTAAGGGCCAGAGAAAAATCCCTTGGCCCTAGAAGCTATCTCAATGACAGTGCCACAGCCTTGTTCTTACCCATATGTTACATCTCAGACCCTTGCCTGCCCCGACTCCACACTTTCACCTAGAAGAATATCCAAATTCCCAAGCCCTTGTTGCCATCATGAACAATGTAAATTTTTGTTGCCATCTGAAGATAGTGGAAAGTGGTAAATATTTCTATCTACAAGAAAAATTGGCATCTGAGAACTGAACTGATAACGTTTTCTTTGTTCTGAAATATCTTTTGCCTCATGTTGCAAATTATTGTCTTAAAACTAAGCAGTTATTATAAGCCTTTCCTAATGACAAACTTCATACATCTTTTTGTAACATTTCTAATGGTTTTTTATTGAAACTGCATGATCTGGAGAGTCTGATCCATCTAGGGAAGCTCATCTCTGTACTGGCACAGTTTAAAGTACATGTAAGTTTAAGTTGGGCTTGTTACTAAAACTGACTGAGTATAAACGACAGAATCAAGGATCCATCCAGACCTATATCCAGAAGTTCATAGTCAAGGGGTAGGGGTCTCAAGGTAAATGAGCCATCTAGTGGTGGCTGCCAGAGGACTGGAAAGTGTCTATTGGTTTGAGCAGTTAAGAAGGTCGTGTGGTCACTTTGATAAAAGCCATTTCCAAGTACTAAGAGGAAAGGAAATCTGGTAACAGGCTTAAGAGTCTTTAAGAAGTGGGAAATGGGTGTATCAAGTTTAGTCTGCTGTCTTGCCAGTGGGTTTCAGCCCAGGGTAAGTTCACTGTGGATTCAATGAGACCTAGAAATGACAATGGAACGTTCTTGGGATGGAAGGGTTTATAACCAACTTTATTCCCATGGTGGCAGGTCAGTCACTAGAATCCCTTCTACGCAGAGCAAGTCTGCAGGCAGCAAGCCACTCTCTGCCTCAGGGCCTCTCGCCCAGGCAGCCGTCTCAGTGTCTGTCCTTGGTGCTGCCACCACTCCAGTCTCTGCTCTCCTGCAGCCATCCAGACTTGCAGCAGCTCAGACCACTGGGCAGAGCTCTTTATATAGAATCAATAGCAATGTATTACCAACACGTTTGTAGTGAGCTAACTGACCGGTACAGGTGAGAATCCTGGCCACAGGAACCTTCACTTTATCCGCACTCCACCCCTACAGGATTCTCGCCTCTCAATCTATGTGCCCTCAGTCCTCTGCAATGGTCCCTGTGTGAGGAAGAACCTTGTAACCATATTCCATAATAACATAATACAATATACAAATAACAAATTATAACAACCCTCAAGCCTGAGGAGATCCATTGCCACCAAGTGGTCACCCCGGCTGCATTCAAACCAGTTCTACTCACATGGCTTAAGCAAAAGGACCATGGGTGGGCCTTAAAATACCCACCTTCTCCAGCCTCTCCAGCAGAAAGTCTTGCAGACACACAGGCCTATCTTGTTGCTTTGTCTCTGGCTTCTGCTTCGTCCTCAGCAGCCAGAACCGCTGCTCCGGTTTCAGTTGTTGCCACAGCTCCAGTAAGAGTGTATTTGACATCCAGCCAATTTCTCTCTGCCTGCTTTATCAAATCTCCTTTATCAAATCAACCCACACCTGGGTCCTCGTGACCTTCACGGGGCCCTTGAAATCCTTCCTTGGAGGAGCAGACCGTATTTCCTTTTGTGCTTTCATCACTGCAGCCTGAGGACAGAAGCAGAGCATAGCGTGCTCCACGACCTGGGGAGAGGGCGGCACCTCTCCTGGAGGGAACCCGTGGTTGCCAAGTCTTTATTTTCTTTTGGGCTTTCCACCAGCTTTCAACCTTGTGGGGTTTCAACCGAGGAGGGGCGGATACCTCCGGCACCGGCAGGGCCTCCACCCCCACCCGTTTGTCAAACTTGCGCTCCTCCATTTCTGGGGCTGATGGCTCCACTACATCCTTCACCCGCCCCACCACGGCAGCCTGCGCTGTCGTCCTGCTGCTCCTTGGGCTGTCACGACATCCTGTACCATTCCCACAGCACCCTGTAGTGATGCCATTACAGTCACCGACACATTTTTTTACCTCCTCACCGGCACCTCGCAGCTCACATTCTCATGCTGCCTCTTCTCGTGCTTCCTGCAGGATGTCTTTCTCCCTTATCACCTTTCTCAATGTTGTGAGGAAAAAATTTCCCACCATTTCTGCCACCTCATGGTCACTGTTTCTCAGAGGACCTACTTATTATACCAAGGGCCACCCCTACTGTCTCCTGTGTCACCTCCAGCCCTTTCCAGTCTTGGGGTGGGGCCCAGTCCTCTAGGCGGCAAGCCACATTGGACCACATGTCCACTAGGGGACACTCAAATGTCTCCGCATCCATAGGGGCAGCCCACTGAAACACTCCTCCCATGAGGGCAGCTCCTTCCATTCCTTGGTCAACACTGACTCCTGCAACTGCTGCCAGTGGTCCTGCCAATGGGTTTCAGCCCCGGGCAAGTTCACTACAGATTCAATGAGACCGAGAAAATACAATGGAATGTTCTTGGGGTGAAAGGGTTATACCCAACTTTATTCCCACGGTGGCAGGTCAGTCACTAGAATCCTGTCCACTCAGGGCGAGTCTGCATGCAGCAAGCCGGTCTCTGCCTCTGGGCCTCTCTGCCCACACAGCCGCCTCAGTCTCTGTCCTCGGTGCTGCCACCACTCCAGTCTCTGCTCTCCTGCAGCTGTGCAGCCATGCAGCCATACCACCATGCTACACAGAGCACTGGGCGGAGCTCTTTATATAGAGTCAATAACAATGCACTGCCCACACATGTGTAGTGAGCTAACTGACCAGGGCCAGGTGAGAATCCTGGCCACAGGAACCTTCACTTTATCCACATCTGTTCTTTTGATAATGTGATAGGATAGCTAGGGGTAATTTGGGGGGTTTATAGTTTTATTTTTTTAAAGATAACAATTTGAATGTCTTTCCATGCTATACGGAGGGAGCTAAGTTGACTCTATAAGACCAAGAAATATCAGAGGAACCTATGTCTTTATTCTAATGGAGACAGGAGAGAAGGAACTCAAAAGCACAGAGAAAAGGGTATGTTTGTAAACAAGAGAAAGGAAAGGAGTGCCTCCTAGGAATATAGGAAAGGAGGTGAGGGGGCAGCCAAGCCAACTTAGGTGAGTTTGAGGTCATGAGGTCAGAAAGCTGTGGGAGCTCAAACCCCAGAACCTCATTTTTACAGTGTAGATGGGCTGGACAGAGGGCTTGAGGCATGAGGCAAAGATTTTAGTTTGTTTACATTTTTTGCACATATATATATATATACAGTGATCTCACTAGATCCAGGTATTAATTATAATAGTTTGAGGATTCTTTTGGATTTTGAAGATACATTATCATGGAACCTATGAGCAATGAGTTTTATTTTTCCTTTATAAAAGTATATTTCTTTGACTTGCCTATGGCATGGGCTACCACCAGGCTTACATTAATTCTTTGGTCACATGGGATTCCCGTCCCATGTGGACACTGTAAGTTTGGGCTCCACAGCTTTGTGGTATGGGTTTGGGGGTTTTAGTTTCTCCAAGAGACTTATTTTTCTTCACCCCAAACCACACCTGGGACAAGATTGCCCCTTTCTTAGACCCATGGACAGAGACTTCTAGTTACCCCTACACACAGGAGCAGCCTTTCCTGAGGGGGCAGCTTTAGTCTGGGATCCCAACTCCAGCTGTTTGCCTCACACAGCACCAAGGACACCTCTCATGGGTACATGGTCCTAGCCTCCCATGGTCATAGCCTAGGATTCTCTACATTCTTTGAGATGGCAACAAGGGCTTAGGAACCTGGATCTTCTTCTAGGTTGCAAATGTCAAACTTTAGTCCCTATGACTGAGGTTTATATCCAGTCCTTTCAGCCACTAGGACATTAGCTTGAATGCTGTTCTTTCTTTCTTTCTTTCTGGCACCTGGTGACTTCTCTTTCTTATTTCCAGTTCAGCTCTGAAACTACACCTTTTTAGCCAACACAGTAGTGAAGTGAGGTGGGTGTTGGGGCCTGTGGTTGGTACGTTAGTGGTCCCTCCATGGCGTAAATCTGCAGACTTAAATGATTTTCTTGAGGAGCCCTCAACAACCTAGGTGGAAAGATGGAGAGGGCAAGGGTTGTATTTGTCCTGGTCTAGGGTTTGTAGGATGGGCAAGATAGGAAAACAAGGGGTAGAGAGCACTGAGGATAGTGGATAAAGATAGCACAGAAGGATATTGAAGTGATATGCTGTGAAGTCTACACTGGAGAGGGAAGGAATTGAGTCCAGGAAGGGGAAGGGTAAAGGGATTGGGCCAACAAGATAGCAGGGCAGATGTTCTACAAATAAAGGAGTTCAAGAACAGGCAAGCCAAGAGATTGCTCTCAGAGAAGGGATAATGCAGCTTAAGCCTTGAGAAGAAGATTGTTTCCCGGGGGTGTCAAGACCATGGGAATGCCTTTCTGAAGTGGAAAGTGGACAAAGCCTGCTGGGATTTGATCCTAGTAGGTGAGGCTTCAGACCTCCGCACCTACCATCCTGTCTTCCAGGCTCAGGCCAACCATTCCCAACCCTCCCAGTCACCCCTGCAAATTTTCTTTAAGCCAGGCACTCGCAGGGTGTAGTCCAGGAGCCTCTGAAGGTGGTGGTGCCTAGAAGTTAGGAATATGAGCTTGGGAGTCAGACTGCCTGAGATGACATCCTTCCCTGATACGTTTATCTTGGACCAGTCATTTAACATCTTAGCCTCAGGTTCCTCGCTCACCTATCCTGGGGATATCAGTGGTGTTTACCTCACAGGTGGCTATGCGGAGCACATGTCAAATGTTCTTCCTGAGCCTAGCACGTAAGAAATACTCAGAAAAAGCCAACCACTACCATTAGAGATGAGGAAAGCGCTGCTGCAGAAATGCAATCGTTCCTTCGGTCTTCAAGAAGAAAGAGTAACTCCAAAGACTTCATTCCTTATTGAAATGAAATGCTATTTGTTTACTGGTGACTTTAATAGGGTTACTTAAATCTGGTGTTCATCCCTTGTAAAATTCACCCTCTACCTGAGTTTTGTGGGGACTTGAAATCTCTCCTCTACAGCCCTTGTCCCCACCCCCAGACACACAGCAAATCCCTCCTGCACATTCGCAATGCTGACATTTCCCCAATTTTGAGGAAGGTTACTTTGTTTTGGTGCATTATCAGAGTGTCTTGAGGTTGGTGAGATTTTTTTTATTGCTATTGTTCTTACTTTTGAGTTATAAATACTATTTAGATTCATCAACATCAATTTAATTTGGGCAGGGTTGTTTGGCTAACTCTGAAATATTTTGCAGCTCTAGTATTTGGGGCCCATACTGTTCCAATAAATGGACATTTAAATGCATATCCATTGCATTGTATGATTCCCTACCACCACCCAGGTATCTCTGCAGATACTGAAAGGAAACTAATTTGATGAGGCTGGCCTGTTTGAGACATGCTAATCCCTCCCCCAATACTGAAGAACTTGTATGTGGTAATTTCCTACACTAAATATCTTGCAGACTTTTAACTTGGATATTCCATGCTATGTATAACAAAAAAGCCCAGGCAGGTCAAAAGAGAAAGTATCCTAGATGTACAAGGTCGCTTTGATGCTTACTGAAACACAAAGGCCACCAATGCCCGTGATTACCTAGTGGCTGAGCTGGGCCAAGAAGTCAAGGGTTGTAGCTCTGGGTCTAGGGCTCATTTGTATGTCCCACATTATGACATGAATCGTGGAGCTGAGTTGAACTGTCATGTCTTGCCAATATAAATACTTGCGTGGCTGGTAGAAAGCTCAGGCAACAGACAATTCCACATCAAAAAAAAAAAAAGACTTCAAGAGCTCAGATCCAAATCCATTCTACCATACAAATTAGCCAATTTCACAGTGTATGAGAAGCCCGACATTTCATTGCCTGTCTGAAACTAGGAACTCGTTTGCAGCAGTATGTTTTGTTTGCAGCGAACTGTCTTTTACCCAGCTCTCACGGAATCATGATCTCATTTTCCAGAGTGTTAGCTCTGGAAACATAATCAGTTGAAAGAAATTTATCTCTTTACGTAAGTTAATTTTGCAGACAACTTTCCACATCCACTCCCCTCCCCCAATTGAAGGCTAACACTGAATGAGATAACGGATGCTTCAAGTATAATTTGTCTTGGTTAGTGGGCATTTTTGCTCTCTGGGAGGGAATTTTAATCTTCTGCAGTAGCAAAGCGACTTGGGAGTGAGAAGGTATGTCAAACTGTCAACAAAGAAAAGACATGGAAAGAACTAAAGAAACCAATTTAAATGTGGCCCAAGTGGATAGTATCTTGGGGCTTCTGATAAAAATTCTCCAGAGGACCATACTTTCAACCCAAGCGTGTCATTCTCACAGATAAATCCCACTGAACATGAGCTCATAATTCAAAATAAAAAATTAGTAGAAATCCATTCAGAGCAAAATTTAGAAAGTCATGTAGGAACAGGAAAGGAGAACTTGGATCTATTCAGGTTAGAGAGATGGAATTAAGACCATCACAAACCTGGAACTCAATGTAAGCTCAATGAAAGGTTTACTGGAAAGAATCTCTCGTTATCAACGGTCACAGGGAGACAATAGGAAATTTGTCCGATTTTTGTCTCTTGTAGGGAAACAAATTCTCTTGACAACTTGTAACTACGGGCATCCCTTCTTGTAATTTGGATTGTTGAGTTTTTACTGCCTGTATGAAAAGGGAATCCTCAACTCAAGAAGCAGACAAGAAATGTGATTCCCTGTTGTAATCATTGCCCAGATATTTATTAAGTTCCTGTCATTGTATTCACACACATCGTAGAAGGATCAAAAAAGCTAAACAGCCTCTGCACCCAGGGAAAAAAAGAAAAGCTCTCGTATATATTCAGCTACAAACTATTTTGCTGCAGTATTATTCCCACCCATCTATATCTATCTCTCTATGTATATATATACACACACATAAAGCATGCAGCTTTTGAGTAACATTTTCCTGCCTTTGCATGACATTTAAAATGTCATGGTTTCAAAGACAACAGTAACAAACTCAACTGTTCAAATACTTGGAGCTCTTTTTCCTCCTTGTGGGTAAAATTGTAACATTTCCAGAGTATCTCACCAGGCTTTAGTGCATTTGCATATCCTCAAGGGTGGAGAGTTTATCTCCATGTCAATGGGTATAAATGGGCAAAGGAGGGCGTGAGTTTACAGGGAGGGGGTGGCTTGCCTGCTTGCTTCGTTCCAGAGCAGGGGAGAGAGACAGCGCTGGACTGCAATTTGTAAGCAATAAATGGGTTTTAAACTTTATTTCTCCCTTTGACTGATTTCAGGTTTTAGAGGTATTTTGCCCCAGGATTTCCTCTCCCCAGACTTACAGTCCTCTAAAAATATCAATAGCATTTGTTAATAGCTACCATCTGTTGGGCAAATATTATGTGACAGGTATAATGCGGCAGACTTGTTGCCTCATTTAATCCTCACACGATCCTATGCTTAGATATTATTCCCTTTGCACAGTGAGGAAAGTGGATTGGAAGGGTTAACTAACGTATCCAACCCCTCATAGTGCTTCAGGTTTGTCTGACCCTCAATTATTCTGCTACGCTGGCTGGTGCCCTGCCCCTACGCAGACATCTGACATCCATCCAAAAGGAACATAGATTGAAATTTGACTTTGATTAGGGTACCAGAAAAAAGACTCAGTCTTGTTCACAAAATGAGATTTCCTTGCAAATAAAAACTCTCATTCACTGACAGAAAGTCATTGAATACCTGTTTTGTGCCTGACTTTCTTCCGGAAGCTGATTATAAATTCAAATGGGAATGGATGCTGTGCACTAACTTACCACTAAACTAGTCATATACTATACTATGAAAAGAGGAAAATGTGTAATCTAGAATATTCTCCTAAAGTATAGCAGGGAACTCAGTTTGCATCTAAATTTTGTTCATCACAAAAATCAGATATATTCAGGGGCTCAGGAGGTAGAATAGGGGATCCTCCAGCATTTATGTAAATGTGCCTTTTAAAGAAATTCATTCAAAGGGAAGAGAGGCGTAAAAAACAGTTTGGGCACTAGGACGGTGGACAAGGTCAAAGAAGGAGACAGGTCTTCAGATAGTCGGGATTGATGATGCAGTCCAATAATCAGGGGCCTGAAGCAGAAGAGCAAGAAAACCCCCAAAAGCCGAACCACCAGGTGTCTGTCAACTGGCAGTTCCATTCATGGGCAACAGGACCCACTGCCCATGGCTCTTGCACCAAAGGGAGACTGTGCCTTCTGGGCAGACATCAGTGCCCGCAGCATGGGACATATGCAGCCTCAGGAGAAGCCGCGGCTCTGGCCTCATCTCTACAAAACACCAAAAGTGAGCCAGCTGCCAGCTTGGGCATTAGCAGTGTGAAGAGACTTGCCCATAAAGGTCTGGGGCAGGAGAGGAGATAAATGTGGGTGCCACAGGACACCAACATGGGAGCTAGTGCCTAGAGCCTCTGTGAGATACCTCCTTGAGACTCCCAAGACCATCTGGAAAGTGTTAGAGAGACCTGAGTTCCAACAGTGCTGGAGAGGCAGGCACAGCCTGGGAACTGAAGTGTGTGCTCCTTTTCTGCCAATTCATATTAAGCAGATTTGTAATGCTGCAGTATAAGAAGATTAATGAAGTCTTACTTTATGTGGGAAATGTGAAATTATTCAGCCATAATTTTTTTTTAATTCAAGAATCTCATAATTCCAAAGCTGCCTGCCAAGTTAATCCTATTGTCACATGGCACAGCCATGTTAGCTATTAAACAGAAATAATGTTCCCATTAGAACATTCACCTGAATTACGTGGGTCTTGAATTATACCAGGTGCATGAGCTTTGTCTCTGTTGCTCTGACCTATTCAAACTTCAGGCTGGTGTGACTGGGATGCTTGGACTGTATGAACAGCAGGGACAAAGAGATCCATGAGTCAGATATGGCCATTTTAATCAATGAAAAAACTGCCTTTCCTTTCATTCCAATAAGCTCCTGCCTTCTTTTTTGCAACACGGCATTTTTCTCTGAAAATGAATTAAGGAGTTGCATTTCTAACCTGGCTCCTGTGGAGACTTACCCCTAAGGACCCATTATACTGACGTGGCTGTGATATTTTTATTTTTCAATTCATTGGTGATTCTATCAGTCTATTTTTCATCTCTCTATGGGCTTAATTCTGATCGCCCACTGAGAAGTCACCCACAGCCATAAGCAGCTCATGAGCCTTCTGTAAGGACAGTCTTCTGAAATAAAGAGACTGGACGTGCTATAATGGATTTTGGTTTTGCTTCTTACAGCAAAGGTAACTGTAGCCACTGAGATAAGCAGGCTCTTGTAGCAAATTCTGGTTGTCTTTCTAAAAAGGCTTTGGAATTATTTTATTAATCACAGAGTATAAAGAGTTAGATGTGCACTGTCCACTACAGTACCCATTAACCACATCGAGCACTTTAAATGGGGGTTAGTCTGAGTTGAGATGTGCTTTAAATGTACAGTACACATTGGATTTCAAAAATATGTAAAACGTCTCATTAATATTTTATGTTGAAATAATAATAATTAGACTATATTAGGCTACATAGATTATATTACTAAGATTGATTTCACCTGTTTCTTTTTACTTTTTAAATGAGTCTACTAGAAAATTTCAAAATACTTACGTAACTCACATCACATTTGTCCTTCAACAGCACCTGGTTAGATGCTACTATTACTCCCCTGTCGTTTCCTTTCTCCCCCTTTATAGAGGGGGCATGCTGGGCCTGGGGGTTCATCACTTTGCCATCCATGGAGCTCCATGCATCCAGAATATTTCTGAATATTCTCAGGTAGGGTGTACATGTCCTGGCTGTCACTGAGCTGCCTTCATGTTTCTGCCCCCTCAGAACATGGTATCTTTCTTTACCCATCTCCCCCATCCCTAGTTTCAGCCCCACAAAAACTTCTTCCACACCAAAAAGACCTTTGTTTTTGGTGGACACATGCCTTTCCTTAGTAAGTCAGATGGCTAAAGAGTCATTTAGTTCCCCATTCTCTCAACCTCTCCTACCAAAGCCAGCTCTGGGTCTTTCATTTGCATAACCAAAAAGCCCTTCAAAGGGTTTTCCTGAATGAGAGTCACCCTTCCTCAGGATAAACATGGACATCCGTGGGGTGGCGGGCATTATTCCGCCTGCTGCAGTGGATACAGAGCAGGGTGCCTGGGGAAGGGACCCATGTCCTTGAGGGATGACCTGACCTGGAAGTGGGTTCCCAGGTTTCCTTTTCCTTCCCTTCTGTATACCCCAGTTCAAACCCCGGGCAATCAGCCCCCTAGTACTAAGAGAGGGCACAGCAGGCAGAGGGTGCTGTCTCTGGCCCAGAGTGGTGGCAGGGGTGAGGTGGGCATGGGGGGTGGTGGTACTCAGGGTCCTGCAGGTCCCAGCACTTGGCATTTCCCCCGCTCAACTTCCCACGACCCGGCGGTGCAGTAGCACCAGGAAATCCCCACACTGTTGAACAGCAGTGGCTTCTCTAGGAGTCCAGACTCAGAAACAATACAGGAGGGGCCCTTTGTCCTCACAGCATCCATTCCAAGACCCCCTCACCCAGAGAAGGCCTGAAATGGAGGATGGAACCCAACTCTGACACATACACTGTGTTTTCCGCACACACACACCTATGAGAAAGTCTAATTTGTAAATTTGACTGGGTAGGAAATTAACAACAATAACTGATAATAAAATAGAGCACTTATAACAATATGCTGTGATAAAAGGCATGGGAATGCACTTGCACACTCTCTCAAAAGATCCTATTGTGCTGCACTCACCCTTCCTGTGATGATGTGAGATGATAAAGCATCTGCAGGACCAGTGAGGGGACAGGAACAACCGAGCCCACAAGAGGGGGCAGGAGGTTATCACTGAGCGGATGACGACAGGTGAGAAGGAGGAGTGACTGAAAGCACAGAAACGCAAAAGCGCGGACGAGAATGACTGTGGCAACAGACAGAGAACACCAGTGAGTCCTCCCGTGGTGGTCTTGGAGGCCCGACATACACTGCTGGGCTATCAGGGGTGGATAAAAAATGAGTTCCAAGAAGGCTCTTGGGAAATTAAAAACTGGAAAGAAAGGGAAAGATTTTTCAGACTGAAAACAAGGGTCAATCATGGGAAATGCAGAAGAAAAGAAGACAACTGGTTAATTTCAGAAACACAAAATGAACGTTTAACGATGATACAGATGACAAAATAGAATCAGGCAGTTGCTGGATGATGTGCTGAAAGCAGAACCCCAAGTCAGCTAAAGCCTTCATCCTATTTCCTTGGAATTTTCCCCGAAAACTTCTCAAGTAACCAACTGCACAATTTCAGGTTCCTTTCAAAGAGTCATAAAGCAAGCCAAAAGAAATTCCAAAAACCATTTAAACTAATTATCTGTTCCAGGTAGGAGCTATACTTAACTGACTCAAACAAAAGTTTGGGACATTTTGGAGAAACATGGTTCCCCTTTCTGATGGTCAGCCCATCTCTGAGATGACAGCTGTGGTCCCTTCGCACCTAGGAGGCCAGAGAGAAGGGCACAGACCTGGCCAATGTCATGGCCTGGGTAGTCCTAAATTCTCCCCCTGGCTTTTGTTTGTTCCCAGACTTGTGCTTCCGTGGCAGGCTGTGATATTCAGCTGTACCACCGCTGATCCATCCCAAGTACCTGCAGATGCAAACACTGGTTCCTTCACCACTTGCCACAAGGAACCCACTCACCTCAAGCCTTTGGTGAGTTTCAACATAATGTTTTCAAGGTTGGAGAACTTGGACGGAAAGTCATCCGTGAGAGAGCAGGGGCCTCTGCCACCTCCCCACCCTCTCCCTCTCTCCCCTGTGCACCCCTGTGTGATTGTTTCCTCTGCATCCTAAATGGATGACCTCCCCACTCTCCAGCTCCAAACTTTAATTTACTCATGTAACAGCCTCTCTCTCCCTCTCAGGCACAAAATCAAGAATGTCTCTGTGACTGCCACAAGCAGGCAAGACTTCCAAACAACTGGAGTGCTCTTGTGAAGAGGAACTTTGATGCGTAAAATTATCTCTGTCTTAGTCCATCAGTCTAAGCACGATCACTTCGGAACTCAGAGCAAATGTCCCCTATGACTGTTCTCACAGCCCCAAGAGGGAGTAAGTTCTGTAAAGCCCCACCTGGTTTCTACATGCTGAAGTCCAGTTTCAACCACTGACATGCTTTAGGTCTTCAACTTTCTGTTACTTTTCTTGCCTTTGCCTCAGGTGGGGTTCCTGGTGATTTAGGAGGTGATCCTATGAAACTCTGGTAAGGGAATGGGAACCTGAAAGAGAAAAGGGAAGGAAGCCAATATACATTGCATTCAGAAGCAGTTTATTAGGAGGAGCAAACAGGGCTTAATCCTGCCGAGCATCTCAGGGAAGTGGTGTTGAATAGGCCTCTCGAGAGATGAGGAAGCTGAGGCATTTATCTACCAACCCAGCCCTCCCTGGTTGAGGGTAGCTCCCAGGGGCCTTCAGACCCTGCCACTATGGCCTACCCTGCACTGGGCTGAAGCACAAGCGAGCTCCCGTAGCCAGAGAAAGCCCTCGGGCAGAGTTGCAAGTGCATTACATAAGCAGCCATCGGCATAGGTGGGCACCGGAATGGTGAGTGCCTGGGGGCATGGGCTGTCCACTGACTTCCTCTGCTACGTTGAATAACCTAGACCTCTTCCCCCTACACTGTTTCGCACTAGCCCGTGGTTGCGCTATTCCTGTACAGTATCCAACTGGCATAAGACAACTAACTTGCACTCCAATCACCCAGCATGGTTGACTTGGCTTCTTCCGTTTCTGGGAACAGTTTCAGACAGATCCTTATAACTAGCGAACATAAGCAGAGAAGGCAAAGAATAAACATGTCAGTGAAGTACAAGTGATATTTATCCGATTTACTGACATGGTAGATGACATTTAATTCCAATGCTTCTTCCCACCATTTTGACAACTTATCTCAATGAACTTTATCACTTTCAATCTGGGCTTACAGACAAATTTCCGATGATCAGCAGAATTAAAGGAAAAATCCACCATCAGGAAAGGAAATGTCTGTAAAAGTGATACTGGATCCAGATACCTTGGCTTTGGACAGAGTGAGAGTTTTCAGTAGTGCAATACGATTCTTTTTTTCTTTTTTTTTTTTTTTTCTTTAAGTCTTGGTCTCAAAACATAATTACTCTTATTTGAGTATATATGAATATTAGATCATGAAAGAGTTATTTCTTCCAAGTAAAATTAACTAACTGCACAAATGGTTTTTTCCACTGGAGCCTGAAGTGGTGAGATTTGTCTTTTCATTCTGCCATCTCCAGTCCCCTTTAACATTCCCAACCAATGCCCTTATATTTCAGTAGAAAGCAATGGTTTACACTGGAGTGGCAGGTGCTTAGGAGGTATGGGGGGGGGGGGGCCACCAGTGTCTGTCAGGTTCCTAGTTCATATTTCCCTTTTCTCTCACCTTTCAAAATTCCTGTTCAGGTATATAATGAGCTAATTCATAGGAAGGCATAAATAGCTAAAAAGAACTTAATACTTTATAATTCTCCCCAAATACTTTGCATTTTAAAAAGAAATTGGTTATTAATGGTGTAATCTTAGGTGACGTGTTGGAAAGGCTGTGGGAATATTTTTTTGTAGGAAGGCCTTCAATGGCATCTCTCAAATCCATTTGGGCTACCACCTTTACCATCTTGTGGTATCAGTGCTACAGAGATTTCAATAAAAAATATCATGGGACAACTGAATGAATTGTCTGAATAAAGGATAAGTTAGAATGAAAATATAACTCAGCAGGACGATGATCCCTTTTAAGTTTGAATTCCATGGAGTAATATTTGTTTATCCCATGGTGGTCCCACAGAAGAAATCCTGAAAAGTGATTGAATACTAATTGTGCGGATGAGTCTCCAATAGAAAATAAGAAATTTGTGGAACAGAATTCAGCCTCAGAAAAGTAATTCCCCAGAGACTATCCAATCCAGCATATGTCATGTAAGGAACAGACTATCCATTGTCTCCTAATGACTATTCTCTCCTTCTTAAACCTCCTGATTGTCAGCTGGGCACACAGTCCCCAGGTAAAGACTGCATTCCCCAGCCTCCTGTTCCACTAGGTTGGCCGTATGTTCTAGCCAACAAGCTATAAATGGGATCTTACCATGTGATCTTATCTGAGGATCTTAAGAGCAAGAGCTCACCTTTTGTTCCTTCTCTCCATACAACTGGGCCCCCCCCAGGCACCTTCCTTAATCCTGCTGCTTAACTTGTTGTAATGTCTCCTAGCTTCATCTTAGCCCACTGGGATGAGGGCATAGCCCAGGGATGGCAGAGGAGACAGCTGGAAGTAGCCTGGGCCTCTGAGGACTTGGTGGAACAGAACCAGCACACGAGCCCACAAGGCCCATCTTCAGACTTCAAAGTAAGAAGCACACAAACTTCCTTCGGGAGCTTCTGGTTCAAACAAGTCCCAACAGATACACCATCCCTTTTTTTTTTAATTTGACTCAACTTCTCACAGGAAAAAAGAACCCATTCCCAGGTTGGAAAGCTAGTTTTATCACGTATGTCAATTCCCTGGTGTTATCCAGGTGGGTTTTTAACATTATCTCTTGTTATTTCATTATGATCTTTGATGCCTAGATAATTGGAGCATCAGAGGGAAGTGATAAGAACAGAGCTAATGTAATAACTCAGTAATTAAAAAATAATAAAAAAGTAATCAGAAACATGAGTTTAATCCTGGCTTTATCTGCACATTATTAAGCAGAACTCTTTCAGAAACTGGTGAAAATGAGAGACCTACGAGGCACTGGAGATATCTGTAATCCCCTGAACCTTACACAGGAACAAGTGAATGAGCAAATAAATGAATCCCAGCTTTGACCTCTGCATTCTACTATAAGTTATAAATTTAAGGCTAAATAAGACCCAAAGATTTTTTCATGAAGCAACTAACACAGTCATATATGCTTTAGGAAGGAAAGAAGACCCCAAAATGAGTGTTTTTGAGATTGCATTTTATGGAAACCACCTTATAACACTGGCAGCATGTATAGCTCTACGATCTGAAGGCTCATCATCCATGTCAGATCTTTCTAGCCAGATATATTTTGGAAAGTCAAGATATAATTTTAATAATAACACAGGTGAGGGAGTGACATTCTTCTTCATTTGATAGAAATACTATTTCACTATGAAAAGGCCAATTTAGAAAAAAATCACCCCACAAACTTAACCAGCAAGACACTGGTCGTTTCCTAATAAGATGAGTTCAGATAGATAATGTCTACTATTTTCTGTTGACCCAGCATTTTGCAGTGCCCTGCTAAATCTTGCTATGATTTTATTTCATACATTGTTAGGGAAAAAAAACAAAACAAAACCTGATCCTCCTAGACCCTTAGTTATTTCCCCAAAACAGCATTCTCAACATTGGCTGTACATTAGAATCACTAAGGAGCTTTAAAAAAACATCCAGGCCCAGGTCCAGTTCCAGACCAGTTTGGTGAGAACTTGCTGAGGTTCTGCTGAGGCACTAGCATTTTCCATTCACCCCAGGTGATGCTAACGTGCGCCTGGATTGACAGCCACTGCCACAAAGGAGCCCCACCCACCTGTGTGACTAGGGCTGACACATCTTGCTGGAATTAAAATATACTGAAAATTAACCGTGTCATCCCTTCCCCAAGCATACCAACATTTGGATTTTCCCCTCACATTCTCATAACGCTATCAAGAAAAATAATTTCCCAAAACAGTTCCTTTTCGGAGTTACACAGTTTCTGGTTTGGCTGCAGTTGTCTGTTAAAAAAACTGGATTTGCCCCTGGCAGGAGGGAGGAGAGGTTCAAACAAACTAAAGGAGTAGCTGACTCCTGACCGAGACTGGAGGCAGAGAAAACTAATCAACCCTCTCTCCTTCCCCTTCCCTCACCCCCAACTTCCATCTCCAAACGTCCCCTGCCTCAAGTATGATCCTGCTGTTGTTTCCACAACCAGTTCTGCAGGGAAACCCAAGTCATCCATAAGGCTCTGCTGCATGTGTGAGCTCAGTCTGCCGGATCCAAATCTCACTAAAACGCCGAAGAAAAATAACTCATCTTGATGACATCTTTTGATCATTGAGAGTCTTGTTATCTGAAAGTAGTCTCTTTCCTCTCTAAAGAAGGAGGCTGTGGGGGAAGTGCAGGATGTTAGATGTCCAAGCAGCTTCACTACTGACTGTCGAGTAATTCTGGATGAACTTCTAATCCTGATTCACCCAGAAATCATGAAGATAGTTTGATTCAAAACCCAGACCTGATCCCCCATGTCTCTGCTACATGATGAAATCAAAGCTGAAAGGAGCACCTATAAAAGAGACAATGGTGCATAACAAATTCAAAAACTACACATGGATATCTGGTAAATTATATAAAATTGATTAATCTAATTTTAATCCTTTTCCTTCTCTGCAACTTAATCATGAATCAGAGGCTTTCAGTAATTCTCAGAGCAAGAAGAAATTCTCATATTCAAAATGACACATTTGGAATGTTAGAAATGTTTAGACTATTAAGTAATTAAATGAGCATTATTTGCTTGTTAAATTGCATAATGTAAAATGAACATTACTTCCAAATATTCAGATAAAAGACATAAAACACTGAACATAATTGCAGTCAACTTTTGATTATCTATACTCATGGGAAAGAAAACTGACCCGAATGAATGAAAACTTAGACTGGGTCTGGAAGGGAAGACAATTTGTCAATTCTTCTAAAAATAATATATAAATGCCATTTAAATCAGCATGAAAATGGGGAGTTTTAAATGAGTGAAATGAATTTAAAGTTCATAGAGAAGAATAAATGTAAGAAATAAAGCCAAGGAAAAATTAAAGAAAAATAATGAGGGAAGTAATTTATCTTTCCATATATTAAAACTCACTGCAAAACCTATTGCATAGTGCCTGCATAGGAAGAGACAAACAGATGGTAGAAGAATGGAGAATTCAGACACAGATTCAAGTAAATATGGAAACTTAATATAAAGGTGGTATTTCAATTTATTTTTAAATGAATTGTGTTAGTTTAAGTGGTTTTCCATCTGAAAAAAAGTCATGGCTTTACTTCATACTATATATTTTTTTAAATTCCAGATGAAAATTATAGTTTTAAGTGTAAAAATAAAACAATACAAATATTAGAAGAAAAGTTGAGAGTAAATGGATAACCTTAGAAAGCGAATGTCCTTCCTAAGCAAGACTTTAGTGCCAATATAACTACCATTATATCTCACCTGGATTATAGTAATAAACTCTCAATTAGTCTGCTTGCATCCACTTAAGCTTCCATCCATTTAATTCCCTAAATATTAATAGGGTGATCTTTAGAAAACAAAACTGTACAGCTGAACATGGTTGTATCTTGTATACTTACATCTTCCTTTTTTACTCTTAAAGATGCTTATTTGTGCCTTTTCTCTCTCTCTTTGTTTCTTGAATCAATCTTTGGTCTTTGTTGAGTTTTTTTTTAATTGTATTTTCCATTTCATTTAGTTTTATTATTGCTATCTTTAGCCTTTTTTTCCCATGACCAGAAAATAATATTTTATGTACATACATGTGGCAGTTAATTACCAAGATGCTGAGAGCCCAGAGGAAGGGTCCAAAGGTTCCTGACTGTTCCCACCAGGTTGCCTCTCAGCTTCCATGGGTCCCTGGAATTCCTTTCTTCTCTGCTCCCCTTCCCTCTTTCCTATTCTACTTTTTATATATTATTATTAAGGTATCATTGATTTACAGTCTTATGCTCAGGTTTCACATGAGCAACATTGTGTTTACTAGATTCCCCCCATTATCAAGTCCCCACCACATACGCCATTACAGTCACTGTCCATCAATGTAGTAAGATGCTATAGAGTCACTATTTGTCTTCTCTGTACTATACTTCCTTCCCCGTGACCCCCCTATATTATGTGTGCTAATCATAATACCCCTTAATCCCCTTCTCCCTCCCTTCCCTCCCACCCTTCCCAGTCCCCTTTCCTTTGGTAACCATTAGTCCATTCTTGGGTTCTGTGAGTCTGCTGCTGTTTTGTTCCTTCAGTTTTCCTTTGTTCTTATACTCCACATATGAGTGAAATCATTTGGTACTTGTCTTTCTCCGCCTGGCTTATTTCACTGAGCATAATCCCCTCTAGCTCCATCCATGTTGTTGCAAATGGTAGGATTTGTTTTCTTCTTATGGCTGAATAATATTCCATTGTGTACATGTACCACCTCTTCTTTATCCATTCATCTACTGATGGACGCTTAGGTTGCTTCCATTTCTTGTGTTTAGCCTTTTTTTTAAAGGTTTTACTGCTTTATTTGGACACTTGGCTCATATTTTTAAGCTTTTCTTCTTTCCTAATGTAAACATTTAAAACTATACATTCTCCCTATAGTACTGCTTAACCTATTTTAATATATGGTATTGTCATTATTATTAAGTTATATATTTCCATCATGATTTCTTTTTTAATTCATGATTATTTAGACATTTTTGTTAATTTCCAAACATATAAAATTTTCAAGATAGTTCTTATTGAAGTGTTACATAAATAATGAAAAGCACAGAAATCATAAGTACATACTCATGAATTTCCACGAAATGAATTTACCCATGTCTTCACTCTCAGAACATGATAAAAAATGTTATTAGTCCCAGATGCCCCCCAGTGTGTCTACCCCAAGTCATCAAAGGTAACTAATTATCCTTCCTTCTATCACTATCAATTAGTTTTGTCCATTTTTAGATTTTTTTTTTTTTTTTTTTTTTTTTCTTTTTTTTGGTGCACCGTTCCCGGAAGTACTGCAATACCAGGTCGATGCGTGGAGTGGACGGAGCAAGCTCCCACTCCATCTCCCTACTCCAAAAATCCACCCAATATATTGTCCTCGGACAGAGGACGCACCAGATACCAAACCGACAAGAACAGACACCACACTTGATCTCAGCCAAAAGGCCGAGAAGCGATGTCCATTTTTAGATTTTATATAAACAGAATTGTGTATAGTATGCTCTCTTTTGTATCTAGTATCTTTCATTCTTTATCATAGTTGTGAAAATCATCGATTTTGTTGCATAGATGTACAACTCTTGATAGACATTCCAGCTGTTTTCAATGTTTGACTCTGGTGAACTATTATTAACATTTTATAGGCATTTCTGTTGGGTATATACCTAGGAATGGAATTGTGTGTTATAGCTTTGTATAGGTTCAGCTTTAGTAGATATTACCAATTTTCCAGTGTAGTTGTACCAAGCTACATGACCACCAGTATAGAATAAGAGTTTTGGTACTCCACATCATTGACAACACTTAGCATGGTCAGTTTTCCTAGTGCTAGGATTGGGGGAGTACAGAGTAGCTTCTCATTGTGTTTTAAACTTGCATTTCCCTGAAGAACTAATGAGCCGAGCATCTTTTCATATGTTTATTGGCAACTCAGAGATCCTCTTTTATGAAGTACTTGTTAACTCTTTTGCTGATTTTTAAAAATTGAGATGTCTGGATTGCTTTCATTGATCTGAAGTTTTTAATTAATTAAATATCAGTTCTGTGTTCAGTATATATATTGAATTTTTTTTCTCACATTGTGTGCCTTGCCTTTTCATTCTCTTAATGTTATATTTTCATGATCAAGAGTGCTTAGTTTTAATGAAGTCCAATTTATCAGTCTTTTTCATTGTGATTGTGATGATTGCAACATAACTAATGAAAGATGAGTGTTTAGAATATATAAAGGACTTTTACATATGGGCAAAAAACATGAATAGGTATTTCACAAGACAGGAAAAATGAATGGGTAATAATCAAGTGAAAAAATGTTCAACTTCATTAGTAATCAGACCATGCAAATCAGACCTACCGTTTTATGTGTCAAATTAGCAAAAATTAAGAAGTGTTTGGATATGGAGAAACAAAATTAATACATTTCCATTGGGGGGTGAAAATTTAAAAACTTTGGAATATAATATGTTATTACCTTGTAAAGTTGAAGATAATCCCCATCACCCAGTTTTTTTTCCTCCCAGGTATCTATCCTAGAGAAGTTCATGCACATATGCACACAATAACTGGACAGCAATACTATAAAAAAGTAGAAAAGACAAATGTCCATTGACAGTAAAATAGATAAATTATAGCATACACACAATGGAACAATGCACAGCAGCAAAAATTATAATAATATACATCAACTTGGATGAATCTCAAAATTATAACATTGACTATAAAAATTGATTCTCAGAAGTCTATGTGCAATGTGAAACTACATGAATGTCAAAATCATAGTTTGACAACATGGTTTTGAAATTTCGTATATATTCAGAAATATGATAATGAAATTATTATCACAAAGGAATGAGAATGAAATCCAAAGTAACAGTTACCCTTCCCAGGAGGGAATGCAATTGGGAAGGTACCTACAGTGGTCCTGAGAAGTGTTGGTAGTATTCTAGTTCTTAAGCAGGATGAGGGGATACACAGGAGTTTCATTCATTGCTTTTTTTATACATAACTGTTAGGTTTATTCTGTGTAAAACTATTTCATAATAAAACTTTTTTTTCATAATAAAACATTTTTTATGTTATCAGCCATCAAAGTAGTATTTCTGGAAGAGTTTGAAATATCATGGAAATTACCAAGCTTGCCATATATGCTTTTGTATACATAGCATCTCTGGGAGGATATACAAGGAAGTAGCAACAATAATTGTTACAGAAACTTGTCTAGAAAAGCTCCATTCTCCCTCTGGACCCATTTTCATCCATCTCCATCCTGCTCTGAATCCCAGACTCTTTAAAGATGGGATCAACTTGTTCCCTTGCTCTCTAACTTCCAGGTGAGTTCAACCAATTGGAGGCACAAGGGAGAAGGATGAGATTTAGGTATTTATTTCCCCAGTTCCCTCTCTGGTGGCCAAGATTGTCTATGTGTCCCTCTAAGAAAAACCACAGTACCTATTGCTTTGCCTTCTGTATTAGTCAGAGTTCTCCAGAGAAACAGAACCAATAGGGTGTGTATGTGTGTGTGTGTGTGTGTGTGTGACGGAGACAGAGAGAGAGATTTATTATAAGGAATTGGCTCACACGATTATGGAAGCTAAGAAGTCCCAAGATTTGCAGGGTGCGTCAGCTAAGCTGGAGACCTGGGAGAGCTAATGTAGTTCCCATCGGAATCTGAAGGCCTGAGAACCAGGAGAGCTGATGATGTACGTTCCTGTCCAAAAGCCAATAGGCGTAAGACTTAAGAGCCAATGGTTTAGTCTGAGTTCATGGCCAGAAGACTGTCATCCCAGCTCCACAGTCAGGCAGGACGTGTTCCCTCTTATTCAGCTCTTTTATTCTATTCAGGCCTTGGATAGAACTGGATGAAGCCCACCTACGTTAGGGAGAGGAATCTGCTTTATTCAGTCTCCTGATTCAAATGTTAATCACACCTAGAAACATGCTCACAGGCACACCTAGAAAAATGTTTGGCCAATGTCTGGTCACCCGTGGCCTGGTCCCCCTCTCCTATAGCTATAGCTGCTCTCTCCTGGTTCTCTCTCCACTTGCCCATTCAGGTCTAGAATGTTACTTCACTGTACCATTTTTTCCTTCGGCCATACCATTGTAAATAGTTCCTTAACCAACTGTTCATCAGTTATCCTATCTGTTTCCATTTCCTGCTGGGCCCCTGACTGATACTCTTATTTTTAAATATCGGTAGCTATAATTAAAATTCCTAATATATAATAAATTCTGTGAGCTTATTAGTAAAGAGACTTTTCAAACAATGCAATGCTAGGCCATCTGAGTGACCCAGAAGGCCTTTGATGCAGTTTCTCTCTCTCTGTCTCTCCCTGGCCTTCCAGTCTGAATTTCCAAGTGTAACTAAGGGCAGAGGCAACCTCAAATGCTAACACCTCAACAGCACTTACTGTCCATGGTGCCTGGCCTGGGATCTTTGAACTGTGGTCTGGCTGCATCCTCTCCTCTAGGACGCAGCTGGCCACTGACAGGCAGTCCAACACAACATTTAAAATTCAAAATGGGAAACACAGAATAATGAAGCCATCTGGTCCATATTGTGTTGTCCAACAATTATAAGTAATGTGAGCTATAAATACAACAAACAAAAGGAAGCAAACAAGAGACCATTAATCAATACAGACAATTTGCACAAGATATGATGACTCAAGTGCATTTACACAAACACAGAAAATCCTTTTTCAAGAGAATCTCTACAGATGGTGGCCTCAAGTAGGTCTAGACTGAAGAATGCAATCTGCCAATGCTGTTCAGTCATATGACTTCTCTAAAGCAATAAAAATCTGCATGGAAATTTTACACAGAGAACCTTGATGTTGACACTTAAGAACTCACAGAGTTATACATGAAAGGTAACAGAACCAGTCTTGGTTCAGAATCCAGAATAATTTCACATCGTAAGGACACCTTCCTGGAGAGGACTCTAAGACACTTACAACACCTGCCATCAGCCCCACTCATAAAACTTCAAGGAGCCTGAGTAGGAAAATAAACAAAGGGAATGGTTTGGCTCTGGATCTGTAGTCTCCTCACCTCATGACCATCCCATAATCACTTCAAACTCAGTATATCTACGACTGAACAAATGCTCCTCCCTTCCCAATTTGGACCTTCTCTTATATCCTAGGGTTCTAACATGAGCCACTGAAGGATAATGGTGCAATCTGCTGAGAGAGAAAACACATTCCAACCACATGGCTGACTTCTCAGAAGAAAAGGGCATCTGGTGGAATGGATCCATTGTTCTCACTTCTTCTGTCCTTCCCCTCGTCTGCTGGGGTTTACTGTGGGCAGATCCCAACCCTCACTGGTTTAGCCAATGGAATTAACACAGAGGCTTCATCGTCCTCACAGGGTTTGGCTTGGCCTCTTTTGTGCTTCTGCCGTTGGCCATGAGCAGAACATGCCTTGAGTAGCCATTGGTGATATTGGAACAGACCAGAAGCCAACCTGCAGCTAGAGCCAAGTGCTACAAAGCCACAACCACTTGCAGATCCATGAGTAAGAACTAAAGGTGCTTGATTTTGTAAGCCACTGAGGTTTGGGAAGGTTAGTTTTTATGCAGCACTATCACAGCAGAAACCTGACTGATACAAGTTTCTTCCCTGCTCTGGGAAGATAAATTAATAACTGTATACCACTGTGTATCCTTGGTAGTTTAGTGTGTGTGTACACACACACATACAAGCACACCTTTCTTCCTATGCACATATTTTTAATGTTACCACCTAACTGCTACTACCTTAACAGCTATTACTGTAGTACAGCTACTCCACATACAACCAAAAATGAACTGACCCCCACCCCATTAGGAGACAACTCAACATCACAGCTAATCTCGCTATCTAGCTCCCAAGTTAAGGATCTCTTGGTGACGTCCATGACTCAGGCAGGATGAGATGTGGCATCACAAGGTCATGTAATTTGTGGCCTACATGATATCTGATATGCAACACGAGGAAAGAAGGACCAAAAAATGTTCAACAGAAAGGGGAAAAAAAGCAGCATCTCAAGCATGTGCATGATCCTCCTGGACCATTTTCTGTAACTGTCCACTTCTTGATTCACTTCCCCAGCAGTGGAGAGAAGTCTTTGATCAACTCAGGTTGTGCCCATTGGATTTCCTTCACCCAGTGATATCTAAAGCCCCAACCTGAGAGAGGTGGTGGGAAGATTCCCCTGCTAAGCACTGTACCGTCTTAGCAGCCCACTTCCCAAGGGAGACCCTTGATATTGGAGATCTTTGGCCAGGGTGTATGCTTTCCTAATGAAGCTGTACACCAGTTTCGTTCTCCACTTCCAGATGGATCAACTTGAACCAAAGCTTAGCTCTCTCCCTTGAAGTACCTCAAGAAAGGAAGAAAAGTAGCCCACCCTGGGAAACATCCAGACATTCTACGGGTAGGTACACAATCTCAGGAGGAAACAAACCATACTCTCTGATCAACACTTTTGCTGATCCTTATAACAGAAGAGATGTAGGGCTCTGCTCTTCACTACAACTCAACCAATTCCACATCCCAGGGTTGGTTGTTTGCAAAATCCCTCCTCCAGGTACAAATTTCTGACTTAGGTTAAGTTATTTTGATTGCAAACAAACAGAAGCCTAGGGTGGCAATAAGCACAAAGTGAGGGCATGGGCTGTGGCAGAATTCATAGACCTTTTTTGAGAAAAAAAAAAAAGCCCCACCACTCAAAAGGGCTTTAAATGTTTTCAGCAACCAATTAAAGTTAGATAACACTTTGCAATATAAGGGAACCTGGCACCCTGCTGATGGAAATGTGGACAGTCTGCTGCAGCCACTTTCCAGGAAAGCAACCTGGCCTGTCTTGGCTCAGTTAGGTTTGCTCATTTCCTGTGGCCCAGCACCTCCACTCCTGGATATATGTACTCCAGAGAAACGCACAGCTCCGTTGCAGCATGTGGTCAAGGATATCTCTGCAGCTTTGGTGCAGCAGCAGCAAAGTGGATGCACTCAAGAAATATATAAGTAAATGAGACGGATGCAGATTTAGGAATATAGGGCAGCAGCCCAAAGCAATGGACTAAATGCACACACAGCAGTGGGGATGGACTTGAAAAACCTGTGTGGAATGATCGCAGTGAAAGCTAGAATAAGAATTGTGGCACAGTGCCCTTTATATAAATTAGTCACAAACACGTGCACGGAACGCCACCGTCAATGGCTCAGGAATTTACACCTTTTTTAAGACCAAGGTGGAAGGGGAAATGAAAAACAAAAATCAGGTGCCCTGGACTGACCACAGACGGTACTGAGCTGTGAAGAGAGGTACATGATAAAGTCAGCTCTCCGTGGCAGAAGTGTTTTTTAATTAAATAAATAGCAAAAGTTAAATGTTTTACTGAGTCCTTCTGGATGACTCAAAAAATAAAAGAAATTAGAAGACAAAAAAGAAACCTCACCTATAGTCCTCACCACTCAGAAACAGCCATTATGAATATTCCTAATGCTTGCTCAATGAAAAGTTTTGAAGTTATCTCATATAGCTATCTTACATATAAGTGATGTATACTCTTACTGCTTCTCATATAGCTGTATTACATGTAAGTGATTTGTCATTTTACCACTTTGTCTTTGATTACTATCATAAAATAGGATTTCTTAAGGTTAAATAAGATATGGCAACAAGGCTTAAAATGTTTTCAGCAGCCAGATTTGTCCCCTCGCTTAATAAGTTCACTTTCAAGTGTGTCTTTCGGGGTAAAAAAGACATGTCTTACAAAAAAAAAAAACATTTGCAGTTATGTCATGAGTTTGTGTCACTGTATTTACCTACTTCACTGTTTCTTGGCACACTGAATGATTTATAGCTAAAGAAAACCTTGGGTGTGGACAATAGATAAATTATCTCAATTGGGTGGCCAGCCCGTAGGCACTCTGCATTCTCCCACGGCTATGGAATCCCAGCAATGGCAGTTTTGCCTTCAAAATAAACCTTATTTCTAGGATTTAAATCCTAAGTGTTTTGACCCCAGAAGTGCTGTCATGCTTGCCCTCCTGAGTTTCTATGAGTGGCAAAGAGGGAACAAGACAAAACAGAAATTCCTCAAGAGTTTACCTGACCTGTGCTATATTTCTAGTGATAGTTCAGGTTATGTGTTATTTTTCCTTTGATGCCCTTTCTGAGTTCTTCTTTTCTGCCTGAATTGAATTGAGTTTACACTGGGTTGTTTCTCTAAGATCAGAAAGATACTGTGAAAAATTGACATGACTGGAGGCATTTTAAAAATGAAAACCAGAGCAGCCACTGCAAAGAAGCCACCTTACCTACCTTTGTTTGAACTGGGCCAAAACCTTTGGCAGGGACAAAATAGCAGTCGTTTTAAGCAACTGTCTGAGAAGTCAGTGGAAGAATGGCCATCCTGACCACCAGGACCCATAGTTGTTAGACCTTTCTGAAGTTAGAATCAGTAGTCAATCAATGTACAGCCTGTGTAACTGCCCCCTCCCTTTTCCTTTTCCTCTTGCTTTCATCCTACAAGCAGCATTACTTGGGTTTATAGCTGAATCTGTGCTCCACCAATTGCAATTCTTTGATCCCAAATAATGCTCATCTTCCTTTCATTGTAGTTCTTTATTTTTAGGTTGACAATGTCAAGAACAAGTAACTGCCGTTCCAAAACTAGCCAATCCATATTGTGTGGATCCAGATTAACCACAGAGAAAATGGACGCGGAAAAAGACTATGGCACCCTGACCAGGAGGATGCTGTCTTCCATCTGATTTAGTTCGGCCGTTTCCCAGGGCAGCCACCTGGACCAGGCAGTTTGCCCTGAGAATTCAGCATCATTTTTCTTAAATAAAAATGTACTGCTTCTCCATGAAGGGGACTTTGGCTCTTGGATGAGTCACAGCTTTGCAAGACACAAACTGTAAGTTGTTTAGTCTTGCCCTCATATTCCATAAGTCAATAAAGACAGAAGTAACATTATATATAAATTTTTACTAAGAATGTATTCTACACGCCAAGCCTCCACTTTCTCTGCTACAAGCCACCAACTCCAGCACGCCAGGCAGGGCTACTACTGAGCACTCAAAATGTGGCTAGTCTGAACTCAGATGTGCTGTGGGGATCAACAGACCCACAGTATATGCAAAATTTTAAACAAATGCCCAGTGAACATTAAATCTCACTTCTAAATTAAGAAAGGCATTGTTTACATAGCCACTAGAAAGGTTTTCTGCTCCACAATTATGATTTGCGTTTGTTAACTGACATTTTAAAACAACTTTGCCTGAGTCATTAGCATTAGGGGCTCCTGCCTGCTACAGGCTCCTTAGGTTGCCATTATTCTCTTCTAGATTAGAAAACAATTATAGTAATACACAATTATTTATTATCCACCTGGAAATAGCCAGGAATCAGGAGAGCCATGGAAAGCAATCGTAGTGCACTTCACGAATTTAATAAATTCCCATCTGCGTAGCATGAGTGCATTTCCCACTGTTCGTTCAACAGCTGTAGGTCCCATTCTTGTCATTTTAGAATCCCTTCAGAAAACATGTCACACTTCCACAAATCTACCCAACTCTATCCTAGGTTGGAGCAAAGCATTCAAGCCCCACATACATGTCATCACCTCCCCAATAAGAAGCCATGACATCATTCTACCCCTCCACTGAGGCACTCTTGAAAGACTGATGGCACTCGTGTGCATCTCCCCCATCTGCTCTCAACATCGGCCTGAGTTCCCAGAACACAGGGCTCTAAGTAACTGCTGTGACTAACTCTAAGTCACTGTGTCCCACAGGCAGGGAGAGCTATCGAACTGCAGAGGTCCCAAGGCAGCCAGGGTTTGTGCTGTGCTGGGAACATGCCCTGCAGCCATTTTGCCTGTGTCAGCAGGCCTGCCACACCCCCTCACCCGCGGCCGAGAAGAGAAACAGCCTAGATGGTTCAAAGCAGACAAAACCGAACAGGAGTCTGGTTCTCACGTCCTTGACAAAATTCTTAAAGAGAATGAGAAAGGATCCTAAACGTTGCCTCCTCTCACACATAGATAACACCAAAATGTGCAGAGTCTGTTCTTTTAAGACACTAACACATGTATCCTTGGCACATGGCTCTGATGTATTGATTAATGTAGCCCCTGTTGGAAAAAAAACGTATATAAACTGTACTTAGACAAAAGGCCAGTGGAACAGGCTGATCAGAACTCCGTTGATTAACCGTTTGCAGGTCATGGTTCTCAGTAAAGATTATGAATAAACTCCGTCTTTCTTAATATAATAGCCATGTTGACTTCAGTTGACACTGTCCAGCACACTACTGGCAAAGCTGACCCAAAAAAATATTTGATGAATTGAATTATCCATGTGTCTCTACAGTTCTTTCTTTAAAAGTTCCATTTTTTTTTTCATCTTAATGATCAGAAGGGCCAAATTTGCTGCTCACCAGTGGCTTCCATCTGGTTTGTCAAGGGGTCTGGCTATTTCGAAACTATACCCAAATCAAGGACAAAGTGTAGAAGTACAACACTGGCAATTAGTAGATTTTGCTGTCAATGTTCATTCTCCTTCGAATGCAGAAAATACTCATTACTTGCAAATGTTCTTAAGGGGAACCTGAAAGAACCTGCCACACTCATTACCCCTACAGCGGTCCTGGATAGAGAGCAGTAAGCACTAGAACAGCAAACACAGCTAACAATTGTCTTTCCTCTAAGAACTCTATTCAGCATCTGGAGAGTTCTAAGGAAGAGAGAAGCAAGCGCATTCTCAGAATTCAAAGGCAGAGGTAGGGCTGGGGTACCTAGGGAGCCACCAGAACCAACCAGCATGAAGACGGATTAGCAACCCAATGGTCAGCCTCACGCATGACAACTATACTGGTTCCGCCTCAGCCACTGGAATATAACTAACCAAACGTGAGATGCTTTAAGATTTTTAATATATACTTGGTAGTCCGTATTCTACCCAGAGATTCCGCCATAAGTAAATGGTACATCTGCATGTCCCCTTCATACACAGTCTAGAGCTATGCTGTCCAATACTATAGCCACACCCACATGTGCTCTTGAGTACTTCAAATGTGGCTGGTCTGAACTGAAATGTGCTATAATTGTGAAGTCCATACCAAACTTCAAAGAATTACAAGAAAAAATGTAAAATATCTCATGAATAATTTTTATATTGATTACATGTTGCAATTATATTTTGACATATTGTGTTAAAATACATTACTCAAATTTACTTCACTTGTTTCTTTTTACTTTTTATTATGACTACTAGGTAATTTCAAATACTACATATGCTTCACATTTTATTTTTTGGGCAGTCCTAGTCCAGAGAGCAGCTAGGGTAGAGAAGGGAAGATAAAGGGGATCCTGACGTTCTAAAACTGGGAAGAACCTGGGTTCTCCCCACCAAAATATCTCTGCCTGATAATGAGGCTACTGAGAGTCCTCACAATAACTCAAAATTTTCAGGATGCACCAAATCTGAATGCCATGATTTGAGGATGTGGGCTCACTACATCTTGGGAGCATCCTTGGGAAATGTTTGGGTTATTCAGTAATTGGTTTTGCCAGTGTTTATAATACAAACATGCATCTACTCAACTCCTACTCATCCATCAGGGTTTGGTTCAGGCTCTGTATTAGGCCCTTCCCCAGCTAGACCACATCCAACAGGTCTTCAATATCCTCTGCTGTGCCAGTTCAGGGTTGGGCCCAGTATCTCTGACAAGCTGAACTTCTGATCTTTCCCCTATACATTTTTTTCCTCAGTATCTCACAATTATTCTTTTTTCACTAAATAGAGAAATACAATTTCATCTGAAATAAGAATGCTGTTTAAACATCTTGGTAAAATAATCATCTTTGCGTGATATGTCTCTGGATGGACCTAGAACAATCTGATAACACAACCTCCAGGGAATGAGGTAGCTAAGGACAGAGGTTGAAGAGACACTTCTCTGTAATGTTTACAATGCGGGACCTCATGGTATGAGTTCTTTTAAAATCTTCTAAAGAAGTTCTAAAATTCATATGGAACCAGAAAAGACCCTGAATAGCCAAAAAAACCTTAGAAGGAAGAATAAAGCAGGGGGGGGGGGATTATGCTCCCCAACTTCAAGCTCTACTACAAAGCCACAGTAATCAAGACAATGTGGTACTGGCACAAGAACAGACCCACGGACCAATGGAACAGAATAGAGAGCCTAGATATAAACCCACACATATATGGTCAATTAATATATGATAAAGGAGCCATGGACATACAATGGAGAAAGGACAGCCTCTTCAATAATTGCCATTGGCCAAAACTGGACAATGATATGTAAGAGAATGAAACTGGATTACTGTCTAACTTCATACACAAAAATAAACTCGAAATGGATCAAAGACCTGAATGTAAGTCATGAAACCAAAAAACTCTTAGAAGAAAACATAGGCAAAACTCTCTTGACTATAAACATGAGCAACTTTTTCCTGAATGCATTTCCTCAGGCAAGGGAAGCAAAAGCAAAAATGAACAAGTGGGACTACATCAAACTAAAAAGCTTCTGTACAGCAAAGGACACCATCAGTAGAACAAAAAGGCATCCTACAGTATGGGAGAATATATTCATAAATGACACATCCAATAAGGGGTTAACATCCAAAATATATAGAGAGCTCACGCACCTCAACACCCAAAAAGCAAATAACCCTATTAAAAAATGGACAGAGGATCTGAACAGACACTTCTCCAAAGAAGAAATTCAGATGGCCAACAGACACATGAAAAGATGCTCCATATCACCAATCATCAGGGAAATGCAAATTAAAACCACAATGAGATATCACCTCACACCAGTTAGGATGGCCAACATCCAAAAGACAAGCAACAACAAATGCTGGTGAGGATGCAGAGAGAGGGGAACCCTCCTACACTGTTGGTGGGAAAGTAAATTAGTTCAACCATTATGGAAAGCAATATGGAGGTTCCTCAAAAAACTAGAAGTAGAAATACCATTTGACCTAGGAATTCCACTCCTAGGAATTTATCTGAAGAAAACAATATCACAGATTCAAAAGACATATGCAGCTCTATGTTTATCACAGCACTATTTACAATAGCCAAGATATGGAAGCAACCTAAGTGTCCATCAGTAGATGAATGGATAAAGAAGATGTGGTACATATTCACAATGGAATATTATTCAGCCATGAGAAGAAAACAAATCCTACCATTTACAACAACATGGGTGGATCTAGAGGGTATTATGCTCATTGAAATAAGCCAGGCGGAGAAAGACAAGTACCAAATGATTTCCCTCATCTGTGGAGTATAAGAACAAAGCAAAAACTGAAGGTACAAAACAGCAGCAGACTCACAGAACCCAAGAACAGGCTAGTAGTTACCAAAGGGAAGGGATCTGGGGAGGGTGGGTAGAAAGGAAGGAAAAAGGGGATTAAGGGGTATTATGATTAGCACACATAATATGGGGGGCGGGGCACAGGGAAGGCAGTATAGCACAGAGAAGATAAGTTGTGACTCCGTAGCATCTTACTAGGCTGATGGACAGTGACTGCAATGGGGTGTGTAGGGGGGGACTTGATAATATGGGTGAATGTAGCAACTACAATGTTGCTCATGTGAAACCTGAACATAAGATTGTATATTGATGATACCTTAGTAAAAAAAAATACAAAAAAAATCTTCTAAAAAGAATATCTTCACTCTATAGAAAGATTTTTAAAACTTAGTTTCCATTGGAGACATGTAAAGAATTTTTCTTGCATTGAACCATTTAGATCAGCAGTTTAAAAATTTTCTCTGTAAAGCATCAGATAGTAAATGTTTCTGCCTACTACTCAACTCTGCCATTGTAGCAGGAAAGCAGCCATAGACAATCTGTAAAAGACTGTATGCAGCTATGTGCCAATAAAACTTTATTTACAAAATAGATGGGATTTATCCTGCGGCTATAGTTTGCCAACCCCCACTCCCCCACCCCAGCTTGAGATAGTGTCTCCTTTGAACAATAAAGAATGTAAAAATGTGAGTCCTGCTCTTCACTTTTTTTTTCTTAAAAAAGTTAAAACAGATCTCTCTTCAATCCAAGTTAGGACTTAAGCTTAGGAAGGTTGGAACAAAGGCAAGATAACGGAAAACAGAAGAAAAATAACTAGTTTATGAGATAAAACCATGGAGTTGTGATATTCATTCAGAAAAGGAAAGGTGTTTTCAAAGCAAAAACCATGAAAAACTCTCATCTTATCTGAAATCTTCCTGGAATGAATCAATGGGGACAAAAAGGAGTCACATTCTGGATTGAAAATTACTTCTCGGTCTTCATACTTCTCAAGTTGACATTAAAACAATATATGCTTGTGCAAATAAATTCAGAAATTACTACTCCAGAAATGTAGATAATCTAAATTAAAAATATTGATCTCTTGCTGTTAAATTCTCTACAGAAGTAATCACTATAACGTGTAGCCTCATCCTCCTGGCCTGTGGCATGTGACAAGTTAAGATAATACCCTTGAGAGGGTGACTCAGCATGGAAAAGTTGAGTTTCCTGGGCCACTGGTTCCAATCCCCAGGTTCTAGGCTTTTATCTTAACTCTACTGAATATTCCCAGCATATTAACTGAAAGCATAGTCTCTCCCTGAGAAAACTAATCACCGCAATATATCTATTTGCAAAAAAAATTTCTTGTTCAAGAAAAAGATGGGAAGTTTAAAACTTGACAGTAAAGCTCAAAAAATAAACTATATAAGCAGAGTGCCAACTGAATTCCCAGGTTTTCACTGGTAGTGTTCTCAGAGGAACTAGGTAATACCAAAGAATACAGGGGTGGAAAGTGGGTCCCATTTGGGAGAGATAAAATTGAATGGGGTCTACAGAATTTGCCACCATCTTTCAAAGATATTTGTGGGTATAAACCTTAAAGAGCAAAAGCTGCATGGCAAAAAGCAGCTCACAGATTTAATTTATATTTCCATCAAAGTCTAGTATTTTCTACATGGAAAACCTATGTCAATATACGGTAGGGTGTCCACTAGACCACCACCCCCAAATTTTGATGTTTAGTAAAACCCAAAGAAAAAGGGAAATCCAATTACTTTTGTACAAGGGCAGTGTGAGTCACACTAGAATTAACTGTTCTTCAAAATGCTTCTGTTGGGGGTGGGGGGCGGTTGAGTGTGTTTTCCTCGGTTCTTGTCCCCACTGCAACAAAGAATTGAAGGGCAGAGACAAAGTAGTGAAGCAGAATAAAAGTTTTATTTGAAGTTACACACTTAAAGAGAGAAAAAACACAGGTGTCTTCAGAGAATAGGTGCCCTTAATATTGGAAGTTCCCTCTTTTAAGGATTTTTCAGGAATGTGACAAAGGGCTAGGGGGTGTAAACTTGTCAAGTGGTCTCAAGATGCTTATCTCTAGTGAGAGACACCATGTCTCCTCTCTATTCTCAGTCCTCCAGGTAATTCTGCAAAATTAACTTAACACAAGAAATCTACTGATCCAGTTCTTCCCCAGGATAGCAGATTCCCCCTGGGAACATATCAATCAAGACCATCTGCCCTGCCCCCCAAGGCAGGCTGAGTTATTTTCGGTTTGCAAAAGAATAAGTTAGGAATCTTACTTCCTAACTTACTGGCTTTTAAAATGGAATCTTACAAGAATGAACTAACAGTTACCAAAGGGAAAGGGACTGGGGAGAATGGGTGGGAAGGGAGGAATAAGGGGAAAAGGGGGCATTACAATTAGCATGCATAATGTGGGCGAGGGGCACGGGGAGTGCTGTACAACACAGAGAAGACAAGTAGTGACTCTACAGCATCTTACTACACTGATGGACAGTGACTGTAATGGGGTATGTGGTGGGGACTTGATAATGGGGGGAGTCTAGTAACCATAACGTTGCTCATGTAATTGTACATTAACGATACCAAAATAAAAATAAAAATGGAATCTTAGCTTTAAGATGGACTCTTTCCTGTTCTTACGATACTGTTTATATCTCTGGGCTTTGTTCATCATAGGCAGGAAAAGTTAACCATGATGCTTGTCTCCAGCCCTGGTTACAAATTTACCTGATTAGGGGCTGGAGGAGGAGGGAAAAAACAGCATATAGGTTAAGTTAAAGAATAAGCAGGGCCTTTCAGCAGGCTAAAGTAAATCTTACAGTGACATGATCTAAATAACACAATGAAGACACGGGCTGCACTCAGATACTTTTCTTTATCTGGGGAATATCTGGACATCCCAAGTTACTCCTGGCCTTTGGAGCTTCAACTGATGAACTCATTAACTCTGTGAGTCTTTTCTGGCTCTCTAGTTTTATCTGGTTAACCCTTTGAGCCCCTTTTAGTGGACTTTACTGGCCTTATTCTCTCTCCACCCTGCTCATATCTATATTTCTGCCTAACACTTCACCTATTGACTTTCTCTAAGAATAGAAGAAATAATGATATGGGCAAAATGGCAGGCCATTATTTCATTTGGCTTATTAATAAACCCATATTCAAAAGTAAATACAAGTCAAATAATGGTATTACACAACAAAAGTCTACCTTAGGAAGAACTAGGAGCCAGCCCCTTCCCAGAAGCTAACTTTCTGACAAGCACTGACTGTGCCACTCAGATTAATGTGACTCTACAGCCTACTTCCATACCGTTGACCCTAAGAACACAAGTGTGATTCCATTTTCCAGACTGAAAGAATCCCACATCTCCTGATTCACAAGTAAAATGGAAGAAGTAGTTGGGAGACTCTCAGAAGGGTTTGGCAACCTAGGGAGAGAGCATTCAGACATGTGGCTGCTACATCACCTTAACTCTTTCTTGTTCCATTCAAGAAATCTAATCAAACTCCAGAGACACCAGCACAGAAAGGAACCACACAGGTAGTACCTCATCAACTCTGGGCTTCAGGTGATGTTTCTGCATATCTCACCTCACCTTGTACAACATCTTTTGGTTGTAGAAACTCAGTTCTAGGTGACTACCAATGTCTGGCACTGACCTTCAGAGAGCACAGGATGCTCGTCACTAGTCTTTTTTATTTCAACAAAATAGCAAGTCCAAGTAAGAAATAGAGCCACACACACGACAAATAAGGATGGAACTAGATGGCTTATGGAGAAAACAAAAAACAACGAATCCCTTCAATGTCAGTCTAGTCCAAATTTTAATCAAGTAAAAGTGTAGGTTGATACCAAGCAGCTGATGAGACCATTGAAACAGCGTCCTCACTCACTCAACTGCCCTGCCAGTTAGGGAAACCACACCCCACTGCATTTTGTAGCCCTTGGCCCAGTGTCTTCATATTGTGATCACAGGCACAAACCTGGGTAAAATATTTAACAGTTTTGCTCAAGAGGCCTTCCCTGGCTCCCCAGTTTGTTATAGGACTCCATTTTACACTCTCTCACACTCTGTCCTTATTCTTTGACACTCTCCTGAACATATCACAATTATAATTAAATACTTATTTTCCTACCGATTTGTTTAAAGCCTGCTTCCCCCAAGAGACAGTTAGGCACAAGAAGGTAAGTTGCTTCTGTAGGGGAGGAAAAATAATTTTCCCTCCATCCTTCTAGGTTCTTGGCTGAGACCCCACAGTATTGTAAAACAGATCAACAGGAGAAAAACAAACTGTTAGGCTGGAGGAAGGAAAAACAAGGACATGCAAACAGAACAGAGAGATGCCATAGGGGGAGAATGGACCAGACCCCAAGGTCCGTGCCTTATATGGAAAGGGGACAGCTCTTCCTGAATTCCATCCTTCTGATGTGCCAACTAAGACCCGGATGTCAGCCTCCTCCCTCTTGGAAGGAAAAATAGTTTGTAGTTGTCTATTATGTCACCTTTAGCCAATCATACCTCTCCACACCCCCTAGGACAGCTTGCCCACTCCTCCCCCTCCTAATCCCTTATAAGCCCCCACCTTGCTGACTGGGTGTGACTTCCCCGGCCTGTAATACCCAGACCGCAGAACATCACCCGGGAGTGGCATTCAAATAAACTACCTGGCCCTTTGTTGCCTCTCTTCACCTGCTTATTTCGGCTAAAATTTATCTTGTGTATGTGTGTATGTGTTCAATAATGTGTATGTGTCCTGTATATATGGAAGAGACCCAGGAACACTGAGTAACTCCCCAAAATGGCCCAAGCTACCACCTTAAATACCATCTCAAGCTAAAGACAAAAGATGTTCACGGGGGGTGGGGGGGTTGGAGTTACAGATGGTTTATCAGGCAAAACACAAGCAAGTGTATAGTTATCATACAGATTTAAGTCAGTGTCTTCTCCATTAATAACTAAGAGGGAGACACCCTTAGAAATGGGGATTTCCCTTATAAATGTGAATGCCTCTTATTAAAGGGTAACTTCTATTAGGTTTTCAAGAGCTTCTCCTATGTCTGCTATTTCTTAAAAATAATCAGCCTAAAATAATCCTCATGTCAAAGAGGCATAATTTGGGAGCAGATTCTGCTCCTCTTCACTTTCCCCAGCACCTGATACCAGGCTTGGCTCCTGCTGGGGGCTCAAGATACATTCACTGAATGAATGATTTATAACTTTCTGTGTGTTTGTGTTCATGCCGTAAGAGGCTAGTTCATTGTTTCTTAAGTGCCCTTCCTTCTGGTCCTATTTACATGCATCATTAGCCCAGAGGGAAAGCACTCTGTTATAAGTGACTTTAGAAATTGTAATCATTACAATTGAAAACTTCCATTTAAGCCAGACAACCCCTTTGTGATGTTCAAAGTCCCCCTACATGCTTCCCACCCACTCTCTAGGAGGCCTACTCCAGCTGTTAACCTACCTTGTGGGTTTTCATTTGGAGCCTTCTGTGATCTTCAAGCTGTAATTTTCACACGTGGAACCTTAAAGCTCTTTAAGTTTTCATTTACCAGAATTAGTCATTTCATTTCTGCCTGTGTTTAGTAGATGAACTTTCTGCAGCTTACAAAATATGTCATGCTGCAACACCTTACAACGTTAAGGGAAAAAAAGTTAAGAAGGCCAAAGACAACTGCAAAAAAATTAACCAAGCAGTTAACTCATCTCAAGCACATCCAACAGGAAAACCAGGAAGAATCCTAGATTAAGGTGGTGGTTGCACAACATTGTGAATGTACCTAATGTCAATGAATTGTTCACTTTAAAATGCTTCATTCTATGTTATGTGACTTCACCTCAAATGTGTGTGTGTGTGTGTGTGTGTGTGTGTATTACTAATCATGATTCCTACAGATCCAGGAGGAGAGGTTTCCCTGCCCTGGGAAGGTTCTCTTTGAATTCGAAGAGAACAAAGAAAGGCAAGGGCAAAAACTCGAGGGTAAACTGAGTTACCACATTTATTTCCATGGCGGTCACAGGCAGCTTGGTACACGCAGCTGGCTCGAATGTGCTCCCCAGGCCGGTTGCACGTTCTGCTCCCCAGCAAGAGCTTAATCCTCTAGGCAGTAGGTCTCAGTTTCTCCTCGCTCCCCACTCCCATGCTTGGGCCTAATCCTCCAGGAGCAATGGAGCTCCATGGCTCCTTCTCCGCAGCGGCAGCCCAGCTCCGTGCTCCTAAGCACCAGGAGCAACCCTGTGGGTGGGTCCCTGGTGACTGGCAGACACCTGACCAATTATGTACCAGAACTGAGAAGAGGAGATAATTGGTGTTCCTTTCCACCCCTCCCCTGGGCCAGCAATCCCATGACTGACTGGGGGCTCTGTCACTGGTAAATGTACCATGAATGTGCAAACATGCTCTTGTTATATAATAGCACACAATGTGTGCTCTTAAGGCCAGGTAGAAAACCTGGTCAGAAAGTTCCATTTTCCCCACAGTTCCTTAGTTTTTTATGCCCCCTTAAATTATCTGCCTGAGGTGAGGGCCTTACTTGCCATGTCCAGTCTTGGACTTACTTTACTTTTAACTAGAAATAAACAGGGTGAGAAAATGAAATAAGCTTGGACAACACACAAATCTGTGGCTCAGTTCCAGGTAACCGAATCACTCAACTTTGACTCAAAATTAGTTAGTGCCTGTGCCCTGCCACTCTCCCCAGAGAACACAGTGAACGCTCAGTTACCTGGATCCTTGCTCACCATCTGGATATCGCCACACACCGGATAAAACACGAGCACACTTTCTCCCCAGTTAGGTTGTTGGGAAAAGTTTAATCAGCTACAAAAATTTGTGAGAACCAAAGGCCACCTCTGGAGGGAAAGGGGAAACTACCCCTTTGGTTCTAGAAGCCCAGACTGTTAGATTCCCTTGGAGACTTTTCATCCCATGTTTGGTAGCAAACAGAGTTAAATAAGAGTGTGGTGATTTCTTCAGAAAGTTCCTTCATCTTGGCTTTAGTTATTTCATGGCCTTTAAAAAAAGGATATAAGTATTAGCAACATCAGAAACTGAATAATGTAAATCTTTAAAGTACCTCCAGCTGATTTTTGGACCATTTTGGTGCCCCTAAAGGGCTCCATGTTCGAGGCAAATGAAAGCAGATAGAGACATGCTTTCCCCGGTGAACATGAATGTTCTTCCCCTAAGTGAAATGTGAAGAGAACAATTAACTCCACACAAAGTTTCCCAAATTTGCTGTCCTGCTAAAGAGAGCAGCTCACTCACCCTAGGGTTACCCCAGGCAATATCCATCTCTGAGCTTGAATTTAATAAAGCTATCCAGCCTGCTATCCTCTCTAGTAAAGCCTAAAAGAACTGCAGGGAAGCCATAAGAAAAGAACAGATCCTACCATTCACAACAACATGGATGGAGCTAGAGGGTATTATGCTCAGTGAAATAAGCCAAGCAGAGAAGGACAAGTACCAAATGATTTCACTCATATGTGAAGTATAAGAACAAAGGAAAACTGAAGGAACAAAAAAGCAGCAGAATCACAGAACCCAGGAATGGACTAACAGTTACCAAAGGGAAAGGGACTGGGGACGATGGGTGGGAAGGGAGGGATAAGGGCGGGAAAAAAGAAAGAGGGCATTAGGATTAGCATGTATAGTGCGTGGGGGACACGGGGAGGGCTGTGTAACACAGAGAAGACAAGTAGTGATTTTACAGCATCTTACTATGCAGATGGACAGTGACTGTGAAGGGGTATGTGGGGGGGACTTGGTGAAGGGGGGAACCTAGTAAACATAATGTTCTTTCTGTAACTGTAGATTAATGATACCAAAATAAAATAAAATAAAATAAGAACTGCAGGGAAAAGAAGCTGCCCTCAGAAGCCACGCCAGTCTCTGGCATCTCTTTACAAAGAAAGAAAACAGTATTTTATTTTATACAGATCAAGGAAATCTGCTTTTCCATGAGTGACCTAGGCCAGGGGTCAACAAACTGTTTTAGTAAATAAAGTTTTATTGGGACACAGCCATAACCATTCATTTATGTATTGTCTAACCTGCTTTCCCTCTCCACGGGCAGAGTGGAGTAGTTGCCAAAGAGGCTGCATGGCCCACAAAGCCTAGAATATTTACTGCCTGACCTTTATAGAACAAGTTTCCTGACCTATTACAACTCTAACCACTACATCCTCCAGCTACACATTTACAGATGCACTTGTACATTCATCCCTGGCCTCCAGTGCACTCCATTTCCCCAGGGTCACTGCTAACTGGTAGCTTCCTCAGATGCATTCCAGTTTCCCAAAAATAAAATCAGCTGTTAAGTCTGTCCTGCTAACTAAGCCAGTCAACTAAGAGCAAATCCCAAAAGAGCAGAATCCTGTGAGTCAAGTCCTGTAATGCTCCCTTCTCAACCAGGACGACAGCTTCTCTGCAAGACAAACAAGAAGTGGAGGATTCCACCTTACTTGCTCAGGCATCCTGGTTATTCTGAGTCATGTATTAGTTTCAGCTTATTTCCACCTCAGCTGTCCTTGGCTCTGACATGCTGTCATCACTAGAATCGCTGTATCTGTCACTAGAACAAAAGAGGTACTCATTTAGCAAGGTGTAAAAAAGACCCTGGACAGTTATTCTACTTAACAATCCTGAACATTTTCCATTATCAACCCCCACTCAGAAAATGCTAAGGTATATTCTACTATCACTTTCTAGTTGGTACAGGAAGATGTTGTCCAACCACAGACAATGGTCCCCTTCTTTTGTCAGTGGAACTGATTATTTGCTTTCATCTTCAATTGGAAGTAACTTATTCAGAAAATGTATCAAAGCATTTCAATTTAGATGGAAATTTACAATCTTCTGAAGGCCACTAATATAGGTCAGCAGCATGAAACAAACATTCCCATAAGTCCAAGGGTTTGAGACATAATTTGTACAATTATGCTATTTTCACATTAGAAACTATAAAGGATGCTCTGACTACCTCGAGTTTAGAAATGTCTTCTCCATGAGATAGCCCCACAATCCTACTTTAGCTGTGAGCCATGGGCTCACAGGCTGGAGTTCCTCTCGCTCAGTTCCAAATAAGTCAGCAGGTTGATCAACTCCACAAGAGTTCTACTGATCTATGGAGACAACGCTGCCAGGAAGTAGTGTTTTATGCCTGACCCATTCCCAGACTTGGCCAAGTGTTTGCTGACTTATACCAACAGAAGTCTGAATTCCATAACAGGCGAAAATCCACTTTTTTTTTTTGTTAAGAGATGCAAGGGAACAATCAGAGAAACCCTATGATAGCAGGTTAGAAAACAAGATTTATTCTAAACGTATTGAGCAAGTATCAACAAGTATACAAACAAAGTCATAAAAGTTAACCTCACTCTCCTCCCTGACTTGTGAACAAAATACCAGAAAGGCTGCAGGGACAGAGCTAGATGTGTGAAGGAGACAGACAGAGATGAAGACTTGGCAGAAAAGCCAAGCTATGTTAGCTAAACACATAAACCGATATCTCCTTAAAGCCGATCAAGCAGAAGAATCCTCCTAGTTAAGAGTTTAATTCAGCAAAATCATTTCTACTGTTACAAAAGGGTCTCCAATAAAGAAAACATAGGAGTAACTGAAGAATGTTTTAAAAACTGCTCCAGAAAAGCTGATATACCCTTATCCATGTACTCTCACTTCAAAAATGGAGAGTCCTTCCTTGTTCTATGCAATAAAAGGGGATTTGCAAGTTGCACTCAACTCCCTATGTGAGAAGAAATGCAGTCAAGGAAGTTTACGTGATTCACCTGGCACACAGCTCATTCAAGGTGGGGCCAGAATCCCTATCATGCTCACCCAGGCCACAAGTGCAAGTCTAAGCTGTGGGGCAGAGGGGAAGCAGGCCCCTGGGGCGTGTCCCCTGACACTGCAAATGAGAAGACCCAAAGGGCCGAGGGAGCTCCATTTTCTCAGGTATCAGATTTTATACCTGCTTCCTTCCCCACCTCTGAGCCTGAGGAAGGGTGGGCCCATATCTTCCCCTTTGCACTTCTGACTATACTATTTATTAGCCACATTCCTTTGGACAGATCACTTGAGTTCTGAGACTCTAAAAAAACACAGTAACAATACCTCCAGCCTCACCAAAATGTTATGAGGGCCAAAGAGAATGAATAAATGTGTTCTGAAAACGATATAAAAAGATAAGTTGTTCCTATTCATGGGAGTTACATATTCATAACATGGTATCTCTCAAAAAGCCATGGAAATTAAAAAGAAATCATGAAAACTGCCAGGTGCATGATTTTCAGAATGGTTCCCAGTACCGAGAGTAATTCGCTATCCCATAAGCGAGTGGACTTGGGTGGCTCTCTTTCTAACCTAATGGTTCTCATTTCCTGTCTGGTGAGGGGCTGCCCCAAACTCTGCCAACACATCCAAATGGCACAGGCTGAGTCTAACAAAAGCGGCTCAGCATGCGTTTACTCATCTCCAAAGCAAATGAGTGGGTTCACTGCTTTTCTCCTGTATGTGTCAGGAGCTGGAGGTAAGACAATCAAATAAACCACAACACTCAAGAACAGAATTATCAAAACAGGCTTCACTGCCCAACTTGCTGATTTTGTGCCATCCACGAGCCAGCAAAAACCAAGTGCTAGAAATAAAAAGTGGCTCATCATCCATACACAAAGGCACAGTGGCTCCTGCACATTCAGCCCCATGGGAGTGCACCTCTGTGCTGCATATCACTTAGGGGTCATTTTTGTTTTACACATAAAAAACTTAAAGAAGTCATAAGATATGCTTATCTGGGTATATTTTCACTTAATTTGAGACAGCTCAGCCTTATCTTAAGACCAACCTGTCTTTCTAAATATCCAAATATCTCCTCTGTATACACAACCCTACACACACATTACTCGGAAGGAAGACTTATTAGATATTAGGGTCTTACATATTACATCTTATGAAATGCCTCAAGATACAAACCCACTCATGCGTGTCTTGGAATATTTGAGGAAGGGCAAGTTTTAAACCTGTGCTATCCAATCCAGTAGCCACAAGTCACAGTAGCTATCTAAATTTGAATCAATTAAAGATCAAATGAAATTGAAATACCAGCCCTCATTTGCACACATAGAGCCCGCCTTCAAGTACTCAATAGCCACATGTGGCTGGTGACTGCCAGATTACAGAACATTTCCATCATTGCAGAAAGTTTTATTGGATAGCACTGGTTTAAAAACAATTGAATAATGATTTTTAGAAAACAAACCATAATCGCCATGCAATGGTCCTCCTTGTCACTCCCTAGGAAGACTTTTTTTTTTAAGGTCTGAGTATATGGCAGCTAATTAAAATCATGGCAAATCTCACACATGCATGCATGCACCCCCCAAATAACGAGGGCTTCTTTTTTTTTTCACAGTCGTAATCATTAGTTTATTACGAGGCCTTCTTTTTAAAAAGTTTTTTACTATACTATTTCTTATAAGACAAAATCAATACCACCAGCACTGCCTCATGGGAATTGCTATCCTTACAATACTGGCTTGACTTACAAGATTTGACTTCAACAGTCTACACGTGGTTCTTTGACAGATAAAAAGGCTTGTCACGGGGGGATTCAAGTTGGCGGTGTGAGAGGTTAAACAGAGAACTCCTCCCAAAACCACAAATAGTACAGAAATATAGTTAATTAATACAACTAACCCTAAAACAGCAACAAGAAAGAAGGCTGAAGCAGACTGCATACAGACCTCACGAACAGTGCAGACCTCACAAAACAGGGTAATGTAGGAAAGCCTTAATCCAGTGGGACCCAAGCCCTTCCCCCACTCTTGCAAGCTCACAGGCAAGAGGAAGAGAAATGGAGCAGGGAGGGGGTGGAAATGCACACTGCTGAACACCCAGCCCTGGAGGTCTGCTCTGGGAGCAAAAACCTACACTGTGTGGTGCTCTGGACATTGGTGAGCTGGGACAGGCAGAGTGCTTGGGAGACTGAGATGATGGCCGTTTGTGGAGGAGGGGATCCACATCCAACCGCTCTGTGTCAGAGGAAAATGCAGGGAGTCTGAGAGGCTTCCTAGCAGCAAGAGGGCTGCTGAAGGGGTAGGGTTTGCACAGAGCATGCTCAGCGGGGGAGGGGAGAGCTGCACAAGGTTGTCAGGGTGCACTCTGCCCAGCTGGTTGGAAACATTGAGTAGCTACAGGTGCCCCATCTCCCTGGCTGGGTGCTCAGTTCTGAGGCCCCCCACTGTGACACGCAGCCTGCCGAGCCTTCCTCCTGGCCCGACAGCACTGGCTCACAAACCAGCAGTCACTGTGTTGGCAGCATGCCAGCCAGAGGGAGGCCCCGCCTACAACAGCTAGAGATGCCAAGCACAGAGGCTTACACCTGTGTGCTCAGACAACTGGCTCTGATACTGGAGACAGGCACTGCAGACAGGATCAGGAAACAGATCTTTCCTTCCCCTAGGCATCAGCTCCGCTCCCCTATGACCCCTACCCTCACTCTAGGGCCTGAGCAGCTCCAGAGACTGGAGCATCTGGGCACTAGTGGGCACCACACAGAAATATGAAACATCAAAAGAACATGGTCCAAACCAAAATCTCACAACCCCAGAAAAAGGGTCAAATGAAACTGAACTCACCAATCTTCCTGAAAGAGAGTTCAAAATAAAAATTATAAGCATGCTTATGGGGGTACAGAAAAATATTCAAGAACTCAGTCAGAGATTCAATCATTAAGAAATTCCATATCTGAAATGAAACATACAATGGAAGGATTAAAAAGCAGATTAGATGTAGCAGAAGAGATGGTAAATGGATAGAAATTAGAGAAGAGGAATATAAAAAAGCTGAAGCACAGAGAGAAAAAAGAATTTCTAAGAATGAAAGAATATTGAGAGAACTGTGTGACCAATGCAAACAGAACAATATTCACATTATAGGGGTACCAGAAGAAGAAGAGTGAGAAAAACGGATAGAAAGTGTCACTGAGGAGGTAATTGCTGAAAATTTCCCCAATCTGGTGAAGGAGATAGTCTCTCAGGCCATGGAGGTGCACAGATCTCCCAATGCAAGGGACCAAGGAAGACAACACCAAGACATATAATGATTAAAATGGCAAACACCAAGGATAAAGATGGACTTTTAAAAGCAGCTAGAGAGAGAAAAAAAATCACATACAAAGGAAAACCCATCAGGCTATCATCAGACTTCTCAGCAGAAACTTTACAGGCCATAAAGGCATGACATGATATATTTAATACAATGAAGCAGAAGGGCCTTGAATCAAGAATACACTACCCGGCAAGGTTATCATTTAAATTTGAAGGAGCGATTAAACAATTTTCAGATAAGCAAAAGCTGGGAGAATTTACCTCCCACAAACCACCTCTACAGTGCATTTTGGAGGGACTCCTATAGAAGGAAGTATTCCTAAAGCTAAATAGAAGTCACCCAAGGGATAGACAAAGAGTACAGAATATGATTCATAACATACAAAGAATGGAAGAGGATGAAAAAAAAAAGAACCTTTAGGTTGTGTTTGTAATAGCATACGAAGTGAGTTAAATTAGACTGTTAGATAGTAAGGGAATTACCCTTGAACCTTTGGTAGCCACGAATCTAAAGCCCACAATGGCAATAAGTACATACCTATCGATAATCACCCTGAATGTAAATGGTCTGAATGCACCAATCAAAAGACACAGAGTTACTGAATGGATAAAAAAGGAAGACCCATCTATATGCTGCCTACAAGAGACTGACTTCAAACACAAAGACATACACAGACTGAAAGGGAAGGGATGGAAAAAGATATTTCATGAAACTAATAGTGAGAAAAAAGCAGGAGTTGCAGTATTCTATCAAACAAAATAGACTTCAAAACAAAGAAGGTCACAAGAGAACATATGGGAGGTGAACAGTTCCCAGGAATGTGTTGTTTTAAATTGTCTGATTTTTCTAAAACTATTCAAATTCAGTTAGACAATATCCATCATATCATAGATAAGGTTTCACAAATGCTTAGGGTGCCTAACTGGTTTTCTTGGTTTCACTGGAGATGGCTGGTATTTGTAGGTCTGCTTTGGTTATGTAACTGTATTCCTATTATGTTAATGTGTGTGCGCAATTTAATTAGTAGTTTAAAACCTATACATGCTGAAGTTACTCTACAAGAAGATATGTCAAAGAAATAATCAATCTTCCCATGTTTTCTTTCATTTGCTACTTCTATAGCTTTTTTTCTTCCTTCCTAATTACAACCCTTAAATAGAATTCGTGCCTCATATTGAATTCGCCGAGTATCATAATTCCTCCAAGTGGTAAAGATACCTCAAGACAAATGCTGGACATAGAAGCCACAGGGCATAAATCTGCAAAGAAGTAAAAAGCTAACCTCTTCAAACAATAAGGCTTCTCTCTCACTTACCAACTTTACATTTCCCTGTCTGGCCCCGGAAGATGACTGGTTAGCCAGAGACGGGTAAGATTCCTCAAGGGAGGAAGAACCTAAGACAGGCACAGTCGCAGGGGGCCCATCAGGTGAGAAATTGGGGACCAACAGAGGTGAGGCTTAGAACCTCACCCCCCCTGTTTTGAGAGAAATCTTCTGCATCCGTGGATGGTTTGTTGCCCTTGTCTAGCTTGGATTAATACTTAGCTTATAGGCACACACCTGATCATCTACATTTGCCCTCTTATAGCACTAAATTATGTTTTCCACCTTTATCTTGCATCTACCTACCACTTCAGCATTTTATTTAAAATAGTATTAATAATAATAAGGGAGAAATGTGGGATTCACATATAAATCAAGTATAAAAATCAAACAAATATTCATATTTGACCTGATTGTTTATAGTTCATAATGCGTGATCAAAACCAAAAGTTTCTGTGATGACTGCCCTTGTACTGTTCACCATGTAAGAAATTATTCACTATGTAAGAATTTGTACACCATGAAAGAACTTGTTTGTTGTACTTCAGAAGATCCGAGACTGATGAGAATTAGACTTGGGGTGGATTAATGATTGTGCATTGAGTCCCCTGTACAGAATTTTATCGTTGTTCAGTGTTAACAACCATTTGATCAATAAATATGAGAGATGCCCTCTCAAAAAAAAAAAATCTCAAAAAAACACAAAGAAGGTTACAAGAGACAAAGAAGGACATTACATAATGATAAAAGGGTCAGTCCAACAAGGGGATATAACTGTTATAAATATCTATGCACCAAACACAGGACGACCTACATATGTGAAACAAATACTAACAGAATTAAAGGGGGAAATAGAATGCAATGCATTCATTTTAGGAGACTTCAACACACCACTCACTCCAGAGGACAGATCGACCACACAGAAAATAAGTGAAGAGACAGAGGCACTGAGCAACATATTAGAACAAATGGACCTAACAGACATCTACAGAACTCTCCATCCAAAAGCAACAGGATACACATTCTTCTCAAGTACACATGGAACATTTTCAAGAATAGATCATATAGTAGGCCACAAAAAGAACCTCAGTAAATTTAAAAAGATTAAAATTGTACCAACCAGCCTCTCAGATCACAAAGGTATGAAACTAGAAATAAATTACACAAAGAAAATGAAAGAGCCCACAAACACATGAAGGCTTAATAACATGCTCCTAAATAATCAATGGATCGATGACCAAATAAAAACAGAGATCAAGCAATATATGGAGACAAATGACAGCAATGATTCAAAAAAACAAAATCTGTGGGACGCAGTGAAGGCCTTGCTAAGAGGGAAATATATTGCAATACAGGCCTACCTCAGGAAAGAAGAGCAATCCCATACAAACAGTCTAAACTCACAATTAATGAAACTAGAAAAGGAAGAACAAATGAGGCCCAAACTCACTAGAAGGAGGTACATAATAAAGATTAAAGCAGAAATAAATAAAATTGAGAAGAATAAAACAATAGAAAGAATCAATGAAAGCAATAGCTGGTTTTTTCAAGAAAATAAACAAAATAATAAACCTCTAGCCAGACTTATCAAGAAAAAAAGAGAGTCTACACACATAAACAGAATCAGAAATGAGAAAGGAAAAATTACTATGGACACCACAGAAATACAAAGAATTATGAGAGAATACTATGAAGAATTATATGGTAACAAACTGGATAACCTAGAAGAAATGGACAACTTTTTAGAAAAATACAACCTTCCACAGCTGACCCAGAATGAAACAGAAAATCTGAATAGACCAATTACCAGCAAAGAAATTGCATTGGTAATCAAAAATTATCTAAGAACAAAACCCCTGCACCAGATGGTTTCACCACTGAATTTTATCAAACATTTAGAGAAGACCTAATACCCATCCTCCTTAAAGTATTCCAAAAAGTAGAAGAGGAGAGAATAATCCCAAACTCATTCTATGAGGCCAACATCACTCTAATACCAAAGCCAGGCAAAGATACCACAAAAAAAGAAAATTACACACCAATATCCCTGAACACAGATTCAAAAATACTCAACAAAATATTAGCAAACAAAATTCAAAAATACATCAAAAAAAATCATCCATCATAATCAAGTGGGATTCATCCCAGGGATGCAAGGATGGTACAACATTTGAAAATCCATCAACATCATCCACTACATCAACAAAAAGAATGATAAAAACTACATGATCATCTCCATAGATGCTGAAACAGCTCTCAACAAAATTCAACATCCATTCATGATAAAAACTCTCAACAAAATGGGTATAGAGGGCAACTACCTCAACATAATAAAGGCCATATATAACAAACCCACAGCCAACATCATACTTAACAGCAAGAAACTGAAAGCTTTTCCTCTAAGACTGGAAACAAGACAAGGATGCCCACTCTCCCCATATTTATTCAGCATAATTATGGAGGTCCTAGCCATGGCAGTCAGACAACACAAAGAAATAAAAGGCATCCAGATTGGCAAGGAAGAAGTCAAACTGTCCCTGTTTGCAGATGACATGATATTGTACATAACCCTAAAGAATCCACTCCCAAACTACTAGATCTAATATCTGAATTCAGCAAAGTGTCAGGATACAAAATTAATACACAGAAATCTCTTGATTCCTATACACTAATGATTAACTACCAGAAAGAAAAATCAGGAAAACAATTCTATTCACAATTGCATCAAAAAGAATACAATACCTAGGAATAAACCTAACCAAGGAAGTAAAAGACCTATACTCTGAAAACTACAAGACACTCTTAAGAAAAATTAAAGAGCACACTAACAAATGGAAATTCATCCCATGCTCTTGGCTAGGAAGAATTAATATTGTCAAAATGGCCATCTTGCCTAAAGCAATCTACAGATTCGATGCAATCCCTATCAAAATACCAACAGCATTCTTCAATGAACTAGAGCACATAGTTCTAAAATTCATATGGAACAACAAAAGACCCCGAATAGCCAAAGCAATCCTGAAAAGGATGAATAAAGCAGGGGGAATTATGCTTCCTGACTTCAAGCTCTACTACAAAGCCACAGTAATCAAGACAATTTGGTACTGGCACAAGAACAGAGCCACAGACCAGTGGAACAGAACAGAGAGCCCAGATATAAACCCAAGCATATGTGGTCAATTAATATACAATAAAGGAGCCATGGACATACAATGGGGAAATGACAGCCTCTTCAACAACTGGTGTTGGCAAAATTGGACAGCTACATGTAAGAGAATGAAACTTGATTATTGTCTAACCCCATACACAAAAGTAAACTCAAAATGGATCAAAGACCTGAATGTAAGTCATGAAATCATAAAACTCTTAGAAAAAAATATAGGCAAAAATCTCTTGGACATAAGCATGAGCAGTTTCTTCATAAACATATCTCCCCAGGCAAGGGAAACAAAAGCAAAAATGAACAAGTGGGACAATATCAAGCTGAAAAGCCTCTGTACAGCAAAGGACACCATCAGTAGAACAAAAAGACATCCTACAGTATGGGAGAATTATATTCATAAATGAAAGATCTGATAAGGGTTGACATCCAAATTATATAAAGAGCTCACTCACCTGAACACAGAAAAAGCAAATAATCTAATTTAAAAATGGTCAGAGAATCTGAACAGACACTTCTCCAAAGAAGAAATTCAGATGGCCAACAGGCACATGAGAAGATGCTCCACATTGCTAACCATCAGAGATATGCAAATTAAAACCACAATGAGGTATCACCTCACACCAGTTAGGATCGCCACCATGCAAAAGACAAACAACAGCAAATGTTGGCGAGATTATGGAGAAAGCGGAACCCTCCTACACTGCTGATGGGAATGTAAACTAGTTAAACCATTGTGGAAAGCAGTATGGAGGTTCCTCAAATAACTCAAACTAGAAATACCATTTTACCCATGAATTCCACTCCTAGGAACTTACCCTAAGAATGCAGCAGCCCAGTTTGAAAAAGACAGATGCACCCCTATGTTTATCGCTGCACTATTTACAATAGCCAAGAAATGGAAACAACCTAAGTGTCCATCAGTAGATGAATGGATAAAGAAGATGTGGTACATATACACATTGGAATATTATTCAGCCATAAGAAGAAAACAAATCCTACCATTTGCAACATGGATGGAGCTAGAGGGTATTATGCTCAATGAAATAAGCCAGGCAGAAAAAGACAAGTATCAAATGATTTCACTCATCTGTGGAGTATAAGAACAAAGAAAAAACTGAAAGAACAAAACAGCAGCAGACTCACAGAACCCAAGAATGGACTAACAGTTACCAAAGGGTAAGGGACTGGGGAGGATGGGTGGGAAGGGAGGGACAAGGGGGAAAAAGGGCATTACGATTAGCACACATAATGTAGTGGGGAGGACAACAGGAAAGGCAGTATATACAGAGAAGACAAGGAGTGACTCTACAGCATCTTACTATGGTGATGGACAGTGACTGTAATGGGGTATGTGGTGGGGACTTGATAATCAGGGGAGTCTAGTAACCATAATGTTGTTCAAGTAATTGTACATTAACAATACCAAAATGAAATTTTTAAAAAATATGAAAGAGAAAGAAATAAAAAATCATGTTATACCTCCCCCCAAAAAAGGCTTGTCATGATCAGGTTTGTTTGTCAAATACTCCTGGTTTCTAATAAATTCCCATATAAGAAGAAAAATATTCTAAGGCACCAGGCCAAAGATACAGTAATGCCTCACACTCCCACCTTTTATGCTACCCCAGGGCAGCCACCATTTCTTCTCCATTAGCAGAAAGAGGTGACTGTAATAAAAAAAAAAAAAAAGGTTTTATGGCTTTAGGATTACCAGCATGCATGAGTTCCTACAATACTTAATATCAAAATTCATTTCATGTGGTAAGAGCATGTTTTAAAACAGGTTGCCATGCACACAGCTTTCCCCAAAGCATTGTTACCGCTATACTCAGTTCCTTCTTAAAAGACCCTGGAAGCAATAAAATACAAGTGCAATGGAATAAAAACTTAGCATGCTTTGAATGAGTTTTGCATTGACATGATCCTGGCAGGGCATTAAGAGCACAATAGTCTGTATTACTATTAACTCCATTCCTGCCTGGCACAACATCGTCAACACCGCAGTGAACAAGGATCAGGAAAAGAGCACCTTTAAAGCAACATTCAATCCCTGAAGGAAGGTATGCTCAAATGTGGTTTATTAGCAGTCTCAAGTCTCAAGGTATGGAGTTGGAGACAACAATAGGGGATGTGGGGGGGAGGGACTGTTTTAAAAGATGTTTAAAAGAACTGTTAAAAAAGAAGGCAAGCGAAAAAGATCTTTTTTTTCCAGATCACTTTTGCTTGAAACGTAACAAAAGGGGAAAAGTATTTTTCTACTAATTGGAAGTTTACAAAGCATCATCTCGACTGTTCCTCACCACGACCCTAACGAATGAAGCTCCTAAGGTTTAGGAGGAGGAACTTAGAAAAAACTCCCCAGTAAGTGAAAACCCGGAAGTTCGATCGATAGCATAGCCCCCACTTTACTCCTCCACACTGGCCCCGTGGAAGGAAAATATTTGCACCACAGGTCGCAAGAATGGCCCCTGGTGACATCAACCGTGCAGCCCAAAGGTTAAAAAAAGGGCAAGGTGATTCCAACTTTAAAATAGTGCTGGAAAACGCATATCGGATTCATGCAAAGAGAAAAGAGAATCTCCTAGTCAAAGACAAAGAACTACCCAAGGTGGGAAAAGTATGCTTTACAGGGAGAAAAACGCACTCTTACCATCAACGGAGGGGCCACTCTGCCACGGAAGTCCACCTAATGACTGGGCTAGCTAGCATCCTAAACAGGACGGCCTGGACTGGCCTTCCCCTCTCGCCAAGCAGCTCACGAATGTATATCAAAAACCAAGAAAGCGGTGTGAGCCCAGGGCAAACGCGTTAAAAACCTTCTGGGGGAGATCAGGGGACTGCAAACTGTTCCCTTTAGATTTGTGTGCATTTTGTCCTGGAAGTCAATGGAAGCTATTGCGAGTTTTAAGTTCCAAAATATTCTGACAGCAGAAGATGGACTGAAAGGAGGAAAGCTGGAGGTACAGAGAGACCAGGTAGGAGGCTGTGTAGTACGTAAGAGATGAAGGAGATGGGGACTAAGAGAAAATTAAAATAGAGCAATAATAGTAACTCCCATATCATTTCCTTCCACCCACCAGCCACTATGCTAAGTGCATTATATATTTAATATGAAACTTAATCTGCATTACTACCATGTGAGGTGGGTACTAGTGCCACCCCCTTTTATAAGGAAACTGAGGCACAGAAGAGTAAGGTCACAGGCGGCTGGACAACTAAACAGCAGGGTTTGAACTCAGCCAGTCCCTCCTCCAGAGCCTCTGTGGTGAACCTGGCCACACTCCCCAGCAGCGGGCAGACCCTATGTACAGGCCGAGTGGGTTCCCACAGGAGCATCTCGGACATGCCGGCTCTGTCCTGCGGCGGGAGAGAGGAGGGCTCTGAGCTTTCTCGCGAGAGTCTGGCCAGGCACGTGGATGGTGTGTGTGGTGAGGGGCGGTACAGCTTGCAGGGAGTCATTCTTGGAAGTTAGCCTCCCCGCTGACGGCACCTCTGTGCTGCAGCCCTACGCTGCTGGGGCTCTGCACTCACCCACCCCCACCTTTCTTAGCTGGGGGTCCATGTCTGAGGACCCCTGGAAGAAAGTTGTCGGATAGGGGGCTTTCGGAATACGAACAGCAGGAAACAGCACTCAAATTGGTATGTGTGCAGTTTTCCGGAAAGTGGGCGCACAGCTTTCATCATTCTTGGAAGGTGACCAGTCACCCTCAAAACGTAGAGCACTGTTGTTCTTCTACCCAATGACCGCCCCCAGAGAGGGAATCCGCTCGTCTCGGAATAGCCCTTGCTTCTCCAGCACCACACAGCGGCCAGGGTAGAGTAAGCTTGATCTGTGCGGCGTGACGTGGTGCGGATGTGGAAGTCTGCCGCCCTTAAGCATTAGGAGGCCAGACAACTTGGAAAATGCGTGTGAGGGGTTAGGCTTTTGTAATAAAGAATCTGTTGATGCTTTGAGAACATATGAATATCCTGTTTCTCACAACCTGTCATCCAATGGTTTTGGCATCCATCGATGATCCTTAACTTGACTCTCTAATTAAGAGCTTCTATATTTTAAATTCACCTTTTCTTTTTTTTTCTTTTGTATCATTACTCTACAATTACATGAGGAACATTATGATTACTAGACTCCTCCCATCACCAAGCTCCCCCCACATACCCCATCACAGTCACTGTCCATCAGCGTAGTAAGATGCTGTAGAATCACTACTTGTCCTCTCTGTGTTGCACAGCCCTCCCCGTGCCCCCCACTCACATTATACAGGCTAATCGTAATGCTCCCTTTCTTTCCCCCCACATCCCTCCCTTCCCACACATCCTTCCCTCTGGTACCTGTTAGTCCATTCTTGGGTTCTGTGAGCCTGCTATTGTTTTGTTCCTTCACTTTTTGCTTTGATCTTATACTCCACATATGAGTGAAATCATTTGGTATTTGTCTTTCTCCTCCTGCTTTATTTCACTGAGCATTATACCCTCTAGTTCCATCCATGTTGTTGCAAGTGGTAGGATTTTTCTTCTTCTTATGGCTGAATAATATTCCATTGCGTATATGTACCACCTCTTCTTTTTTTTTTTGAAAGGTAGTTGACACACAGTATTACATTAGTTTCAGGTGTACAACACAGTGATTCAACATTTATATACATGATAATTCTAGCTACCAGCTATCACCATACAAAGTTGTTACAATATTTTGACTATATTCCTTATGCTATACATTGCATCCCGGTTACTTATTTATTTTACAATTGGAAGTCTATACTTTTTTGTTTGTTTGTTTGTTTGTTTTCTGAGAGGGCATCTCATATTTATTGACCAAATGGTTGTTAACAACAATAAAATTCTGTATAGGGGACTCAATGCTCAATGCACAATCATTAATCCACCCCAAGCCTAATTTTCGTCAGTCTCCAATCTTCTGAAGCATAACGAACAAGTTCTTACATGGAGAACAAATTCTTACATAGTGAATAAGTTACATGGTGAACAGTACAAGGGCAGTCATCACAGAAATTTTCGGTTTTGATCATGCATTATGAACTATAAACAATCAGTTCAAATATGAATATTTGTTTGATTTTTATACTTGATTTATATGTGGATACCACATTTATCTCTTTATTTATCTCTTTATTATATAAAATGCTGAAGTGGTAGGTAGATGCAAGATAAAGGTAGAAAACAGTTTAGTGTTGTAAGAGAGCAAATGTAGATGATCAGGTGTGTGCCTGTAGACTAAGTGTTAATCCAAGCTAGTCAAGGGCAATAAAACATCCACGGATGCAGAAGATTTCTCTCAAAACAGGGGGGGTGAGGTTCTAAGCCTCACCTCTGTTGATCCCCAATTTCTCACCTGATGGGCCCCCTGCGACTGTGCCTGTCTTAGGTTCTTCCTCCCTTGAGGAATCTTACCCATCTCTGGCTAACCAGTCATCTTCCGGGGCCATACAGGGAAATGTAAAGTTGGTAAGTGAGAGAGAAGCCTTATTGTTTGAAAAGGTTAGCTTTTTACTTCTTTGCAGATTTATGCCCTGTGGCTTTTATGCCCAGCATTTGTCTTGAGGTAACTTTACCACTTGGAAGAATTATGATACTCAGTAAATTCTATATGAGGCACAAATTCTATTTAAGGGTTGTAATTAGGAAGGAAGAAGAAAAGCTATAGAAGTAGCAGGCAGAAGAAAACATGGGAAGATTGATTATTTCTTTGACATATCCTCTTGTAGAGTAACTTCAGCATGTATAGGTTTTAAACTACTAATTAAATTGCGCACACACATTGACATAACAGGAGTACAGTTACATAACCAAAGCATACCTATAATTACCAGTCATCTCCAGTGAAACCAAGAAAACCAGTTAGGCACCTCAGGCATTTGTGAAAACTTATCTATGATATGGTGGATATTGTCCAACTGAACTTGAACAGTCTGAGAGAAATTAGACAAATTAAAACAACCCATTCCTGGGGACTGTTCACATCCCATATGTTCTTTTAACAGTAGATAGTCTGTAGTTGTAAGATTTTGGAGTGCTACAATTTGCACTTCTCCTAATTCTTGGTTGAGTTTCAACAGTATAGATCCAGTCAAATTTGTTGTTTTACTGTATGCACAGGCCAGCTTAGATATCTCCTTCTTCATTCCCATGGCAAGTCCAGGAACCGGTGGGATGAGTGCATCTACAGCTGTAGCAGCGCGTGGATCTTTGTTGGGGTTTTTTGATGATCATCTTCTGGTATGAGTCTTCCAGAGAGTGCTGATGTTGGAAGTTCTTTTTCATATCGTATCTTAGTTCATTTTCTGGGTAGCCAAATTAGGCTTTGATCCTCTGTATAAACACAAACAGACCCTTTGCCTACACTTTTATATGGCCTTTATACCATTGTGTAGTACTCATTGGAGGTCACCACACAGGAACTGCTTTTTTTTTTTTTAAGAGAAAGGATTATCAGAAAAATGTACCTCCATAGGCGATCATCTGACACCCTTTAAGTGGTCAAAATTAAGGATATTTAAAGCATGCATTAATCGTTGATTTACAGTTAGTTTTATCCTATCAGGGAGTAATCCCCCTTTTCTTTCTTTCTTTCTTTTTTTTTTATCATTTATCTACACTTACATGATGAATATTATGTTTACTAGGCTCTCCGCTATACCAGTGTACCACTTCTTCTTTATCCATTCATCTACTGATGGACACTTAGGTTGCTTCCATATCTTGGCTATTGTAAATAGTGCAGCAATAAACATAGGGGTGCATCTGTCTTTTTCAAACTGGAGTGCTGCATTCTTAGGGTAAATTCCTTGAAGTGGAATTCCTGGGTCAAATGGTATTTCTATTTTGAGCTTTTTGAGGAACCTCCATACTGCTTTCCACAATGGTTGAACTAGTGTACATTCCCACCAGCAGTGCAGGAGGGTTCCCCTTTCTCCACAACCTTGACAACATTTGTTGTTGTTTGTCTTCTGGATGGTGGCAATCCTTACTGGTGTGAGGTGATATCTCATTGTGGTTTTAATTTGCATTTCTCTGATGACTAGTGAGGTGGAGCATCTTTTCATGTTTCTGTTGACCATCTGAATTTCTTCTTTGGAGAAGTGTCTGTTCAGCTCCTCTGCCCATTTTTTAATTAGATTATTTGCTTTTTGTTTGTTAAGGTGCATGAGCTCTTTATATATTTTGGATGTCAACCCTTTATCGGATCTGTCATTTATGAATATATTCTCCCATACTGTAGGATACCTTTTTGTTGTATTGGTGATGTCCTTTGCTGTACAGAAGCTTTTAAGCTTGATATAGTCCCACTTGTTCATTTTCGCTTTTGTTTCCCTTGCCTGGGGAGATATATTCATGAAGAAGCCACTCATGTTTATATCCAAGAGATTTTTGCCTATATTTTTTTCTAAGAGTTTTATGGTTTCATGACTTATATTCAGGTCTTTAATCCAGTTCGAATTTACTTTTGTGCATGGGGTTAAACAATGATCCAGTTTCATTCTCTTATATGTAGCTGTCCAGTTTTGCCAATACCAACTGTTGAAGAGGCTGTCATTTCCCCATTGTTATGTCCATGGCTCCTTTATCATATATTAATTGACCATATATGTTTGGGTTAATGTCTGGAGTCTCCATTCTGTTCCACTGGTCTGTGAGTCTGTTCTTGTGCCACTACCAAATTGTCTTCATTACTGTGGCTTTGCAGTAGAGATTGAAGTTGGGGAGCAAGATCCCCCCCCACTTTATTCTTCCTTCTCAGGATTGCTTTGGCTATTCAGGGTCTTTGGTGGTTCCATATGAATTTTTGAACTATTTGTTCCAGTTTGTTGAAGAATGCTGTTGGTAATTTTATAGGGATTGAATCTGTAGATTGCTTTGGGCAGGATGGCCATTTTGACGATATTAATTCTTCCTAGCCAAGAGCATGGGATGAGTTTCCATTTGTTAGTGTCCTCTTTAATTTCTCTTAAGAGTGTCTTCTAGTTTTCAGGGTATAGGTCTTTCACTTACTTGATTAGGTTTATTCCTAGGTATTTTATTCTTTGTGATATAATTGTGAATGGAATTGTTTTCCTCATTTCTCTTTCTGTTAGTTCATTGTTAGTGTATAGGAAAGCTACAGATTTCTGTGTATTAATTTTGTATCCTGCAACTTTGCTGAATTCCGATATTAGTTCTAGTAGTTTTGGAGTGGAGTCTTAAGGGTTTTTTATGTACAATATCATGTCATCTGCAAATAGTGACAGTTTAACTTCCTCTTTACCAATCTACATGCCCTGTATTTCTTTGTTTTGTTTTGTTGCCATGGCTAGGACCTCCAGTACTATATTGAATAACAGTGGGGAGAGTGGGCATCCCTGTCTTCTTCCCAATCTTAGAGGAAAAGCTTTCAGCTTCTCGCTGTTAAGTATGATATTGGCTGTGGGTTTGTTGTATATGGCCTTTTATTATGTTGAGGTACTTGCCCTATATACCCATTTTGTTGAGAGTTTTTATCATGAATGGATGTTGAATTTTGTTGAATGCTTTTTCAGCATCTATGGAAATGATCATATGGTTTCTGTCCTTTTTGTTGATGTGGTGGACAATGTTTATGGATTTTTGAATGTTGTACCATCTTTGCATCTCTGAGATGAATCCCACTTGGTCATGGTGTATGATCCTCTTGATGTATTTTTGAATTCGGTTTGCTAATATTTTGTTGAGTATTTTTGCATCTATGTTCATCAGAGATATTGGTCTGTAACTCTTTTTTGTGTGGGGTCTTTGCCTGGTTTTGGTATTAGAGTGATGCTGGCTTCATAGAATGAGATTGGAAGTATTCCCTCCTCTTCTATTTTTTGGAAAACTTTAAGGAGAATGGGTATTATGTCTTCTCTCAATGTCTGATAATATTCAGTGGTGAATCCATCTGGCCCAGGGTTTTTGTTCTTGGGTAGTTTTTTGATTACTGATTCAATTTATTTGCTGGTAATTGGTCTGTTTAGATTTTCTGTTTCTTCCTTGGTCAGTTTTGGAAGGTTGTATTTTTCTAGGAAGTTGTCCATTTCTTCTAGGTTTTCCAGCTCGTTAGCATATAGATTTTCATAGTATTCTCTAATAATTTTTTGTATTTCTGTGGGGTCCATCATGATTTTTCCTTTCTCATTTCTGATTCTGTTGATGTGTACAGATTCTCTTTTTCTCTTAATAAGTCTGGCTAGGGGCTTATCTATTTTGTTTATATTTTCAAAGAAATAACTCTTGTTTTCATTGATTTCTTCTATTGTTTTATTGTTCTCAATTTTATTTATTTCTTCTCTGATCTTTATTATGTCCCTCCTTCTGCTGACTTGGGCCTCATTTGTTCTTCTTTTTCCAGTTTCAATAATTGTGTCTTTAGAGTATTCATTTGGGAATGTTTTTCCTTCTTTAGATAGGCCTGGATTGCTATATACTTTCCTCTTAGAACTGCTTTCGCTACGTCCCACAGAGGTTGGGGCTTTATGCTGTTGTTATCATTAGTCTCCATATATTGCTTGACCTCTGTTTTAATTTGGTCATTGATCCACTGATTATTTAGGAGCATGTTGTTAAGCCTCCATGTGTTTGTGAGCCTTTTTGTTTTCTTTGTAGAATTTATTTCTACTTTTATACCTTTGTGGTCTGAAAAATTGGTGGGTAGAATTTCAATCTTTTTGAATTTACTGAGGCTCTTTTTGTGGCCTAGTATGTGGTCTATTCTGGAGAATGTTCCATGTGCACTTGAGAGGAATGTGTATCCTGGTGCTTTTGGGTGTAGAGTTCTGTAGATGTCTGTTAAGTCCATCTGTTCTAGTGTGTCGTTCAATGCCTCTGTGTCCTTACTTATTTTCTGCCTGGTGGATTTGTCCTTTGTAGTGAGTGGTGTGTTGAAGACTCCTAGAACCAATGCATTGCATTCTATTTCCTCCTTTAATTCTGTTAGTATTTGTTTCACATATGTCGGTGCTTCTGTATTGGGTGCATATATATTTATAATTGTTATATCCTCTTGTTGGGCTGACCCCTTTATCATTATGTAATATCCTTCTTTATCTCTTGTTACTTTCTTTGAAGTCTACTTTGTCTGATACCAGTACTGCTACACCTACTTTTTCTCCCTATTGTTTGCATGGAATATCTTTTTCCATCCCTTGACTTTTAGTCTGTGCATGTCCTTGGGTTTGAGGTGAGTCTCTTGTAAGCAGCATATAGATGGGTCTTGCTTTTTTATCCATTCTGTTACTCTGTGTCTTTTGATTGGTGCATTCAGGCCATTTACATTTAGGGTGATTATTGAGAGATATGTAATTATTGTTATTGCAGGCTTTAGATTCATGATTACTAAAGGTTCAAGGTTAGCTTCTTTGGTATCTGTCTAACTTAACTCACTTATTAAGGGATTATATGCACAGTCTGATGATTCTTTATTTCTCTCCCTTCTTATTCCTCCTCCTCCATTCTTTATATGTTAGGTGTTTTATTCTGTACTCTTTTGTGTTTCCCTGACTGCTTTTGTGAGCAGTTGATTTTATTTTTTGCCTTTAGTTAGTTTGGTTGGTCTGCTTTCTTTGCTGTGATTTTATTTTCTCTGGTGACATCTATTTAGCCTTAGGAGTGCTTCCATCTAGAGCAGTCCCTCTAAAATACCCTGTAGAGGTGGTTTGTGGGAGGCAAATTCCCTCAACTTTTGCTGGTCTGGGAATTGTTTAATCCCTCCTTCATATTTAAATGATAATCATGCTGGATACAGTATCCTTGCTTCAAGGCCCTTGTTTCATTGCATTAATGCCATTCTCTTCTGGCCTGTAAGGTTTCTGTTGAGAAGTCTGATGATAGCCTGATGGGTTTTCCTTTGTAGGTGACCTTTTTTCTCTCTTTGGCTGCCTTTAATCCTCTGTCCTTGTCTTTGATCTTTGCCATTTTAATTATTAGGTGTCTTGGTGTTGTCCTCTTTGGGTCCCCTGTGTTGGGAGTTCTGTGAGCCTCCATGGTCTGAGAGACTATTTCCTCCCCCCATTTTAGGGAAGTTTTCAGCAATTATTTCTTCAAAGACATTTTCTATCACTTTTTCTCTCTCTTCTTCTTCTAGTACCCCTATAATGTGAATATTGTTGCATTTGGATTGGTCACGCAGTGCTCTTAATATTCTTTCATTCCTGGAGATCCTTTTGTCTCTCTCTGCGTCAGCTTCTCTGTGTTCCTGTTCTCTGATTTCTGTTCCATTAGTGGCCTCTTGCACCACATCCAGTCTGCTCTTAAGTCCTTCCAGAGACTGTTTTATTTCTGTATTCTCCCTTCCAACTTTATCCTTTAACTCTTGCATATTTCTCTGCAGATCCATCAGCATGGTTATGACCTTTATTTTGAATTGTTTTTCAGGGAGATTGGTTAAATCTATCTCCCCAGGCCCTCTCTCGGGGGTTGTCTGGGTAATTTTGGACTACACCAAATTCTTCTGCCTTTTCATGGAGATAGAGGTAGCTGTAGGCAGGGGCGCATGTGTCAGCTGGAGAACGAAGTCCTTTCCTGCTTGCTGGTCACCTTTCCCTCCTCTGATGTCTGTGTCGGTTACCCGCACTCCTGGAGCAACCTCCAGATTAATCCCATATGCTGCTGTGGGTGGGGTCTCCATCAGGGTCGGGCAGAGCCCTGTGGGGAGTGGCAGGAGTGCCGCGTGTGCTCTCTGGTGAGAGCAGTGCCCCCACCGGGGAGCTGCACGCTGCTGGCAGCCTTTGGGTCTGGCCCAGGCAGCTGTGCACTGGGAGGAGATTCTGGGCAGCTGCTGGGGGTGCGGTTGTTCCTGGGCAGCTCACTCGGCCACAGATGCCGCAGCAGGCTCGTGCAGGCCACTCCCAGGCCGCTCGTTCAGCCACCGCCGCAGCAGGCTCGCGCGGGCTGCTCCCATGTCCCTCGCTTGGCCACCGCCGCCACCGCCAGCTCGCACAGGCCACTCCCGGGCCCCTCGCTCAGCCGCCGCTGCCACTACCAGCTTGCTCGTGGCCTTTTCTTTTTTTCTGAGTATCATTATGGAATTTTTTCCATGATGTAATGTAAATTAATTTTTTGTAAATGTAAATTTTTGTAATGTAAATTTACATTGTGTAATGCAAAATTTTTTTCCAGAAATGTAGTGTGTTAAAATCCAATGCTGTCATCGTTCTTTTTGATATTCAAATTGTCCAATATGAGGCCAGCAGGAGCCCTTTCAAGCTGACTTATTTGACCTTATATAAAACCTCCCCATCAGTTTTTAAGTCTTCCTTCCTTGAAATCCAACATGTTCCAGGCTCATCCTGTACTTTCCCTGCCCAGACCTGGAACCAACCATTTCTTCCAGGACCTCTAGTTCATTTCAGTGGGGGACGGTATTTTATGAAGCAAATGGAGGAAAACACTGCTTTACAAAAGAGACAGCCAGACCAGACCATCACTACATTACTTAGGAGAGAGAAGCAAAATGGCAATAATTGATGTATCTAGGTGAAAGGTATGCAAGTACTCACTCTGGCTAGTCACTCATCTTTTCTGCAGATTTGAAAGTTTTCAAAATAAAAGAGTTGGTAAGAAAGAAATACACACACTTACTATTATAATTTCAACTATGAAATGAGTCATCTATGGAGATGAATAAAAGCTGGAAGGAAATACTCAAACATGAGCACAGTGTCTGTGTTAGGCTGGTGGGTTTATAGGTCCTTTTTTTCTACTTTCAAATTTTTCTTTAATCCTACATCTAGAAGTCAACAGAGAACAAAATTTCTCCAGACTGGAAGCCAGCATGTCACTTAGAAGGAAAACCCCAATAGACACTGGAGAGAGACCAGAGACATTGGTGAATGAAAGGGGCACCTTCGTTCCCTGCCACTGCCAGGATTCAAAGATAAAAGTAGGGAGGGAAGGGTAGTTGCAAGCGAGAGAACAGACTTGGATAGCAGGAGCACACGGGGCATCAGGAAATGACAGGACCTGGTGCCAGGTACGTACTTCCTTTAAGGACCCTCTGATTATAGTTTCAACTTCTGAGTTGGGTCTGAAAGAGTCAAGCAAATACAGCGAATCACTGAGTCACTTCCCTCCTGTTGTTTCTGTACCAGCCCGCCTCCTGTTTTGCCACAAAATGATGACTTCCCTACGCAGGAGGTAGGATTGTTGGGTGGAGACATGGAATCCAAGATCTCAAAACCTAGAATAAGATGCTACGTAAATGTCTTAAGATTCCAGTTTTATATTTTAAACATAGGTTTCCCCAAAGAGCAGCATTTCTGTGAACTGTTGAGTGAACCCATCTACTTCTTGCTTTCCAACATAGAATAAGCACTATCTATGCAAGGAAGTTTTACTCTGACCTGTCAAAGGGGCATGATAAATGCCAGCATCAGGAAAACTGGAAGTTGTTCCTAAACTTGATGTGTAGAGCCTTGTGCCTAAGAGCCTTGCAGCACAGCCCGAGACATGCATGCTGAAAAACCACACATGAACTTTAGACCCTTCTTTCTCCAATTGCTTAAAAAGGGAATTCTGGACAGAGATTATATGCTTTGTTTTCTAGATACTAAAGAACTTGCAATTACAAGCACCTTTGTATAGTCCGTCTAGTGTTAAGTCTCCTAAAATTATTTTCTTACAATTACATGAAGTGGTCTCATTCCATCTTATCATATGCCAGCAAAACCATGCAAATTTGTGGTTACCTTTTATACACAGAACAAATTAGGTTTAAACACCAGGGGACAGATTGTCAACAAAAAATTATAATTTATTTAATGGGCCATAATTTCCATTATGGACCAAATAAATTAGACTTAATTTATTCTAAAAATGGTTTATCAGACTCATGCAAAAAGAGTTAACACAGCAGACCTGAGGCTGCTATATTTAAATAGCCTACTTGCCAGGGAATTTGGGAACTTGGCTTTCAAAATATTTGACCATTTTAACTGATAAGGTTGGTTTGCTGGGCCTAGGCTGTTTGTACAATGTGATTTATGGTGAACACTTGCTTGCCTTCCGGGAGTCTGGAATTTGGGTGGCTGCTAGGCAGAGAAAGCCTGCATGACCAGCCCCAATAAAAACCCTAAACTCTGAGTCTCAAATGGGCCCCTCTGGGCATCAACATCATATGCGTGTTGCCGCATGTTCAGTGCTGGAGGGTGAGCTCTGCATGACCTCTTGCAGGAGTGAGAGAGCATAGATTTCTCAGACTCCACTTATATCTTTTTCTCTTACTGCTCCAGCTTTGTATACCTACACTGGCACTGTAATAAATTTCAGCCATGAGTACAACTATATTCTGATTTCCTTCTAGTGAGCCATCAAATGTGTGGGTGGTCTTGGGGGGCTCCCAAAACAAGACAGTTAGCTTGATTTTGCATGTACTTTCGAGTAGCTTATAATAAGCTAAAAAATACGATCCTCACTGTTAGGCCTCTTGAACAGATCACTACAAGTCTCAAACCAGATGGAATTGGTCTTCACAACTGCTGCTATTCTAGAGATAATGCAGTAGCTGAGAATTCAGCTCAGCAGCTTTAGATCCCAAAATAGTATTCTTAGTGCAATTTCCCAGGCACTAAAAGCTAGATGTTCTCCATGAGGCAGAATGCAGAGGTTCTAGGTCAGGTGTACTTGCTCAAAGCCAAGGATTTTTACATTCTGGACTTTATAAAGATGTCAGCTGCACATGTGCCACACGGTTAAACATCATCAGCCAATTTCTGGGAAAGGAAGTCATTATCCTACTGTTCACACTCCTTGTCACATTTGTTTAGGGTTGATTACAGACAGTAATCTTGTTTGACAGAAATATAGTCACAACTCAGCTCACATTACAGCCTGGCCATCAAAGCAGCCATTTGCTTTTCAGTGTTCACTAAGGCCATGGAGCTGGGCAGAGAGGAGTTGAAGGACAAGGTTACTCTGGAATCCTGGTGTCTGTCACTGGATTAATTCATGGTCACCATTGTCAGTTGGAAAATCCCCTGCAAGGTGTCAAGATTAGACTAGATTATATCCTCCCCTGCTACCTATGATTATCATGTTAATGCATAATAAACAATCTGTGTGCTAGGGAGCCAGGGAGACAAAGATAAATAAGATGCTGGCTGCTCTTAAGGAACACACCAGTTTATGGCTGACACATAGGAATTCTCCAACTACTGTCGAAGCCTGCTAAGCAAGCTGTAAATTCCAATGCCAGCATTAGAGTTATGTTAAGAAGTCTTTCCTTCACTCCAAGACATACTGTATCTTGCTCAGTAGTCTCTAGCAAGCAGTCACTTTTCTCAGAAACTACCAGCCCCATGTGGGAAATCGGTGTGCCATCCAGCACACAGGTGGGCAGCCCACACAAATTAGGTGATGTTCATTATTAGTCACTGTTTGCAAACAAGCAGATAGTTGTGTGTATATTATTTCTCCCAGCCATCTGTCTTGCTCCACTCCTTGTCACCCTCCTTTTGTGTGTGAGCACCTGAAATAATGGAGAAAATGAAGTGGCTGAGAAAAGGTCACAGCACACATCTGACATGGAAACACATGGACTTTCCAATATGCTCCGTAAGCCATGCAGCCTCAGAACACAGGAAGCTCTTCACATACAGTCTCTGCGGATCCATGCCACATGGGCCAGATAAAGGGGAGCTGCTCAGCTGCAGCCGGAGAGCCCCCGCCTGCTCCTCACGGCAACACTCACTCCAGGTCCACAGGGTAGTTTGAAAACCAGTACAGTGATTCAAACAGTGCAAGGAGTGTTCATTAATTCAGTAGGACACCCACCGTGTAATGCTGTTCCCATCTGAACGCAGTTAAGGGAACGCTAGAGAGCTGTGAGCTTCTCCTAGCAAGTAATGTCGAAAATAAGCAGGCTGATGTCACACAAGCACACATACCCAACAGGCCCTGATGCTGGCGGACCTCAGCTGCAATGGCACAAGGGTTATTATCTGCTTACTGTGGTAATAGCCTCTGCCGAAGTCTATGACTCTGGCTAGTTCCTTCCACTTTTAAAGTTATTACATAGAATATTCTTGGATGAGAAGAAACGAAGATATAAATTCTCCCCAAACTGATATTTAAATGTAAAGAAATTTTAATGAAAATCCCTGAGAGATTTTTTTATTTGAACCTGATTTTTAAAATAATTGTGTAATTCACCTAAGGACAGCAAAATACATTTTAAAAAGTGTTATCATAATGGAAGTGGAACCGATTAGGGGCTTGATTTACAATAACACAATGATAATGAAAAGGGTGGTAAGGGTACAGAGGTAAGAAGGGAAATCATCAATGGAACAAGATAGAAATCCCTAAATAAATCAGCCCCCTTACTAAGGTGGGGGCAGATCCTACCTCATATACTACACCCAAAATTATAGATTTAAACTGTAAAATGGAAACCATCCAAGTGGTAGTGGAGAACACATGGCTTATCTTTTATGTAATCTTTTGATAAGGAAGGAAAGACTTTGGGCATGATAGAAAAGGCAGAACCCATAACAGTTAAAGATTTGACTACATAAATTTAAAAAATACATAAATAAAGGCTATATAAGGTCCTTATTTAAAACTCTAGGGAAAATGAAAACTACCATTAAAAACATAGAAGACAAAGAGAATCACTCTGAAAAAATATTTGCAACTTTGCAAAGGGTTAATGTCCTTTATATATAAAGAGCTTAGCAATCAGTAAGAAAAAGGATATAACAACAAAAGGAAAAACAGGGCAAAGGATATGAACAGGTTATTCATAAAACAAAGAGCCAATAAACATATAAAACATTAACATATATTTATTAATCAAAGAGTCAACAAAGAAAATCCTATTTTTAAGTTATCAAAACGACAAAAGTTTCCAAACTAACACCCAGTGCTGGCATGGTTTGGAAAGCTGACACATTACTGTTGTAGATGTGATTACATCACTTTCTGTAAGAGAGCAAATTATGACTGTCAGAAGGGGAAAACGATTCTCACTTCAAAACAAACCCCGTAATGATATTAAAGTTTCTGAGAAACCTAAGCTGTTGACAACCGCATCTTGGGTTGTTGCTAAGAGCAGTATGCTGGTTACCTCTTAGACAGTTTGCGTCCCCGTTGCAGGTACGCATTCAGTTTCCCAGTAGCCGCAAGTAATAGCCCCAGGTACGGAGGGGAAGGCTTCATCGGCCTAGAAGAAAACTCGGGATGGAATTGGACACCAACAAAATAGGGGTGATCTGAAATGAGAACAATCAGGAGGCGGATTGAAGCAGACAAACATGAGAACTGCTTTATAGGTCTTAACTTTGAATAAGAAAACTCACTAAATGGTGAGATGATTATTTAATTTGATATCATCATAGCCAGTGATTTTCATGATCCATCTTCACAGCAGAACTTCAAATTGCAAAACATCTCATTTAATAAGAGACCCAGAATTTTATTTGTGGAAGGTGTTAGAGTGAGCAAAGTTAACAAAAATTTTTGAATGGCAAGATGAATTCTGCTTTCCTAAAGTCCGCCTGCTTTTTGAAGGCTCTTCATAGACTTACGCTAGCTCCATTTCCACAGCCTCCCTCACACCGTGGTCTAACTGGAGGTCATTCTGGCCATTTCCTACAAGGTCTTCTCTTTTCCCCAGGGAAGAATCCCCTGGGAATGCAGCAAGTCCAAGTGCTTTCCTAGTCACAGCTTTAGGTTGGACATTAATCATAGGTGACACCAAGAACCTGACCTGGCACTCATAGTTCAGCCTATCCCCACTACTCCCCTGTGATGAGGTCTCTGCATGATAAAGGGACGGCCTTGCAACATGCTGCTGGTGGTTATGGCTCAAGGTGGTGAGGGTTTAAGATATTTTTATTCTCTTCCTTATACTTTCCCAGAATGTGTGAACTTTCACAATGAGCATATATTACTTACATGATCGGGTGGAAATTATGTTATTTTCATATTGACCATGGTAAGAAGTGTCTATATGAGCAATTCAAGTTCTTCTAGATGTAATAGGAACAGGAACAGAAAAGTAACTTTTCCCAGATACTTTTAACAACAGGAATCCCCTCTTGGAATGGTAAGATTAAATGGGCAACATTTCCAAATCTGGGTAGAAATTTTCTGGGATTAAATTCCTTCCTCCAAACAGAACTCTCAAAAACTATGTTTTTTCCCAGATTAGGAAGCAACTCCTAATTAGAGAACAGGCAACTCCCGAGTCCCCTAATTACTATAGCACAGAGCATAATTACTATAGTATAGTGTGCTATGTTCCCTACTTCAAAAATAATTTTAATTGCTATATATATCAAACTGAAGATGATAGAATGTGAGCTTTACAGGGGTAAATAAGTACAACTTTAAAGCTTTAGATGAGATGTGTTATCAAATGATCTATAAATCTAGTCTGGAATTCAAAAACCACAAATCCCATCACTTACCACCTGAGACCCAAAGACACTGCTGCAATAGTGACAGAATGACTGAACGCAGAGGTTCAATGCTAAGGTTATCATTTAAAGCTTTGCTACACAAAATGGTAGCCTCTAGCCACATGTGGCTATTTAAATTCATTCAAATTAGTTGAGCATGTTTCCAGTGTTCAATAACCACACATGGCTAGGGGCTACCATATTAAACAGGGCAGAACATCCCGTCTTTGTACCAAGTTCTACTGGACAGCTCTGAGTCCAGAAAACCCCAGTATAGAAATTCTCTACACATCTAGGAAGAAGCCTCCTTGAATAAGAGGGACACTCGGGTATGAAACCTTGGTAAGGGGGAATGCCACCTTCTCCCAAGAATATGTCCCCTCAAGAAAAGAAGAAGAGAAATTATCCCCACTTGGAAAAGAAAGTAAGCAATTTAGCTTTAAATTTAAGATATGACACATCTTACAGCACAGCATCTAGGGATGTCTTTGAAAGAAGCAGACACTGTGTTTTTGTACCACTACAGACAGAAGCTGAGTGCTGGATCATGTCATGGCCGAAGACAGAATGAATGAATGGATCATGCTCTGAATCACTTTGTCCCAAAAAGTCCCCTATGCCAATATGAGGAAAGAGACTAAAAGTTTTTATTTTGATGATATTCTATCAGTTAGATAAAGTATCTTTTAAATAATGCTCTTAATTGCTTTGAACCAAATTCTGACACTATACTGATCTCAAGTTTTGTTGTTCCTTTTAGAAATCCTTTAGGAGATTCGTGGATATGCTTCTAAGGGGTAGCTAAGATCAAAGTCTTCTGGGGGATTTTTCTTAACAAAATGAATTCCCTTGCAGTCAGCTTTTAAAGACTGCAAGTTTTTACAGCAGCTCTCATTTCCTTTCCAACCCACATGAAATTTCAAAGTGTCAATGGAAATCTAAATTCTTGTGAGGAAAGAGGCTTCTAAGTATTTGCTGACAATAATGGGAGCCAGGAGAATTAAAACAGAATAAGTACTTGAACAAAGTAAACAAATAGTAATCTGCTTAAGAAATTCTCTGCTTCTCACATGCCAGAAAGACTTAAGAGACTTCAACACCAGTGATCCACACTATAAAAATCCTAAAAGATGGGCATTTCCCTCAGAAGGAAGACAGGCTATGCATCTCCATCTTCTAATTCAAAACTTTATGCACGGATTGATCATCTTGGGTGGAATGTCCAATGAAAACAAGAGATTCCACAAATGTGGTGGCAGAAGGAGGCTACAACCTGCTCTGGCTCCAGCCCCACCAGTGATGAGCTGGACAGCCCTGGGTAGGTTACTTAACCCTCTTTACACTCCAGTCTCCTTCTCTGTAAAGTGGGAATAAATAACATCGCCTGCCTTGCAAGTTACATTAAGGCGCTCGGAGGCCCAAGCAAGGGGTCTCATGAGACGCAGCTAGTGAATGCACGCTCAATGTGCATTGCTTTTCTTCATTCAGGGTCCTGGTATCATGCTACTGCATTCAAAGAAGCCTTCTCCAACTTCCATTCTCCTCCCTGCTCGGGACTCCTGAAGTACCTGAGCAGACTAAAGACAGAAAAGGAAAGGGACAGAGAAAAGGAATTTGAAGTAGAGGATGGGGATGAGGGCTAAGGTGAAAAAAGAAGTAGGAAAGTTAGAAGAAGAGTAAGTAATCCAGGATACCTGGAGCCTAAAAAATATAGGTTGAAAAGGTAGGTTCTAGAAAATCTAGCTACCCGTTTTAGAGTCTCCTGTATATACTACTCATTCAATAAATGAGAGTACTTTATCTAACAAACCAGTGTTACATGCATTGCATACTCAGAGCCCTGTTCTCATTAGGAGGTGCTGGAGAGGGGAACGCCTGGCGGTAGGAGGGACCTTGAGGTTAATCTGAGCCGGAGTCTGGGACCAGGGGCATGGGGATGGAAATGCAATCCCACATGCACTCTTTCTAGAGACGGACTCAACAGCTGATTACAAGTTGGGAGTATGAAGAAAAAGAAGAGCTAAATAAACAAGTTCAATTTCAAGCCTGATGGTCTAGGACAGTGGCTCCCAACCAGGGGCAAATGTGTCCCTCAGGGACATTTGGCAGTGTCTGGACATGTTTTGGGTGTCACAACTTTGGGGGGGATATGGTGCTACTGGCATCCAGTGGGCAGAGACCAGACCAAGCACCCAACAGTGTGCAGGACAGCCCCCACCACAAAGGGTTATGCCGCTCCAAGTGCCAACAGTGGCGAGGGTGAGAACCCCTGGACAAACTGACTGAATAGTCAGGACGAAGAACTAGTTTGCAGCACGCAGACATTTCGTTTGAAGTAAGCTGAGTTGGAAGCGCTAAGAAAATTACCCGACAAACAGGTCACACAGGCACCTGAAAATGTTAGGTCAAGTTAGTTAAATGAAGTGCATGTGCATGGGTGTAGAACAGGGGTTGGCAAGCATTTCTGTAAAGGGCCAAGTAGTAAATAATGTCAGACTTTGGGAGCCATGTCTCTTTCCCATCTACCCATGACTGCCATTGTAGCATAAAAGCAGCCATAGACAATACACAAATGAACGACTGTGACTGTGCTCCAATAAAGCTTTATTTATAGGAACTAAAATTTCATATAACTTTCATGCACCATAAAGCTTGTAATTTTTTTTTTTAGCCATTTAAAAAATGTAAAAGCTATTCTTAGCTCATGAGCTGCACAAAAACAGTCAGCAGGCTAAATTGGGTCTACAGGTGGTAGTTTGCCAAGCCCTGGGCAAGAATGTCAATAGAAAGAGCTGGGATCAGCTGTAAGCATGGGCTTACCATGCCTCTGCAGCTGCGAATGAGAGCAGTCCTCTGTCTCATCAGTAATAGATGAGTTTGTGCCTTTGGTTTGTGCCTTTGCTCCCCACAGGGTCCCAACCCAGACACAAACTACTTTTTTGGTGATCTTCCTCAACAGACGCTCAATCCCTTTGTGCTGTGTTTGGCCTTACTAAGAACCTCTCTGAGCACAGGGATTAGCATTCACAAGTTAAATGGCTGGCCCACCCTTGACCATGGAGCATGCGCAATGGGGAAAAAACAGAATCCAGGTGGAAGGAGAGGCAGGTCCTACACATAACAGACATCGACACCAGTCACCAGTAGTGAGGAGGGCTCTGCGCCATTCTTCCTCCAAGGAGGGAGGAACCAGAATGCTACTCAACAGTGGGTGGCCCACCTTTCCCAGAGCACCTACCTACAGGCCAGCTTTACGAAAAGCCCCAGAAAGGGGGCAGAGATGTAGGAGAACTGTACATCATTTTATGATAGGTTCAGACCAATAAGCCCCAAAATGATATGCATTATAAGGTCTGTGTTTTCATGCACTTTATATTTGGTCATGTTATTTATACTTAGCTGCATATCTATTTCAAAGGAGAAAGGAAAAGCAAGCAAGCAAACACAACGGGTGTCAAGTTATATCTCCAAATTTCCACAGGCAACAGAAAGATATTAGCTCACTGTAAAAATTTTCAAAAATGAAGAAACCACTTACTTGCCAGTTCAACAATTTCCAGCCTCTCCCCACTGACATCCTTGCCTACACAATGTAAGTCACTCCACTCAAATTGGTTGAGCAGGCTAGGGTTCACCTAGAAAAACAAAACTGTCTTTGGACAGTAAAGTCATACAGACATGTCAGCTTCTGAAAATATCCTCCATCGACTGGATGGGTTTTCCATTTCAGTGATGCTCTAACTAGTAGTTAATTTCTCTATTCAACCCCCCAAAGCCTATTGTTAAAATCACAATGAACCTCAGAAATAGTCTAATCATAGCCCCTACATCTGGGAGGCCCACCTTCTATCACCCAAAGATGAGATTCAAAAAGTCAAACTGTGACACAGATATTCTGACTGGGAGCCTCTACGCTAGCTGTTTATAGCTATCCCCATGTTTACTTCTTCCCTTGAGTTTTATGTAATTAACTATCTCTCCCAAATCACAAACCCACTTGAGGACTGAAACTATCTTATTTCCCTTGTGAATAACCCCAGTGCTTTCTTAACCTACAGTCACATAAAAGCTCTAAAGAGAAACTTGGAACAACCTTTTTTTTATTTTTAAGGTATGATTGATATACACTCTTATGAAGGTTTCACATGAAAAAACAATGTGGTTACTACATTTACCCATATTATCCAGGCCCCCCATACCCCAATGCAGTCACTGTCCATCAGTGCAGCAAGATGCCACAGATCCACTATGTGCCTTCTCTGTGCTACACTTTGGAACAACTTTTTTATAACTTAAAATATTGGCTACAGAAAACAGCAGTAGACTCATAGACACTGAGAAGTGACTGGTGGTTACCATGGGGGAGGGGCTGGGGCAGGTGGGTGGGTGGGGAGGGCGAGGGGAATAAAGGGGCACAAACATTCTCAATCATAATATAAGTTGGTCATGGGAACAGTAGTACAGCATGGAGAATATAGCCGTGATTCTGTAACATCTTCCTATGGTGACAGATAGTAACTGCACTAGTGGGAGTGAGGATTTAATAACATGGATAACTGGTTAACCACTATGTTGTATACCTGAAACCAATATAAGATTGTATATCAATGATACTTCAATAAAAAAAATATTGTTTACAGAGGACAACTTGACAATCTGGTTCACAGCCCCTTTTCTCACTTATCTCATTGCCAGCCCTTTCCCAAACATTTCAGCCTGTCATTCACAAAAAGCCCTTCCTCACCTAAAAATCAAAGAGGGGCTCCACCTGTGTATCTCAATCTTAACCCCATATACTTTCATTTTATTTTTTAACACTAGGCTAGTTCTCATAATTTTTCCTTTTTTTAAAGCTTTATTGAGATATAATTCACATATCATACAATGTACCCACTAAAAGTGTACAACTCAATGATTTTTTGTATATTCACAGAGGACTTCAACCATCCGTACAATCAATCCAAAAATACACCCTACACCTCTAACCATGATTCCCCAATCCCCTCATCACTCCCACCCCTAACCCACCCCTGCAGCCCTAGGCAACCACTAATACACATTTTCTCTTTAGATTTGCCTCTTCTGGTCATTTCATGTTAATGGAATCATGTAACATGTGGTCTTTTGTGACTGGCTTCTTTCACTTAGCATAATGTTTTCTAGGTTCCTTCAGGTTATATCATGTATCACTATTTCATTTCTTTTTATAGACAAATAATATTCCATTGTATGGACAGATGACAATTTATCCATTCATACATTTTGGTCGCCTCTACTCCTTTTTGGCTGTTATGAATAAAGCTGCTGTGACCATTTGTATATGTTGTGTGGACGTATGTTTTCACTTGTCTTGGGTTATATACCTAAGGATGGAATTATTGGGTCATATGGTAAGTCTGTTTAACCTTTTTAGGAACTGCCAGATGACTTTCCAAAGTGGCTGCACCATTTTACATCCCCTCCAACACTTGCTACTATCCATCTTTTGATGATAGCTGTTCTAGTGGCTAAGAAGTGGTATCTCTTTATTTTTATTTCCATTTCCCTGATGACAAAGGATGTTGGAACATTTTTTCATTTGGCTATTTGCCATTTGTATATCTTTTTTTGGAGAAATGTCTGTTCAGATCCTTTGCCATTATATATTATTGAGCTGCAAGAATTCTTTATATACTCTAGATACAAGTACCTTATCTGATATATGATTTATCTGTAACTATTTTATCTCTCTTATTTTTTGTCCTCTCTATTCAGAATGTAAGTGCCCTAACAAGGAGGGAGACTATGTGTGTCTTTCCCCCTTTCATCTCCAAGGCACATCAGGTGCAAAATAGGTAGGTAGGAATGAATGGCCACACTGTCATGTGCATAGTGGTTCTTACACTTTCTAGGCAAAGCAACTCAATAGTTTTTGTCCCACTAGTTGGACCAAAAAACCAGTATGGCCTATACTCAGCAAATTATGTTCCCTAATTGTAGTGACACTGTTCATAGATTACCCAGCATTGATTCCCACTGGTCCTCCCTCAAAACAGAACCCTGGGCTTGCTCTGGTATCTACTCCACCCCGGCATGGCCCATGGGACTCTATCTCCCCCATTCTAGAAGTTGGTCCTAATTGGTCTAAGCCAAACATGGTTAAGTCCGTCCTCTTGGCAGATGGGTAATAGAAGAATCCATGTGTGCGCCTGGTTCTGCATTGCCCTAGCAAGGGTTACTAGTTCACAAGTAGGCAGGTAATCTAAATTGACCCAATCAGACTGAAGAAAAACTTCCATGTCTAGGAGAGATGCACATTGCCTCAGTTCCTGCTGGCAGCCATCCTACAACTAGGAGGGAGGCCAGCCTCTGGGCAAGGCAAACACACAGAAAAAGGTAGTGCCAAGAGAGTCCCAGAATCACCAAGAGCCCTGATTGCACTATGTCTGGAGCCTGCCCAGCCTCTGGACTCCCTATTACGTGAGATAATAAATTTCCTTATCACTTAGGCTGGTGAATGAATAGCAAGCAGAGACTTCAATTCTTTGCAGCTGAAAGCATTATAACTGATACACAAATTAATCCTGCTATAAACAATCTGCATTTGGGGGAACCTATGCTTCTCATGGGACAATCTCAACAATAACTTCTCTAAAGCATGTGACACTAAGCCTCATGCTCAGTGTAGACTTCCAAAGAGGTTCACAAACCAGGAATCTATTACGTGATTTCCAGAGAGGCATTTGGTTTGAAGATGCAAGTTCCCTTTTCCCAAACCTGACAAAATAAAGCACAGGGGGTTAAGGATAAGGAAGATGACCTTATCTTGGTTTAGGAGAGAGCAGTTAGGGTGACATAGAACCCTGATATGTCCTGTGTGCAGATACTTACAGGTTTTGCCTTTGAAAAACCAAGAAGAGTACAGTCTCTCCATCTCCACCCACCTCCTCCAGGCCCTACGGATACCACCAGCTGGACACCTGTTCCAGAGGCCTCCACCTGTAATCACTGGGTGCTCCGCACTAAGATTCTATACTCCACAGTAATTCAGTGTGAAAGCCATACCTCATACCGATGTCTGTGTCTTTCTTCTATAAAAGGTACATCACCATAAAGTTTCTCTGTAAAGACACAAGAGTGAAATTAACATCAGAGTAATCAGCTCTGGAAGCACATCCATGGCATATGTGTGAGGGAAGCCTCTTTGATCTATCCATTTATCACAGGGCTAAAATGCTCTAGACTCCAGACAGTCATCTAGACTTTCTTCTCTTATAGTACAGGACACGGACAGCTTCTTTGAAATCCTGCAGCAATTCAAGTAAGCCAGCACCATGAAGCCATCCCTGCTGCATACGGCGAAGCCCGCTGTTACGCAAGTCCGCCGTGGACCCCAGCACATGCGCCCTCCTTTTATTCATCTGCCTGCAGGACAGAGAACCGGTAATGTCTGCACATCGCTTCATTTTACAAAAGAGGAAAACAAAACCAAAGGACTTGCCCCAAGCCCCGCCGCGCCAGTGGCACAGGCCAGTCTTGAACCCATACCTCCTCCCCCTGCCTGGTGCCTTCTTCACCACACCAGCCACCTCTGTGTCCCCCTGTTCACATTGGCTTACAGCCCACCTTAAAAATATGCCTATCCCTTGACTCTAAAATTCAACCTCTAAGAATTTACCCCAGAAAACAGAAATGAGGACGGAGGTCTAACCAGGAAGATGTGCACTGCTGTCCTGTTTAACAGCAAACACCTGGGTTTCAGGTAAGCATCAGACAGAGGACTACTGGGTTAAATGAGAGTCCAGGTCCAGCACCAGTTCTTAACTGGGAGGGTGGGGCTGAGAATCACACGGTGGTGGAGGGACTGTTTAAACAGGGCCACATCGCTGCCCAGGCTGCAGGCCAGGGTGGTACCTTGTGCAGACCAGTCTGGCAACAGGCACAGCAATTGGTAGGATGCCCAGCGTCAGGTGGACAGGAGTGGGATTTAATCACCAGACGCCTCTCAAGAACAGGCACCCCTGGAGCAGGTGGGGCAGCAGGATGGCCCAAGCACCAGTGGGTCACAGCACTGCAGCAAGGCCATTCCCTCAGCACCAGCTCGCAGGAAGCAGACTCCCAGCACACAGCCGAGGGACAAGGAGGCCTGCCAACAGTGCTGGAATACGTCGTCAAACTCCAGTGGAATCAGGAACGGTGCTCAGTTCAACAGGCAGGGTCATTAGACTCCCTAAGAGGTCATGAGGCTGCCAAACAGGATATTTCAACTGAGAGAGACCAAATGCCTCATGTCTCATTTGAGCTTTTGACTTGGGTAAAGAAAACACAGATCAGTTGTATTCTCATTTGACTGTTCAGTTATCACGACTGATTTGCAATTCTGTCCATATAGCCTGAGCTGCCTGATGATATTAATGATTGTGAATATTTATGGTACGTGTTTTAGAAAAAAAAACATGAAGAGTGGGGGCTAAGAGCTCCTCTGAGGACGGGGGATCATTCAAGACAGAGACTTTGTACTCAAACCACTGGTTCATAAAAAAGAAAGGACAACAGAAAAGATTAGCACAATAATTCCCAGCTGGAAAAAAATGGAAGCATATATATCAGCACAAAGTTACAAGAAAAAGCAGGTGAAAGATCTGGACCTAGCTTTGGGTAGATTCTGATACCCCCATAACTTCTGACTTTGTGATTAATCTTTTCCTCCAAAAATCCAGAATTTCTTTTCTGCTTCTTTCATTACAACAGATGACTTGCAAATCTAGTAAGAGAGCCTGCCAATATTAACAGAGGTGGTGGGGAAAATGGCAAAACTCTCCAAATTAGGGTATTAGGAATTATACCTTCAAGTCCTGGGGTCTAGCAGGATATCCTGCAAACTTTTGAAACTGCATGGCCTACGCCTGCTGCCTGGCTTAAGGCAAACTTTGTGTTTGCTAAGATACGTCGGAGGTGAAAGGAAGAGTGAGCAGGTATAGTGACTCTGGGGCCAGCCTACAGGGCTTTAACTTCCACTATACCATTTCATGGACGTGTGGCACAGAGAAATTACTTCACCTCTCTGCCTCATTTTCCTCCTCTGTAAAATGACCAGGTCTAGTCCACAGGGCTATTGTCAGGGTTAAATAAATCAAATAGGTGAAGGTCTTAGAACAGTAAATCAGTGAACTATGTGATTGCTCTTGTTATTATTTCCAGACTCTGAAATCCAAATAGAAAGCGTGGAAGCTAGAACATAAGCTCTGTAAGTTAACAGACCAGATGGGGACCTGTCCCCTCAATTCTTGAGACCAAGGTCTAGCATATAAGCAGGTACTCAATAAACACTCAATGAATGAAGCATTCTCTCCCTCCCTCCCTCTATATATGTAAATATACACATACACACACACATATATGTAATACAGTACATGATGAAACATGTTTTTAGAACTTTGGAAATGTTGTTTTGTGCACTCAAATCTTACCTGATCTATCAAGAATGAATTTACATGAGGGGTATTATATTTAGTACACATGGTGTGGGGGGATCACGGGGAAAACAGTGTAGCCCAGAGAAGGCAAATAGTGGATCTGTGGCATCTTGCTGCACTGATGGGCAGTGACTGCAATGGGGTATGGGTGGGGACTTGATAATATGGGTGAATGTAGTAACCACATTGTTTTTTCATGTGAAACCTTCATAAGAGTGTATATCAATCATACCTTAATAAAAAAATTAAAAATTAAAAAAAAGAATGAATTTGCAGAATTAATCCATTGCCATATCCATGAAAAAAGAAAAAAACTAAAATTTCCTTTAAAACTGTATGTTGACCATCAGCTCAGAATGTTACCAGTCCAATTCTACTTGAAAATACCTTAAGAACAAACTAAAACTAAGAATGCTCATTCCAGGGCCCTGGCACAAGGCATTCTGACTTGGTTACTCTTAGGGGAGTGCCTAGGCATGTGGGTTTTTCCAAAGCCCCATGAGTAACTCCTTGTGCATTCCTGGCTAGGCACCACTGATCCACACTGTCACCGAAGTACTGTAGGAGAATAATCAAGGACAAGGCGAGATGCTAGATGCTGCTGAATGTAGAATATATATAGTTGGGGGGGCAAGAAGACTTAGGGGTAGATTTACCATGTTCTTAGGAGCAGTTCTCTGGATGGATTTTTTGAGCACAAATGCCACACAATGATCCCAGACACAGGAGGAATCCTCAACAAAATGACACAGTCTTCCTTTCTATCCTGTCTTTTTGGAGACAAATAAAATGCAACAGAGATTAACTAACTGCACTTAGGCTTAATGTTCACTTAAGAAGCAAGTGTCAGCAAAGCTTTAGAGAAAGACAACTAATAGAAGTCTTAAGACCTAAAAATACTCCCAGTATGGGGAGCAAGACACCAATAATGTGTATTATCAGAAACAAAAACACTTTGCCAAGTACACCATCTCCTCCTCCAATTTGCTACCGGGTAGATTCTGTCTCATACATAATCTATTTTTAACCCATCAGTGGTCCTGCCCACACCCACTCTCATGTTGGTGATCCTAGCAAGTGAAACTGATTTCTTTTTCTCTCCTTTCAGAGCCAAAATTTTCCCCCGCCAAAAGCTATATAAGCTAGAAGATGGAAGCAACCAAAATGTCCATGGACAGATGAACAGCTGGATAAAGAAAAAGTGGTCCATCTCTACAGTGGAACATTATTCAGCCTTAAACAGGAAGGTGACCCTGACACCTGCCACAACTTGGACAGACCTTGCGGGCATTACACCGACTGAAATAAGGCAGTCATAAGGAGACAACTACTGTATACTGAGAGCAGTCAGACTCATAGAGACAGAAAGAATGGGGCTGGCGGGAGCTGCGGAGGGGACTGGGGAGTTGTTTCACAGGGACGGAGCTGCAGGTTTGAAAGATGAGAAAGTTCTGGAGATAAGCTGCACAGCAGTGTGAACATAATGATAAACTTTATGTTATGTGTATCATACCACAATTTTAAAAATTTTAATTAAAAGTTTACAGCCCCATTCTTGCCTCCAGCACTCCCTCCACTCCCCCTTCCTCTCACTCACCCCTTATCCAAACCCCTGTCCCCACCCTTTGCAACCTGGCCTTCCTTCCTGCTACCTTACAGAGCTGCTCTCTAAAACCCAGAGATCTGTCTTCAGCCAAGACCTGAGGTACACTGCTTCCCCCGGAACCTCTGGTCCTCTGCCCCCTTTACCAGCTCTCCATCCTCACTTGCCCATACCTGCCCAAGACTGTCCCCTCCCTTCTCCCACGTTCACGCCCCTGGAAGCTGGGACTCCCATTCTATACCGTATCCCTTAGCTCTCACCTGGACTCCACATTTTCTATTTCCAGGGGCTAGAAGAACTCACCCATAGCATGTACGAAAGGTAAAATCACTACCAGACAGGCTTCACTACCTGTTTTCTCTTGACAGAACTGCTTTGCTTTTGCACAGACATCCTTTAACTGCTGTACCACCACCTTAATTTAACTCACTTTTAAAACTGCCCGGAACTGTGCCCTGTGCTAATTAGGCATTATAGGATCTATATATATGTAAGGATTTGCTGGTGTTTGTCTAATTAAGAGAACTTGAGAGGCTGCTCAGGGTGCAGATACTTGGTGTATTTGCCATCGTGTTGGCAGACACACAATGTTTAAAAATTTTAAGTAAGTTGCCAACATTTAAAAATCAGGAGATTTCTTGTAACATTCCGTATGTCCAGATTCTCTTGACAACTTAGAAGACTGGCAACAGTTAATCCTCAGTTCTTCATCCAACTACCAGCTATAGCAGTTACTCCTTTTTTATGGATCAAGTGCTTGCCAACTTGCCCCAGTCCCCACCACTCCCAATTGCCTCTCTGAGGCCCAGTGTAGCTGCCACTGATAGTTGAGCATAAGCTGTGGCATTTCTTACACATGGCTGTTTGATCTGTTTGCATTCCCTACCGGGTCCTACTGGCCCAGCTGCTCAGTCCAATGTTGATTCAGTACTGTGTCCCTCCTCAAGCCATGCACGCATGTAGTTCATGCAGTTTCAGACCGGCTCTTAGAAGCCAAGGGTGGAGTCTTCACTTTCTGCATCCCCTGCTCTCCTCCCACAAGGTACTCCTCCTGAAATCTGCAGAACCCTGCTTTGGGACTTTCAGCTCTGGGAGCTATTTGAGTTTTTCTGTCCCCTCTTTGATTAACATCTAGTCGTTCAGTATAGTGAGGCAGTCAGAAGTTCAGGCCTGAAATCAGCTCAGTGACTTTCTAACAAGTGAGTTAACCTTGCTAAGCTTGCAAAATTCATCTGGGTCCTAGGGGTGTTGAGAGGAAAACTGAAATGAGGCACATAACCTCTTAATTCCTGGAGTTTAGAAAATGCATGGGCAGGGCCAGCCACAATGTTTCTCCTTTATAAGTCATTCCTTAAATTTTTATAAGCATCTTATTTAGGTAGCTAGACTCTTCCCCTTTCCCTAATTTTGTATTTCATGATCTGCTTCTATCTCTAGTATAAAATGCCAATCCTTGCCTTTAACTCTACATTGCAATGTTACATTCTTTTTCATCGCTTCTCTTTCTCTTTTTTTTTTCCTATTTAGTGTTCTTATCCCATTGTTTACATCTCTTTTCTCAGATTTTCTGTGTTCTCCTGTCAGCCCATATTAGCAGGTGGGAAGCAAGGAGACCAGAACCTGCAAGACAAAGAGGATGCCTGCCCCTCTCTGCAGGCTCACCTTCTCTCCTCCCATGACCCCATTCTTAATACCAGGTCACTAACTGACGTTTACCCAGAGCTTTGAGACTCATGGATCGATACAACAAATCCTTCACATTTATGATCCTAGCAACCGCACTTGAATAGTGCTTTTTCTGTACCAGGCACTGTTCTAAAGACCCACTTATGTAACTGACTTAGGCTTCACAAGAACCCTATGAGGCAGGAGCTAGGCTCACGTCCATTTCACAGACGCAGAAGCTGAGGCACAGTGCGGGTAAGTAGCTACACAGCTGGTGACCTGCTGCTGGGGCTGGAGGGGCTGTGGTGGGGCAGCGTGGCTCCAGGGACTGGGCTGTTAACCACTCCACTGGTTCCCATGGGTGAAGTGCTCAGGACAGTGCCAGTCCAGTAAGAGGGACATAAATACCATCTGTTGCTTTGACTGAAGCAGCTAAGACCCAGACCTGTGAGACATTTCAACAAATACACTTTCCTGAATGGTTTCCCCAGCAAATGGCAAGAAGCAGCAGGGGAAAGAGGCACTCTACAGTGCGGACCATCCACGGGGAGACGGGGAGGCTTGCCAGCTGGCACCCTCCTCTCGGGGCGAGGGGTGGGGGGCCGCCACGCTGTTTTCAAATTTGTCTCAGCATGACAAATTACCATGGCGTGGACTTTCAGCATCCCGAAATCCCTGGTGACCTCTTTTAAATGGTTTGTAAATCACCTCATTAACCCAGCCCAGGCGATTTGTGTGGCATGGCCTTTTTCTTAAACCTCTGAACAATCTAATTGCACCAGGAACTGGAAGCTGTTTTTCTCTATCCATGTTTGATAACAGATAAGAAAGCAAAAGCAATTTTTCTAGCAGGTGAAAATCTATTCCACCTTACCCCCATTTCTTTTAGTTCTTTCAAATGTGAGCTTGAACCACCCTGCATTTCCAGAAACATGAATGTGACCCAGAGGATCCTTCACACTGGGACTCACTCAGTCCTTTCCTAATTGGCCTCCCGCCTCTGTTCTCTCAGAACAAAACCCTTTTATTCTTACATTAAAGCAGAACCAAGCATTTTAGTTAAGTTCTCCTCCTGATTCTGAGGAAATGCAGAGAAGGTCCCGGAAAGGAGTTAAATCAATTTCCACCTGCTGTGGCCAGCCGGCTTCCCTGGCCTCCAGCAGCCTAGATGCTACCACACTCCCTACCGGCTGACATCTGCCTGCATCAAGTTTCACTGTCCCTGCGTAGTCCGCCCTGAGGACAAGGGTCAACTTCTCAGACTCTGGCGGATAATCACGAGGACATGCTCTCCAGGTGTACACAGCACACTGCAGGGGGCTCCTAACTGCAGTCAGCACCCCATGCTGCATTCGCCACTGGACGGGACACCTTGGGAGGGCAAAATGGCACCACCTGCTTTTAAGGACCCCGCCGCCCAGCACAGTGCTCATGCCGTGGCCCTTTGCCTCCTACACCTCCCATGCAGGGGGCCCCCTCTGCACCTCTCCACACCTTTGTGCATATAGGCAAAGGCTCCCTGACCACGTGGGTGCTAGTTTGGAGGGCAGAGCTATGCAAAGTGCACATAGAATCTGGGACTGCTTTAAATTGGGTTTACTCCAGCATTCATTGTGGCTCAGGGTAGGTCACCCCAAGATATGGCACAGAGGCATATTATTTTGTATTAAAGCAGCCGATGCAAGAAGGGTACCCTGACTTTATCTCCCTGACTGCAGGAAATAAATCTCCCATGGGAAGGGTGCCTGCCAGAGATAGGAATTCAGGGCTAAAGAAGCCTGTATTAACAAACCTTGTTACTTTTACAAATTTATGAGCCCAGCCTAAATTGTGTTTAGAATTCCTTACTAATTGAAGCTCCCAAACCTAAGTTTCTTTGTCCTGTCAAATCCTCACAGATCTGTTTCTTTGTCTAAAATGTATAAAAGCTGCCTGCCCTGGCCATTTCTTTGAGTCTCAATTTTATTATTGGACCACTGTGTACATATAATTAAACTTTGTTTTGTCTCCTGTTAATCTGTCTCATGTCAGTTTAATTCTCAGACCAGCCAGAAGCACCTGGAAAGCAGAGGAAACTTTTTCCTCTCCAACAGTTTTACCAGGGCACGTACACACCAGATGGTGCAGTATTCAAACATGCTACTTGAACGGCCCAAAAACAGGTTCTTTCTCATAGGTGGCAATTGGGTTTCCAAACCACACTCAGCACAGACAGACAGGCTTCCTCTCCTGGATGTCTTAGCAGCATGTCCGGGACCTGACCAAGAAGAGCAAGCCTGGGCCCTGTAACATTTTGGAGACACCATCAAACAATCGCCATGCTCTGAATGAGCCCTGAACTTTGTCTGGTTTGCTGGTACTTTACTAAGTTCGCATCTCTCTCACTCAGATGAGAGCCGCAAGCAAACGACAATGTTGATTTGGGGAGTCTAAAACCCTCTCATAACAAGGCTCCTCGGTGCTCTCCCGGCCCCCTCACTTGAGCCTCACCTCCTCCATCTCTAGCCACACTGCATTCTGGATTTCTCACTTCAAAGCAGCCCATTTAACACTTAACTGCTCCATGCCATTTCTCCCTGCTTTTCAAAAGTTATCTATCTACTGAACTGATCGACCAAACAATGGTGTCACTATAGAGGCAAGTCCTACCATCTATGTATCCAGATAAAATGTGGTTTTTAAAAATTCAGGTATACTTTACATGCAATGAAACAAAACAGATCTTAAGGGAGAGTGTTCCATGAGTTTAACTATCACAAAACGTGTGTTTTAAGAGTTACATTTTGGAGGAAGATTATCATGGTGGACTGGGGAGCCAGAGCCATGTGTTCTAGGAGAAGACTATAAACTATGTGATAAGGGTGGCCAGGCCCTGTTTGGACCACCCACCAACTACTACTACTATTTCTTCACCTCTTAGCCATCCACTTCCTCAGCTCAAAAATACACAGTTTGGATCAACTGGCTTCTGAAAGTCATCTTGGCCTTATTCTGCCAGTAAACAGAATATTCAGGCAGGCAAGTGGACACGTGGGGAGATGTCCTTGACCCCTGCCCAGGAAAGTAAGCAGCCTAGCTGCCTCGGCCACACACTTCTTTCAGTCTGTTTCTTTCCATTCAGACCAGGGTTCGTGGCAGCCACGGCAATCCTGAGACAAAACAGGATTCCCTTTTTGCTCAGCCCTCAAGCTAAGAATGCTTTTTCCATTTTCAAATGGCTGAAAAAGTCCAAAGAAGAATATTTCATAATGCATGAAAATGTCATACAAGTCACATACAAGTCACATCTCAGTACCCATAAAAAAAAAAGGTTTATTGGAACACAGCTGTGCTCATTCATTTACCTACCTGCCTATGGCAGAGTTGAGTAGTTGCCTCAAAGAGCTTATGAAAGTTCCCCAAAGCCAAAAATATTTACTATCCGGTCTTTTATAGGAAAGCTTTCCCAACCCCTGGTTTACATCATTTAGGTAAAAGACTTCGGCAGGTAGATCTCTCCCTTCCCATGTTTAAATGCTAGTGGAGACTTGAGACAGCGGTGCCATATACACAAGTAAATCACATTTGCTGGGGAAAAGCTTTCCACTTCATAGCAATGAAAAGAAATGCAAAATAAAATATAATAATAAGAGGTCCTTTTTGGTTCTTGCTAACAGAGCAAGTAGAAAAATAAAAATACTAACAAAAAGACGAGAGAAAGCAAGAACATTAGAGTACAGTTAACGTCATTGTGAACTGGTTCACCTCTTCTTTCAAACAATCCAGCAGAATTGTCAGTCATAAAAGTGTTCACACCCTTTGACCCAAAAGTCCAACTCCTAGAAATCTATCCTAAGGAAACAATCGAAAGAACATAAACACTGTGTCAAGATGTCTGCATCAGTGTTTTTTGAACCAAATGCCAGAGACAACCTGAAATGTTTAACAATAGACAATAAATCACTAGATTGCAGTTCCTTAACTCAATTTCACATTATATGCCCAAATAACAGACATGAAGACTAGATACATGACAGTTATGTGACTATAAAAGCTAAGCATGATAGATAGTTTGGAAAACACCTCCAAGGTGCAATTAATACTGAGGTGAAGGGCTGCTGAGATGCAGTTTAGAAAAATATCTTATTTCTAAAGACCCTTGAACCAGCTTTGACAATTCCCCACACATTGTCATTAGTCCTTTAATAAGACAAAGGCAACACACATATATAGAACACACGACAGGAGTGAGCTTCTGGGAACACATTCCCTACAGAGCAAATTATGACTAGTGTCCAAATCAATGATAACCATAACCTCCACTTCAGAAATCTCAACTTCAACTCATCAAGCTGTATATATTAAATGTGTATAACTTTTTGTATGTCAATCATACCTCAATAAAGTGGTTAAAAAAAAGAAAAAGTAAATTCATAGTTCTCATAACGCAGGGAAGTAACAGGTGACTAAGGAAAAGAGAAGAGTTCTTTGTGATGAATATAAAAATTAGAATCACTTTAGTAATCCAGCTATTGTGCCTATCAATATCTTTACGCTTTGGTCCTATATCAAAGTACAGTACCCTCTTTACTAAAAAATTCTGTTTTTCTGTGTTTCCATTTAATCCAGAGCCTTGCAATCACTGGCCTATAAATCAAATTTAAACACAGAATGAATAGCATCAAAATGCTTTCCATCAACTGGTTACCAAAGGGGAGGGGTCAGGGACGGTGGGTGGGGAGGGAGGGAGAAGGGGATTATAGGGTGTCATGATTGGTGTGCATGGTGTGGGTGGGGTCTGGGAGAGACAGTGTAGCTCAGAGAAGACAAATGCTTTCCATCAAAACTATTAATTATTTTTACAGGCAATGGAGGCAAATACATTTTGTTACCACCATTCTGCAGAAATATGCTGAATAGGGGGGGAAAAACCTACAAAATAAATGGGTTGACTACAGAAAAAAAATCCTACAAAAAAGATATGGCAGCTTGGGGGACAAAAAAAACAACAAAACATACGGTGCTATTTGTTTTTATATTTTTACGACACTCAGTAGAGCCATGCACAGTGGTCATATTCTTCTCTGTTCTCCAACACAGTGTTTTTTGGAGACCCACGGAAGACTTCCCACAGGTGGGAGGGACAACCTCATGCCTCCCAGAGACCAGGGGTTCATATACTCATGGGCATTTTGCAAACCATGAAGCACAATTTAAATTCAAGGCAGGCATGGAAACAACCCAAGTGTCCATCAACTGATGAATGGATAAACAAAATGTGGTCTAACCACACAATGGAATATTATTCAGCCATAAAAAGGAATGAAGTGCTGATACATGCTATAATGTGCAATTACCTTGAAACATTATGCTAAATGAAAGAAGCATAAAATACCACATACCATGTGGTTCCTTTTATATGAAATGTCCAGAATAGGCAAATCTATAGGAACAGTAGATTAACGGTTGGTTAGGGATGGTGGGAGGCTGGTGAAAGCTGAAGGGAACAGGGTTTCTTTTTGAGGTGATAAAACTGATCAAAAATTGGCTGCAGTGAGAGTCGCACAGCTCTGAGAATACAATAAAAAACAGTGAACTCTACACTTTTTTTTGAGGTATTATTAATACACACTCTTACAAAGGTTTCACATGAAAAAATAATGTGGTTACTACATTCACCCATGTTATCGTGTCCCCCTCATATGCCATTACAGTCACTGCTGAACGGTATAGTAAGATGCCACAGAGTCACTATTGGCCTTCTCTGTACTACAATCTTCCCCATGAATCCCCCACACCATGTGTGCCAATCCTAATACCCTTCAATTCCTTTCTCTCTCTCTCCCCACCCGCCCTCCACCACCCCTCCCCTTTGGTAATGGCTAGTCCCTTCTTGGAGTCTGTCGGTCTGCTGCTGTTTCCTTCCTTCATTTTTGCTTCATTTTTATACTCCACAAATGAGGGAAATCATTTGGTATTTGTCTTTCTCTGCCTGACTTATTTCACTGAGCATAATACCCTCTAGCTCCATCCATGTTGTTGCAAATGGTAGGATTTGTTTTCTTCTTATGGCTGAATAATATTCCATTGTGTATATGTACCACATCTTCTTTATCCATTCATCCACTGATGGACAGTTAGGTTGCTTCCATATCTTGGCTATTGCAAATACTGCTGCAATAAACATAGAGGTGCATATGTCTTTTTGAATCTGAGAAGTTGTTTTCTTTGGGTAAATTACTAGGAGTGGAACTCCAGGTCAAATGGGATTTCTATTTTTAGTTTTTTGAGGAACCTCCATATTGCTTTCCACATAGTTGAACTAGCTTACATTCCCACCAGTAGTGTAGGAGGGTTCCCCTTTCTCCGCATCCTCACCAGCACTTGTTGTTCTTAGTCTATTCAATGCTGGCCATGCTAACGGGTATGAGATGATATCTCATTGTGGATTTTATTTGCATTTCCCTGATAATTAGTGATGTGGAACATCTTTTCATGTACCTGTTGGCCATCTGAATTTCTTCTTGGAGAATTGTCTGTTCATATCCTCTGCCCATTTCTTAATTGGGTTATTTGCTTTTTGGGTGTTGAGGCATGTGAGTATATTTTGGACACTAACCCCCTATTCAATATGTCATTTACAAATATGTTCTCCATACTGTAGGATGCCTTTTTGTTCTGTTCATGCTGTCCTTTGCTGTACAGAAGATTTTTAGTTTGATGTAGTCCCATGTGTTCATTTTTGCTTTTGTTTCCCTTGCTCAAGGAGATGCATTCAGAAAAAAAGTTGCTCATGTTTATATTCAGGAGATTTTTGCCTATGTTGTCTTCTAAGAGTTTTATGGTTTCATGACCTACACTCAGGTATTTGATCCATTACGAGTTTACTTTTGTATATGGGGTTAGACAATAATCCAGTTTCATTCTCTTACATGTAGCTGTCCAGTTTTGCCAACACCACTTGTTGAAGAGGCTGTCCTGCCCCCCTTGTATGTCCATGGCTTCTTTATTGTATATTAATTGACCATATATGCTTAGGTTTATATCTGGGCTATCTAGTCTGTTCCATTGGTCTATGGGTCTGTTCTTGTGCCAATACCAAATTGTCTTGATTACTGTGGCTTTGTAGTAGAGCTTGAAGACAGGGAGCGTAATCCTCCCAGCTTCATTCTTCCTTCCCAGGATTGCTTTGGCTATTCAGGGTCTTTTGTGGTTCCATATGAATTTTAGGACGATTTTCTCCAGTTCATTGAAGAATGCTATTGGTATTTTGATAGGGATTGCACAGAATCTGTTGATGGCTTTAGGCAGGATAGCCATTTTGACAATATTAATTCTTCCTACCCAAGAACATGGTATGAATTTTCATTTACTAGTGTCCTCTTTAATTTCTGTCATGAGTGTCTTGTAGTTTTCAGGGTACAGGTCTTTCACTTCCTTGGTTAGGTTTATTCCTAGGTATTTTATTCTTTTTGATGCAATTATGAATGGAATTGTTTTCCTGATTTCTCTTTCTGCTAGTTCATCATTAGTGTATAGGAATGCCACAGATTTCTGTGTATTAATTTTGTATCCTGCAACTTTGCTGAATTCAGGTATTAGATCTACAAGTTTTGGAGTGGATTCTCTAGGGTTTTTTATGACAATATGATTTTATCTGCAAACAGGGACAGTTTAACTTCTTCCTTGCCAATCTGGATGCCTTGTATTTCTTTGTGTTGTCTGATTGCCATGGCTAGGACTTCCAGAACTATGTTCAGTAAAAGCGGGGAGAGTGGGCATCCTTGTCTTCTTCCTGACCTTAGAGGAAAAGCTTTCAGCTTCTCACTGTGAAGTCTGATGCTGGCTGTGGGTTTGTCATATATGGCCTTTATTATGTTGAGGTACTTGCCCTCTATACCCATTTTGTTGAGAGTTTTTATCACGAATGGGTGTTGAATTTTGTCAAATGCATTTTCAGCATCTATGGAAATGATCATGTGGTTTTTGTCCTTCTTTTTGTTGATGTGGTAGATGATGTTGATGGATTTTTGAATGTTGTACCATCCTTAAATCCCTGGAATAAATCCTCCTTATCATGGTGGATGATCTTTTTGATGTATTTTTGAATTCAGTTTGCTAGCATTTTGTTGAGTATTTTTGCATCTATTTTGCTTATCTGGAAATTGTTTAATCCCTTCTTCAAATTTAAATGATAATCTTGCCAGATAGAGTATTTTTAGTTCGAGGCCCTTCTGCTTCACTGCATTAAATACATCATGCCCCACCCTTCTGGCTTGTAAGGTTTCTGCTGAGAGGTCTAATGTTAGCCTGATGGGCTTTCCTTTGTATGTGATCTTATTTCTCTCTCTGGCTGCTTTTAGTAGTCTGTCCTTATCCTTGATCTTTGTGATTTTAATTTCTATATGTCTTGGTGTTGTCCTCCTTCTTTCGCTTGTGTTGGGAGATCTGTGCACCTCCATGGCCTGAGAGACTCTCTCCTTCCCCAGATTGGGGAAGTTTTCAGCAATTCCTTCCCCAAAGACACTTTCTATCCCTTTTTCTCTCTCTTTTTCTTCTGGTACCCCTATAATGTGGATATTGTTCCATTTGGATTGGTCAGACAGTTCTCTCAATATTCTTTCATTCCTAGAGATCCTTTTTTCTCTCTGTGCCTCAGCTTCTTTGTATTCCTCTTCTCTAGTTTCTATTTCATTTATCGTCTCCTCCACTGTACCTAATCTGCTTTTAATACCCTCCACTGTGCTCTTCAACAATTGGATCTCTGTCCTAAATTTGTCCTCAAGTTCTTGAATATTTTTCTCTACCTCCAAGAGCATGTTTCTGATTTTTATTTTGAAATCTCTTTCAGGAAGATCGATTAGTTCAGTCTCACTCACCCGTTTTTCTGGTGGTGTTGAGATTTTGCTTTGAACCAGGTTCGTTTGACATTTCATATTTGTATGTGGTGCTCTCTAGTGCCCAGAAGCTCTACTCTCTGGAGCTGCTCAGCCCCTGGAGCGATGTCTGGGGTTGCAGGGGTGCAGTGCTGGTGCCTGTGGGGAGGAAAGAGTGTTTCCTGCTTCCTGGCTGCTATGCCTGCCTCCACTGTCAGAACCAGTGGGCTGAGCACACAGGTATAAGCCTCTACGCTTTGCGTTTGTAGCTGCTGTAGGCAGGGTTTCCCTCTGGCTGGCCTAACGCCAAGGCAGAGTTTGCCGGTTTGCGAGCTGGGTGCAGGCTGTCTGAGAGGAAGGCACAGCAGTATGCGTATCACAGAGGGGGACCTCGGAGCTGCAAAGCCAGCCAAGGGGCTGGAGCGTCTGAATATTGTGAAAGTTCTCAACCGTGTTCTGTGATGTTTATTCTTTTCTCCAGGTGTATGCAGTCTGGTGCAGTCTTCTTTCCTGTTGCTCTTTCAGGATTAGTTGTATTAATTATATTTTCATATTATACGTGGTTTTAGATGGAGGTCTCTGTTTCAACTCTCACACTGCCATCTTTAATACCCTATCTGAACTGTACACTTTTAACAGAGGAATGCATGGTATGCAAATTGTGTCTCAATAAAGCTGTTTATAATTTTTTTTCAAGACAGGCAAAGGATATTAACTAAGCAACAAGATTTGCTGTTAAGATTCATAAAAATCATCAACACTACTTTTATGTCTAGTGTAAAGAAAAATAAATTTCCATCAAGAGAGACCAAATTTTAAATATATTGAACACAATGCTCCTTTTAAAAAGCTTCGTATGATTATCACTGACTCTTTTATAGAAGATCTGATTGTAAAACATTAAATTTCTCACTAACCATGCTTTATCTATCACTTAGGCAATTATTTGGACAAAGTTTCAAAGTATTTGAAAATGTCTAAAAGCCAAAGAATACCCACGCAGAGAAAAGATCCTAACATCCTTAAAGAAAAAAGTTCCTTAGGAAAGGGCTTCCTATCAAGAGAAAGTAGGGAAATGTGGGGCACTTTGAAAGTTTGCCTTCTTAAATTTCACTCATACTAGGAAGCTTTATACTGTTTTGAAGCTGTTTATCATCCCTAAAGGAGCAATTTGTTTCTGGTCTTAGTCTCCTCTGAGTATGGCATATTTCTAAGGTTTCCTTCCTCTGCAAATGGCCCTTTTAGCACCTTGCATGTATGTCCCCTTGCATCACATTTTCCACTTGTTTTGAGGGACTGGTGGGAGCAGGCCTGGGATCTGTCTCGCTCACTACTCTGTCTGCAGACTCTGGCACAATGCATGTGGCACAGAGGGAGCTCTCAAGATATACGTACTAAACTGGATTAAGGGGCTTTGGGTATTTTTTACATTCGCTCAGTCTCATATAATACATTAACCTCTGGAAGAAAAGTTCCACATAAATTAGAATAACCTAACCAGGAGTGGAAGATCAGGAAATGTCAGAGAGTGAGCCACATCATATTTCCCTCTCCCATGCTGGAGCTACTGGGGGAGCAGAGAAATATACTGCCGAGACATAACTGCCCGCCTCAGGCAGTTCATAAATTAGTGGCTAACACCAGTCAGACACGAAACAATTTAACAGAGAGCTGGTTTCAATGTGGTGAAGAGAACTCTGGATTGGAAAGAACTGAGGTTGATTCACGCTCGCCCAGTGCAAGGTCACTCCCAGGGGCATGGAGAAATCACAGAATAGTCTGCTGGACAGGGTGTGGTGGCAATCAAAGGAGAAGGGCATTCACGTGTGTTCTAGCAGCCCTCCCAGGGAAAGGGGTCAGGAAGCAGGAGGACAGGAGGGCATGGGGAGACAGGGGAGGGGAGGAGCCAGGCGGGAGGCCACTTGGAAGGGAAGTGGGGGTGAGAGAAGGGGCAGGGTGGGGTCAGGACTCAAAGAGGGCTGGGCCGCCAGCCAGGCGAACCACCACAACGTCTTGTAAAAACAAATGATCTGAGACACTTACTTAATATTGAATTTTCCGTTTTGAAAACAGTTCTTCTTATTCCCAGCCTCATTGTTCCTCCCAAATCACCAGGGTTGTGTTCAGGCATATCAATCACCTTAGAAAAGAAAGCAAGTCTGGTTTTGCCATCTTATAAAAATATAATTTCCCAAATTTCCAGCTTTAGTTTCAGAGGAATGATCATTGGGTAAGGATATTCCTTAAACACTAAACTCTGGTCAGACTTTCCAGTTTTCCTACAGAAATGTGGCCATGCTTTATACCCTCCGTATAGTATGCTTCTTTCCATTGCTGCTTCTCATCTTTCATTCAAATGACTTTTAAAAAATTTATCAGGAGCATCTTTATATCCTTCCTTCCATCATTACTCAACCTATCAGTTGCAGGCAATGTTCACGCTTGAAGTTCTGGGCTTCTGGGGTCCCCCACTTTGGTGTTCATGCCCCTCCCATAATAAAAGCCATCTCCCACTGCCCACTTCATTCCTTAAAGATTTTCCATAAGCAAATATGTCAGCCCTCAGGTAAAAGTTTACTGAAAGTACTTGTTGTAGAAACCATTAGGATTCCTTTTAGAAAAAAAAGGGGGGTGGTGGTGGAATGTCATTCATTCTACACATTCTATAGGTCAGAAACCTAAGGGCCACCCTGGATCTCTCCCTCCCCCCCATCCTCATCTCCAATCTGTCAAATGCTATCGATTTCCCCCTCCCGCCTCCCTGCATCCATCCACAGCTCTGACCACCACCCAAAGGGCAGCCCCTGCCCAGCTACCCCTGCAGGCTACAGCCAGCACTCGCAGACGGGCTGCCCCACCACAGAGGACTCGTGGCATTTCTCCCGCACCACATCCTCGCCTGCGGCTATCTCCCAGCCGAGCCCTCCAGCCTCACCTCCCAGAGCTCTAGTCACCCCAACCTGCCTTCACATCCTCAAGTACATCTCCTTTCCTCCAGCCCTGGGGACTTCACACAGGCTGTTTCTCTGCCCAGAAAATCTTCTCCCACTCCCCTACCCTCTTTGCCTAAATGACAGCATCCCCAACCTCAAGATCTTAGCTCACCTGTCCTATGTGAGATTCGAGGGGGTGGGAGGAAGGTGCTGACACTCCCCAGGACACCCCATCCTGGTCAGGGTCCTCCTCCCCACCCACAGATCCTTCCCTCAGTCAGCCTCGGGGCCCTTTGCGTCCTAGAGCAAGTCCGGGCCTGCCACGGGCCTGCATGATGCTGGCACCAGCGCGCACAGAGCGAATGTCTGAATGGATGAAGGAAGGAACTCAGACAAAATAATTTCAGGTTTACTTTTATGATTACTCCACAGACATTCAGAAACTCTTGATTTTTATGAAAAGCCTGTTCTCGTGAGTCACTTCTCTGTTTTCTCAGTTTTGCTCATTATGATCTCGTGATTTTTGTTTCACTTCATCTGTTTTTCTTAAGTTAGGACAGGCTACATTGGGTGAGTTAACCTGTTCTAAAGGAATTGCTCAGGCTTCCCCCTCAAAAAACCTTTCTCTTTCTCCCTCCCATAGCCTATCTGCCACATATTGCTCTATAGGAAGCCTTGACAACTGGAATTTCCCAAGGTAAAAATTTTCCAAGAACCAGTCTGATCTTATCAGTGACGCAGAAGAACTTGCAAGTCACCTGAACCCTGTGCCCCAAGTATGCTCCAGGAGTCACTGAGGGGCAGGGGTGGAGAGAAAACCCGAGTATGCCCCGTGTTGGATGGAGTGCTCAGTTCAGAAGTGCTCTTGGCCTTGGAATCTCTTTCCTGCCTTCTTTGCTTGGCTAATGACGGCTAGATTTAGCATTACTGGAATGAGGTGTGAGAGAACATGTGCTTCCGGTTGGCAAATAACTCCCAGCCCTTTATGTATTTTCTAGGAAAGGGCAGATAAGACTACCCCGCCCACCACAGACTCCTAAGAAGTCCTAAGTTTATTCACAGCCCCAGTTTCCGCTTAAGTTTAAGATATCCTGAACCTTCTAGGAAGGCCACAGCAACAAACTACTCCTGGCTTCTTGTAAGTGTCCTGCGAGTCTTCAGTCCACCCTTATTACCGCACTGGGCTCTACGACCCAGAAAGAGTCTTTTTTAATGTAGTTTGTTCAGTGATTGGCGTGTTTAGTATTCAAGAAATGTTCTGGTGTGAACCACTAAGAAGAGTCAAATGACTCAACTGACAATAGGAAATCTGCCTTGCCGCTTACTTGGGATGAACTTGGACAAGCACAAGGCAGAAAGTATTTCCAAGCAAAAGCTGCGGGGGGTGCCTAAGGACATTAAATACTCCTCCCACAGAGGGGGAAGTCTGGAACTTCCTGACAGAGCCATAGGAGGGTATTTGGAAACATGAAGGTAAATATTAAGAGAAACAGCTGGAGGAGTTGGGAGTGCTAGAGGAGATTACTGAATTTTTCATTATAGGTCTTTTGGAACTATTGGCTAAAAAACTTTGTATATAGTATTATTTTAATGAAAATACAAATTTCAGGTGCAAAGAGTAAAATGCATTATTTTACTAATACCCTCCCACTAAGGTATTAGTTCCCATTATCCCTGCTGTTTTCAGGAGTAATAAATACAACCTTCTCCTGAAATGAGAGCACAGACAGAAATCCCAAGCTCCAACAGCCGCTGTGATCCTCCGAGGAAAATGTGCTGGCACAGAAACCAGTGGAGAAAGCAAAGAAAACGTGAGAGAAAAGATGGGGAGCAGACAGGAGCAGCTTTCTGAGGCTAAACAACGCCTTGAGTCAGTGGAAAGAGGAAAAGCAGAGTGAGAAGTGACAGGAGAGTTGCTGCCCTCTCTGACCAGGCTGAGGAGGCCTCAGTGGGCTGTCCACTGGCCATTCAGTCAGAGGAAGTCCAGACAATCCAAACACTCTGGAAGGGGAAGGCTGGGGAAGGTGGAGAACAAGGTGCACTTCTGGCCGAGCCTGGCACAGCTAGGTGCCTTGCAGACGAGGCAGCTATAACCAGGCAATCAATCCTACAAAGCTCTAAAGACGACAATATGACTGCCGCATGGGTTATCAGCAGCCTGATTCAGCAACACAATCAAGGAAAACGTCTTTGTTCCTGGCATTCCTTCTACAGAAAACCTGAGGACAGGAGAACATCAAAGTTTCAAAGCATACCTTTTATCATTTCTTGGGGGGGTTAAAGAACAGAACCTCAAATATGCTTTACCTTCCACCCCAACATTACCCAAATACCCTAGATGCTGCAAAATGCCTCTTCCACTGCAAAAGGATTGCCTGGGCCCAAACTGTTTTTGCCTAAATACCGGCTGTTGTGACCCCCACGACCGAGCTTTCCTTTCTTGGAACTGAGTCTAATAGCATAAGAAAAATAAAAAAGGATCAATAAGTAATGAATACTGGTGGTGATAAAGCTTTAGGAGATGTAAAATTACCACAGAAGGCTAAGTGTGGCACTAATTAACCTTTACCTAAGTTTCTGTAGCCCACAACAAAAGTGCAATGGGTTCAACTTCACGCATGTGTCCTGGGGGCCTTAAACAACCATGTCTAGGGAAGTTGGGTTTTCTTATCAAAGATGCAATTCCCGACAGAGCCCTGCTAAGGCCGGCTTCCCTCATGGCCCTTGCCTTTGGACATTTCATTTGGACACTGGGGGAGCCTACCCCCAGGCAAATGTTTCCAGCCTCTTAGGCAACACACAGTGAATCTCTTCAGACTTTCTAGCATATTCCTCAAGTATTCTTTACAAGGATTCCCCAAACCAATCCTTTCCTCCTGTCCACTGGCTTCTTCTGCTGCTTTTTTTTCCAAGCCTGCTTCTGATTTTGATTCTTGAGTCATATTCAAGTTGTATATAAAGTATGAACCCATTCATGCTGCTCACAGAGTATGAACTAATGCTGTGTCACACTGCCAGCTACAGCAGCCTCTGTCACCACAGATCAAATCTAAATGCTTCCGAGTGGTACGTAGGTTCCACCTCACTCAGGAGCCCCATCTACCTATGCTCTCCCCACATATTCTAAATTGTGATTTCCACCTGGGCCAGACAAGTCCACGGCCGAGGGCCCCTCGGCTCCCCTCCCCACAGTCCCACTACACACATACTGTCTCTTCATTCCTTTTCCTCAGACACCTTCTTGCTCCCATTCCACGTGGGCTCTGACTTCAGAGGTGCTCTCCAGTTCCCCTTATTGCCCCCAAATTCATACCGCACTATATATCAAGTAAATAACCTACACACTCTTTGTTCATTTTCAGTTAATCCTGTGATAGACTGAATAATGTCCCCAAAGACATACAAGTCCTAGTCCTCCTGCGTATGTTAAATGAATGTTAGCGACATGGCAAAAGGGACTTTGCAGATGTGATTAAATTAAAGCTCTTGAGATGGGAGATTATCCTGGGTTAGGGTCAGAATCAGAGAAAGTGATGGATGACAAAGCAGAGGTGAGAGAGAGAGAGAGAGAGGGAGAGGAGAATAATGGAAGATGCTACTTCCAGGATTTGAAGATGGAGGAAGGGGCTATGAGCAGGCCGTCTCCAGAAGCTGGAAAAGGCAAAGAAACAGATTCTCCCCTAGGAACTCCAGAAGGAATGTGGCCCTACCAGCCCACTGGGACTGAGCTCAAGGACTGAAAGAAAATAAAATCTGTGTTGTTTTAAGTCACTAACTTTATGGTAATGTGTTACAGTGGCCCCAGGAAACTAACACAGTCCTTGTACACAACTTCAGCCTCTGCCATCTTTGCATATACGTGCCTATATACGTGCCTCCTCTGATAAACTGAAGTGTGGACTCATCAAGCCCAAGGCCTAGATCTTCCTCTCTGTCTCCACCAGAGTTCAGCAGAGTATCAGGGTCCAATCAAGTGCCCCATAATTAAATCTCCCTGGATTTTTATTAAAAACAGAGGCGACTAAGGGACTGCTCAGTGGGCCTAAGAGCAGTGGAGGCATGTCACAGAGGCTGCGGGCAGGTCACTTCAGGAGATGGAAGGTGGGGGAGCAGTGATCAGCTCTGAGGCAGAAGCGCCGCTGTGCCCAAGCCCGCCTCTCATCTGATGAAGGATTTACTTCCCTCTATGTCTTCCTAACACGCCACCTCTTGAGCAGCGTGAATCTACAATGGTGAGCAGTCCTATAAATACATACATATTTTCTGGTCTTTAAACTCATCCTTCTACCAGTAAAAGAAGGCCTATGTCACTTCCATCAGGAAAAGAACATGCTTATACCTTCAGGTGTGAACACAATATTGAAGTCTAAGTGCTACCTCTGGGCCTCATGCTAACGCTGACCAGCTCTCCTCACAGAAGCCCTCCTGGGAGGGGCAGATGGCATGGTGGCTGAGGCTGCAGCTGGGCCTGGACTGGAACCCAAGATCTGGCGCTCCCCAGCGCTGTGATCTGGAGCAGGCCCTGGACTGTCTGTACACCTGAGGTGACAGCAGTACCCATTTCACAGGGCTGCTCGGAGGGTTTCTCAGGGTAATGGGTGGGGGGCCAGGGGCGGCACTCAGCCCACATTACCGTTATCAGCCCTCAGTGCACATGAGCTATGACATGGAGCCCTCTTTCAACGTAGCGCAGGCAGGACCCCAGACAGGTGAGGAGACTCTCAGCCCAGGCAAAGGCCAGAAGTGCGCATGGAAGCAAACTTCCCTGGGGCACAGGCAGGCAGGGCAAGGGGGCTGCCTGTTAGGGACAGCTGCGCTTTAGGGGCGAGGGTCTCTTCTGCACCCCAGGATCAGAGACAGCACAACCCTGAGAGTGCCCTGCCGGCACATTCTGTTTTGCAGGGCTAGACGCTGTACCCTCTCCAAAAGGTCCAGTGCCTGCTCTGGACTTGGAGTAGAATAACAGCCACGTTAGCCTATGACACCCAGAGCTTTTAAAATTAAGTTACTCTTGGCTTTCCTAGGAAAAACTTAAGTCTGTTCAAAGATCAAGCAATTGAACAGCAAGTTGATAAATAACCTTTGCCTTTCCATTTTTCCATGACCGATCTCGTGAACCTGTCATTTTCCCCCCTTCTCTGGTTTCAAAATGCACTCTTTGGAACACACCCTGTGTTTATCGCCTGACTCCATATATTTTTAGTTAATGTTTCATGAGAATAGCCATTGGTGGATTTTGCGTTTCCCACTGCAGCTTTACCCTCACGCTTGAGTGGACAGGTAAAGAGAAAAATAAGAGACCAGAAATCTAACAGCAGAGATGAGCAACTGAAAACTTAAGACCCAAAAATGTAAGGCTTCTTTTTCAAGTTCTGTTAGCATTTACCACAAGCATAAATTCTGACAACCAGCAGTGTGGAGCCTGTTTTAATCAGAGGTCCTCCCTTGAAATAAGAGATCTATAGTCTAAAAGACTACTAACTAAAACTGTTCCAAATGTTTCTCTTAGAGTTAATTTTACATACACACCCATCATATATACAATATGTGCCACGTTATAACCTATAACCTATAACAAGCTATCTATGATATAATATATAGCTATTAAAATCATGTAGTTACATATATATTTTGTAGTTATTAAAACTATTTCTTCAATATAGACTCTAGAAATGTAACAAATGCCATATTGCTTTTAGCTCACAGGTGCTAATTTGAAAGAACAAACGGTTTAGGATGCACTTTCAACAGCTGTGGAGGTTTGAATTTGGGCTGTGATAATGGCATTGTGGTTGTGTAGGAGAATGTCCTTGTCCTTAAGAGATAAGATGCTGACGTGTTTAGGAAGACAGTCAGTCTGCAACTGATTCTCAAATGGTTGGGTTGACAGGGTAGGTATCTGTCCATAGGAAGAGAAAGCATATGTGGAAATGTTAGCGATCAGGGAATCTGGACAAAACGAGGGTTGGTGTGCACTGACTAGTCTTGCAAGCTTTTCTGTAGATTCGAAGTCTTTAAAACTGCTATAAGAGGAAAAAATTTCTTGCTATGATTGTTCAACAAAAGCCTACCACCTCCCAGGTAACACAGAGTGTAACTATAAAAACACCAGAAATTCTCTAAAATCTTGATTAAAATGTATTGCCAAAATCGGAATATTTTTGTGTAAAATCTTACAACTAAAAACAAAATGCCTATCTTGAACCCAAGAAGCGAGCTAATACCTATTCACTACTGGTGCATACTAAAGTCAAATAATCTATGACACAAGCAAGAATGACATAACAAGATGGCCAAGACACGCAGAATGCTAAATACTCAGCATTGGTGGGATGCTTTTAAGGAACTCTAAGATTTCACATTTGTTCTCCAAGGTAAGTGAGGCTCTAGAATTTTGGGACTGAAAAACATCGGAGAGAAATACAGTCCAGTAGCTCAATCCACAATTTGTATGTGATATAATGAAAGGTCAGAGAAAATTATACAAGTGTGGAGGTGTACAAGTGTTTAAAAGCTGGTAGATGCATTTAAAGTCAATCTGGAACCCCTTCCTGTGAGTTACAATCAGTACTCGATTAATGTCCTCTGGAAATGCCCTAGTTCTTTCATGGAATGGTTTCCAATTGAAGTAAATTTAGTCTTCAATTTTAAATCCTGGCAGTTTCAAAAGTTTGAAGTATTTCCAACTGAACAAAAATAAGTCAAGTGTTTCTACAAGTTTTTAGAATGAGTAGCAAAATATGCTTGGCAAGGAAAAGGGGAATGAGAAATCAAAAGCAGATATGGAAATAATAAATAATGAAAAAGTTGAAAAATGACTATGCTACTTGGTAATCTTGCTCTGCCAAATAAAATCACCAATTACTGTGTCTCTTCTCCCCACTTCTTAAACCTGCTCTTCTACTCATTCACTCAGTTATTCAAATATGTAAGTACCTAATATGTATAGAACATCAGAGGGACTTCAATGGCCATCCTGTAATTTTTTTAACTAGGTACTTGTTGACCATCTATTAGTTACTTTTTCTGGAGATGAATAAAGTTATTTTTTCAAGCCTAAATAAATATGCCACTAAATAGAAAAAAACACCCTCTATCTTTAAGCTTTCCAAAATGTGAACAGCGAGCAAATATAATGCCACATTGAAGGGAAAGTAAATCTAAGGGGAAAAACATCCAGGCTTACTCTTGGGACTCTGAACCATTAAGCAACTGTTGAGGCAGCCCATTACTGGATCTTGCCCTTAATTATGAAGTTCATGCAGTCTTAAGCTTGGGTTTCAAAAACCATTAATAATTACCCTTAAATGACAAACTAAAGGAAAATTTCATAACCAGGGCGGTGTGTCTGTAAAGACTATAAAAGTCGCACAATGCTGCTCAGCTCTTCACACTCCTAGTTGATTCTTCTGGCTGCCTCACTGCCGGGCTACCGGGTAAGTGCGCTTTCAGTATTACCTGGGCTCCTGCTTCCCTTCAGAATGCTGCAGAGAACAGGGGTTTGTGCCGCCTGGAGATATTACACTGACTTACAGGCTAGAAGGCTGTGGTCAGATTTCTTCAAGAGCATAGCCTACGGAGCGAAGACTAGGTACATAAAAAGTGAAGACTGTCATGATTACTAATAGAAGTGTTTGGCTCCAGGGACTATCTCCTAACCGATGTACTGTAAGAACAGACAGTTAATATACTGTCTGAGCTGATTATTTTGAGCTGCATTAGCAGTCACTAGTGTGGCTCCCAAGTTTCTCCACCCCCTTTCTTCTTCTCCTCTCCCCTTCTCCCCACTTTCCTTTACTCCCCCCCACCTATGCCAAGGAAACAGTCCAGTGGCACTGAACTCCTGCTGGAATCACCAGTATAAAACTCCACTTCAGCTTTTTGGTAAGTTCATTTCTTTCCCAATTTACAGGACACCAAAATGAGTGTAAAAAAGTCTCCTGAAGAACTGAAGAGCATTTTTGAAAAATATGCAGCCAAAGAAGGTGATCCAGACCAGCTGTCGAAGGAGGAGCTGAAGCTATTGATTCAGAGCGAATTCCCCAGTTTACTCAAAGTAAGTGCAAAACGGCAGGGTCGCTGAAGCAGAGTGGGAGGGGATGGGAGGGGAGAGAAAGGAGGCTGAGGTCTGCTTGTACTGGTCAGAGCTCCATCTGGCGGAGCACAGCAGCCTAGGGCGGCATCTCTTGAGGGAGGGCACTTGAATGGGAGGTTTCCTCCCAGGCCAGCTACTAGACAGCAGGGGTCAAGCCTTCTATCCCCAACAGCCAGGGCCCAGGACTCTCCAGGACCAGCCACAATCAACAGAAGCACTGATGGCACTTGAGTTAAACCTGGTAGGTCCGCAGGTCGCCAAGCAAGCGCACTAAGGTCTTCAAGCTGGATTCAGCACCTCCGGGCCAGGCTTTGGGAAACCAAAGAGGCCTATAAAATAGTATTAGTTGGCTCTGGATGTGCTTCATTGCTGTCGGTAGGATCTCTCAACAAGACCAATACTTCCTTAGCAGTCTGTTAAGAAAACCTGCCTGTGCTGAAAAACGGCCCTCCAGCAACACCCATTTATATTTCAAACCATTGCATTTGTATAAATTTGTGTTAAACAACTAAATTTGTGTTAATGGGGCACCTTGCAGGAAAGGATTAAATTTCTCTAGCTATAGGTTCTTGTCGAAACCATCCCAGAGTTGTCAAAATCAAAGTGCATCTAGAAGCAATAAGGAAGAGGGAGAGGCTGATTCTCCTTGCTCCAGTCCACTGTCTTTCCTTTGCAACTAAAAATGATTTTCAAAATAGAAGCAGCTAACTAAACTATGTTTTCTACCTACCTACCACTTCTGCATTTTATTAAAAATAATAATAATAATAAGGGAGAAATGTGGGATTCACATATAAATCAAGTATAAAAATCAAACGAATATTCATATCTGACCTGATTGTTTATAGTTCATAATGCGTGATCAAAACCGAAAGTTTCTGTGATGACTGCCCTTGCACTGTTCACCATGTAAGAACTTATTCACTATGTAAGAATTTGTTTATCATGTAAGAACTTGTTCGTTATGCTTCCGAAGATTGGAGACTGATGAGAATTAGGCTTGGGGTGGATTAATGATTGTGCATTGAGCATTGACCCCCCTATACTGAATTTTATTGTTGTTAACAACCATTTGATCAATAAATATGAGAGATGCCCTCTCAAAAAACAAAATGGAAGCAGCTAAGCAATTGTTATATCTGACTTGGTCACTATTTAGCTGTAATTTCAGAAAGAAGCATTCACTTCCGAGATTTTAACCAGAAATGTCCCTTCTGCCCATATGACATATGAGAAAGTTTTGGGTTTTGATTGTTGAAAAGGTTTCTGGTTTTTGTACTAAAAAGAAAAACAGCTGAATTCACTGACCTTATAATCTGGTTATCTTCTCATTTTCTTGTAGTTAAAATATAAAATAACTTCTCAAAACAGTTAAAGGCCCCAGCAGAAACAAAGATTTTTTTAATTAAAATTTAAAACAAAGGTTTCTGTGAAAGAAAATTCTAAAAAAAAACTTGAATTTTGCCAAAAGGGAGAAAAATAATAATAATAATAGGAAGGACTAATAATAAGAGGCAGAAAAATAATAATCTTACAGGAAAGCCTAGGGGATCTACTCAAGCTGTTTTAAAAGGTAAGACAATTTTTCTATATTTTTTTCTGTATTTTATGTGTGTCCTATAAAAAACACATAAGACTTTTATCATCTGGATAAAGGCAGGAGAACTAATGGTAAGTTAATACAAATTACCAAGTCATGTATCTAATTATATTTCCATACGGATTTCTAAGGTTTTCCAAGCTACATGCTGCTTATGTGATCTCCTTGTATGGTTTTGAATCTAGTAAACGCGTCAGGAAAACAGTGTTAGATATTTCTAGAACAGGTGCCAAATAATTAACTTACAGTTTGGTCTTCTCATACCAAGTGTCAACTGTCTTTAATCTTAGGGGTTAAAACATATCTTGATGTAGAGATCTGTGGTACAGCAATGTCAACATACTGAACACCACTGAACTGTACACTTAAAAATAGTTAAGATGGCAAATATTTAACTATTTTTATTAACTATTATTAGTTATAATTTTATTAGTATATTATACTAATAGTATGTTATATATTAGTAGTATTTATTAGTTTATTAGAATCATTTATTATATTATATTACACAATAGTATATTATATTAGTAATAAAACTAATAATATCAGTATTATTAGTAAATCTTAACTATTATTTACCACAATTACAAACCATTTTTTGGAGCTGGCTTACAAACTAAACTGTTATTTCAATAGGTTTCCTAGGTTCTATTCTGCCACAGATAAATTCCTACCTGAAAGTCAGAGCTATAATGGCTTTATCTTTTTAGTTTTATGGGAGACAAAAATTAAGTTGGCTTCAGATCCCAAAGGAATATCAGCAGTTAAAAGGGAGTCAAGCCAAACATGATTTCATGTAACATTGCAAGCAGTGGTTCTCCAAGCGTGGTTGGTCTTGGACCCCAAGCATCAACATCGCCTGGGAACCTACTGGAAATACAGATTCTCAGGCCCCACCCCAGGCCCACTGAATCAGAAACGCTGGGAGTGGGACCCATCAACCTGCACTTACAAAAATCAGCAAGCACATCTGGTGATTGTGATGGGTGCCAGTGTGTGAGAGGCACCAATGCAAAGTCATCCTGAAGAGCACGCAGGTGAGCCACAGCCCAGGGTTCAGAAAAACTGAAGTGGTCGCTTCGATTGGGGGGGTTGAATTCTAGAGTCAATGTTTGAACCCCAAGCTCTCCACTTGCCAGCTGCAGGCCCTGGGGCAAGTCAGCAGCTGTCCCGGGGCCTGTCTCCTCCTGTGAAAAGCAGCTCTCCCCACAGTGGTTGAGACACTGCACAGGCTCAGCCCTGGGCACAGGCCAACCAGTGGCAGCCATGCCTGCTGCCTTGGGTGATACATCAGCCCAGCCCTGGAGCCGGACACAAAACCAGCTCCCAGGAAAATCTTGGGGCAGGGTCCTCAACCATTTGGGGTCCATACACCCCTTGGCAGTCCAGTGAAGCCCTTGGACTCCTGGAAACAATGTTTTTAGAGACATAAAGAAAATATAGGTAAGATTACACAGAAAGCCAGTTATATTAAAATACCCATTATCAATATTAAAATACTAAATGTAATGCAGGAAAACTTTTAAAAGGGTAGCCAGTCATGTGACTTGAAGCAATACTACAGCTGAAGTTGGTTTTCCACCTCTAACTACCAGTAGCATGTGATCCAAAACTCAGCTGCCTCCTTGGAACACCGACTCAGTGCCTCTGACTTTTGAAAAGGTGTAGCAGAAACTGATGCATTCTCTCTCCTCTCCCTTATCCATCCTTTTTGTCTAAAACCAGGGTCCAAGCACCCTAGATGACCTCTTTCAAGAACTGGACAAGAACAGAGATGGAGAAGTTAGTTTCGAAGAATTCCAGGTGTTCGTGAAAAAGATATCCCAGTGAAGGAAAAAAACAAAACAATATTCTAAGCACCTGGGACATCACCCCATTCTATTTGGAATCACCAGTGTCTCGTTTAATTCTTTGCAATTATTCTGCGGTCCAATTATTGTTAATAAAGAAATTCTTTACATGTCTCGTTTTGCCAAGTACTGACCTTCACATGAAAGTAACCTTAGTCGGATGCATCTTATTTTATAGATTAAAAAAAAAGGCCCAGAATAGTTCCATGATCTTGACCAAGACTGCAAAGATGATGTCAGTGACTTAGAAAGAATTCTGACTTACCAAACCAGCTCCATCCACTCTCCCACCAGAATAACCGTGTTCCTTGTCTCCCTCCCCAACTACTCTGGTTCACATCATACCCGGGTTCACCTCGTATTTCATTCTAGGTAATAGCCAGTGAGAAGCAGATTTCAAAGAGCAGGCATTTGTCTTTAAGTCATCTCCTGGCATTTGATTTTTGGATCAATGACCCTCTCCAGGGACTAGAAGGCATACGAGACCAGGTCATTCTGCTCCATCACCAAGGACGTGGCCTTGATTCTGGTATAGGATGTGTAAAAATAAAAGGGAAGGAACCCTCCTGCACTGTTGGTGGGAATGTCAATTGGTGCAGCCACAGTGGAAAGCAGCATGAAGGTTCCTCCAAAACTAAAAATAGAAATACCGTAAGACCCAGCAATTCCACTTCTAGGAATGTACCCAAAGAAAACAAAATCCCTGATTCAAAAAGATATATGCACCCCTTATAATAGCCAAGTTATGGAAGCACCTAACATGTCCATCAACAGATGGATGGATAAAGAAGATACACATATACACAGTGGAATACTACTCAGCCATAAAAAAGAAATCCTGCCATTTGCAACAACATAGATGGACCTAGAGGGTTTTATGTGAAGTGAAATAAGCCAGGTAGAGAAAGACAAATACCATATGATTTCACTTGTGGAATCTAAAGACAAAACAAAATAAAGTGAACAAAATAGCAGTAAACTCATAGACACTAAGAGGGGACTGGTGGTCACCATGGGGGAGGGTTGGGGGATGGGGGATAAAAGGGCACAAAAGTTCTCAATCATAAGTTGGTCATGGGGATGGTAGCAGAGCATGGAGAACATAGCCAGTGGTTCCGTAACATCTTCCTATGTTGACACAGTAACTGCACTAGTGGGGTGAGGGTTTAATAATGTGGTTAACTGTGGAACCACTGTGTTGTATATTTGAAACCAATGTAAGATTGTTTATCGATGATCCTTCAAAAAAATAAATAAATAGATTTTAAAAAAGGGACAGGTAGACTAGGGCCTCCCTGCTCCGCCATCCCGTGCTGCTGGGACCCTTGGATCTGAGGAACAGCTAGCCCTCAAGTTCCATTTGTTGGGTCCAGCAGCTCAAGGAGGAGGGCAGAGGAGAGGAGGGTAGAAGGGTGGGAAAGGAACTTAATCAAACAAAAGAAAAATGACTTCTAGGCCTTCCACCAAGAACCTAAGGAGATTTTTAGCCACAATGAAGGAAGGTTCAAATGCAATCTGTATTGTTCTAGCTCAACACAAAAGCATTCTCCTGGCATCTAAAGCCTTCAACATTTCTAATGACTAATTACATCCACTGTAGGGATATCCCATAATAGTCTTAACTACTTTCGCATTGTGGGGCATTTATATTATTGTCATTTCTGCTTCTTCTAATGTTATAATGAGTACCTGTTCATATCTCTGTCAACATACCCGATTTCCTTAGGAGATTTCTGAGAAGTAAATGTCTGAGTCACAAGGTATGAATATTTTTATGGTTTGTGAAACAGTCCACCTAATTGATTTCCTAAAAGGCTGTCTTGATTCTATTTCTACAAATAGGCTGGAGAACGCCAGCCTCACTTCCCAGACAGCATTAGCCAGGCCCATTTTCACAACTTCATTAGTCACAAGAGTGCACATTTTCATTCTAGTTTTAAGAGGAATCCTCTACTATTTCCCCATCGAATTTACTGTTGGATATTGGTTTGTAAAAGATATTCTTTCCCTTGCTTAAGAAGTACCCTTCTCTTCCTAGTTCGTTATGAGATTGTGGGTATTGATCATCTATGGAGAGATGGGAGTTCTCTCTCCTGTTTGATCAATACATTAATCAATTTAATCCTGGGATAAACACATTATCCAGCCATGATCGATTATTCTTTAATGCTGTTAGACATTTATATATTATTTAAGATTTTCACATATTTATTAATAACCAACATCAGTCTATACCTTGGGGTTTTTTTGTTTCAAGGGCTTTGCTGAGTTCTAATATCTAGGTCATGCCAGCTTTCCATTTTAGCCTATGTTCTGAATTTCAATCAGTTCCTCACAGAATAAATAAACATTATTTCTTTCAACTCTGACATACATAAAGCATCTCCTATGGGCAAGGCATTATACAAGATGCCATAGGAGATACAAACTTCCAGACCTCTGAAATCTGAAGTCAATAAATCTGGGATCAGGCCAGGGAAAGGCTTAATCAAAGGAATAGTATTTCAGCTGGGATTTGCGGCAAAAGCCTTGAGAGGAGCCTGCAAGGAAGGGGCAGCACTGGGCATTGAAAAGGAGAGAAAACACGCCACATAAACACATCATGTCCAAGCGCAAGGCAGTTGAGGGGACAGGCACACTACATTCTGGGGGGAAAGCCAGCTGGGAGGAACAGAAGGCACACTGGCTCCAGAGCGTGGACATCCCAGGTCACAGAGGGATGTGAATGGGCTTCGGGAAGATGAGGTGATACCAAGAGTCTGCCAGGAGTTGGGGGTGGTCCAAGGGCAGAGGCTGGGGCTAGGCAGGAGGCCTCCAGGGCAAGCGGGGCAAGCTTGCAAAGCCTCAAGAACGGTAGCAATGCACACATGGGAGGGATATCTTCCCTCTGGCTCAGACTACTGGCTTGGATCAATTATCATCTGAGGGTTACCCCTCAAGAAGAGTGAGAACATAGGGAGTGTTGTGGGTGTGCAGCATCTGTATGGATGTGCACATGTCTATTTCATTGGTCTTCTTGGCCTGGTTTCCAGCATTTATCTCATCTCCCACATCCAACAAGATCCACCTGAATTTCCTCTTGAATCAAAAGAACAAGCATTTTGTCAGCCACAAAACTCCAATCTTTCCAAGACTATAGGCTCCGCCAGGGCAAGGACTTTTATCTGTTCTTTTAGCGATGTATCCCCGGGTCTAGATAAGAGCCTGGCACATGGAAAGGCTTAACAGCTATTTGCTGAATGGATGATCCTTGACTATCCAGTCACTAAATCGTGTCGATTCATTCCATAAGGCTACTCTGCCAGCCAGGTCTTTCTACAACTCCTGCTCCAACCCAGCTCTTCAGATGGCAGGCGGAGGCTGCTGTAATACTCAGCCACATGCCCTGCCAGGAGCCTTTTCTCCCATCTCATCCCTCTAGCTCTCATGCCAGCTGAATCTTCCTAAAGCACCCACTCTATTGTAAAGTCTTCAGTAACAAGTATGGTATTTGCATAATATGCCACAGTTGACAGGTCTTATCTTACTGGCTCCCTGTTGCCTTCAGGATTAATTTGACACTGACACTCAAGGACCTCCACAAAATCCAAACCAATCTCCTTTATTTCCCTCCAGTTCCCTAAGGAGTCATGTGCTCCAGTCAAGCTACTCACTATTTTATGACCAAATCTTGAACATTCTGGCCTGGCATTTGCCTCCCCTCCTTTCTACTAAGTCTCTAAGCCTTTGACAATCTTCCCTTCACACTGTAACCTACAATAATTTGTCCTGACTCTGAATTTAAGCACCTAAGGTCCACCTGTGCTGTGCAATACTGTGGCTAGATCAGGTGGCTATGGACATTTAAATTAAATAAAACTAAATAAAATTTTAAATTCAGTTCCTTGGTCACACCAGCTGCACTTTCAAGGGCTCCATAACCTCACATAGCTAGTGGCTATCATACTGAATGGCATGGATACAGAGCATTCTATGATAGCAGAAAGTTCTAGTTGACAACACTGGTAGCATTAATGAGGGCATAACTCACATACTGCCCATATATTTGGCTGTATGCTTCACTAGTCTACATCCTGAATCCCCAACTAAACTGCAAGCAGGCTTGTGGTGGCCACTCATTTGTAATACACTGTATTTAGGACTGCACTTAAGTGGACAAGCTCCAAATGCACAGTGACTTTCTTCTTTTTAATAACTGCTTTCCACTAGCAACCAGGTATTTCTATGGCAAAAAAAAAAAATCTTTCAAGTGGTTGAAATACCTATTCCTAAGGCATTTCCCATTGAGCGTAAGGTATAAAAGCTTTAAAGTACATTAGCTCTGAAGAAGTACTCATTTAGTCATTCATTTATTGTTAAAATTATGAACTGCCCTTGTGATTCACTAATGGGGGCGGCACTCCAAGTACCATGCTGGCTCCTTTCAAAAAGCAGACCTGGGTAAGAGGGAGGGTGTCAGGTAGAGAAGATGCCCTAGCCATTAGGCAGCAGCTACCATGACTGGAAGAAATTTTTCTTTCTCTAGATAGAAAGTGGTTACTACAACCAACAGCCTGATATGAAGTCTGAGTCTACTTCCGTCCCCACAGACAGGATTTAATAGCTGTTAGGCTCCCAGACCGCTCTATAAAAGGCTGTTTTACCTATAGTACAGCTGTCTTCTTGATGGCAGCTTTTATGGGGAACAAGTTCCTCAGTCCAAACTAAGCTCCAAATGACTTCTGTAAGGTCGCTTTGTTAGTCAGGAGATGCTTACTAGAATGTTCTGAATGCAAAGCACTTTTCAAAGTAATAAAAGTTGCTTGAAAGGTTACTCTGGGTGTTTCTAATGCCTATTACTTTACTTTCCATATGAAGCTGTTGAAAAATAAATGGAAGAAGATGATGCTTCAAACAGGGCTTCAACTAAAGGTAGGAAAATTGTATGCATGAATCATGCTTAATGTAGAACACAAATTACCCTTTACCTGAATCGACTTTTAATTATATGGGACTATATCACAAATCCCCTGCATCAGATGGGAAAATAATTTTGAATTTCAAAAATCTCTGGATCAAAATGGGGTAAAAGAAGTCCTATCTTTGAAAAGCAACTAAAACTGAAATAATTCAATGCCACAATCTCAAATTTGCATTCACATCTGCCTAAAATACTTCAAATTTCTCACTTGTCCTTACCAATACTGACACAGGCAGGTGCAATTCGGGAAAAGCTCGAGGCCAGTTCCTGTGCCCAGCTGGCAGAACAGGTTAAGTGAAAACAAACCAGCTCAATTTTAAGAAAATAACTGATGGCAAAACAGAATGCAGTTTTTAACCGGTTCAAATCAGCTAGATTCAGGATGGGGAACAAAAATAACCTACAGTTACCTCAGAGTTCATTATATACTCATTAGTATACTAAAAATCACACCCCTTGGTGCCAGGACAGTTCTGAGGCAGACCATCTAAGGACAAAAAGGAGTCACCCTATTTCCCAGATATCCTCTCCCTATTCCAAGAAAAACCCACCCATCCTGATGAATATTGCACCCCTTGTTAAAACTCCAGCTATAAGGCCACCCACTCCCAACTATACTGCTGACTTCTGGAGCATGCCCACACTCCCTCCTTGAATGTGCACCTTTGCGTTGTTAAACTACTGTTCGCTTGTACCTGCTTGTCTTGCCTGAGGGTTTCAGCCCCGGGCAGGTTCACTATGGATTCAGTGAAACCGAGAAACAACAACAGAACGTTCTTGGGGTAAAAGGGCTTTTATACCCTGCTTTACTCTCCCGGCAATTGGTCAAGCACTAGAATCATGTCTGCACCCAGCAGTCCTCAGGTCCATAATCCACCTCCATCTCCACCTCCACCCAGAGCACTGGGTAGAGCTCTTTATATAGTGACTCAGCCAGTCATAGCTTATTGCCTATGGGTGTGGAAGTGTTAGCCTAGCAGGAAGCCAATTCCATCAAGTAGTTTAGGGTCAGGTGAGAATCCTGGCCATAGGAACTTCCATTTTTCCCACACTGCTCAACCCCCTCATGAATTCTTTCTCCATCAGAGTCAAGAGCCCTCTCCTATGTTGAGTTCTCACCCAGTGTGTGGGGAGACCTGTACAGAATGCATTTCCCAACAATACCATCATCCAAGTGTGCATGTGTATGTTGATGTGGTTAATGGTAGAATATGAATTCTGTTTCCAGGATGTTATACCTTATTCAGAACTATTTTCAATAAATAGAAAAGGAATGCTAAAAACTAAGCATATCCTTGTACTTAAACATTGGATTAAGATCATTCTTCCTATGTATGTCTCAAAAGTAAAAGATGTTCTAAATATAATATCCATGATGCCACAAACCACCCCCTACATGAACTGGAGAGATCTGAAGTCAAATTCAAGGTCAAGGTTGTCAGCAGCAGCCATGTGATTGATCTAGAGTCAGAATGCAAGTCGGCCACAGCTGTGTTCTTGGTAAGCATCATCTGCAAGTCAGGTAAAGCTACTTTGAAGTAGGCCCAAAAAAATCAGACTTGCTGTAGAATCCTAAATATTCTGCAAAATCCCAGAGCTTTCTATTTCACCTTGTGGCTTAAGCAGAGAAATGACAATAAAACAAATTTTACTCCTGACACTCTCAGACTCAGAGTCTACTACCTTCACTCTTAGGGAAAAATCTCTCTCCTTTTATGTGTATAGGAAACACCGCCTTTTAGAAATCTGCCCTAGATGCCAGTGTCTCTACTGATTTCATAAGTAAACATAAGACCATCATGCATGCCAAAGGAGGGTCATGATGGCCCACAAGGGGAGCAGAATTTGCCATCCCAAAATACGCCTCTGACATAAAGATTATTCTAGGCTGATTTTTTTCCTAAGCAACAGCAGGCAAGCAAAAAGCTCTTAAAACTCAGTAAAAGTTACCCTTTTGTAAGAGACATTTACATGTATAAGGAAAATCTCCATTTGTAAGGGCATCTCCCTCTCAGTACCAGGAAGAGGACAACCAAGTCTAGACACTCTTATCAATGCATAAGACAGACTTAAATCTGCATAACAACCATAACCTTGTTTACTATGCTTTTTCTGATAACTGTCCCCCCCCCCCCATGGTGTTTGGTTTGGTTTTTTTTGGTCTTTGGCTGAAGACTGTACTTAAGCTGGTGGCTTGGGCCACTTCAGGGAGTTCCTCAGTTTGCCTGGGTCTGCCATGTATACAGGAGGTACATATGTTAGGAAACTTCTGTTTTTCTCCTCTTAATCTGTGTTTTATTACAGGGGGTGTCAGCCAAAAACATAGAAGCATGGAGAGAAAATTATTTTTCCTCCCACACCCCCATGAAACAGACTTTAGCAGCAAAAGAGGCTGCTGGTTTCTAACTTTTTTACTTTTTTAGTTACAAGGACCAGAATGACCCTTACCCAATGTAAATGTGCTTACAAGTTTTAGTTGTTTGCTCAAGTTTTCATGATTCCCCAGACTTCCTGGTGTTTGCTGCCTGGTAGTTCTATTACCTTGGTCTTTTTCTTTAATAAGACTTTTCACCATCATCACAAATGCTGGCTCTTCAGGCTATTTTTCTCCAGCAATCTGATTGCAGGCCATAAAGATGTTCAACAGCAATTAGGTTTTATTGTTCTCATCTCAGGAGTATAGAAGCTATCAAAATGTAAAATGCACATATCCTCAGATTTAGTAATTCCCCTTCTAGGAATGTGTCCCATAGAAGATGGTATAGGACATATGTGCATGGATACTAATTTGCAGCATGATTTAAAGTAGCAAAATAATGGACCCAACCTCAATATTCATCAATATGAGCCTGGTTAAATAAAGCATGATGCATAGAGCAGAGCAAGCATGTGGAAGATCCCTATGCACTGCTGTGGAGTGAGCCGTACAAAAAGTAAGGGGGAGCAGTGTCTCCAGCACACTAGCACACCTATTTGTTAAAAAGGAAACATGCCCGTATATGTGTGTGAGTAGGTGCACATGCCCCAGCAAAGGGCAGTCATCAAAGAATTAACCTGGCCAAAGCCATCTAACAGTAGCACCTACAGATCAAAATCACTTCCACTCCCGGAGTACTGCTGCGGAGGAAGAATTTTTTCCTCTACCCTTCAAGGTTCTTCTCACTAGTCTAAGAAGCAAATTAACGTGAGATGGATTAACAGGAGAAAATAGAATTTAATTTCATATGTACAGAGCCCACACACATGAGAGATTCCCAGACAGAAAGGTAAAATGAGGCTTAGACGCCATCCTGAGCTAAGAAATGAAATAGGGACCCTGGGGCTTCAAAGGGGCGGAGGGCAATTCACAGGACAATAAGAGCAGATGTTTAATAATTGGATGTTTGCCCTGCCATACAGATCAGTCACATAAAGTTTATCTCTGGTAATAACCCTCATTTTGGGAAAGACCTGTACCAAGTTGTACCATTATGACATGCAGATTATTTCAGAGTTGAGAACAATCAAGGCCCAAAAGCCTCTGAAAGAAACTTATGTAAAAAGAATTTAGACAGAGGCCCGTAGACCAGGAAGGGAGAGTTATCATATAATACATAGTTATACTGTAATGTAAACTAGGTGTGGTAGGCTGGGAGGGCTGTGGCTAAGTCTGTTAAAGTTCCTCTCTGCGCCCTCATTTTCCTGTGTGGCCCAGGAAATATTTGATTATCAAATACTGAACTCTTTTCATATTCCTTTAAATTGCTTCCCGTTTTCTTTGAAGTCTCAGACCCCTACCCCCTTCCCCAAGGTTTAGGATGGCACGTACACCTCCTTCTCCCTGTGGAGCCCATATCTGTGGATTCCCTGTACGCAGTTACACTTTGGTTTTTTCCTCTGTTAATCTATCTCATGTCCATTTGATTCTTAAACCAGCTAGAAGAACCTTGAGGGGGAGAGGAAATTTCTTCCTGCCCAACAGACTCCAACTTCGATTTTCCTACGTAGGCAAGAGAGGGGCAAAAGCTGCTCTTGAGCCCACAGGGTCTCAACTGCCTTCAGCTCAAAACAGTCCATGAACCAACGCGGCACATTTGGGGGCAGCGTGCCTGTGGCCCATACAGTATTATCTTAGAAAAGAAAACCCATGATTTGCCTTCACAGCCATTTCCGCCATTCGTCAGGAAGCACATTTATATTACAGCCTCATGAGGAACTCTTCACTAGTGTTAGGTCTTTTGAGCATAAGACTTAAAAGTACCATCTGGCTGGGTAGTGACGGTTCATTATGGTCTGAATTGCTAGCTATAAAAAAGAGTGAAGACTGTCTCTATATCCTTCCATGGAATGATCGCCAGCATAGAATGTTAAGTGAAAAAGAGCAAGGCAGAAAAAAATGTGCAGAGTATGCTACCATTTACATAAGAAGGGGAAGGGCTTCCAAGCAGACATGCAGGTTTACTTATATTTTTCACATGGAAAGATATCCCATTTAAAAAAAAGGAGAATTAATGGCTGCCATAAAGGAAATAAGGGAATAGGCTGGAGGGGAGAGGAACAGAAGTGACTTTCTCTAAATAAGGGATTCTCCAGGTGGGCTGTGCCAGAGCCTGTGCCCCAGGGGATGTTTGGCAATGCCTGGAGGTATTTTTCGTGTCATAATAGGGGTTAGGAGGAGGGTGCCACTGACATCTAGTGGGCAGAGGACAAAGATGCGGCTGAACGCCCTACAGGACACAGGCCGGCCCCCCACCGCAGAGAATCATCTGGCCCAAAATGTCAGCAGTGCAAATCACACATCTAATAAGGAACTTGTATCTAGAATATGTTAAGAACTCTTACAACTTAATAATAAAAAGACAAATAACCCAGTTTAAAAATGGGTAAAGGATCTGAATAAACATTTCTGCAAAAATGATATATAAGTGGCCTATAAGCACCTGAAAAGATGCTCAACATCCTTGGCCATCAGGGAAATGGAAACCAAAGCCACAATAAGAGACAACTTCTGAACCACACAGATGGCTTACCAATAACAATAATGAGTGCTGAGGATGTGGAGAAACTGGAACCCTCATATACTGTCGGTGGGAATGAGAAATGTTTTAGCCACTTTGAAAACAGTCTGACAGTTCCTCAAAAGGTTAAACATACAATGAGCATATGACCTACAATTCCACTTCCAAGTGAAATGAAAACATGTCCACACAACAACTTGCACATGAATGGTCCCAGCAGCGTTATTCATTAAAGCCAAAAAGTAGAAACCACCCAAATGTCCATCAGTGGATAAATAGATTAATAAAAGGTGATATGTCCATATATCAGAATATTACTCAGCAATAAAAAGAAACAAAGTCTTCATAGATGCTACAGCATGGACAGACTGTGACAACATCATGCTAAGTGAAAGAAACCAGTCATAAAAGGCCACACATTGTGTGAGTCCATTTATATGAAATGTCCAGAATAGGCGGAATCCATTGAGACTGAAATCAGACTAACAGTTGCCTAGGGCAGGTGGAAAAGGAGGCTTAGGGGTGTCGGCTAAGAGGTGTGGGGTTTCTTCTGTGGTAATGAAACCCTTATAAGTTTAGGCCAAAGCAGCAAACAAAATGACAATGACCCAACCCAGGAAGATAAACAGGCCAATTTACCACAGGAACACCGGCATTCAGCTCGAATTCCATGGAATCAGCATCTGAAGATTAAGAAACAAGTTCAGCAATTCACCAGTACTGCTAAAAAATATTTTAAGCAATGAGAATTTTGTTAAATAAAAGATTATTACCAAATCTTGGACTTACCTTTCAAGTTAAGGCAGTTTCTTGCAAATTCAATCATTGCAAGCTGCATCCCAAGGCAAACTCCTATTTGAAAAAGCACACATATAAAGCAAACGATCACATTTTGTATTGCTTCATATTTTCTGTCCCTCTGTTTGCTGTCTCTCTCTCCATCTGCAATGCTAGCTCCCAGAAGGCAAGCCTGACTGTGGGTTGGCTGCTGTGCCCCCGCACTCAGAAGGGTCCTGCAGAGGCAGGAAGGGGTTTGGACAATCGATTCACCCTGACCCACCCAGACCAAGACAAGAAAAAGGAATACGAGGTCAGTAAAGGACAGAAGAGGACAGGGCAAGGTCCAAACAGCAAATCTGCCTCCTTCCAAACCCATCTCCAAAGCGAGGCATGTGTGTGGGCTGCAGGGCTATGCCAGAGCCCCGTTCCTTCCGAGAGTATCTACCAACACCCACCTCAAGGGGGCGTCTCCCTGCTCTGGGACTTCACCCTCCCTCTTCTCCGAGGGGAAGCCCTGGATACAGGCTCCACCTGAAGGCAGCCTGAGGCTGGCCAGCCAGCTGGGACCTAAGAAGCGTCCCCAGGTGGGCCATGGAGCAGGCAGTTGCGGCAGGCATCTAGGCTCAGAACAGCCCTGTAACACATGCAGGAAAGCAGCAGCGGCTGGGGAGTTGGCATCTCCCCTGAGGCCTGGGCATGGAGGACCACAGGGAAGGGAGAGACAAAATGGAACTGAACAGAGAGCTTAATAAACACAACAAACTCTGGTGAAACTGCAGGCCTGTTGCCACAGAGAGGCCTGCTTCACCCATCTCCACATTCACTGTGGCCCACCAATTCTAATAAACAAATGTCAAGGAGTATTCCAGATGCTTTTATAGACATATCCAAGGTATACAAGAGACTCAAAGGAGAGAGCAATCAATACCCCAGTGTCTTGTCAATGGGTCTCAGCCCCAGGAAAGTTCGCTATGGATTCAATGTGACCAAAGAAAATGACAGCAAAACATTCTCGGGGTGAAAGGGTTATAGCCAACTTTATTCCAGGTGGCACATCAGTCACTAAAATTCCGTTCACTCAGAGTGAGTCTGTATGCAGCAGGCCGGTCTCTGCCTCTGGGCCTCTCTGCCCGCACAGCTGCCCTCCAGGCCTCTCTGCACAGTCGTCCCACACAGCTGTCCTCTGGGCCTCTGTCCTCAGCGCTGCCACCACTCCAGCCTCTGCTCTGCTCTCCTGCAGCCTTGCAGCCCTGCCACCGTGTTGCGCCCAGCGCACTGGGTGGAGCTCTTTTTATAGTCAACGGCCATATATTGCCCACAGATGTGCAGTGAGCTAGTCAACCAGGGCCAGGTGAGAATCCTGGCCACAGAAACTCTCATTTTATCCACAACCAGACACACCAGAACAAAAGTTGATAGGCAAGCAACAAGCTGAGCACTTTGGGGGAACTTGAGAAAGTTCTGCATGGCTAGAACATAAGGAGATGCTATGTGTGGGGAAGCTGGGGTTCCTATGGCCAGGATCCTCACTGAACTTAAACCACCTGATGATGTAACTGGCCTGTTGCTGCGCTGCCACTTCCACACCTGTAGGCAATAAGCTATTATTGTGCTATATAGTGAGCTCGGCCCAGTGCTCTGGGCGGAGGCAGAGACGCTAGTGCTTAACCTACCGCCGGAGAACAAGCCAGGTAATAAACCCTTTCACCCCAAGAACGTTTTGCTGTCGATTCCTTTGGTCACACTGAATCCAAAGCGAACTTGCCTGGGGCTGAAACCCATTGGCAAGACACTATGTTAAAAAGAAAACTAAAGAGTTTCAACGTTCTATACAGTAAAAACTATCTGAACACTTGCCACATTTAGACAGAAACCAAACAAGATTACTTCAAAAGAAAACAGAGGCCCAGATGAGCTTAGACTGGTAAAACAAAGCAAGCTTTCAAGGTAACTAACCCTGGCCTGTCTTTTCAAAATGGCTCCCACGTGGGTAGGACCTAGGAAGCTAATGAAAGAACAGGAGGCAGTGGGGGAAATGAACAGTCTGCCGATAGGAAAAGCACTGAAGCCTGTGGGCTTGGTTCATCAACCCAGCAGCACATCCAAGCACAGTGTCAAAAACAGCCTCTCCCCATGAGCTTCCCCCCTGAGTCCCCAGCTGCTAGGCTGCCTTTATCCCATCAAGGGTCCATTTCATCTTGTTTCATTGGCCCAGAAGCCATGCTTTACAATTTGAACAGAACATCCAGCTGTAACAATTTTAACTCAGCTCTTTCTGTGACATTGGATGGTCTCTCTGTATTATCTTTTCTAGAAATATAAATTTCAACTCTTGTTTTTCTGAGTAGAAAGAATGTTGTGGAATTCCTTTAAATAATTCTCTGCATGATGTGGTGAAAAGACAGATTCAGGTGGAAATTGGAGAAAGTAAGGGCAGCTGTAGGCAGCAGTTTCTCCCAGCCCCTTGCTACCCAACCAGAATGGAGTTACGTTCTCCTAGACCAACAACCTTTTTCTATAAAGGGGCACATAGCAAAAATCTTAGGCTTTTCTGGCTGTAGGACTTCAGACTCAGCCATTGTACCACAAAGGCAAACACAGACAATCTGTAAACAAATTGATGTAGCTTGTTCCTATAAAACCTTATTTATAAAAACTGAGTGCGAATCAAGTATGGCCTGCAGGACATAGTCTGCTGACCCTGTAGCAGACTCCTTGGTGCCTGAATGTTCAAATGTGAGTTCATAGCTTTCAATGTTAACAAGCCCTATTAAGTGTTACCCCAACTAGGTACGAAAAATTGAATAAACTCATAGGTAGCATCCAGGAACACAAGCTTTACCCAGAAAAGGAATCTTCTTTGTCCTTGCCCAAGAAATCGCCTGGATTTTTCCCTGCGTTCCTCTGATTCCAAAGCCTCCTGGCACAAGAACTCCACTGCAATCAACACAAGAACAGGTGAATTTGACATTATTTTTATCTCTAAAACTCTTCTTTTCAGTCATTCATGCTTACTGATTCCAAATCCAAAGCTGGGCACAATCACTAGGGACTATACTTGAGATTTATTCTCAGAATTGATTACATGATTGCACATCCTGAGCTTTCTTCTTAAATTCCTCACAATGTCATAAAGAAGTTGCAACAATCTATCACAAGTGACCTCAACATATATTTCCTGATAGGTCTTTGTGGTATGTGCACATTGTGACTGAGAAAATTGATTCAATTAAAAATGCCACTGAAAGAATTATCTGAATAAAAATAGGTTAAGGTTCGGGGGATTCTGGGAAGATGGCAGCATGAGTAGAGCAGCGGAAATCTCCTCCTAAAACCATATATATTTTTGAAAATACAGCAAATAAAACTACGCCTAACAGAGAGACCACAGGATACAGTACAACAGCCAGGCTACATCTACATCTGCGAGAACTTGGCATCTCACGAAGGGGGTAAGATACAAGCTGCAGCCCAGTGGGACCTGAGTGCCCCCCCACACCCCAGCTCCCAGGTGGGAGGAGAGGAGTCAAGAGCAGGGAGGGAGTGGAAGTGCAGGACTGTTAAATACCTAGCCCCAGTAATCCACACCGGGAGCACAGACACACAGTGCATGATGCCCTAGATATCAGGGAAACAGAAAAGTAAAATCTGCAAGCAGTTCCCCGCAGCTGGCTCTCCTGGGACAAAAAAAAAGTGAGTGCTTTTTGAAAGTCTTAAAGGGACAGGGGTCTCACAGGTGGACAGAATCATCCCGGCACACTCAGCCTAGCAGATGGAAATTCTGGGGAACTCCAGGCACCCTAACCCCCAGATAGAAACACAGCTCTGAAGGCCCTCATGGAAATAAACAGCCTGATGTTCATTCCCCTTCCACAGTAGCCCCGGCCGAGCAGCCTGGGAGTGACCACACCCACAAGAGCCGCCCAGAGCCTCCTCCCAGCACACGGCCGCCAGGGTCAGGCCCGGGGCAGCCAGCGCAGGCAGAGAAAGCTGGGACAGGGTGGGAAGGGGCACCGTTCTCGTAGGAGAGCACACCGGGTGCACCTGCCTCCCCCCACAGGGCTCTGAGCTGCCCCAGGGGCTGCTCCCGGTGTGTGGGGAACCTACACAAGCGGCGGAGAGTGGCAGGGCAACCAGCAAGCAGGAAGGGACTTTGTTCTCCCAGCTGACACACGCACTACCTGCCTACGACTACCTCTATCACCATGAAAAGGCAGAATTTGGTCCAGTCCAGAATCACCCAGACAACCCCAGATAGGGGGCCTGGGGAGATATATTTAACCAATCTTCTTGAAAAAGAATACAAAATAAAGGTCATAACCATGCTGATGGGCCTGCAGGGAAATATGCAAGAGCTAAAAGATCAAGTTGGGAAGGAGAATACAGAAATAAAAGAATCTCTGGAAGGACTTAAGAGCAGACTGGATGAGGTGCAAGAGGCCATTAAAGGAACAGAAATCAGAGAACAGGAATGCAGAGAAGCTGAGGCAGAGAGAGAGAGAAAAGGATGTCCAGGAATGAAAGAATATAAAGAGAACTGTGTGACCAATCCAAATGCAAAAATATTCGCATTATAGGGGTACCAGAAGAAGAAGAGAGAGAAAAAGGGATACAAAGTATCTTTGAAGAAACAATTGCTGAAAACTTCCCCAAGCTGGGGGAGGAAATAGTCGCTCAGAACAAGGAAGCCCAAAGATATCCCAACACAAGGGACACAAGGAGGACAACACCAAGACATATAACAATTAAAATGGCAAAGATGAAAGACAAGACAGAGTATTAAAGGCAGCCAGAGAGAGAAAAAAGGTCACCTAAAAAGGAAAACCCATCAGGCTATCATCAGAGTTCTCAACAGAAACCTCACAGGCTAGAAGAGAAAGGCATGATATATTTAATGTAATGAAACAGAAGGGCCTTGAACCAAGAATACTGTATCCAGCACAATTATCATTTAAATATGGAGGAGGGATTAAACAATTCCTAGAAAAACAAAAGTTGAGGGAATTTGCCTCCTAGAAAACACCCTCTACAGGATATTTTAAAGGGACTGCTCTAGATGCAAGAATCCTTAAGGCTAAATAGATGTCAACAGAGAAAACAAAATCACACCAAAGAAAGCAGACAAATCAAATACTAACTAAAGGCAAAAAAGAAAATCAACTGTGCACAAAAGCAGCCAAAGGAAACACAAAAGAGTACAGATTAAAACAACTGACATATAAAGAATGGAGGAGGAGGAATAAGAAGGGAGAGAAATAAAGAATCATCAGACTGTGTTTATAATAGCTTAATAAGTGAGTTAAGTTAGACGATTAGATAGTAAAGAAGCTACCCTTGAACCTTTGGTAACCACAAATCTAAAGCCTGAAATGGCAATAAGTACATATCTTTCAATAACCACCCTCAATGTAAATGGACTGAATGCACCAATCAAAAGACACAGAGTAATAGCATGGATAAAAAAACAAGACACATCTATATGCTGCTTACAAGAGACTCACCTCAAACCCAAAGACATACACAGACTAAAAGTCAAGGGATGGAAAAAGATATTTCATGCAACTAATAGGGAGAAAAAGGCAGGTGTTGCAGTACTTGTATCAGGCAAAATAGAATTCAAAACAAAGAAAGTACAAGAGATAAAGAAGGACATTACATGATGATAAAAGGGTCAGTCCAACAAGAGGATATAACCATTATAAATATATATGCACCCACATATGTGAAACAAATACTAACAGAATTAAAGGAGGAAATAGAATGCAATGCATTCATTCTAGGAAACTTCAACACACCAGTCACTCCAAAGGACAGATCCACCAGACAGAAAATAAGTAAGGACACAGAGGCACTGAACAATGCACTAGAACAGATGGACCTAACAGACATCTACAGAACTCTACACCCAAAAGCAGCAGGATACATTCTTCTCAAGTGCACATGGAACATTTTCCAGAATAGACCACATACTAGGCCACAAAAAGAGCCTCAGTAAATTCAAAAAGATTGAAATTCTACCAACCAACTTCTCAGACCACAAAGATATAAAACTAGAAATAAATTGTACTAAAAAAACAAAAAGGCTGACAAACACATGGAGGCTTAACAACATGCTCCTAAATAATCAATGGATCAATGACCAAATTAAAACAGAGATCAAGCAATATATGAAGACAAATGACAACAACAGCACAAAGCCCCAACTTCTGTGGGATGCAGTGAAGGCATTTCTCAGAGGAAAGTATATAGCAATCCAGGCCTATTTAAAGAAGAAACAACAATCCCAAATGAATAGTCTAAAGTCACAATTATTGAAACGGGAAAAAGAAAAACAAATGAGGCCCAAAGTCAGCAGAAGGAGGGACATAATAAAAATCAGAGAAGAAATAAATAAAACTGAGAAGAATGAAACAACAGAAAAAATCAATGAAAACAAGAGCTGGTTCCTTGAGAAAATAAACAATATAGATAAGCCCCTAGCCAGACTTATTAAGAGAAAAAGAGTATCTACACACATAAACAGAACCAGAAATGAGAAAGGAAACATCATGACAGACCCCACAGAAATACAAAGAATTATTAGAGTACACTATGAGAATCTATATGCTAACAAACTGAATAACCTAGAGGAAATGGACAACTTCCTAGAAAAATACAACCTTCCAAGACTAACCAAGGTAGAAACAGAAAATCTAAACAGACCAATTACCAGCAACGAAATAGAAGCAGTAATAAAAAAACTACCCAAAACAAAACCCCCGGGCCAGATGGATTCACATCTGAATTTTATCAGACATATAGAGAAGACATAATACCTATTCTCCTTCAAGTTTTCCAAAAAATAGAAGAGGAGGGAATACTTCCAAACTCATTCTATGAAGCCAGCATCACTCTAACACCAAAACCAGGCAAAGAAACCACAAAGAAAGAAAATTATATTCTAATATCCCCAATGAACATAGATACAAAAATACTCAACAAAATATTAGAAAACCAAATTCAAAAATACATCAAGAAGATCATACACCATGATCAAGTGGGATTCAATTCAGGGATGCAATGATGGCACAACATTCGAAAATCTGTCATCATCATCCACCACATCAACAAAAAGGACAAAGCTACATGATCATCCACATAGATGCTGAAAAAGCATTCAACAAAATTCAACATCCATTCATGATAAAAACTCTCAACAAAATGGGTATACAAGGCAAGTACCTCAACATAATAAAGGCCATATATGACAAACCCAGAGCCAACATCATGCTTCACAATGAGAAGCTGAAAGCCTTTCATCTAAGATTGGGAAGAAGACAGGGATGCCGACTCTACCCATGGTTATGCAACATAGTACTGGAGGTTCTAGCCACAGCAATTAGACAAAACAAAGAAATAAAAAGCATCCAGATTGGTAAAGAAGAAGTCAAACTGTCACTGTTTGCAGATGACATTAGATTGTACATAAAAAACCCGAAAGAATCCACTCTAAAACTACTAGAACAAATATCAGAATTCAGCAAAGTTGCAGGATACAAAATTAATACACAGAAATCTGAGACTTTCCTATACACTAACAATGAACTAGCAGAAAGAGAAATCAGAAAACAAGTCCATTCACAATTGTATCAAAAAGAATAAAATACCTAGGAATAAACCTAACCAAGGAAGGGAAAGACCTATACCCTGAAAACTACAAGACACTCTTACGAGAAATTAAGGAAGACACTAACAACTGGAAGCTCGTCCCATGCTCTTGGCTAGGAAGAATTAATATCATCAAAATGGCCATCCTGCCTAAAGCAATATACAGATTCGATGCAATCCCTATCAAAAATACCAACAGCATTCTTCAACAAACTGGAACAAATAGTTTTAAAATTCATATGGAACCACAAAAGACCCCGAATAGCCAAAGCAATCCTGAGAAGGAAGAAAAAGTGGGGGGGGGGATCTCACTCCCCAACTTCAAGCTCTACTACAAAGCCACAGTAATCAAGACAATTTGGTACTGGCACAAGAACAGACCCACAGACCAGAGGAACAGGATAGAAAGTACAGATACTAACCCAAACATATATGGTCAATTAATATACAATAAAGGAGCCATGGACATACAATGGGGAAATGACAGCCTCTTCAACAGATGGTGTTGGCAAAACTGGACAGCTACATGTAAGAGAATGCGACTGGATCACTGTATAACCCCATACACAAAAGTAAATTAAAAATGGATCAAAGACCTGAATGCAAGTCATGAAACCATAAAACTCTTAGAAAAAAACATAGGCAAAAATCTCTTGGACATAAACATGAACAAGTTCTTTATGAACATATCTCCCCGGGCAAGGGAAACAAAAGCAAAAATGAACAAGTGGGACTATATCAAGCTGAAAAGCTTCTATACAGCAAAGGACACCACCAATAGAACAAAAATCCATCCTACAGTATGGGAGAATATATTCATAAATGACAGATCCGAGAAAGGGGTGACATCCAAAATATATAAAGAGCTCACACACCTCAACAAACAAAAAGCAAATAATCTAATAAAAAATGGTCAGAGGAGCTGAACAGACACTTCTCCAAAGAAGAAATTCAGATGGCCAACAGACACATGAAAAGACGCTCCACATTGCTAGTCATCAGAGAAATGCAAATTAAAACCACAATGAGATATCACCTCACACCAGTAAGAATCGCCACCATTAAGACAAACAACAACAAATCTTGGCAAGGTTGTGGAGAAAGGGGAACCCTCCTACACTGCTGATGGGAATGTAAATTAGTTCAACCATTGTGGAAAGCAGTATGGATGTTCCTCAAAAAGCTCAAAATAGAAATACCATTTGACCCAGGAATTCCACTCCTAGGAATTTACTCTAAGAATGCAGGATCCCAGTTTGAAAAAGACATATGCACCCCTATGTTTATCGCAGCACTATTTACAATAGCCAAGATATGGAAGCAACCTAAGTGTCCATCAGTAGATGAATGGGTAAAGAAGAGGTGGTACATATACACAACGGAATATTATTCAGCCATAAGAAGAAAACAAATCCTACCATTTGCAACAACATGGATGGAGCTAGAGGGGATTATGCTCAGTGAAATAAGCCAGGCAGAGAAAGACAAGTATCAAATGATTTCACTCATGTGTGGAGTATAAGAATAAAGAAAAAACTGAAGGAGCTAAACAGCAGCAGACTCACAGAACCCAAGAATGGACTAACAGTTACCAATGAGAAAGGGACTGGGGAATATGGGTGGGAAGGAAGGGATAAGGCAGGGGGGAAAAAAAAGAATGGGGGCTTTACGATTAGCATGTATAATCGGGGGGCGCATGGGAAGGGCTGTACAACACAGAGAAGACAAGTAGTGACTCTATAGCATCTTACTACACTGATGGACAGAGACTGTAATCGGGTATGTGGGGGGGACTTGGTGATAGGGGGAGTCTAGTAAACATAATGTTCCTCATGTAATTGTGGATTAATGATAGCAAAATAAAAAATAAAATAAATAAAATAGGTTAAGGTTCTTAAAAAGTACTGTTATAAAAATATTAAAATCTCTTACATAATCAAAAAGAGTTAACCTGGTAAAATCAGCGTGGTACAATCAAGATTTCAATTGCTAATTAAGTAGTGGTGCATGAAAATTTCCTGGCTAGGAGAAACTTTAGAGACCTTCTCTGTAAACAGTCATTCTGAAAAGACAGGAGCTCAAGAGAAAAAAGGGAGATGGTCATGTTTCCCTCACAATCAATGTCACTCCCAAGCCTTCCATCAATTACGTAGAAAATAAAGCCTAGAATCAAATGATAAAGAAAAGAGAACCAAGAGATCAGGGTTGTGGTTCCTATACTTTCACTTTGTATATGTTAAAACCCATCCCTGCATCTTTCAGGAGAATCATCATACTTTGTCTCCAATACAGGACCCCCATTCTCCCTCCAGGAAAACGATGTCCACTGCACATGCCACTGACATTAACATGGCACATTTCAATGCAAAGGTGATGTGAATGTGGCACTACCATCCCTAAAGACCACAAGTACTCCAGACTACCTTTCAAAATACACAGAAATTAGTAATTGGGGTAAGTTGAGTCATTATGGAAAAAGCACAATGGCACTCTCCTAACTGGCAGGCACAGTCCCGGGTACTCACTCAGCTTTGCATAGCTTCTGCCATGCTTCATGGAACTTCACAGGGTCCTCAGTTTCAGTGCTCTGCTCCAGATCAATGGAGTCTATGTACTAAAAAACAATCAACAGGTTAAAAGACCATTTAAGAAAAATAAGTACTCAAAAATACTACAGCCTTCTAACACGATGACAGGCACAAGTATTCAATCACTACTTATTGTGCAAACACTGTACTGGTCATTCAAGATTGAAAAGCATGATCTCTGTCTTCTGGCTCTTATAATCTTTCAGGGATATTACAAAACCAAACAAACAGGCATCCACAGCACAGTGTGATAACAGCTTCCACGGGCAAAGAACAGAATGCTGTGGAAGTGACTAGAAGCTGCACCTAACCTAGACTGGGCACAGGGGTAAAAGAGGGAAGGAGCCTCATTGGGGAAGACCTCTGGGGTGGGGATGTCCAAGAAGCTAAGCCCTCAAGGTTGAGTGGAAGCAAGATGAGCATGTGTGTGCATGTGGGAAGGCAGGCAGGAAGGTTTACAGAGAGAAAGGGACGGGGGGAGGGAAGAACCTGTATGAAACCTTGCAGGAAAAAAAGGGGTGGCCACTGTGGGGCCCTCCAAAGAGGCTCCAGCCAGCAAGCGGAGTTCCATATACTTGAAGCCACTAAAAGGTCTTAAGGAACAGAGAGAACAGAGAGTAGTTTTAGAAAGGTCACTCTGCTACAGCGTGGAAGATGGAGGGAAAACGAAACCAGTCACAAGTTGCTGTAACAAGCCAGACGCGATGAATACAGCAGCACATTGGTCTTCAAAGAACGTGACAAGACCACAATTCAAACAGTACTTAGTAGAAGCTAATGTCAACGAATTCTGTTAAGTGAAAAATCAAGCAGAACAATTCCTATGTACATAAAAGTCCTGATAGCTACATTATTTTAGTATTTCTTTTGTAAAAATTAGTATCTGAATGTAGCTTAAAATTCAAAATTGTAAAGGCTTTATAGAAGATGTATAAACAATTTTTCTATTGTTTTCTGTGCAAGGGAGTGGGGGGGACTAGGGAGAGTGGGAAGAGCAGGAAGTGAAATATTCCCTGGAAAGATCCTAATAGAAAGTGATCAGGAAAGGAAGAGGCTGGAAAAGAGAGAAAAGTCACAGAGGTCCTAAGCTGATATCCAAGTGGAAGTTACTAAATTTCTTGAACCTATAACAAATGTATCTTTTTACTCACTGAATAAAGGTTTCACCATTTAAGACAATAAGGCTTGCTTAAACCATCATGTACCCATATTGATATGATTACATACAAACACCTACAGAGACAGAGAAAAGTCTAGAAAGACATGGATCACACTGGGCATGCAAGGTACAACAGAGAAGGGGGATTTCAGGGAGAAGGAATCTTCTGCTTTCTGCATTTTATATGTTTTGTTTAAAATGCTAAACTAAGCACAAACTATTTGTATATTTAACAAAGATAAAGAATATACTCAAGCCATATATAACTCCACCTCTGCTTACCCATAATACTGATTTTAAAATACAAATGATCAGGCGCAAGATGGTGGCATGACTAGGGTGGCAGAAATCTCCTCCCAAAATCATATATATTTTGAAACTACAGCAAATACAACTATTTCTAAAAGAGAGACCAGAAGATACAGTACAACAGGCAGGCTACATCTACATCTGCAAGAACTCAGCATCTCATGAAGGGGGTAAGATACAAAGCTGTGACCTGGCGGGACGCAAACACTCCCCCCACCCCAGCTCCCTGGCGGGAGGAAAAGAAACAGAGTGGGAAGGTAGTAGAAGCACAGGACTACTAAATAACCAGCCCTAGTAATCTGCACTGGGAGCACAGACACACATTGCATGGTGTACTGGATATTAGAGAAATGGAAAAGTAAAATCCCAGATGGAGACTATGAGCGGGTCCTGACAGCCGGCTACCCTGGGACAAGAGAAAAGCGGGCACTTTAAAAGTCTTAAAGGGACAAGGATTTAACAGGTGGGCAAATTCGTCCTGGCACACTCAGCCCAGCAGGCTGGGAATCTTAAGGAACTTCAGGCACCCTAACCCCCTGGGTGGCAACACAGCTCTGAAGCCCTTCATGGTGATAAGCAGCCTGCACTTCATTCCCCACCACCAGTACTGCAAGCAAACCGGCTGATGTGCCATTGCTGTGGACCAACTGGGGGGCAGTCCCGCTGACAGCAACCACACAAGAGTCTTCTCCCAGCACACACCTAAACAGGCCAGACCCAGAGGCTGCCACCAGCATGCAGCTGCCCAGGACAGACAGAGGGAGCCAGCGCAAAGTCTGGAAGGCAAGAAGGGGTGCTGTTCTTGTAGAACACACGCCGTGCACCTGCGACCACTGGCAGTGCCCTAGGCCATCCCGAGGGCTGCCCAGCCCACAGCAGCTCAGAGAATTAACCCAGAGACTGCTCCCTGTGTGTGGGTAACTGACACAGGCAGTGCAGAAAGGCAAGGTGAACAGCAAGCAGGAAGGGACTTTATTCTCCCAGCTGACACAAGCCCCACTTGTGGGCGATCACTTCTATCACCACGAAAAGGCAGAAGAACCTGGTCCAGTCAAAAATCTCTCAAACAACACCAGAGAGAGGGTCTGGTAAGACAGATATAACCAATCTTCCTGAAAACAATTCAAAATAAAAGTCATAAACATGCTGATGGAGCAGCAGAGAAATATGCAAGACCTAAGGGATGAAGTCCAGAGGGAGATAACAAAAATGAAACGATCAATGGGAGGACTTAAGAGCAGACTGGATGAGGTGTAAGAGACTGTTGATGGAATAGAAATCAGAGAACAGGAATACAGAGAAGCTGAGGCAGAGGGAAAAGGATCTCTAGGAATGAAAGAATATTAAGAGAACTGTGTGACCAATCCAAAAGGAACAATATTCATATAATAGGGGTACCAGAAGAAGAAGAGAGAGAAAAAGGGATAGAAAGTGTCTTTGAAGAAATAATTGCTGAAAACTTCCCCATGCTGGGGAAGGAAATAGTCTCTCAGACCATGGAAGCCCACAGATCTCCCAACACAAGGGACCCAAGGAGGACAACACCAAGACACATAATAATTAAAATGGCAAAGATCAAGGACAAGAACAGGCCAGAAGAGAAAGGCATGTATTTTATGAAATGAAACAGAAGGGCCTATAACCAAGAATACTGTATCCAGCAAGATTATCACTTAAATTTGAAGGAGGGATTAAACAATTCCCAGACAAACAAAAGTTGAGGGAATTTGCCTCCCACAAAACACCTCTACAGGCTATTTTAAAGGAACTGCTCTAGATGGAAGGACTCCTAAGGCTAAATAGATGTCACCAGAGAAAATGAAATCACACCAAAGAAAGCAGACCAAGCAAATACTAACTAAAGGTAAAAAAGAAAATGAGCTACCCACAAACTCAGTCAAGGGAAACACAAAAGAGTACAGTATAAAACACCTAACATATAAAGAATGGAGGAGGAAGAATAAGAAGGGAGAGAAATAAAGAATCATCAGACTGTGTTTATAATATGGTAATAAGTGAGTTAAAGTTAGACAGTTAGATAGTAAAGAAGCTACCCTTGAACCTCTGTAACCACGAATCCAAAGCCTGCAATGCCAATAAGTACAAATCTATTGATAATCACCCTAAATGTTAATGGACTGAATGCACCAATCAAAACACACAGAGTAATAGAATGGATAAAAAAGCAAGATCCATCTATATGTTCCTTATAAGAGATTCATATCAAACCCAAAGACAAGCACAGACTAAAAGTCAAGGGATGGAAAAAGATATTTCATGCAAATAATAGGGAGGAAAAAGCAGGTGCTGCAGTACTAGTATCAGACAAAATAGACTTCAAAACAAAGAGTAACAAGAGTTAAAGAAGGTCATAACATAACGATAAAGGTGTCAGTCCAACAAGAGGTATAACCATTATAAATATCTATGCACCCAACACAGGACCATCAACATATGTGAAACAAATACTAACAGAATTAAAGGAGGAAACAGAATGCAATACATTCGTTCTAGGAGACTTCAACACACCACTCACTCCAAAGGACAGATCCACCAGACAGAAAATAAGTAAGGGCACGGAGGCACTGAACAACACACTAGAACAGATGGACCTAACAGACATCCACAGAGCTCTACACCCAAAGCAGGATACACATTCTTCTCAGGTTCACATGGAACATTTGCCAGAACAGACCACATACTAGGACACAAAAAGAGCCTCAGTAAATTCAAAAAGATTGAAATTCTACCAACCAACTTCTCAGATCACAGAAGTATAAAACTAGAAATAAATTGTACAAAGAAAACAAAAAGGCTCACAAACACATGGAGTATTAACAACATGCTCCTAAATAATCAATGTATCAACAGAGAATTAAAGATGGCAGGCTGACAGGTGAGACAGAGGCTTCCTCCTAAAACCGCATATAATAAGAAAATATATTAATACAACTAATCCTGAGAGAGCAACAGGAAAGAGGACTGAGCCAGACTGCACACATCTGGAGAAAAGAGCAGACCTCATGGAACAGGGTAACGTACCAGAGCTGTGTCCCAGAGGGATCCAAGCCCTCGACCCACCCCAGCTCACCGGGGAGAGGAAGAGAAACTGAGCAGGGAGGGAGTGGAAGGCCTGGGACTGCTGAATACCTAGCTCCGGAGATCTGCGCTAGAAGCACAAACCTACATTTCATGGTGCTTTCATGAGACTCGCATGATTATGGATTGGAAAGTTAAAGACAGGCACAATTCTTGGAGAGACTGAGATTTCAGCCACATGTGGAAATCAGGGATCCATATCCAGCTGCTCTGGTACAAAAGCTTATACCTGTGTGCTCAGCCCACTGGCTCAGGCAGTGGAGACAGGCATAGCAGCCAGGAGGAGAAAACAGCACGTTCCTCCCCCCAGGCACTAATCGCACTCCCCTGCGATCCCCGACATTGCTTCAAGGGCTGAGCAGCTCCAGAATAGAGCTTCTGGACACTAGAGGGTAGCATACACAAAGATGAAACGCCAAAGGAACCTTGTCCAGAGTAAAATTAATATAACCCCTGAGAAAGATGACGTGGACCTCATGACTCTTCCTGAAAGGGAGTTCAAAATAAAAATAATTAACATGCTAATGGAGGTAAGGAAAGACATCCAAGAACTCAGGAATGAATTCAGGTCAGAGATCCAATCGTTGAAGAGCACAATGGAGTGTATTGAAAGCAGGTTGAAAATGGTGGAGGAGAAGATAAATGAAATAGAAACTAGAGAAGAGGAATACAAAGAAGCTGAGGCACAGAGAGAAAAAAACAATGTCTAAGAATGAAAGAATATTGAGAGAACTGTGTGACCAATCCAAAGGGAACAATATTTGCATTACAGGGATACCAGAAGAAGAAGAGAGAGAGAAAGGGATAGAAAGTATCTTTGAGGAGGTAATTGCTGAAAACGTCCCCAATCTGGGGAAGGAGATAGTCTCTCAGGCCATGGAGATCCACAGATCTCCCAATACAAGGGAACCAAGGAAGATAACACCAAGACATATAGCAATTAAAATGGCAAAGATCACAGATAAGGACAGACTATTAAAAGCAGCCAGAGAGAGAAATAAGATCACATACAAAGGAAAGCCTATAAGGCTAACATCAGACTTCTCAGCAAAAACATTACAGGCCAGAATGGAGTGGCATGATGTATTTAATGCAATGAAGGAGAAAGGCCTGGAACCAAGATTACTTTATCTGGCAAGATTATCATTTAAATTTGAAGAAGGGATTAAACAATTTCCAGATAAGCAAAAACTGAGAGAATTTACCTCCCAAAAACCATGTCTACAGTGTATTTTGGAGGGACTGCTATAGATGGAAGTGCTCCTAAGGTTCAATAGCTGTCACCAGAGGTAATAAAACCACAGTAAATGAAGTAGAATAGCCAGTTACTAAGCAAATGCAAAATTAAACCAACTATCCCCAAAGTTAATCAAGGAATAGACAAAGAGTACAGAATATGATACCTAATATATAAAGAATAGAGGAGGAAGAAAAAGGAGAAAAAGAAAAGAACCCTTACATTGTGTTTGTAATAGCATATTAAAGGAGATAAGTTAGACTCTTAGATAGTAAGGAAGTTAACCTTGAACCTTTGGTAACCACGAATCTAAAGTCTGCATGGCAATAAGTACATACCTATCGATAATCACCCTAAACGTAAATGGACTGAATGCACCAATCAAAAGACACAGGGTCACTGAATGGATAAAAAAACAAGACCCATCTATATGCTGCTTACAAGAGACTCATCTCAAACCCAAAGACATGCACAGACTAAAAGTGAAGGGATGGAAAAAGATATTTCATGCAACTAATAGAGAGAAAAAAGCAGGTGCTGCAGTACTTCCATCAGACAAAATAGACTTCAAAACAAAGAAAGTCACAAGAGACAGAGAAGGACATTACATAATGATAAAGGGGTCAATACAACAAGAAGATATAACCATTAGAAATATCTAGACTCCCAACACAGGAGCACCTACATATGTGAAACAAATACTAACAGAACTAAAAGGGGAAATAGAACGCAATGCATTCATTCTAGGAGACTTCAACACTCCACTCACTCTGAAGGACAGATAAACCAGACAAAATAAGTAAGGAGACAGAGGCACTGAACAACACATTAGAACAGATGGACCTACCAGACATCTATAGAACTCTACACCCAAAAGCAGCTGAATACACATTCTTCTCAAGTGCACATGCAACATTTTCAAGAATAGATCATATACTAGGTCACAAAAAGAGCCTCAGTAAATTCAAAAACATTGAAATAGTACCAACCAGTTTCTCAGACAACAAAGGTATGAAACTAGAAATAAATTATGAAAGAAAATGAAAAAGCCCACAAACACAGGGAGGCTTCACAACATCCTCCTAAATAACCAATGGATCAATGACCAAATAAATACACAGATCAAGCAATATATGGAGACAAATGACAACAATAATTCAACACTGTAAAATCTGTGGGACGCAGAAAAGGCGTTGCTAAGAGGAATGTATACTGCAATACAGGCCTACCTCAGGAAAGAAGAACAGTCCCAGATATGCAATCTAAACTCACAATTAACAAAACTAGAAAAAGAACAAATGAGGTCAAAAGTCGGGAGAAGGTAGGACATAATAAAGATTAGAGCAGAAATAAATAAAATTGAGAAGAATAAAACACTAGAAAGAATCAATGAAACAAGAGCTGGTTCTTTGAGAAAATAAACAAAATAGATAAACCCCTAGTCAGACTTACCAAGAAACAAAGAGTCTACACACATTAGCAGAATCAGAAACGAGAAATGAAAAATCACTACAGACACCCAGAAATACAAAGAAATACTAGAGAACACTATGAAAAATTGTATGCTAGCAAATTGGATAACCTAGAAGAAATGGACAATTTTCTAGAAAAATACAACCTTCCACGACTGACCAAGGAATAAACAGAAAATTTGAACAGACCAATTACCAGCAACGAAATCGAACTGGTAATCAAAAAACTACCTAAGAACAAAACTCCTGGACGAGATGGCTTCACCATTGAATTTTATCAAACATTTAGTGAAGACCTAATACCTATCCTCCTTAAGTTTTCCAAAGAGTAGAAGACTAGGGAATAGTTCAAAACTCATGCTGGTATTATGAGGCCAGCATCACTCTAATACCAAAACCAGTCAAAGACGCCACAAAAAAGGAAAATTACAGACCAATATCTCTGATGAACATAGATGCAAAAATACTCAACAAAATATCAGCAAACCAAGTTCAAAAATAACATCAAAAAGATCACACACCATAATCAAGTAAGATTTATTCCAGGGATGCAAGGATGCTACAACATTCGAAAATCCATCAACATCATCCACCACATCAACAAAAAGAAGGACAAAAACCACATGATCATTTCCATAGATGCTGAAAAAGCATTTGGCAAAATTCAACACCCATTCATGATAAAAACTCTCAACAAAATGGGTATAGAGGGTAAGTACCTCAACACAATAAAGGCCATATATGACAAACCCACGGCCAACATCATACTTCACAGTGAGAAGCTGAAAGCTTTTCCTTTAAAATCGGGAACAAGACAAGGATCCCCACTTTCCCCACTTCTATTCAACACAGTACTAGAGGTCCTAGCCATGGCAATCAGACAACACAAAGAAATACAAGGCATCCAGATTGGCAAGGAAGAAGTTAAACTGTCACTGTCTGCAGATGACATGATATTATACATAAAAAACCCTCAAGAATCCACTCCAAAACTACTAGATCTAATATCTGAATTCAGCAAAGTTGCAGGGTACAAAATTAATACACAGAAATCTGTTGCTTTCCTATACACTAATGATGAACTACGCTTTCCTATACACTAATGATGAACTAGCAGAAGGAGAAATCAGGAAAAAAATTCCATTCACAATTGCATTCAAAAGAATAAAATACCTAGGAATAAACCTAACCAAGGAAGTGAAAGACCTATACTCTGAAAACTACAAGACACTCATGAGAGAAATTAAGGAAGATACCAATAAATGGAAACACATCCCATGCTCATGGATAGGAAGAATTAATATTGTCAAACGGCCATCCTGCCTAAAGCAATCTACAGATTCAATGCAATTCCTATCAAAATACCAACAGCATTCTTCAACGAACTAGAGAAAATCATTCTAAAATTCATATGGAAACACAAAAGACCCCAAATAGCCAAAGCAATCCTGGGAAGGAAGAATAAGGCTGGGGGATTATGTTCCACAACTTCAAGCTCTACTACAAAGCCACAGTAATCAAGACAATTTGGTACTGGCACAAGAACAGACCCATAGACTGATGGAAGAGACTAGAGAACCCTGATATAAACCCAACCATATATGGTCAATTAATATATGATAAAGGAGGCATAGACATACAATGGGGAAATGACAGCCTCTTCAACAGATGGTATTGGCAAAACTGGACAGCTACATGCAAGAGAATGAAACTGGATTATTGTTTAACCCCATACACAAAAGAGTACTCGAAATGGATCAAAGCCCTGAATGTAAGTCATGAAACCATAAAACTCTTAGAAGACAACATAAGCAAAAATCTCCTGAATATAAGCATGAGCAACTTTTTCCTAAACACATCTCCTCGAGCACAGGAAACAAAAGCAAAAATGAACTCATGGGACTACATCAAACTAAAAAGTTTCTGTATGGTAAAGGACACCATCAACAGAACAAAAAGGCATCCTACAATATAGGAGAATATATTTGTAAATGACATATCTGACAAGGGGTTAACATCCAAAATGCATAAAGAACTTAGAAGCCTCAACACCCAAAAAGCAAATAACCCAATTAACAAATGGGCAGAGGATGTGAAGAGACAGTTCTCCAAAGAAGAAATTCAGATGGCCAAAGGACACATGAAAAGATGATCCACATTGCTAATCATCAGAAAAATGCAAATTAAAACTACAATGAGATATCACCTCACACCAGTAAGGATGGCCAGCATCAAAAAGACTAAGAACAAATGTTTGCGAGGATGCAGAGAAAGAGGAACCTTCCTACACTGCTGGTGGGAATATCAGCTAGTTCAACCATTGTGGAAAACAATATGGAGGTTTCTCAAAAAACTAAAAATAGAAATACCATTTGACCATTCCACTCCTTGGAATTTACCCAAAGAATACAACTTCTCAGATTCAAAAAGACAGATGCACCCCTATGTTTATCGCAGCACTATTTACAATAGCCAAGAAATGGAAGCAACCTAAGTGTCCATCAGTAGATGAATGGATAAAGAAGATGTGGTACATATACACAAAGGAATATTATTCAGCCATAAGAAGAAAACAAATCCTACCATTTGCAACAACATGGATGGAGCTGGAGGACATTATGCTCAGTGAAATAAGCCAAGAGGAGAAAGACAAGTGCCAAATGATTTCTTTCATTTGTGGACTATAACAACGAAGCAAAACTGAAGGAACAAAATAGCAGAAGATTCAGAGAACCCAAGAAGGAACTAGTGGTTACAAAAGGAGAGGGGTGTGGGAGGGGTGTGGGGAGGGAGGGAGAAGGGAATTGATGAATATTATGTTTAGTACACATGGTGTGCGGGATCACGGGGAAAACAGTGTAGCCCAGAGAAGGCACATCATTGACGGACAGCGACTGCATTGGGGTATGGGTGGGGACTTGATAATATGGGTAAATGTAGTAACCACATTGTTTTTTCATGTGAAACCTTCATAAGAGTGTGTATCAGTAATACCTTAATAAAAAATTAAAACAAAAACAAATGATCACGATTTGCGAGACAGCACTCATCCACGTTTAAAAGTAGAATACAGCATTTTTAAAATCTGGGTTCAATTCCAATGCTAAGGGGTCAAATGTTCTATTATTTTCTTATTAGGTAAACACAATGTCCTTAAATAAACATAATGCATTTATTTCCCTGGATGTGCAAAGCCTAATTTCAAAAATTGTGCCTTAAACCTGTATGCAGAAAAAAGTTAATATGGGAGGCATGACTGCTCTCCTTGAAAAGACCTGCTTACAGGGTTCCTTGGCTGGCATCTGGGAACATGGATTTGAGGAGGGTTCCCACCATTCCCAGGAATGAGAAGTGGCCCCGTGTGCCTGCAGTGTTAGTACAAACATGCTTTATGCTGAATGCCTGCTTTCCTTCTGGGAGTCTAGAATTTGGGTACTTGGTAGGTGGAGGGTGCCAATGTGACCAGCCCCCAATAAACACCCGAGTGCTGAAGCTCTAATGAGCTGCCCTGGTGACAGCACTTCACCTGTGTTACCATAGCTCACTGCTGGGAGAAGGAGGCTCAGCTTGTGAGCCTTCACTCAGGGAGAACTCTTAGAAGCTTGCCCCAGGTTTCCCTCGGATTCATCGCATGCACCTTTTCCCTTCGCTGATTCTGCTCTGTGTTCTTTCGCTGTAATAAATCTGAGCCCTAAGTCTGACTAGATGTTGAGTACTGTGTGTCCTTCTGATGCACCATTAATCCTGGAGGTGGTCTCAGGGATCCTTCGACACAACCTGCCTCTCAGAAACACAAGATATCAGAGTGAACGCGTGAAATATGTGGAAGAGTCGGCTGGGAGCTCACCATCAGGTTCAACTTGTGGCTGACAGCCAAGGCCGAGTGTTCCAGGGCTTTGAACACGGAGGTGTAGCAGTCCCTGAACTTGGTGTCTTTGCCAACCAGGGCTATGCAACACGTTTCTGTAACCTTTCACACCTGGAAAGGTTACGCTTAAAGCTTATACACATACAACGTAACATCACAAACATAATGACAGCTGCTGTTCTTACCCCGAGGTGAATCTTAGAAGCAGACAAACTCCAAACTTGATGTACATGACTCCTATCCCCACAACCACCTCTACAGAACTAAAATCTGTATGCCAACATATTTCAAAGTCCTAAGAAATCCCAACATTGGCATATGGAAGCAGGCACAGACACAAATAGGAGAGTGTATCAGAGAAAAAGCTAAAAGCATTAAAAATAATAAAGCTGTCCCCATCTCATACATATGAGCTGTCCTTAAATTCATTCATAAGGTGACATTACATAAGAAACGGCACTCTAAGTGTCTATATTAAAAATGGTTACATTCCCAGCTGGCCCACAAACGCCAGGTTATTCACGGCATGCCTGAAGCATGGCGCTGAGAGAACTATTTAAAATACTACATGCCATTTAGATCATTTTTATGAGAAAGTTCCATTCTACATAAGATGCTCAATCACATTTCACCATTAGAGACACAATCTTTACTGTTGCTTTTGTCAGGAAATCTGTTCCACGAACCTGACAAATGTCTGGGCTGGCATTAAGTGCATGGAAATGATTGTCTTGGAGCCGAAGATGTTCTAGGGCTGTGAAGCAAATCCTTCCCCAAATCTTGGGACAAAAATGTGACTATGATGAGGAATATACCTCTTCCATACCACCATTAGCCCAGAGAGCAAGAGAAGTGGTTGCCAAGGCGGTGAGGGGAAAAATACACAAGAAGCTAAGAAGTCAAAACCAACAGTAAAGATGACTTCCTAGGCAGGCTACTAAAGTACCTGCAAAAAGGCTGCTAAACCTTTCACTTAATTTTATGCTGCTCTGGAGATCGCATGGCCGTCCTGCTTCACCCCATCTCTACACAAAGGATGCGAGTAACAAAGTAAATTGGTGTCAAGCCAACTTGAGACAATGTCAAAGGTCTCAGTGTTTGGCCCAAGGGAAGTGGCGATGGCAGCCACATCAGACCACAGCAGCGTGGCTGAGACCTCACAGCCTCCCCACTCCCCCAGCAAGGGAAGGCCATCAGCTCTGCTCTGGGGAGGAAGCAGGACTGGAGTCAACACCGCCAGTCCCTCCTTCCGCTCACTGGTGGCTGGTCTCCCTGGCAGGGAGGCCCCCCTCGGCAGCCGGGTGTGACAGGGGAGTCCACAGGGAGCTTACCAGGGAGGAGGGCTGCCATCCAGGAAGGACATGTGAGCCCACTCCTTGTGCTCTTTCCCCATCAGACCTGCAGGTCAGGCCCCCGGAGCACTGCCCCCACTATTCAAGCGTCTCCCTCATCCTCACCATTCGGACTGGGCACGAGAGGCAGGCAGCTGACACTGCTGGGAGCTGCTGGTGAGTGGCAGCCACTGAGTCTGCTCTGCAGGCCCATCCCCCTACAGGCAGGTGCCCAGGGAGGCAGGGGTGTCCCCATTTTGGCTGCAGGTCCCAGGCAAGCTCTCCCATGCAGTTCAACCAGGACCCCTGGCCTCTGAGCAGCACAAGACTTACATAATCAATGCTGCCCTCTGGCCTGTTTGCATCCGTGTATGTCTCTACAGGATGTACTGTGGGGACAGGCGCTAAAGGATGGACCCTCCAAACTGCCTGGATTAGGATGGGCCTTAAATCTAAAGACAAGCATCCTTACAAAAGAAGAGAAAGGGAGAAGACACAGAGGCCAAGTGCAGGCAGTAGTAGAGGCAGAGTGCACTGATGCGGTCACAGGCCTGAGGCCGGCCAGCAGCCCTCAGGGCCGGGGAGACACATGCAGCGGCGCTGCCCTCACAGCCTCCAAGAGGAAGCAGCCATGGTGATGCGTTTGGACTTCTGGCCTCCACAACTCTGAGAGAGTAAGTTTCTGCTCTTTTAACCCACCCAGTTTGTGGTAATTTGTTACAGCAGCCACAGGAAGCTAACACAAAGACCAAACACGAGCTTTAAAAAACACAGCAGCATAGAGTATAATTTAGAGCTCATTCCAATAAAAAATATTAAAATTTCTAGGTTTAAAGAGGATTTGCCCCAAGCTACTCAGAAACTTCCTACAAAGTGACTGATTCCTTAAGCCTTCTGGAGGGCAGAGGCTTAATTTATCACCATTCAGTAGAGCACCTAAGTTCAGAAAGTGCACTTTATCCCTGATTCTATTTGCCTCAGCAATTCTAAAACACTTTTAAAATCTTTAAATGGAAAGGGCAAGAGATCTTCAATCTGCTAGTCATGTACCAAGGCCAGTGATTTTGTCACCATCCAATCATTTTAACTATTCTTATCAACATCAGTAACCAATACTCAGTGCCCCATAGGATGTGAAGGCCTTACATGATTTCTGTCATAACTGCCACAGTGTGGGTACTAGCACCCCCCTGTTATATCTGGACAGGAGAACAAGCCCAGAGAGGTCAACTAATCCAACCACACACACAGCTAATGGGAGGGGGAGCTGGGTCTAAATCCACAGGGCCTGACACCACAGCTTACCTTTTTTGTGTATTGAGATATAATTGACATTTAGCATATTAGTTTTGAGCGTGCAACATGATGATTACATATGTATATATTATGAATTGATCACCACAATAAGTCTGGTTAACACCTACCACCACATATAGTTCCATTTTTTTTTCTTGTGATGAGGACTTAAGATCTACTCCTACGGCTTCTTCCTAAGCTGCACAAGAAGCTGGGCAGCCAGGACTTTATAGAGTCACGCCTTGGCTACATTTAGTAAAAGAATGTAGGTTATAGGGATTTAATTTCCATATGACTTTAAATGAGACAATCCTAGCTGAAATTAATATGGTTGTCTTAAAGCTAAAATTAATCTGGGGTTTTAATAATGACATCGAGAGTTAATGACTACAGGATGGAACAATAATGATATAGCCAAAGCTTCTCATTTGACAAATTTTCTTTAGGAAATATTAGCCAAATCTTAAAAACAAGCAAAACAAAACAAACCTGTGACATTTAAAACTATTGAAAATATTCATGAATGAAGAAATAAACTAATAAATAAATCAAAAGATTCTTTAAAAATCACTCTGGAATCCAAATTCCTTTAATTCACTTTGGTTTAAGTAGAGCAAAGTCAAAAGCTAGATTTAGACATAAGTCTAGCTAGAGCTTTAGATACATCCAGACCAACACATACATATACAAAAACTCAAATGTGACATAGGCACCCTTTAAGGTACATCTCAGGCCTACCCCCAACCCAAGAATTATTGAAGATTACATTAGTAATTCCTTTCACGTACCTGTCAGCCATATTTTTCCACTTGAAAAGCAGATTACTTGCTGAATCAACAATGGGCAGATTCAATCTCTCTTTAAAATATTTAACAACGCCTTGTTCCTCCAAAAGCAAAGGTACTCGATATGTGGAAGAAACATCATGGATACATATGACCTGATTAATGATGATACAAGACCATATTTCAATGGAAGCACTCAAATATGCTATGAGAATGAGCTAATGCTTGAGAGATAGCAGTTCATTTACACTACTGAAGAAAAGCAAGAATCCAGTGACCTACAGAAGAGGCAGAACTAACAGAAACTTAGTGCTCTAATGACAGAACTCTTTGAACTCATTATTCTAACTCTGGAACCATGGATGCTGTGATAGAATTATATATATATAGTCTTTGTTCCTACTTCCTGACACAGAGCTTCAAAAACCTCTGGGATTTCCTGAGTAACCAGGCTATCTTTTTTGTGCTGCGGACATAACTCATGGTGGCTCCTAGATGCTTCAGGATAGGAAAAACCAAGTCAGGCTGGAAGTTTCAGCCACCTAACCTCAAGGGGCAGTAAGGAGGCTAGAGAATGAGTTCAATCACATAACCAATGGTTTACTCAATCACGCCTATGTAATGAAACTGCAACAAGAACTCTGGACATCAAGACTCAGGGAGCACCCTGGTTGGTAAACCTACAGATGTACCAGGAGGGTGGCAAACCCTGACTCCATGGGGACAAAAGCTCCTGCACTTGGGACCCTCCTAGGCCTTGCCCTCTGTATCTCTTCATCTGGCTCTTTGTTTGCACCCTTTATAATAAAATGGTAATAGTAAGTATAGAGTTTCCCTGAGTTCTGTGAATCATTCTGGAGAATTATGAAACCTGAGGGGGTTACGGGAAGTCCCAAATTTGTAGTCAACCAGGCAGAAGTGTAAGTGGCCTGGGGACACTTGTGGTTGGTGTCCAAAGTGGAGAACAATCTTAAAAAGGACAAAACCCTTCAGCCCGTGGAGTTATTCAGTTAGTGTCAGAGTTGAATTGCAGGACCCCCCAGCAGGTGTCACAGAATTGGTGTTGGAACAAAGATTTTTAGCAGTCAATATCCAAGACACATGCCCAATGCACCATCTTTGAGTCTAGGTTATAGCAGTAGCATTGAGTGCATACACCCTGTCTTCTAAATGTGGGTGTGAATTGAAGTGTTTGTTCATTCATTTGTTGCTGCTTCTATTTATGCTTTTGACTGCTCCCTTCATTTGCATACATTTCCAAGCATATATTGAACACACTCAATTCAATTACACCTGTTAGAGGAGAAAAGCTCCTTAACTGCCAGGTGGTATGGTTGTTTTTCACACTTACCCTAATTACCTTTCACCACCCTGGGGAGTACATCCATGGGGCCACTGGCACGCATTTAAGGATCTCCCACATTCTAAATCAAGGTCAAGGAATGCAGCTGACTCTACATGTAAACACGTAGTCTTCCCAAATCCATAGCTATCCAACCAAGGTTTACTAAGCTGTTTGGATATTGCTAGCCTGACACTTAAGACTATTGTGTTTCACTTGCACATTCATCAATGCAGGTCAAAGTGCTAAGATGTCACTGAGTTGAGGCTCCATCTCAATTATTAATTAAAACCAAATCTCTGCACCACCCGAACTCCCACAAGTGGAAGGCATGGAGTATTCAGTTATTTATTCATTTATCCTCCAGGCTAAAGAGATTTTTTTTTCAAATATCATACTAACGACCACATCCAAAGAGATGCCTCAAACCCTCCATCCCATCCTCAGTGATCCAGAGAAGGACTATAAATGCAAGTTCTCCAGGAACGAAGAAATGGGAACATCAACTCAGACCAGAAAAAAATGATGTGCTGAAAAATGGCTGGGAAACTAGCCTGTGGACTGATGGGATAAAGCAGTCTTCCGAATCAATAGTTCTATAGAAAACAGACTCTGTATGGTCAACAGTTGGGAACTGTTCTGTTCTCACAGCACTCAGCAACCCAACTCTGAGAGCTGTAGCCTCCTTCCATTTTGGGAAGCAGGTTATATCTGTTTAGTGTACACAAAGTACTATTTACCAGTAGGATGATTCCTAAAAGCAACTGAACAAAACTAAAATGGCTTGATGACATACAAATACAGGGGACTCCTTTACACCTGCCATCACATTTTTTCAAACTGGTTCACTTATGCACTAACCCTGAAGCACCAGGCAGGAGACCCCACATGAGACACAGAAATCTGATTACACAGCTTTTAGGCTTCAGGGAACCCAGAGCTAATCTGAAGAAAATAAAAGGTTTCTGCCAAATCTCACTCTTCTCCTGAGTGCCTTTGCATATCACTTTTTACACTGCAATCCCTTGCGCCTAAGCCTTACTGCAAGCAAGAGACCGAGAAAAAAGAATGATAAAAAGAAAAAAGAAAAGCAAGCTCCCAGATACCCAGGTGGAAAGTCCTGCAGGACAGAGGATCTGAGCCCAGTGAATGGAACGGAGGCCACTGATGTAATCAGAAGTGATAAGTGTGAATGTCACCGTAATGTCTGGTCTGGGGTGAGTTAAGCGGTAACACATACAAAGGAGAAATCACAGCGAATGTGGCAATTGTCCTGGAAACACAACATAAAGTGACGAAAAGCAGGCTCCATGTGGTTCTCTCTCTAGAGGTTTGCCTGCAATGTAAAAAGCCCACCTGGTTTGGTACCTATAACTTAAGCAGTGATTATGCAGAGAAACATGCAATCTACTTAAGGAACCAGGAATCTCAGATGGTCACTTAAGTGCAAGGGAGCTATGCTTCAGTATGACGCCCTCAAAGCTTTCATAAATGCCATGAAAAGTAATATGATAAACCGAAGAGGTGAAAAACGCTGTCATCAGCAGAAGTGCCCGCAAGGCAGTAAGATCTAAAGAGCAGCACTAACCTGTTCAGGGTTCACATGATAAAACATAGAAATCTTTTTCTTTGTGGCCATTTCAATGGGTGCAGAGCTTCGGCAGATAATCTGTCAAAGTCAGATATGCACGGGTCAGCAAGCAGGAATTGAGCTATTCATGTTACCGTTCATTTTCAGCATGACACTTTATTAATTTCTTTTTACTACAAGAGTCTTGACCAAGCATGTACTTGTTCATTCTGGGCATTCTACTGGACTGTTAGAAACTGATCTAAGCATGAATATAAGTATAATCAAACTCCACACAAGTCTACTAGTAAGGACTTGAGATGTCAAGGCATCTCTACTAAATTGAGTCAAGCCTCAGAAATGCTACTCCTTTAAATACAAGTACAGAGCTACACCAGAGGTTGGCAACCTTTTTCTCTAAAGGGCCAGATGGAAAATATTTTAGGCTTGCAGGTCATGTCATCATGACTACTGATTGTACCCTTGCAGCACAAAGGCAGCTACAGAATAATGTAATCAGGAGATGGTAGTCTGTTTCAATAAAACTTTATTTACAGGCAGCAGGCCTGCCCACCCTTATCTGTCAAACCCTGATCTAGACCACTAGCAGTAACTGGATGACCTGCTGCAAATAAGAGCAGTGATAGCCCATCCCAGCAGCATCAGAGGAAAATCTGCAAGGTCCCATCTCCCATTACAGGACCCGGGGACCATACAAATGACAGGATATTCCACTTGCCCAGCTGTCGGTGACACCAACCAAATGAGAAACTAGAGAAGAACGGATGGCCAATTCAGAGATATGTGAGGCGACACTTGAGAGTGAGGGAATAAGCCTTCCCTGGCTCTCAGATACAAAAAGTTCATTGTTATAGGAACAATTTGAGAGCTAGAAAGGACTTAGGTGATATTACAGATTAAGACATGGAGGTCCTATACCAAGAAAGTTCCCCACTCTCCTTAACTCACCAAGTCGGGAGACAGGCCTAACCCCCTCAGCACACGGATGCTGTTTTGTGTGGGTTTAGTTTTTTGTTCTCCAGTAGCACCTTGCTGAAAGGAAATGGGTCACTGTCAGTATGCTAGATTTTTAGCTCTTCAGGATAATCAATGGCTCCCTAGTTTGAAATGAGGAATAAACAGAATATCATAGGAAGACTTACAGAAGTTGCTGACTACATATATGGAAAGCTCACCTGAGGGACAAGGCTAACATGGATATTACAGAAATTCTCTATTTTTGCCTTAAACTGGAATTGTCTGAATGCTTCCACAAATGGCATTCCTTCAATGTCTCCAATGGTGCCATCCAGCTGGGAATGGAAAAAAAAGATACAAGTGATCTTCCACAGTACACAGACTAGCAGAAAAATTCTCGAGCTATGCCAAGAATAGAAGTTTGTAAATATGCTAAAAATCACTGCCTTATACACTTAAAACAGGTGAAATTTATGATATATAAATTAAACCTCACTATAACCATTAGAAATGAAAAGGGAAAGCACTCTACATTTAAGAGGGAGAGTAAAGAGGGACAAATTCCTATTATAAACTAAGTCGCAGGGGTGTAAAGTACAGCATTGGGAATATAGTCAATCACATTGCAACATCTTTGTATGGTGGCAGATGCTAATGACGCTTATAGTGGTGATGTATATAAATGTCAGATCACTAAGTTGTACACCTGAAACCAGTCTAATGTTGTATGTCAACTGTAGTTCAATTTAAAAAAGGGGGGGAGATGAAGTAAAGGCAAGAGAAAATGGAGACTAGAAAGTCAAATAAGAAGTGATGGCGTACAGCACAGTCAACCAGGTAAGCAGGAAGAGAGAAGGGAGAGCAGAGCCTCAAGGGGGCAGAAGCAAGATTATCTGCTTCCTGCGTTTACAAGATCACTCTGCCTGTTGGGTGGAGATTCAGACTGAGTAAACAAATCCTGGTTTTATAATCCAGCTGGATTTTACAGGCTAGTATATCATCCCCTAAAAATTTAGGGGCTCATCATAAGGCTGTCAACCCTTCACCTCATCAAGATTGGAAAAAAAATTTTTTTAAGAAAAAAGGAGGGTTTTAAGAAAAGGCAAGGGAATTCATAAGCAGACAAAAGGATCCGGAACATGGGCCACAGAGGAGGGAGACCAGCTAGTTTCCACCAGTGGTCCACCTGCAAGATAGAACTCAAATCCAGTAACAGTATGAGAAAGGTAAGAGCCAGCGGGCTCTGCTGCCTGGCGTGAAGTAGTGAGCATTCTCGCTCTCTCCATGTGCACACATGCGCACGCATGCGCGCACACATGCACACACACACACACACACGCATGCATATGAACAGTCTCCTTGCCATGGTGATACTACTAGAATTAAATCACGACTATTAAAACATGCTGGCTTTCTGAAACAAGTAGTACGAAAAGCTCCAGGAATACTTTCGACAGTGTAATCCTTCAGTAAATGTTAATTTGCAATGTGCTTCCAACCAAGTTACTTAAGCATTTACTTTAGACTAGGGTAAAATTCACCTTAACCCATTCATCCTCACCGTAGTTAAATACTTAAAGGTTATGACATGGATTTGAAAATTAATTCTGTGGCATTTGCACATCTACTACATGTTCAACACTATAAACCAGGCAGTGGGAGGAATTTAAAACAATGTTGTCGTAAGATGCTCAGAATTTATCAATGAAATAAGGCAGAGCTAAGGCACAATAATCACCAGGAAACTTTAGGCAATGATGGGGATGTTGAGGAGGAAGAAATCACGGTGTGCCTGTCCCAGAATTTACCATCTTCTCTGGTGTCAGCTGCCTAAATGAGACTGAGATCTACTTCGAGCCCTGAGCTCTCTTCTCAGCACAACCGGGCTTTGGAGCCAACTCGTCCTTCACACCTTCAAGATGTCTCCATCATGACTCAGTCTTATCATGTCCCAAACTGAACTCCTGGTCCCCTCAGCCCCTGGGCCTGTTCCTTATCCCAGCGAACAGCATCTCCTCCCCCTAACTGTTTCAAGCTAGCAGCCTGGAAATCATTCTCAATTCCCCCTTTCCCTCACCCAGCCCAGTCTAGAGGGTTGTACCTCCAAAACCTCCTGAAAATTCATTGCTTTCTACTCCACTGCCACCACCCTAGACGCTACTGACGCCATCTTCTACTGACTGCCATAACCTAAACCAGCGGTGTCAAACTATGGCCTGCAGCCTGTTTTTACATATAAAGTTTTATTGACACACAACTATGCCCACTATTTTACATATTGCCTATGGCTGCTTTCACACTGCAATGGTAGAGTTGAGTAGGTGTGAAAGACACTCTCTGACCCTCAAAACTGAACATATTTACAATCTGCCCTTTATAGGAAAAGTTGGCCATCCCCCACTCTTAATGGCCTCCCAGTTTCCACTCTCTCCTGTCCTCCATCAACCATTTGTCACACACCAGCAGAGTGACCTTATAAACACTCAGAAGGCATCTCCTGTGCTTATACCCTCAGTGGCTTACTGCTTCACTGAAAATAAAATCTACACTCTTCCCTGCAGCTAAGCAAAGGCCCTATATGCTCTGGCCCCGCACATGTCTCTCATCTCCTCTCATGCCCCTGCCCCGCACAACTCACACACCCACCTCTGGGTGTTAGCCCCCTAGCCATTCAGGATCTCAGATGGAATGCTCTTCCAGTGTGCCCTAAGCCCTCCCACCCTCCTTCTTCATCTCCATCCATCTCATCTTGATCCTTCAGCCCGGGGAGCTACGTCCCCCTCAGAAAGCCCAACCCTGAACACCCACCTAAAGCAGCCTCCCCCATGCTGCTCCCTATCATAGCACCCGGTCGGGCTCTTCCCAGTAACTCAGCACCAGGCACCATGATGGCCCTGAGTCCTTGATTTGCGTCTCTCCACCCCACTAGGCTGTCTGCCCCAGGAGGCCAGGTGCCTGACTGCCCTGCTCCCCACCCTGGCTCTGACACAAGCCCAACTACCTGCACAGCTCTGGGGGTTTAGGTCAGCAGTCAGCACAGGACAGAAGGGTCTCGAAATTCGATGTAAGCCCTAGATAACAGCATTCAGGTAACCCACCACCATAACTACAAAGGATTCAAACTAAGAAATTACAGGACTACATTGCTATAGAAGAAATGATTCTTTACTAACTTTAATTCAGATAACAAAACATAATTAAAATTCAAGCTTCTTGGGTATAGAACAGATAAAAATATATAATTGCTTTGTAAAAGAATGACAAGCACTTATGAAAATCCAAGAAATAACATGCAATCAAGAAATTGGCAAGGGATGAGGGATTTAAGTGCTCATTAACTACAACGCACCAGAACCTAACAGGAAAATAAATTCTTTAGGAAAAAAAAGGTCTGCATTTAAACTAAACTGTTGAGGGACATCTGTTTTTTGATATGAGTACTCTAGGAGCTAGGAAACAGGGAAGCTTGAAAAGGCAAAGGCTTTAAACATTGTCCGCTTCTGCCTTCACGTGGCCTACCATGGTACTGCACTCCCTCCATCAGTTTGGACCGTCCCATTACCACTCGTCTGGTGCCCCATTTACCAGCACTGTGATCAGAAACTTTCAGTACTATTACTGGAATAACTCTAAATTTACTATTTCCCCGCACAACAGGGAAAATATCACCCATAACAATTTTAAGATCTATCCAAAGCTGAAATCGAATCAGCAGCAAGTTTATAAGATGTGCAAAGTCTGTTCTGCCTTTAATGAATGAAAGGACTCTTTTTTGAGAAAAAAACGAAAAGGAAGAAAGAAATATACCTTTTATTCCATTAATCCAGGCATAAATTATTTCAGGTTCATGTTGCGATGACCTGGACTAATATGAACAAATCTTGTCAGCTTCACTGCTCTGAGGAATAGAGGCCTCTTGTGCAAAAAGGCTTTGAAAACATTTCAACAGCTTCTACGTGCTTAAAACTGAAAATCAGCTTTGGAGGTCCTTCTGCGAAAGGTTAAATTGTGCATGAACACAAATGTTGAGCACAACTTAAACCCAAAGGATGCCTGACCTAGTGTCCATTAAGTGAATATAAACATCATGATTATATGGAGAAGAAAGGGTTGTGCTGGAGAGAACTTGTGACAGTTTCTGTTTCCATGAAATTAAAAGTCAACATGAGACCTGCAGAGCAGTGTCCTCTTAAGCCTAGCAGCCATTATCAGGACTAGTACACATTAAGGGCAAAATCAATGTTGGTTAAGCCAAACAAGTCAGTTCAAGAGCAGAATAAAAAACAAAAGAACACAGATATGGGGGGTGGGGAAAGAACAATGTGAAGGCACAGGTCTAAAATGTTTGCTTATTGTTTGTTGAGATAGAAATTTCAGTTTAATTTGAGATGTCATTGTTAATTCTGGATTTCATTGTGCAAGTGGAACCTTGCAGCAGTTAGAGTCAGAATCTATAGCATTCTTCTTTGTAAAATGATGACAAAGAGAAGCAGGTGCACTGGCACCAGAACACATCATACAAACTTTGTTCAAGGATGATTGTCAAAAAAACAATACCTGGAAAAGCTAAGATGAACAAAGTGTTAAGGCTCATCCCAAACTGAAATTGGGCTTGTACAGTAATGAACTCCAGGGGCGGCTCAATTACATTAAAAAACATATCTTTCCCCCTTCTCTTTCTTGTGATTATTATTATTAAAAAACATAATTAAGAAAAAAAATAGCATCAGGGAATAAGAGGCACAAACCTTCGTATACATGACCATTTGGAATTTTTTCTATGATTAAGGATAACAGCCTTAAGAGAAGGCTTCCACCTACGAAAACTAAAAGAAAAAAAAAAGTCACTGCAGAAGTTATTAAAATGTTCAGGTTTAGAAAACTGGTCAGGGACCAATTCTTCTCCTGGGAAAATGGGCACATTTTGGATATCCTCTGCATTTCCTGTTGCTAGAACAGGAAAAAGCAGTGAAAAGTACTAGACCGGCGCTGTCCAGTAGAAATAGAACATGAGCTACATATATAATTTTAAAGTTTTAGTTGCCACATTTAAAAAGGCAAAAGCTTTCCTCATGTAATTATATATTAATGATACAAAATTTTTTAAAAAGTAAAAAAAAGGCAAAAGCAAGCAGGAGAAATTAATTTTAACACTGTATTATATGTAGCGCAGTATATCCAAAATATTGTCATTTAAACATATTGGCAATATTTAAAGAAATTATTAGGTATTTTACATTCCCTTTTTTTCATACTAAACCTTTGAAGTCCAGTGTGTATTTTAAACTCACAGCACATCTCAATTAGGATGGGCCACATTTTATATGCTCAACAGGTCCATGTGGTGAGTGGCTACCGCACTGGGCAACCTGGTCCACTACAGCAGATGACTGGTGTAAACCAAAGGCGTGAGGACTTGTCCTACCCTCTGCTGGGCTTGAGTAAAATCTGCCTTGGGCTGACCTTTAAGACACTGAAATTGCTAAATGCACCTTTAAGTTGACATTAATAAGTGGTTTTTTTAATCAAAATAATGTATGCATGTGGTTAAAAACCAAATTGTACAAAAGATATTACAATAAAAACTAAGAATCCCCTGCACCATCCTTTCCCTTTCCAAGTCCGGATCACCCAAGGCAAGCCCTGTAATGTCTCCATTCAGGATTTCTCTGCTAGATACCTCCTTATCTCTAAATACCATCAGCTCAGCTGACTCAGGTTCTTGAGGCCCCTGCCTTGTCCTTCCCCCTCTAGCCCTCCTCCACCCTCTCCATCAAATGAATCGTCTTTTCCAAGCTGACCACATTACAGCCCTGCTCTTAAGCCTGTTCTGATACATTCTGGAGGTCAAGTCTAAGACTTGACCATCAGTCAACCGAATGACCACGAAAGTCTCCTTGCCTGTAGAGGCCAGCTCTCCCCTGGCCAACATCTCCATTCTAAGGGCAAATGCTATGCTTTCTGGAGCTTTTATCTGCCATTCTCTTCCCTTACACTATGTGTCTTTCTCATTGTCTCAATTTGTTTCCCAACTATTCACTTTATTAGAAATTAAATATTTTCAAAAGAAATCAAGGCCAGTTATGCAGGTATGTTTGGTCTATAAACTTCATCAAGCTATACATCTACAATGTGCACATTTCTGTATTTATATGTTATACTCCAATTTTTAAAAATTACAAAGGAAGAAACAATCAACAGAAGGGCTTAAGAGCAGACTGGATGACGTGCAAGAGACAGTTAATGGAATGTAAATCAGAGAACAGGGATACAGAGAAGCTGAGGCAAAGAGAGAGAAAAGGAACTCTAGGAATGAAAGAACATTAAGAGAACTGTGTGACCAATCCAAATGAAACAATATTCGCATTACAGAAGTACCAGAAGAAGAAGAGAAAGAAAAAGGGATAGAAAGTGTATTTGAAGAAATAATTGGTGAAAACTTCCCCAAACTGGGTGAGGAAATAGTCTCTCAGACCATGGAAGCCCACAGATCTCCCAATACAAGGGACCAAAGGAGGACAACACCAAGACATAAAATAATTAAAGTGGCAAAGATCAAGAACAAGGACAGAGTATTAAAATCAGCCAGAGAGAGAAAAAAGGTCACCTACAAAGGAAAACCCATCAGGCTATCATCAGACTTCTCAACAGAAACCTTACAGGCCAGAAGAGAAAGGCATGATATATTTAATGCAATGAAACAGAAGGGCCTAGAACCAAGAATACTGTATCCAGCACAATTATCATTTAAATATGAAGGGGGGATTAAACAATTCCCAGACAAACAAAATTGAGGGAATTTGCCTCCCACAAACCACCTCTACAGGATACTTTAAAGGGACTGGTCTAGATGGAAGCACTCCTAAGGCTAAATAGATGTCAACAGAGAAAATAAAATCACACCAAAGAAAGCAGACCAACCAAATACTAACTAAAGGCAAAAAAGAAAATCAGCTATCCACAAAAGCAGTCAAAGGAAACATAATAGAGTACAGAATAAAACACCCAAGATGTAAAGAATGGAGGAGGAGGAATAAGAAAAGGGAGGGAAATAAAGAATCATCAGACTGTGTTTATAATAGCTTACTAAGAGAGCTAAGTTAAACAGTTAGATAGTAAAGAAGCTACCCTTAAACCTTTGGTAACCATAAATTCAAAGCGTGCAATGCCAACAAGTACATATCTATCAGTAATTACCCTCAATGTAAATGGACTGAATGCACCAATCAAAAGACACAGAGGAATAGAATGGATAAAAAAGCAAGACCCATCTATATGCTGCTTACAAGAGACTCATCTCAAACCCAAAGACATACACAGACTAAAAGTCAAGGGATGGAAAAAGATACTTCACACAAACAATAGGGAGAAAAAAGCAGGTGTTGCAGTACTTGTATCAGACAAAATAGACTTCAAAACAAAGAAAGTAACAAGAGATAAAGAAGGACATTACCTAATGATAAAGGTGGCAGTCCAACAAGAGGTTATTACCATTATGAATATATATGCACCCAACACAGGAGCAACAACATATGTGAAACAAATACTAACAGAATTAAAGGAGGAAATAGAATACAATGCATTCATTTTAGGAGATTTCAACACACCACTCACTCCAAAGGACAGATCCACCAGATAGAAAATAAGTAAGGACACATAGGCACAGAACAACACATTAGAACAGATGGACTTAACAGACATCTATAGAACATTCCACCCAAAAGCAGCAGGATATACATTCTTCTCAAGTGCACAAGGAACACTTTCCAGAATACACCACAGCAAATTCAAAGAACCTCAGCAAATTCAAAAAGAATGAAATTCTACCAACCAACTTCTCAGATCACAAAGGCATAAAATGAGAAATAAATTGTACAAAGAAAACAAAAAGGCTGACAAACACATGGAGGCTTAACAACATGCTCCTAAATAATCAATGGATCAATGACCAAATTAAAACAGAGATCAAGCAATATATGGAGACAAATGACAACAACAGCACAGAGCCCCAACTTCTGTGGGATGCGGCGAAGGCAATCCTAAGAGGGAAGTATACTGCAATCCAGGCATATTTAAAGGAAGCACAATCCCAAATGAATAATCTAAAGTCACAATTATTGAAACAGGAAAAAGAAGAACAAATGAGGCCCAAAGTCAGCAGAAGGAGGGACATAATAAAGATCAGAGAAGAAATAAATAAAATTGGGAAGAATAAAACAATAGAAAAAATCAATGAAACCAAGAGCTGGTTCTTTGAGAAAATAAACAAAGTAGATAAAACCATAGCCAGACCTATTAAGAGAAAAAGAGAATCTACACCCATAAATAGAATCAGAAATGAGAAAGGAAAATCACAACAGACACCACAGAAATACAAAGAATTATTAGAGAATACTATGAAAAATTATATTCTAACAAGCTGGAAAACCTAGAAGAAATAGACAACTTCCTAGAAAAATACAACCTTCCAAGACTGACCAAGGAAGAAACACAAAATCTAAACAGATCAATTACCAGCAACGAAATTGAAGCGGTAATCAAAAAACTACCCAAGAACAAAACATCCAGGCCAGATGGATTCACCACTGAATTTTACCAGACATATAGAGAAGACATAATACCCATTCTCCTTAAAGTTTTCCAAAAAACACAAGAGGAAGGAAAACTTCCAAATTCATTCTATGAGGCCAGTATCACTCTAATACCAAAACCATGCAAAGACACCACAAAAAAAGAAAATTATAGACCAATATCCCTGATGAATGTAGATGCAAAAATACTCAACGAAATTTTAGCAAACCGAATTAAAATACATCAAGAGGATCATACACCATGACCAAGTGGGATTCATCTCAGGGATGCAAGGATGGTACAACATTCAAAAATCCATCAATATCATCCATTACATCAACAAAAAGAAGGACAAAAACCACATGATCATCTCCATAGATGCTGAAAAAGAATTCAACAAAATTCAACATCCATTCATGATAAAAACTCTCAACAAAATGGGTAGAGAGGGCAAGTACCTCAACATAATAAAGGCCATACATGACAAACCCACAGCCAACATCATACTTCACAGCAAGAAGCTGAAAGCTTTTCACCTAAGATTGGGAACAACACAGGGATGCTCACTCTCCCCACTATTATCAACATAGTACTTGGGGTCCTAGCCACACCAATTGGACAAAACAAAGAAATACAAAGGATCCAGATTGGTAAAGAAGAAGTCAAACTGTCACTCTTTGCAGATGATATGATATTGTACATAAAAAACCCTAAAGACTCCACTCTAAAACTACTAGAACTAATATCTGAAGTCAGCAGAGTTGCAGGATACAAAATTAATACACAGAAATCTGTTGCTTTTGTATATACCAATGATGAACTAACAGAAAGAGAAATCAGGAAAACAATTCCATTCACAATTACATCAAAAAGAATAAACTACCTAGGAATAAACCTAACCAAGGAAGTGAAAGTCCTATACTCTGAAAAATACAAGACACTCCTAAGAGAAATTAAAGACAACACTAACAAATGGAAATTCATCCCATGCCCTTGGCTAGGAAGGATTAATATTGTCAAAATGGCCATCCTGCCTAAAGCAATCTACAGATTCTATGCAATCCCTATCAAAATACCAAAAGCATTCTTCAATGAACTGGAACAAATAGTTCTAAAATTCATATGGAATCACAAAGACCCCAAATAGCCAAAGCAATCCTGAGAAGAAAGAATGAAGCAGGGAAGATCTCGCTTCCCAACTTCAAGCTCTACTACAAAGCCACAGTAATCAAGGCAATTTGGTACTGGCACAAGAACAGAGCCACAGACCAGTGGAACAGAATAGAGAGTGCAGATAAAAAAACTCAAACATATACGGTCAATTAATATATGATAAAGGAGCCATGGATACACAATGGGGAAATGACAGCCTCTTTAACAGCTGGTCCTGGCAAACCTCAACAGCTACATGTAAGAGAATGAAACTGGATCATTGTCTAACCCCATGTACAAAAGCAAATTCAAAATGGATCAAAGACCTGAATGTAGGTCATGAAATCATAAAAGTCTTAGAAAAAAATATAGGCAAAAATCTCTTGGACATAAACATGAGCAACTACTTCATGAACATATCTCCTTGGGCAAGGGAAACAAAAGCAGAAATGAACAAGTGGGACTATATCAAGCTGAAAAACTTCTGTACAGCAAAGGACACCATCAATAGAACAAAAAGGTACCCTACAGTATTGGAGAATATATTCATAAATGACAGATCCGAGAAAGGGCTGACATCTAAAATATATAAAGAGCTCACACGCCTCAACAAACAGAAAGCAAATAATTCAGTTAAAAAATGGGCAGAGGAGATGAACAGACAGTTCTCCAAAGAAGAAATTCAGATGGCCAACAGACACATGAAAAGATGCTCCACATCACTAGTCATCAGAGAAATGCAAATAAAAACCACAATGAGATATCACCTCACACCAGTAAGGATCGCCACCATCCAGAAGACAAACAACAACAAATGTTGGCGAGGTTGTGGAGAAAGGGGAACCCTCCTACACTGCTGGTGGGAATGTAAATTAGTTCAACCATTGTGAAAAGCAGTATGGAGGTTCCTCAAAAAGCTCAAAATAGAAATACCATTTGACCCAGGAATCCCACTTCTAGGAATTTACCCTAAGAATGCAGCAGCCCAGTTTGAAAACGACAGATGCACCCCTATGTTTATCGCAGCACTATTTACAATAGCCAAGAAATGGAAGCAACCTAAGTGTCCATCAGTAGATAAATGGATAAAGAGGTGGTACATATACACAATGGAATACTATTCAGGCATAACAAAGAACCAAATCCTACCATTTGCAACAACATGAATAGTGCTGGAGGATATTATGGTCAGTGAAGTAAGCGAGGCAGAGAAAGACAAGTATCAAATCATTTCACAGCCATAAGATGACATAAGAACAAAGAAAAAACTGGAGGAACAAAACAGCAGCAGACTCACAGAACCCAAGAATGGACTAACAGTTACCAATGGGAAAGGGACTGGGGAGGATGGGTGGGAAGGGAGGGATAAGGGGGATAAAAGGGGCATTACTATTAGCAGACATAATGTAGGGGGTGGGCACAGGGAGGGCTGTACAACACAGAGAAGACAGGTAGTGATTCTATAGCATCTTACTGTGGTGATGGGCAGTGACTGTAATGGGGTATGTCGGGGGAACTTGGTGATGGGGGGAGTCTAGTAACCATAATGTTGCTCATGTAATTGTAGATTAATGATAGCAAAATAAAAATAATAAATAAAAAATTACAAAGGAAGCATCCCCTCTTTCCTTGTCAATTGTGAAGGGAGAGAAATATGAAGGGAGAGAAATATGAAGGGAGAGAAAATTTTATACATTTATATTAAGTTTATCAGCTCTCCTATTATAGCAGTACAATATATAGTAAATATATGCTAGCATAGCACATTTAGGTTAAGTTTCCAGTTCTACTATTAACACAATTGCCCTTGTGGGTAGCAAAGTATCTGTCTGCTGACACTGATAATGATGACAGTAATAACAGCTAAGAGGTTTACTGAGCTCTTCCTAAATGCCAGGCATTGCCAAGTGCTTTTTCACATTTAATCCTCATTACAACACTGTTATTACCATTTTGCTATTATGGCAATATTACATTATTATCCTACTGTCATAGATGAATATATCGAAGCTGTGTGAAGTAATTTGCCAAAAGTCACACAGGCATCTTAATAATGGCAAATGATTTTTGAGCACTTGCTATAGAGCTGACACCATCCTAAGTGCTGATATGCTGACTTATTTAATCCTCAAACTTTTTTTTTTTTTGAGGCACAGAGAAGTTAAGCAAACTCACCTAAGGTCACTGAGCCGGTAAGTGACCCAGCTGGGCTATGAACCCAAGCAGTCTGGTTCCAGATTCTTAACCACTGAGCTATATACCACTTAGGGATCATGGCAGAAATTTGAATTTAGACAGTCTGCCTCTAGGAATCAAATTGTTCATTATTCTGCTGTCCTGCCTGGCAATTAGGTCAACTGACTTTTAGACAAGGAATACCTGCATGTTATTGTCAGTCTGCACATTGAGAGCAAAGCAAGCAGTGAACAAGTGGCAAGTTCAATACTATGTTCTTCCTTTAAACAGCTAATACTCTCTTTCCCCTCCAAATTACCTCTACCATCAGACTTCCTGTACTCACTCTCTCTCTACTTCCAAAGCAGTCTGCAAATATTTCTCAAATAGCATTCGCTAGAATGCAACTTATCTGTCTCCACATGCAGACGGCTGCACACCCACCAGGAGTAGTCACACTGTTTAATGCCAATCATGCATTCTGTCTTGTGACCACAAGAACAGGGACCATCTACGTGGTCTCCTGTTGTAATCCCACCTCCTAGCCTGTTGTCCAGCACACAGAAGGCCATCTGTACATATGTGTTACATGCATGAAGATCTGGTGTTTAAAAACCCAGAAAAGTATGTTTATAAAGAAAAGTTCCATGCTTGCCTCAATGATACATATTTGGGGCTCTTCGTTATTACTGTCCACAGGCACCAGGGCTTGATTCATAACCCACTCCTGGATAGCATCGGTAACATGAGGGACAACTGTAGAGAGAAGTAATAATTAGCACAAAAGATCATTTCACGGTCACGGTCATCAGAAAGGAAGGTATTAGTGTCTTTAGACCTCCCAAACAACCTGAAAGCCACCTGGTAAATTAGACAAGCTACATTCCTCATGTTATTATCCACATCACTGAAATTAATACTATAGAAACAATATAGGTTTAGTCCTTTAAACTTTATGCCATTTCTCTTAAAACCAACCAACCACAGAAAACAAGCAACAGAAAGCATAAATGCCATCTTCAATGCAACTAGAAAATGCTTATAATGCCAACTAAAAATTGCTGAATGCTGGACTCCAAGAGGAAGAAGGACACAGAGTGGTCCAGCCCTGCAGGTCCTGGGCAGCCCACCAGCCAGTGGGGAGGATCCACTCAGGGTGTAGATGAGGCCTGCATGCTGACCAGGGGCCTAAGGCTGCTAATGGCAGCCAAAGAGGCCAAAAGATGACATCCCACAAATTTATGAGACCCAGGGGTCCCTGAATGGTAAGCAGCCCAGCAGCTGTTGGGCTCAGCTGAAGAGACAAAGCAGTGACATCCTCAAGGGGGCGTGAGGCCTTGGTGCAGCTAACTAACCTAATGTGATACACAAAGCAGGAACATTGGCCTCTGGGAAGCTGAGGCGAAGCAGCATCTGTCACCTACCCTGCTGCACACCTGCTTCTCCCTCAAGGCGGGAAAAAGTGATCTCTGTTTGATGCATTTGCGACAACCCATGGCCACGCATGCCAGACTAGCCCCTTTCCAGGCAGTACAAGGATCAGGGGTCACAGCCCAGGCCCCAGAAATGGGGCACTGCCCTCTCCCCTACATTGGGACGTGGCAGGTATGAGCCAGCAGCTCACCCTCCCATAGGACTCCCAAGACCTACACTTGGGGGCAAACTGTTAGCACAATTGTAGCTGAGATCTGTGCCACACTGTCCAGTTTCAGCAATAACATAGTCTCTCTTCTGATCTACATCTGTCTGACGCCTTGATCTACTTCTCAGCTAGTTCCAACATGAAAGTGCCTTAAAAGGGATGAGCAATTATCACCTACGATGTAGGAATGTATGAATACAAGACTTCCTGGGAGTGGGGGGGGGGGGTCTCTTCTAAAACAAAAGAGAATCACCCCACTCAGGGAAGGGTTGGTGAAAAAAGCCAGGCCAGGCCAGGCCGCCTGCCACTGCAGTTCCATCCTCCAGTCCCTCCCCAGTGCTGCCTTTCTGCAAAGGGGAGTAACTGTCATCCATGCAAAGATACAAGAAAAAGGAGAGAAAGAACATATTAAAAGAGACAAAAAATAGACTCCAAAAAAATCGACACCCCCAATCAGGTAAAAATGATTAATAAATGGCTCTCAAAGGATTTTATAAATAAAAGCTGAAGAGAGGCAGTCAGACAGACATATAAACTAAGAGAAACAATGACATCAGTCAAAAAGAAAAAGACTGAGGAAAATAAAATCAGCAAAATAGAGGATGAATGTGACACCCTTGCACAAAAGGAAAGGGAGAGAGTGCAGAGACTTGAACAGGACAAGGACTTGTGGAGCTCAGGGACCATGTTCACCTCTAGTTTCAACAGAGTGTGGGTGCTCAGCACATGGGGCTCCCTGTTTGTGGAATGTAATACCTTGTACGGTTTTCCCCAGATAATCGCCATGCCTCTCTTTATTGATCACATGCTGATATATCTTCCCAGTGGTGATGTTGTTGTTCTTATAAAGATTAATATCCAGGAACCTTTCATAATTACCAAGGTCTAAATCAACTTCTCCACCATCATTTAAGACAAACACTTCACCTAGGATAAAAAGGCAATGTAAAAATTAAAAATTTGCTTCCAGATTATTTTTAAAAGATGAACACATTATACATACTATTTTTTTTATTGAAGTATCATTGATAAACAATGTTTTATTGGTTTCAAGTATACAACATAGTGGTTCAACAGTTTCTGATATTATTAAATCCTCACCCCACTAGTGCGGTTACTATCTGTCACCATAGGAAGATATTACAGAATCACTGGCTATATTCTCCATGCTAGACTACCATCCCCGTAACCAACTTACTTATGACTGAGAATTTCTGTGCCCTATTATCCCCCTCATCCTCCACCCCAACGCCTCCCCATTGGTAACCACCAGTCACTCTGATGCCCACATTATATTAAAGAGCTGGTAGAAGACTAATTTAAAAGCTATATTCTATCACCATTTCCTTATTTTGATGGGGAAATTAAACAATTCAATTCTACCCATGAAAATGCACCAGAAAAATTCTGGTATCCAATTATGGTATTTTTTTAGGTGCTTCCTGAAATTCTGTCTTCAAGATTTACCTTTTCCAAACTTGTCATGTATCACATGAAAAAGGGACTTTTTAAAACAGCAATTTAAAACACAAATAGCAACTTGCTTCAAAGCATCAGTAACCTGCACTCTGGAATTGGTGTAAGAAACTTTTAATTGATTCCCATTTGGGTTAAAGCCAACATTAGACAGCAGATGAAAGCAGGGTCCCCACCAGCTCAGGGGGCAACTGGGTGAAAGTGAGGGGAGAAGCCTGTGTAAGCAAGAAGCCACCCACACAACCACACCGTGAAAAGGGACAGAGATGAAGACAATCACCCAGGAGCACCTGCACTGACTACTGGGCATGTCCCTTGGTGTCTAGTGTCACTTAAGCGTATCGACTAGGAGTCCAAGTTTTAAAGCCACATTGTAAGAACTGAACCTCTCCCTGAAATTCTATCATTTACACCTACTTTGAGACGTTCATAACAAAAAATGAAAGTTGCCTAGCTTATGAACCTGATCAGAAATCTTTTTTTTTAAGTTTTTATTTATTTTTTATTCATTTATTTTTTTACAGAAATCTTTTATATCCTCACTTATGTCTCCTTTATAAGGTACCTAGTGTGATCAGGAAGATCTCTAACTTTTAAGAACAAGGGAGCAAATTGACAAAGCTGCAATATTTTCATATTTCCCATATTCCATTTGCAGTTCAAACCCCAAGTTGTCATGTCAATCGGGAATCACCAATCTACGGAATCACCAATCGTTTTTGCTTTGATCATCCCAACCTCTGACAAATAACAGAACATCTCTAAAATCTCTTTAGGTAATTTGGACTAAATCCAGTTTAGTAATACTCCAGGTATATGGCAAAGAGGGCAAAGATCTTGACATTTTCAATTCCTAAGATTTTAAAAGTATGTACACACTATGTTCCTAGAAAAGAAAAACTAGATGACAAGCCTTCAAAGCAGTTTTTTAGATCTAATGCACTTGTAACAAAAATTCCAACAGATTTTTTTTTAACTTGACAGTGACACTAAAGTTAATCGGGAAGAAAATAGGTGTGATTATCAAAACAAAACACAGAAAAAGCAAATAATAACAAAGCCCTTATAACGAATAATAGTGAATAAAGGAAGATTGAAATACATATACATATATATATTTCAGTATATACAAATACGGAACAAGAAAACATCAACATATACACAAACCAAAATGTCCAAGAAGCTCCTTATTATATAAAGAAATTTAATATATGACTTAAAAATGAGAAAAACCAAGGGTATTATCACAAATCAATGCAGATAAAAGACTCAGATAAACTTCAAAGAAATGTGTGCAATCCTTATGAAGAAAACTTTAAAACCTTACTTCAGAGACATAAGAGAAGGTATGAATAAAATGAAAGCCATTTATAATGTTCCCGAATGGCCCAGTCAACATTTTTGGTGTTTGATTATTCCCCAGATTAACTTATAAATTTAAAGAAATCTTTGTCAAAAAACTCCAATGTGATTTCTTATAAAGTTTGATAAAATGATCCCTAAATTAATCTTGAAAACAACAAATATTTTGATGTCAAAAAAAAGAAGGAACGAGACAAGCTCTGACCTCTTTGTTAAGAAAAGGCTGCAGCTATTAAAATGTCAGGCAGGAAGAAACAAAGATATCCAGAACAGAGCAAAAAGACAGACTTCAGCATGGACAGAAATTCAGTGTATAGTAAAAGGTGGTATTTTAAGTCAGCAGAAAAAGGATGAAATCTTTGATAAATGCCATTAGGAATAGTTGGCTAATCAGAAAAAAATTTGGAAAAGTTGTTACATCCTCGCCTCATGCCAAATTAATTCCCAGATGTTGTAACAATGTTAAAGTAAAAGCAAATGAAATTATAAAAGTGCCAGAAGAAAATACAGATGAATATTTAAATATTCCTGGGGCAGAGAAGTCCAAGGCAACATCAAAGGCAGAAACCATAAAGGCAACAGTTGATGCATTTAATCACACAAATGGTAAACTGAAATTTATCAGCAACTTAGAAGTATTAGAGCAAATTTCACACATACATAAAGTAAAAATGAATGCATGTGATATGATATATGTTAACATACTTTACGTAAAGTGTTCTTGAAAATCATTTTTAAAAAGCCAGAGGAAAACTGGCCTAACACATGGCAATAGTCAATTTTGCTACATACCAAACAAACCTACAATCTCAACAACTTACAAGACATTGACTGACTTCTCCCTCATGTGACATGGGGTCCGTGGGTCCGCTGTGCATCAGCTCGATGTCTTCTCATTCCAGGACCCAGGCTGAAGGAGAATTCCCTGCATGGAGCAGGCAGTTCTCAAGGCAGCGGGCAGAAGTACAAGAGAGACGAGCCAAATCGTGCCACTGCACTGAGAATTTCTGCTTCAGCAAGACATATGTTATCTTCACTAATATCCCATATGGCAAAACAAATCACATGACCAAATTAGGCGACCAACCTCTCCGGTATGCCCAGGACTAATACAGTTCTCAGGATGTGGGCCTTTCCCTTTCAAAACCAGAGACGTTCCAAACAAACCAGGACAAGTTTGCCATCCTACGTGGCACAAGTCCAAAGTCAACACGGTAGGGAAATTTACTCCCCAGAAGGAATTGGGTGACAATTTCAAACAAAAATACAATCTACTACAGACTTAAGTCATTCCACAGACAAAATGAAAATCAAAGGAATCTAAATTAGAACAATGAGATACACTTTTTTTGTTTTTGGTTTACTCTCAGGTTAGCAAAATTTTAAAAGAGTAATATTCAGCAAGGGTATAAAAAAAAGGCCTTCTTTATACACTGTTGATGAGGCTATAAACTGGTGCAGATCTATAAGCCTTATCAGAAAATTATTGGAGACAAGATGGACATTGGAATCTGGAATTCTTCACACTTTGGAAAGGTAACATAGAACACTTTCCATATATTTGAGCACACGCCAAAAGCAAACACATTCCAAGGGGAATAAAGACTAGAAATAGCCACAGCTTTATGAAGACTTTTCAATTGTCAAAACTTTCGTAAAAAGGCTGTAATAATCACAAGTGCAGAATTTTTAATTTTCAGAACTTTCTGGATTTTAGAATTATAGATAAAGGATCATGAACCTAAACAACTTTGGCACTATGCTTTATGGGTGAAAAACCTGAAAAACATACCACTCATCGAATCAGAAGTTCTGCACTTAGGCATTTATGTTTTAAAAATATATACATTTTAAAGATTTCCATCACAGTGTTGTTTATAATATCGACAAACTGAAAATTATTTCCTATTATTGAACAGATTCTGTGTAGCCTTTATGAGTATAGAATATATAAAAATGTCCACAGTACATTGTTCTAAAACTTAGATTAAAAAATAGTGACTGTTAAGATTCAATTCACTGAACATTCACAAATAAGCAAACCTAAGCTACGCCGTTAGAACATGAGATAGTGGTTTACCTTGGTGGTTTCAGGTAGGGAGACTGGAAAAGTCATATGGGGGGGGTTTCTGTTTCTTGATCTGGGAGCTGGTTACACAATATTTTCATTTCATCAAGTGATATGATTTATGTACTTTCCTGCTTATGTATAAAAGGTTTTAAAAAGTATATAAGGGCTAATGGCTGTTGAAAAACTACTGCATACATCAAAATGTCAACATTAACGATAGTTATCCCAAGTGGTGGGAAACGGATGATTTTTATTTTCTTCATGCCATCCTATATTGTCATTATATTCTATATTGTCTGAATTTTTATCTTAACAATGAAATGTTAAAAGAAATATATTACCTTTATGATAAAATAAAACAAAACAGAATCTGTATTGCAAAAGGTACAATGAAAATGGTATCCTCACGCAGTTTTCCAAAAGGGTGGAATAATTTGGAATGTCCCAGCAATCTGAAAAATGTGTCAATGACCATGAGAACATTCACATATTTATAACGTCTGATCCAGCAACTCTACTTCCGGAACTCTATCCTCAGTACCAAAATACGAGAAAGATGTGCTTAACCCAGTGCTTTATAAAGGGAAGAAGTGGTTCTCTTTCATACCGTGCTCATAAGGGGAAAAAGTGCCTGCGTCGATGTTAATATAGGGGTCGATTTTGATGGCAGTAACTTGGAGTACACATGACTTTAGAATCATCCCAATGCTGCTGGCGATGATCCCTTTACCGACGCCAGAGATAACCCCCCCAGTGACCAGGATGTACTTCATTGGCAGAGGAGTGACTGGGTACCAGCACCCAGATATAATCTGAAAGATAATAAAATTCAGGGTAAGGGAAAAGAAACATTTTCTCAAACCAGTATAAAGCAGAAAGTTTGTTATGATTATGAAATACCCAAATTTCAAAAGCACACAGCGTTTTTCTACCTATTTTCTAAATATTTGAAACTTTTAAAAGAAATTCTTTTTTTTCCAGGTTTTTCCCTTTTGTCTATATGCAGGAAGCTGTGGATAGTTTCTACAAGCAAAGTGGCTGGCTCCATTGCCCTGATTTTCCATTTACCCCAACTCTGCCATGTGACATTCTTCATCATGAGAAACAAAATTTCTCCGGGATTCAGAGGCATGGTGAAATGTTTATAGGATCAGGCCCTGGAGTCAGACAGATCTGTACAAGCTGTTCCAGGGCAAGGTATTAATCCTTTCTGTGCCTGTTTCTTCATCCGTAAAATGGGACAGAAACTACCAGTGCCTTAAAATATCATCAGGTACTAAAACAAAATTAGCTATCAAACCATGAAAAGACATGGAGGAACCTGATATGAATATTACTAAGTGAAAGAGGTCAGTCTCAGAAAGCTACATACCACATGATTCCAACTATTTGACATGGCAAAACTACAGAGACAGTGAAAGATCAGTGGTTGCCAGGAATTGGGGGGGGAGGGATGAATAGGTGGAGCACAAAGGGTTTTTAGAGCAGCAAAGCTATTCTGTATGATGCTATAATGGTGAATCATTTGTCCAAATCCACAGAAGGATAGCAGCAGGAGTGAACTCTAATGTAACCTATGGACTTTGGATAATGATGATGTGTCAATGGAGGTTCATTGACTGCTTAACAAGTGCACCACTCTAGTTGGGGATGTTGACAGCAGAAGAGGCTGTGCATGTGGGGGAAGTATATGGGAACTGAGAGTGCTTTCTGCTCAGTTTTGCCATGAACCTAAAATTGCTCTAAAAAACAAAGTCTACTTTTTAAAAAATCAGTATTCAAATATGCCACCATAAAAAAAAAATCTGAGGTGGTTGTAACGATTAAATGAGCTAAGGTATAACAAATCAGAGGTCAGCAAACTAGGCCCACAAGTCACATCCGGCCCACTGTCTGCTTCTGTAAGGCCCCAAAGCCAAGAGTAGTTTTTACATTTTTAACTAACTGAGAAAAGATCAAAAAATTTTCATGACATGGTAAAGTGGTATGAAACTCAACTTCAGTGTCCATTGCAGATTGTGGCCATTCCTGCCACGATGGCAAAGCTGAGAAGCTGTGAAAGCAGGGAACTCTGGCCCACAAAGCTGAAATATCTGTTATCTGGCCTTTGACAAAAAATGTTTGCTGCTGCCTAGTACAGAGGGAGTCCAAATCAACCCCTACATTAACATAGAGTAAGAACTTAATAATAGCTATTAACATCACTATTAATAACAATAAATGTACACTCCTTAACCAAACATCCTGAACACTGAATCTATTTCCTAAGCCATCAGTTTTACCATGCAGAAATACTCAAGCAGGAAGAAAAGAAAATATTATGTCATAAGGAAATTTTATTTCACTTTTCTGCTGCTGTCCAATCAACCCCTTTTCTTTTTAGAGGCAGACAGGAAGCCCAATAGCTACTTGGTTTTCCTTATTTTATTTTAAATACTACTATTTTTTCCCTTGAGCATGTGCAGGGGCCTTCCATTTCACCCTTGCCATTTCACCATGCAAATGAAAGTAGATCTTACAGTATTGTTTGCGTAGCCTTGGCAGGCAGGCAAGTAGGCAGTGGAGTAAAACCACTGACAACAAATCACAACTGCAAAAACACAGAGTAACGAACAAAAGCTAGTAACTATAAATTCCACTTTCTATCATAATTCACAAATTTTTTAAATACTTGGAAATTAAGCAAAAATGCCATCAGGTGGGAATAATTTCAGTTACCCATTTATCTTATTTGTCTGTTCTCCTCGAAGGAGTACCCATTCTGATTTTGTAGTTTCCTTTACTTTCAAAACAAACTACCTTAACTTAAAGGTGTAGAGTTATCTCACTCAGAGCTGTGAGTTCAGTTTGAACCAGCCAGCCATGGTCAGGGTGAGTAAACCAAAACCATCGAAAACATACATGTCCCATCCCAATCGGCTTCCCTAAGTCCCCAGGCCTGCCTTTCTCTACATGCTACAGTTGATCACATTCAATGCCATCATTCCTCTTCACAAGCTAGCTGGCTATCCACTCACCCAATATAGCCTAAAGGATTCTCAATCCAAACCCAGAATGCACCTCCTGTAGATCAAAAACATATCTGAATCCTCATCTTTCCACTCCTACTGGCCCAGGTATCGTTATAAGGGCGATTTCTTCACAGCCCTCATGTCTCCATCCCACTGTTGATTTTTTCAATTTTGATAAGTGCCCTTCCTCTGGAGTCAGACAGCCTGGGTTCAAATGCTGACTCTGTCACTTAAAGCTATGACCCCGGGCAACTTCTTCGATTTTTCTAAGCCTCGATTTTTCTCCACCTGTGCAGTACACAGAGCTAGTAACAGCGCCTGCCTTATTGAGGTGTGTGGCCATTTACAAAGACAGGGCCCAAATGCTAAATGAAAATTAGCTGTTATCATTTTTCAGAGCCGTCTATTCGCTGCAATCAATTCACAAATGTTTACTGAATGTCTACTATATGCTTGTTCCCCCATCCTGGGGATATGGGGGTGATCAAAAAGTCAAGGTCCCTGCCCCCTTTGACTTTACCTTTCATGTGGGATTAAGGGGCAAATGAACGCTGCTATAACTGAACCTTATTCTGGCACTGTCACACTTAAAATACCTTCCCAGTTGTAAAAGGTATCAAAACCAAAAAACACCATAGAAAAGTGTATTCATGTGAAGTCACATTATGTGGTTGCCAAAAAAAGTGAGAATTTTTCACAGAAGACAAGCTCATGGTACATGAAAAAAAAGCATGATATAAAATCAAATATAATATCCTCTTGACTATGTTTTTTAAATTAAGACCGTTCAAAAGTACACCAAAATACTGTTTTAATATACTTAGGTGGTTGGGCTGTAGGCAATTACTAGTTTCCTATATTTTCAAAAGCATAATATACCTTTTTTAAGCACATCAGATATTTACAAAATCCTTCTCGAAAATGTAACTTAATACCAAGGAGACACCTAGTCCTTCCTACCTCTTTAAAGGAAACAAGTTGATTTGAAGCAGTTTTAAAACTGCAGGAAAAGGCAGGGTCTTCAAGATACTTCCTTGAATTGGGATGTTTTTTCTCATGTGAACACTTAAGTTTTCATTTACTTTAACATGCAGTAAGGAGAACCAGTTGTAAACTAGGAGTGTGTAGGGCTGCACTGTATGCTGTCCAATAAAAACATAACATGAGCCACGTGTAATTTTAAATTTTCAAGTAGCCATATTAAAAATTTAAAATAAACAGATGCAGTTAATTTTAATCTTATTTAACCCAATGTATCTAAAATACTATTTTGACACATAATCGATGTAAGAATTCATTAGTGAGATATTTTATCCTTTTCTTCTTTTCTGTTCAAAGTCTTCTGAAATAAGATGTGTGTACTTACAACACCTCGCAATTCAGATTCGCCACATTTCCAATGGCTGCCACCCTAGGCAGTGCAGGCCTAGAGCAACTAAAAACATCAGAAACACCAAGAGACACCTTCTCAATGATAGCCATTAAAAAAAAATGTTAGTCAAATTTAAAGAGTACTTACTTAACGATCCCGTTTTATTACGTTCTACAACAGACAAAAAACTAAGTTATGCTGTAAGTCAAGGGGTGAGGGATTGTAGCTGGACTGGGAAGAGGCACGAGGAAACTTTCTGGAGTGATGAAAAATGGTCTATGTGCACGCTGGCGTAGTGCTTACGCAGCTATATAATTTCTCAAATCCCGGGTCTGCAAACTCAAAACAGGGGCATTTTATTGTATGTAAATTACACACCAAATCTGTAAAAACTATTGCACAAGTAAAGCTATTTCGTAGCGGCAGCACACTTGGACACAATACGCCCTAACCAGCTATTTGGGGGGATATGCGAGGGTCGCTGTTTAACGAGTGCATTGGGCGGGGAAGGAGACAGGCCATTTCACGTGGCGCGGAGATTGACTTCCGCCAACGCCATCTCGGAGCTCTCAGGGCTCCGGAGGCCAGAATGGGGCTGGGGGCGCGGCGAGGGGCGGGGGGAAGCGCACCCCGGGAACGCGACGCTCCCGACCCCGGCTGGCGGGGCGCCGCAGGGCGGGCCCCGAAGGCACTGGGCACGGGCGGGGCGCCCCCGCCCCAGCGCCCCACCTGTCTGCTGTCCGCCCGCGGTCTGCGGGCGCCGGGTGTGGGCGCGCGCCCGGCTGCGGCTGGTCTCGGGCTCCGGGCCGGCACCGCCCGGGAGAGGACAAAGGCGCCGGGGCTGGGTGCGCGGAGGCCGTCGGCACGAGCGGCTAGTTACCAGCGAAGTGGCGGTGGAGCCAGGAAGTTGGCGGGTGGAGACGGCGGACTCCGCCCCACGGCCGGCCGGCGCTCACCTGTCGGGCTGGGGAGGAGCCGCTAGGGGTGTCCTTAGTCGCAACCGGGTCCTTCCCGCCGCCCCACCTTTCCCTCTCTAGCTGCTGCTGCCCCCGCTGATTGACTCTGATGAACTTGGGGTTTGCACCCGCGTTTGCGCACTGCTCCCAAACAGGCGCCGATAAAGTGGCTCCTCGGGCACAGACAGCTTCCCTCCACCCTCCGCCCTAGGTGCATTTGGCTCAGCCCGGGGACTGCACCTCCCCTCCGTGGCTCGCTTAGCAAAGGCACCTCGGGCACGCGGGTGACTGCCACGCTCCTGGCAGGACCCTTGCTTGGACCCTCCCGTCCAGAGCTTACCACTGTAAAGAACTTCACTCTGTCACAAATGTTTGTGGGTCCCCTGCTGTGCTCCAGGAACTGCAGGCTTGCTGGGGAGAGGACAAAAATAAAAAACGATTCCGGCCTGTGAGGGGCGGCTCACAGGCTGGGGGGAGAACTACTTGTGTATCCGAATCACTAAGGTTCCTAGAACAATACACGCGTAGCAAAAAAAAATTGCGGGAGTGCAGGGCAGGTGGAGGACAATCGGGCCTTCAGAAGAATTTTTTTTTCTAACTTTAAGCTTCTATTTTTTTTTGTACCATTAATATACAATTTCATGAGCAACACTGTGGTTACTAAATTCCCCCCATTATCAAGTCCCCTTCACATACCCCATTAGTCACTGTCCAGCGTAGTAAGACGCTATAGAATCACTGCTTGTCTTCTCTGTATACACTTCCTGCCTTTCCCGTGGCCCCACCCCCCCACCTGCTACATACTGTCTGCTAATCGTAATGCCCCTTTTTCCCGCCCATCCTCCCCAGTACCTTTCCCTTTGGTAACTGTTAGTCCGTTTGTGGGTTCTGTGAGTTGGCTGCTGTTTCGCTCCTTCAGTTTTTTTCTTTGTTCTTATACTCCACAGATGAGTGAAATCATTTGATACTTGTCTTTCTCCGCCTGGTTTATTTCACTGAGCATAATACTGATGCCGGCGTTCTTGTTCACGAAGCTGAAGAATGACCTTCACAAACACTCAAGGTGGAAGAGCAAGGAACAGGCTTTTATTTAGAAATAAAGTAAAAGGACAGAGCGCGCAACTCACGCAAGGACGGGACAAGAGAGTCCATAGTGGTGCGTTGACCAGGGGGTTTTATAGGCAGTTGAGGATTTTTCGAAAACGTGAAAAAAGCTTTGGGGTGTGGACTTATTAAGTGGTCCCCAGATATTTACAATTAACTTGATACAAGTAACCTCCTGCTCTGTTGATTTCTCCCTGAGATACCAGCATCTTGGTCTGGGGGCATATGAAACAAGGCCACCTGCTCAGCCTGACCCCAAGGTGGGCTGAGGCATGTTTGCTAAAGAGTAAGTTAAGTGCAGTCTTATCTTTAAGGTGGAACCCTTCTTGCCTTTTACTGTGTTATGGCTGGGCCTGCAGCTAAATTAGTTTGCCCAGTTTGCAAAATCACCTCGTTAGATCTGAAGGAGGAAAGACAGCACATAGGCCTGGGCCTTTAAACATGTTGAAGTGAATCTTACACATGATTATAAATGATTAGCATAAAATAAACATGTGCTACTCTTCTTTATCTGGGGTATATTAACTGATCTCACTGAAAAATGACTCTAGAGATGAAGATTTAACCCAGAGTTTTAGTAGGGGGTTTCCTTGCATGCGGTTACATTGCTCTGACTGCAAATATACTGCCTTGCTTTTTCCTACTCTGACTACACCCACGGTCCCTGTCTCAATACCCTCTAGCTCCATCCATGTTGTTGCAAATGGTAGGATTTGTTTCACCAGTGACGTGGTTTTTTTTTCTGTTAACTTTAAACTTGTACTTTTTTGGTATCATTAATGTACAATTACATGAGCAACATTGTGGTTACTAAATTCCTCCCATTATCAAGTCCCTACCACATACCCCATTATAGTCACTGTCCAGCGTAGTAAGATGCTATAGAGTCACTACTTGTCTTCTCTGTGCTATACTGCCTTCCCCGCGCCCTGCCTCTATATTATGTGTGCTAATCTTAATGCCCCATTTTTGCCCTTATCCCTCCCTTCCCACCCATCCTCCCCAGTCCCTTTCCCTTTGGTAACTGTGAGTCCTTTCTTGGGTTCTGTGAGTCTGCTGCGGTTTTGTTCCTTCAGTTTTTTTCTTTGTTCTTATACTCCACAGATGAGTGAAATCATTTGGTACTTGTCTTTCTCCGCCTGGCTTATTTCACTGAGCATAATACTCTCTAGCTCCATCCATGTTGTTGCAAATGGTAGGATTTGTTTTCTTCTTATGGCTGAATAATATTCCATTGTGTATATGTACCACCTCTTCTTTATCCATTCATCTACTGATGGATGCTTAGGTTGCTTCCATTTCTTGGCTATTGCAAATAGTGCTGCGATAAACATAGGGGTGCATATGTCTTTTTCAAACTGGGCTGCTGCATTCTTAGGGTAAATTCCTAGGAGTGGAATTCCTGGGTCAAATGATATTTCTATTTTGACTTTTTTGAGGAACCTCCATACTGCTTTCCACAATGGTTGAACTAATTTACATTCCCACAAGCAGTGTAGGAGGGTTCTCCTTTCTCCACATCCTTGCCAACATTTGTTCACCAGTGACTTTTAAAGAGAATTTGGAAGATGACTGGTGCTGGGAAAAGACACAATAAGTTAATAAGGCCAAGGGGAGAACATATACAAGCCACTAAAGGAGACAGGATCTAACTATGAGCAACAGAAAGGTTTGGAGTTGAGGTGGAAAGGTTAGCAAAGTGGTGAAAATTTAGAATAACCAGTGTGTGTCACTAGAGTGCCAAGTTAGACAAGAGTCATTGAAGATCCAGGGGAGTTTGGAAGCTATAGTTGTGTAATGATGGCCAGCTTTAATTTTGCAAGATGTCTATAGATATCTAAATATGTATATTTATGATAAAACAGGAATTTTCTGATTGACCAGAGTAGGACAAGAGCAAGGAAGGTGAAGGCACAGAAAGAATGTGATTGTAGTAAAGCACCAAGGTCTAGTCCACAGAGGAAAGGACCGTATCAGCAGGAGCTGATAGGATCAGAAAGAGAAAAGAGACTCCCCAAAAGACAAGGGTCTATGGAATAAGGGACCTGACCTGTTGTCACCACAGTCAGTGTTGGCATTGCAGATATCAAGGGGAAGCTATTTCTGAAGATGATATAGTTTACACTCTGACTGTGAAAACAGATCAAGTTATATGGGTGTAAATCCTGGGAGAGGAAATCCCGGGGCAAAATAACCTCTTAAAACCGAAATAAGTCAAAGGGGGGAATAAAGTTTAAAGCCCGTTTATTGCTTACAAACTGCAGTCCATCGCTGTCTCTCTCCCCCAGCTCTGGAAGAAGCAAGCAAGCAAGCAAGCCCCTCCCCTTAACCTCTCAGGTTCAGACACGCCCTCGGTTGCCCAGGTAATTACCCATTGACATGGAGATGAGCTTCTCTCCACCCCTGAGGATATGCAATGAACCAAAGCCAGGCGAGATATTCTGGAAATGTTACAATTTTACCCACAATGGGCGGGCGTCACTGGAAGTGGGTCTGGCATCTACCAGGCCAGTGTGTGGAACATCGGGGTCCCGAAAGGATGGTAGAACTTGAAGCAGTTAGTTGAGGCTGAGGAACCAAGTCTTCAATGAATGTGGAGGAGCAACCCCAAAGCTACTAGATGGCAACCACAAGGATGGGTAGAGGGGTATGTGGCAAAATGAGTTTCAAAACACAAGGGAGTTTCACCCCACCAAGGATGGCAAGGCAGTGTTGAGGAAGAAGCAACAAGGAGCTGGGGTAGCAATGCCAGCTTCTTGGAAAATGAGCAGAGTCTGCACTCAGCAGGAACTACAGGGGAGACCCAAGTCTCTGAGAAGGCCAAGAAATCATTTTAAAGGAGGGAACACTTTGTGAAAAGGTTAGAGGCAGAGAGGAGTTTGTTAGGAAACAAGTCTTCTAGAATCCAGGAGAAAGGATGCTTGTGAAAGAGGTTGGCATTGATGGACATACTTAATACCTGCCATACATTTAAGATTCCCAGCCACATTTCAGCACTTCATTTCCTTTATACAGCCAGGGCAGCTGTTATGACCCCGTTTTTTTTTTTTTTTTTTTTTCAAACTAGACTTTTTATTTGTGTAATTAAAATAATAACAAACGAGAGCATTAGTACGTATGGTTGAGGGTATGACCCCCTTTTTATAATGAAGAATCTGAGGCTTCGGGATGTGAAGTCCTGTTAACCAAAGGTACCTTCATTAATACGTGTAGCAAAGCTGAGAACAGACTTCACCACGGCATGCAGGGCCTTGTTCTTATCTCATTCTATTAATCTGCAAGGCTAACAGATTAAAGATATTTTATAAATACAAAGGGAGAATTATGATAACTATTGTACTATTAATAAAATAGCGAAAATGGGAGAAAAATTTAAGCAGAAAAACAAATTTGGTAACAGGATTCAGATTGACTGATTTGCGTGGGACAAGAATATGTCCACATTCACGTGTTTATTCACAGCCTACAACTAGCATAGCACTGAGGATAAAAAAGAGATGAAAAAGAAGTCCATCATTAAGTTGATTGCTTGGGTTCTTTTACAGTCTTTTAGTTTGAAGAATTCTACCTTTCAGAACAGTTGAAAAGCTGTCTGTCCCCTGGGAAACACAGCCTTCACTGAGGTTTAAGGCGCTCCTCCGAGACAAAGCAAAAGTAAGGCTGAATGAGCTGGCCCTCTTGAAAGGGCCAATACTATATTCCTTTTGCAGGTGAAGAAATTTGAAGAGCAGAAAGGACAAGTAATTAATCAAAGTTATTCACCTATTAGATGGTAGAGTTAGAACCCCTTCCTAGACTTCTAAGTGAAATTCCAGTTCATTCTAATCACACTTAAACCAAATATCCTTCTTCTGGAAAGTGTTCGCCAATTCCAAGTTCTCACTGACTTAAGAAATTCTAGAAAGGGATTGGTCCTGAGATGCCTCCTGACTTTCAAAGCTGAATCAATACCCAGACTCTAAAAACACGTTGGAATGTCATTGATGCCACTGAATTGTACACTTAAAAATAGTTAAAATGACAAATTCTATTTTATATATATTTTACTACAATTTGTTAAATTGATAATGTAATATTCCAAAAGCCATTGAATCGTACATTTTAAGCAGGTTAATTGCATGGTATGTGAATTTTATCTCAATAAAACTGTTCTGGAAAAAAAATAACAGGTTGGGATTGTTAAGCTTAAGTCCCAAATCTGAATTGTAAATATACCTCAGGATGGAAAACTGGACAGAAGGGAAATCAGAATGGTAATCTGTCTCCTACATGCTCACGCAGGTCACTGGAAGCTACTCTTCTAAAAATGGTGGGAGGAGGAATAATGGGTGTTTTTTTGCCAACAGATTGCTTGAGACTGTGCTTGGGAAGTAAGTTTGTGAATGCCATACTCTGAAGGGGTAGTTTTCACTTGGCCAGTTTTTCTGGTTCATTTTACATGTTTGTTATGGAAAAAGTTAAATATATAGAAAAGCAGACATAAAAGTATAACCACCCAGCCTCAACAATTATCAACCCATGGCCATGCTTATTTCATCTATATCCCCACCCATTTCCCCCAATCCTGTATTAACTTGAAGCAAATACTAGACATCCTATCATTTCATTAGTAAATATTTCAGTGTGACTCTTTAAAAAATAAGAACTTCAAAACACAAAAAGTGAACAATTCTTATGTCCATCAACACAAGTGGATAAACAAAATGTATATATGAGACAGGGACCATGGGTGTAGTCAGAGTAGGGTGAGGGTCTCTGCAAAAAAGCAAGGCAGAGTATTTGCAGTCAGAGCAATGTAACTACATGCAAGGAAACCCAACTCTGTGTTAAACATCCAGCTCTAGAGTCACTCTTCAGTGAGATCAGTTGGTGTACCCCAGATAAAGAAGAGTGGCACATGTTTATTTTATGCTAATCATTTATAATCATGTGTAAGATTCACTTCAACATGTTTAAAGGCCCAGGCCTATGTGCTGTCTTTCCTCCTTCAGATCTAATGAGGTGATTTTGCAAACTGGGCAAACTAATTTAGCTGCAGGCCCAGCCATAACACAGTAAAAGGCAAGAAGGGTTCCACCTTAAAGATAAGACTGCACTTAACTTACTCTTTAGCAAACATGCCTCAGCCCACCTTGGGGTCAGGCTGAGCAGGTGGCCTTGTTTCATATGCCCCCAGACCAAGATGCTGGTATCTCAGGGAGAAACCAACAGAGCAGGAGGTTACTTGTATCAAGTTAATTGTAAATATCTGGGGACCACTTAATAAGTCCACACCCCAAAGCTTTTTTTCACGTTTTTGAAAAATCCTCAACTGCCTATAAAACCCCCTGGTCAACGCACCACTATGGACTCTCTTGTCCCGTCCTTGCGTGAGTTGCGCGCTCTGTCCTTTTACTTTATTTCTAAATAAAAGCCTGTTCCTTGCTCTCCTACCTTCAGTGTTTGTGAAGCTCATTCTTCGGCTTCGTAAACAAGAACCCTGGCATCATATACATACAGTAGAATATAACTCGGCCTTTTTTTTTCATTTGTTATCATTAATCCACAATTACCTGAAGAACATTATGTTTATTAGACTCCCTGCTTCACCAAGTCCCCCCAAAAATCCCCATTACAGTCACTTTCCATCACCATAGTAAGATGCTGTAGAATCACTACTTGTCTTCTCTGTGTTGTACAGCCCTCCCCATGCCCCCCCCCCACATTATACATGCTAATGGTAATGCCCCCTTTCTTTTTCCCTGCCCTTATCCCTCCCTTCCCACCCATCCTCCCCAGTCCCTTTCCCTTTGGTAACTGTTAGTCCATTCTTGGGCTCTGTGAGTCTGCTGCTGTTTTGCTCCTTCAGTTTTCCTTTGTTCTTATACTCCACATATGAGTGAAATCATTTGGTACTTGTCTTTCTCTGCCTGTCTTATTTCACTGAGCATAATCCCCTCTAGCTCCATCCATGTTGTTGCAAATGGTAGGATTTGTTTTCTTCTTATGGCTGAATAATATTCCATTGTGTATATGTACCACATCTTCTTTATCCATTCATCTACTGATGGACGCTTAGGTTGCTTCCATTTTTTGGCTATTGTAAATAGTGCTGCGATAAACGTAGGGGTGCATCTGTCTTTTTCAAACTGGGCTGCTGCATTCTTAAGGTAAAGTTCTAGGAGTGGAATTCCTGGGTCAAATGTTATTTCTATTTTGAGCTTACTCAGCCTTTTTAAAGGTAGCTTTTTTTAAGGCAGAAAAATAAGGGAATTCTGACATGCTAGAACATGGATGAACCTAGAGGATATCTGCTAACTGAAATAAGCCTGTCACAAAAAGGCAAATATGGTATAATTCCACCTATATGAGGTTCCTGGAGTCGTCAAACTCGCAGACAGAAAGTAGCATGGTTGCCAGAGGCTGGAGGAAGGAAAGGCCAGTTGTTTAATGGGTAAGGAATTTTACTTTTCCAACAGGAAAAGATTTCTGGAGAATGAGCACAACAATGTGAATGTACTTAATGCTAGTGAACTGTATACTTAAAAATGGCTAAGATGGGAAATTTTATGCTTTTTACAATTAAAATTTTAATTTAACAATTTCTTACTTTCCTGATCCAACGCCTAAATTTCCAAATCTTAAAATCTTCATACATTTTTCCCCAATATGTTTGTTTGATTTGGAATCCAAATTAAATCCAATTGCCATGGGTTATGGCTCTTAAATCGTTTTTAATCTATAGGTTCTCCTCCCCCGCCACCCTCCTGGCAACTTCTTTGAAGAAACAAGGTCATGTGTCCCGTGGTTTCTCATAGCGTAGATTCTACTGCCTGCACCCCATGGTGAGTTTTAATTGGACTTAGGAAGAGGCTAAAGACATCCATTTCCGCGGGGCCGGCCCAGCTGGACCTGAGAAGGCGAGGCTAAATCAGCAGCCAAGCTGCTTGGAGTGACACAGACGCCGTTCACACACGCACAGGTCAGCCACCCACTAAGCGGCGTCAGGCGGTAAGGAGGCGGGGCGGGACGACGTGGGAAAGCCCTTTGTTGGGTTTCCACGCACGTAAGAACGCTACCGAAATAAACAGAGGAGGCGGGCCTTTGGCCGGAAGTGACGCACGCGCGGCCGGCAGCGGAGTTGCCGTAGAGGCGGGGAGACCCATAGACCCCGCTGCCCCGAGCAGCGCTTCCGGCCATATCCCAAGGGGGCCTGCGTTGTGGAGTTGGGGGCAGGTAAGGGTTTCCAGTGATCCGGACCGCGGCTGCCGCCCCGCGAGCGGGATGTTCCAGGGTCTGAGCAGCTGGTTTGGCTTGGAGCAGCCGGCGGCGAGTGGCCGGCAGTCCGAGGGAGATGGGCAGCGTGCAGGAGACGCTCCACCCGAGCAGCGCGCTGAGGCGGTGGTGGAGTCGGCGGAGGGGGAGCCTCAGCAAGCGGGGGACCAGGAGCTCCTTCACCAGGCCAAAGGCCTCGGCAGTGAGTCTACCCTGGCCCCCGGGACCAGAGAATGTCGAGGAATGCCCGCATCCATCTTGACACTTCTGGGGCGCGGGCGCGACTGGTTGGGGCCTGTGGGGTGGGGGGAAGGAGAAGGAGAAGAAGGTGTGTCTGTCGGTCAGTCTTCTCAGGACGGGAGAGGTTGGTGAGGATCTGGGCAAGGCCGAGGTTTCATCTAGCAGCTAAATTCTCTGCATGAAGTTCCTGGTGACTTGTCAGTCTTTACAAAGTGTGTAAATAGCGGGAGCAGTAAAGCGTTTTCTCCCTGCCCGAGTGTTGTGAGAGTCAGCTCACCTGCCCCCTCGGCAAGTGCAAGTAGCAGAGGCCAGACGGCCCTAACTTACAGAGCATTTCTTGTAGGATGAGAAGAGTGGAAGGCAGGCCAGCTGCCTGGGCGCATCCGGGTCCAGCTTCAGGACCTGCCTGAGGTCACTTCCTGCAGCCCATTTGGTGCAGAGTATGGACTTTGAAGTGGTACTTGTCCACATACAGGCCTTTATATTATATAGCACAGTGGAGCTTTGGTACATGTCTTTTCAGGTCTTAAGGAACGTTAATTTTGTTTTTTCCTTTTGTAAAGGTGGGAGTTTGTTTTAGTTTTAATTTGTTCTACATATTTGCTCATTATTATTAAGAAGGATTCATATTTATATTAGGGCTTGCCACGATTTCTATTTTTTTTTAATTCTCCCAGATTTATCATAGGATGGGCTAATCTAGGAAAGGACGGTCATTTTTTCGTTCAATAGGAGGGAAGAAAGAAAATAAACATGGGCTATTTAGGGCCTAGAAAGGAAGGAAAGTAAAAAGGAGCCTTGGTGTGATTTGTGAAGTTGAAGGGGGAGTTATGTAGTGAGATAAGCTAGAACTAATGACTGGAGAAGGGCCAGACAAGTTTGAAACAGCTACCAGGGAGAACTGGGCAGCATGCTAAAGGTCTTTGCAAGAGATGGATTCAAGGCCCAATCAGGATGGCCTATCCACCCGGTAAGTAGAGTACTGCCCCTGCTTCTCATTCCTTGTTTCAAGTCCTGACTAACAGGGAATGTGCCCAATGGTTTAAGATTCCTGTAAGAGCTCTTTAAGGGAAAAGTCACAGATACCATAGCCATTGTACTTGGAGCATAGACTCTCTTTTATTCTTTACAGCCTATCTATTTAACTTTGCAACTGCTGCTACAAAAAAGATAACTGAATCAGTTGCTGAAACAGCACAGACAATAAAGAAATCAGTTGAAGAAGGAAAGATAGATGACATCATTGATAAGGTACATTTAAATATCTTTTGAAAGTAGAGATTTATGAAATTCATTAGCACCTAATATAATCATCCCTTCTGAACTTGATTAACCCAAGTAAGATATCATGTTCTGATCAAAATATTGTTGAGATTCTTGGGTTTTTTTCTCTCTTTTGTATAACAAGATGCTATGATATAAATTACCTGATTTGAATAACCTTTGTTTTAGTTTTAATATATTCTAAAATACATTAATATTTTGGGATAATGCTACAGTTTTCATATTGTGAGTTTAATTTAAACTATTACTATTTCTGAATATATTTATTAAGCCTTTGCATTATTCAGTTAAGGTTTTAAAGCCCTAGCCCATTAGGAACAACCCTTTTAAGACCCTAAGGAGTGAGTTTGTTCATTTTTTGCAGAGGTAGGGTGCAGACCTAGGGAATTTCATTTATGTTGGTAATTATTTGAACTAAGGAGGTCATCAATTAAACTTTAGATAGCTTGTTATCTAGATACTTTGTTGTGTATACTATTTGTTAGAATGAGATTTAACCTCGCCTTATAGTTTTTTAGAGTAATACAATAATTGAATTTTAAACTCATTTTATTTTTGCTTTTCAAAGATAAGCTATCATAAAGGGGTGTGTACTTTTAAATTCAAAATGTTGAATTTCTCTTTTTGCTGGGTAGCTCATTTTTTAGCCTTTTTATTTGAGGAAAATGAATGTCTTAAATAAGCTTCACAAATCTTGAATGTAATTCTTATCTAATAAACTTTCCAAAGTTATTTGACTTTTTACATATTTTTTAACAGACAATTATAGGAGATTTTCAGAAGGAACAGAAAAAATTTGTTGAGGAACAGCATACCAAAAAATCAGGTATGATATAGGTTTGTGGTAATGACTTACTTAGCTGCCAAATTTTATTGAGCACCTATTGTGTGCCAGACACCACACTAGGCCTCTGAGAATACAAAAATGTGTGAGTAACAGCCCCCCTCCTTCTGGTAGCACAAAGACTAATGGAGGAGACAAACTCATAAACCTTCAGGGTTTAAAGGAAGGAAGGAAATCGTTGCCCATGGCTGGGATGGTGGATGAGGTTGACCAAATGACAGCCCCTGGTGGGGGTGTGGGGGCAGGCTGTGAAAGAGAGAAAACTTTCATTTCTCATTTTAGAACATGTCCAGGGCAGTACAATATATACACATAATAGGCACTTAGCAAATGTTGGCTCCCTCCCATTCTCTTCAGGAGAAAAATAGAACAAAGCTTTCCAGGGGAGTGGCAGAGGGCTGTGAAAAGTCATGGGCGTTTGGAGAACGTACTCAATAGATTTCTTTACTGACAAATGCTTATCTAAATATTTGCAGTTATAAGGTCTTAAACTGCCTCCTGTTACTATTGGGTGGTGCTGAAACCCAAAACTGGCCTCATGTCTTTCCATTTGACAGAAGTGTAAAATAACTCAGTGGGTTTGAGCAGTGCCACAAATTCAGGAAGAGCTAGTTAGTACTGTGGCAAGTTCCTGTTGGGCATTGCTGCACCTAGTTACTCAAAAGTATGAAGCAGCTCTTTGGGAGAAATAACCTATACAATTTAGCGCAACTTACCAATTCACGGGAAGTAGTAAAATTGATCCTGGCTCAGAGACTTGGTGTAAGAGCTGCTTGGTTCTCTGAGATAGGAAGTATAAGGGAGCAGGGATGAGAGGATTGGGGGTACTTTCAGTTTTGAGGCACCCATTAGACCTCAGGTGAGAGGAACATGTACAGAGGCAGGGAAGGGAATGCAGGTGGCATATTGGAAAAACTCCATTTCTCATATCAGGTGCCCAGTAACCACATGGGGCTAATGGGTACCATATTGGACAATGCAGATAGAGAACATTTCTATCATTGCAGAAAGTTCTGCTGGTCAGCACCGCTAAATTAATGGGGTCCAGCAGCAATTTATTCCTTTTTGAAGCATAGAGGAGGATTCCATCTACTGGTACAGATTACTAGTCAAGATGTGCCAAAGCCATGAGCACAGGTGAGCTCCTCAGTGACAGTGCCGAGCATGAAGAGAGCTGAGGAGAGATGTACAGGGTTTGAGGGGAAGGGAGGAGCAGGAGGAATTGGCAGTTTCTGAGGGCCTGCTGAGTGGTGGGCACTTTATATATGTCATCTCCTCTTATAAAAGGCAGGATCAGCAAGGGTAAGTCATTTGCTGAAGGTTGCTCAGCTGGTAAGTGATGGAAATAAATCTGCCATCAAAACAAGTGCCCACTTACCCAAGAGAGAGAACATTTGCTAGGAGAGAAGCAGTAGAAGCCCATAGATGGGAGAATTTCAAGGAGAACAAGACCAGCTGCAAGGTCTGTTTACAGTCACCATGAGGAAGGGCACTTGATGAGTGGTCCATGTGCATGTGTTCACTCAGTGGTCACAGTGGTTCTGTGAGCTACCTCCCGTAAGCTCCACTTTCAAGATGAGGAAGCCAGCCTACAGAGAATAGGAGTAAGTGTCCATGGGGTTGGACAACCTGGGGATTATTGACTGCCCTAAAAAGCAGTTTCAGAGGAACAGGGAGATGGGGGTGTCTCATCTACACCAGAAAAGTGGGCCTTGGGAGGATAAGTAGCACTAGGAGAGGCTCCCACATGAATAGACTGAAAATGGAGACCAAAGTGTTACAGTAAGTGTGAGAAAAAAAGTTTTAAAGGAGCTTTACCCTAATTTTTTTTAACATATGAAAATAGTTTATCTTACATTTAGCAGAATTTGAATTATAGTTGCCACCATTTGCTTGCTTAGGATAAGCAAAGAATGAAACAAGTGTCTATCCATGAGTGTACATAACTTTTCTATCAATTGATACACAATGGGCTGTCTCTTCCATTTGACTTCTGCGGCATAACACAAAAAGGGATTATTTCTGCAAAAACGTTAGGACCCTCTGTATGTGTATCTCTGTACTCAGCACCTGCACCACAGCCTCGGCTCTGCCCCCCTGACCTGCTCCAAGCTTAGATGGTTGAGCTGCACATGCTTTGTGGTTTTGCCTCTGCTCTTACACCTGCTGCTCCCTCTGAACACCCCCTAAACACACCCAACACTGAACTCCTAACCCAAGATTGGCTCCCAAGTCACCATAGAAAATCCTGTGGGACTCCCCTCTCCAGGTTACCGTTTATCACCTGGCATTATAATCCTGCTGAGTTGCAATCATCTCTTTCCTGTGAGCCCTGGAAGACCCAGCTGGGTGTTACTCATCTTGGTATTCCCAGCATTTAGCTTCTAGAGGCTCATTGATGATTTGATCCCAGCTCTATTGTTTATTGCCTCCGATTTGTCCGTGTCTTTTTTCATTTGTTTTCACTCTTGACAACCTTTAATTCCTAATCACTTATCTTGCAGCCTCCTTATCACTTTTTGTCATGAGCCAAGCACCACTAGTTTATAAAAATATTTTATTTGGAAATAATTTCAGTTTACCAAAAAGTTGCGAGCGTCCACGTAGTACAGCAAACATGTATACCTTCTTCCTAGACTGTTGGCATTTTATTCCATCAGCCTTATTTACATGCTTTTTCCCTTTTTGCATCCTTTTTTTCTGTTACATTGAATGTGTATTTCCTCATAAGTAGGGAAATTCTCTTACATAATCACTGACCGTACAGTTGGCAGCTTTAAGAAATTGAACACTGATATACTATGCATATTCTAATATCGTCAGTTGACCCAGTTATGTCTTTTACATATTTTCCTCCTCAATATAACACCCAGTCTAGGACACAGCATTGCATTTTTGTTATGTCTCTTAGCCTCCTTTAATCTGGAATATTTCCACACCCTTTGTCTTTTATGACATTAGTGTTTTGAAGAATACTCAAACCCACCCCACCCCCCTTTTTTTGAATAGACAGTTCCTCACTGGGCTTTGCCTGATATTTCCTTATGATTAGATTCAGATTGTGTGTTCTTGGCCAGAACAGCTCACAGCTGATGTGTCCTCAGGATATCACACCTGGAGGCCCACAGTGGCATCTCTCCTTCACTGGGGATGTTGATTTTGGTCACCTGGTCAAGGTGTCATCCAGTTTCTCCACCATATAATTCCAAGCAGAGTAATTTTTTACCAAATGCATACGTGCAGAAGATTGATATGGTAAGTCTAGGAATTATGAATGTTTGTGTTTGGAATCTCTTTATAAATTGCTAAAATGATTGTGTGGAAACATTCTTATTCTTCCAAACCATGGATTGCCACATAACCCTTGTAACCTGATTTTCTCTTTTCTTCTTTGCCATTAAAAACCATTTAGAAACAGCAGTGCCCCCGTGGGTTGATAGTAATGATGAAGAAACAATTCAACAACAAATCTTGGCCTTATCAGCTGTAAGTATCTTGTGATTCCATGTATAGAAATACTTTTTTCCTAGCATGATTTTATCCTTAGGAGAATGTTTCTCTTCTGTACAACTTTTTAAATATTTTGAAATGTTAGGAATGTATATACCAACTTAACAATTTCTTCCACTAACTTTTAATTTGCTTCTCAAGTTCTTTTTTCTTTTTTTTTCAAGTTCTTTTTTACTTAATGGAAAACAGTATAGCTTATTACCACAAAGTAACTCAGCCTTAAAAGGATTATTTTATGTTACTAAGATAATCTTTTGAGATATGCTGTCATATATAGTTTCTAGATAATATTCTTATTTTTTCTGAATCAAATGATTATATTCTAAATTTTCTCCTTAACAGCCCCCTGTATTTGAAACTGAAATTGAAAGAAATAAAATTCCATATGCTGGCCCATGAAAATAGCTCTTGGGACTTTAGAGGGAACATAGAGATACCAGGTAACAATTGTGTAGCACCTGACAGTTTCAGAAAGCCTTCTCTCATACATTCTGTCTTTTGAGCCCCAGTGTACATCTGTGAGGTAGGTAGGGGTTTTATTGAAATTGTATAGGCATGGGGACCAAGACTGTCCAATGTGACCCTCACTACTTATCTGTGTCTCCACTGGGCTGTGAACTCTTCGCGGTCAGAGGTTGGCCTTGATCTCCATCTGTCCTCAGCACCCAGCAGCCTGCCTGGCACAGAACTCAGCTAATAGGGCTTTTTACTCTATCAGTGGTTTTCAAGTTTGTTTTTAATCCACTCTTTTTTTCTTTTTTAACCAAAGTCATAAATGGAACCTCAGTCTAGAAAACAAACAAATGTAGAGCTGGGCTTTACCTCCCTTCCATTGCCCTCACCCAGGGCATTTTAAGGGTTTTTTTCTTTCCATTCGTAAACCCTGTAGAGACTAGAGCATCCATTACGGGTTGAGAAGTGTGAACACCATATATTTTGTTTGCCATGTTATGACCAAATTGACACCAAGGTTGCATAGTACATACCTGCTTATCTCGAGAAGGAATTTGTGGACAAATGAGAAGGACAGTGAGAGTCAATGTCATTTCAGAGCAAATGTCAGATACTCACCAGTCCAGTCCCCCACAGCTCCTCTGTCCCCCAAACCTGTTCTCTCCTCGTTTCCATCTCAGAATAAAACTCCCGTTTATCCACCAGTATTTTTCTGGCCACAAACCCAGGAGTCTTCCATGAGTTGTGCCTCCCGCACTCTGTCCTGACCATGCTGTATTCGGGATATACCGCTCCAGCCCACTTCTCCCCTGCCACCACTGTGGGCCTGGTGCCATCATCTCCTGCCCGAGGCATCCCAGCTGCTGTCCTATCCCATTCTTGCCCCTTTCCGGGATAAGCTCCTCTCAGCAGCCAGAGGGATCTACTTAATGGCATAAATCACATCCTGTTGCTCCCATACATAGACCCTTCTACTGGTAGCTCTTCGTAGATTAAGACCTAAACTCCTTCCACTGGCTTCCAAAGCCCCAGGCTTTGTGCACCTCTCCTCCCTTGTGTCCCACTGCGCTGACTCCCAGCACTCCAGCCACCATGTCTTGCTGGAGCACAGCCAGGCTGAGCTCTGTCCCACTGTAGTGCCTGTGGTTGCTTTCCTCTCCTCCCCACCCTGTACCACTCCTCACGATCTCAGCTCAAATGGCATCTCCTAGAAGCCTTCCCCCACCACTCTAGCAGCCCTCTGTTCCCAATGAGCCCATCTCGGCCTTAGCAGTCTAAATCCGGTCTGTTCCCACCCCCCAACTGGAATGGAAGCTCCGTGAAGACAGGGACTCCACCTGTGCTATGCCCGGCTGAGCAGGTGGCATGTATCTGGAGCACAGTAGGTTCGGAATGAGCACCTGATGCATGGGTGACTCAGTGAACGTTGCATGCAGGCGTGCCTACAAAAGAGCCCACAGGATTTTGGCATGATCCAGAGGCTTTGAAAGCCACTCCAATATGTCCATTATGGTGGCTGCTGAATTTGTTAAGGGATGGACTAAATTGCTATAATAGAAAAATCCAAAAATATAGTAGGTTAAATAAGGTACGAGTTTCTGTCCCTCTCTCCTAACCCCACACGTAAGAGTCCAGAGATAGATGGTCCAAGTAGAGGTGCTGTGTCCGTGAAGTCATTAGGGGCCCAAGTTCTTCCTGTCTCAGTCCCATCCTGTACTAGCCCCTAGGATGTTGTCTTGCCTCCCTGTGGGGAAGCCAGCTCCCCATAACCATGACTGTGTTCCAGCCTGTGGGGATTGGGAAGAGGTGTGTGGGCGTGCCAGACCATTTGAAAGACAAGACCCAGAAACTGCACCTATCACTCAGGCCCACCCCCCTTTGTCACCTTAGACAGCCTAGCCACTCCTAGATGCCAGGGAGCCTGGGAAATCCAGCCTCTGGCCAGGCAGCCACATGCCCAGCTGGAACTAAGTTGTGATCCTGAAAGAAAGGAAGGAAGAAGTCCTGGGGGACAATTAGCAATCTCTGCCAGAGTTGCCCTACATTCTCTGACTTACCAGGCACTAGTTTGGGATAATTCAGAGTATAGCAGAGTAACCCTTGAAGCTTCTTGTATTGGGCCACTTAATGCATGAAAAGAAATGGATAGTACAGTTGTCATTGGGTACTTATGATACCTCAATTCAGCAAATTGTTTTCAGCAACACCTCTGGGCCAAGCCTTGTCCTAGGACTTGAGGTGAATGAGACAATCCCCCCTCCCAGGAGCCTAGAGGCTTAGTGGGGAGCTGCTAAGTGACCACACATACAGTATCACTCCCTGTAGTAAGTGCTGTGACGCAGGACGCTAAGGAAGTGCAGGAAGAGAGACAGCTTGTTTCTTTTAGAGGCATAGGCATGATGCCAGGGAAGCTTCCCCAAAGTGATGATACGGGGCCAAGTTATTAAGTCTTAGGCAGTGGTTACTGTTGGGGGGTGGGGTTGGGGGGAAGTGGGGCAGGGTTTGACATTCAGTAGGGGCATTGGAAGCATTTGGGTATGACTGGACTATAGGATGCAGTTGGAGAAGTAGGTAAGGAGCCTTTTTATACCATTCTGATAAGGTTAGGTTTTAAGGCAACAAGGAGTCATTGAAGGATTTCAGTCATAGGTAAACTACATGTGCTTGAGGTGGTGGAAGAAGCAGGTTGCTCTGGGTAGCAGAACTGGGACTGGAGACCATTGCCCATTAGACGGCTACTGTCGAAATCCTGGAGAAATATCACTGGAGTAATTTCAGGCTTTGAAATTTTTACATTGGAAGGTAGAATAAGTAAAATTCATTTAGGATCAGATTTTTTTCTTGCCTTATTAATGTAGGAATTCTCAAAAACCAAAAATATTGTTAAAATCCAATATGGGTAAGTTGAGATGAAAATGACAGGCACTCTGTTAGTAGCCAGTTTCTAAGTAGTGTTTCTAACATTATTGACTCTAGTTTTCACTTACGTAAAGGTGCTCACTGAAACAAACGTGTGTTCATATGATTTCAAACTGTGTAATTGCAACTAATCATTGCACCATTGAATTCCTGGCCTCCCAGTAGGCTCCTTTCAGTTGATAGTTAAAAAATATATGAAAGAATCTGTTCTTTGCTCTCATGAGTGAACAGGTCAGTGATAGCTCAGTGGACTTCACGGCTGAAATCTTCATGAGATTTCAGCATTTGGCAAATCAGTGAGTGATGCATTGTCACATGTAAATCACATTCTGTGGTGTTCCCCATGTGTTTACCCCTTTTCTTCAAAGGACAAGAGGAATTTCCTTCGTGACCCTCCAGCCGGTGTGCAGTTTAATTTTGACTTTGATCAGATGTATCCTGTTGCCCTCATCATGCTTCAGGAGGACGAGCTGCTGAGCAGGATGAGATTTGCCCTTGTTCCTAAACTGTAAGCAGTGTGTTCTCGAACTGGAGGGGTGCTGTTGCATCATGTATTTGAGTTTTTCTAGTGACCTTGGTCATGTGCCTAGTATCAGGGAGAATCATGGAATGGCGGCCCAGAACTGTCTCAGACTCTCTCATCACTAAAAGCAGGCTCTGCAGCCCTTCAGCGCTCTCCCCACAGCACACAGTGCCGGACCATCAAAACCCAAAGGGTACTTTGCAGGAAGTCGGGATGGAGATGAGATGCACTCTCTTATCCCCACGTAGAAGGCAGATCGCAGTTTCCCCAAAAAACAAATGTCCCCTTGCCTTTCCAAATGCAACTGAGGTCTCTGAGGCCCCTCGGTACTGCCCACTGCCTGTGTGCACTTGGGCTCTGTTGTTTGGCAGTAGAGTTCTTGTTCTCTTTCCTACCCACAGTGTTTCCTCAGCCAGTGGCAACAGAGTCCCTGGCCACCAGCCACAAGGGGCAGCAAGGGAGGAGGAGCCACCCCTCCTTTTGGGCCTCCGCTGTACCTCCTGTCTTGAGCCCAGCCTGCACTTGGCCTCCCAAAATGACTGGTGCCTTCTGTCCAGGGACCTTTCTGAGCTTTGGCCTGATAAACAGACCTGCTTCTGGCCGCCCCTCCAGCAGGCAACTCAGGGAAGCTCCCTAGACCATCAACTTATCTTTTCCTCACTAGTTCTCTTTGGTAACGTGGGTTTTGTCTACCTCATTCCTTTTCTATATTGCAGTGGTCTTTGTTTTGATTTTTTTGTTTCTGACTTTTTTTGAAGTATAGTTGACATAATAGTTTTAGACATACAACATTGTGATTCAACATTTATATACATTATAAAATGTATACCATTGTATGTGTATTTAGTGGTGTTTTCAAAGGGAGCTCAGATATATTTGTTGTGCCGTGGTTAGCTGGCCAAATAGGGGTTTTAACAAATATCTGCTAGCCTTATGGTTCACATAGCAGCAGAGGTCTTCTGTCTGGAACAACAGTTATATAAACTCTTTTATTTCTTTATTTTTTTAAGTGAAACTTTTCCCTTCATAATTTTAATATATTGGTGGTGAATCTATACAGCCTTCCACTCTCCTGAAAGTAACAACTTTCAGTTGGGAGTATAAAAAAATTTATCAGTTGATCATAATTTTGTACTGTTATGCCCACAAACCCCTGGGAATTGGCTTTTGAACAGTTCTTATGTATATGTATATCTGTCGGAAGCTCTGTCACCTCAGAATTTGAGGTCATACCCATTCAGAGTGGCCGTGTCTTGTGAGAGAAGAGTAGCAGAGTTCTGAATTCAGGCGGGCTTCACACCTGAAGGCACCATCAACGTGAAGACCACTTGGCTCACCCTGGGCCTCACAGTGGGCCCTCTGCCAGCGCTCTCAGGTCCTGAGGTGTGACACGCGGGGCCTGACACACTTGTGGTAAGCATGTAGTTGTCTCTGGTTTGGGTTATTGAGGATTCTGGACTCTCTCACTGCTGACAGTAATTTTAGACTTTTTAAAAGCTTTGGAGAATTGGTATGTGGCAAATAGTATCTCTGATTTGTCATAGGCTAAGTAAGCTGCCCACTGAGTAACATGATTCCAGTTTCCTACTGCTAATTCTGTTAGCGCTGATTTAGAAATTAGGTCACTAGTTTTTATAAGTCTTTCTCTGTTAGAAATGCTCACTGAAGTATTTATGAATGAAAGGATATGATATCTGGCATTGCTTTAAAATATACCAACCCACCCAAAGAAAAGCATGTGTGCAAGGGAAAGTGACATAGATGAAGCATGAGTGGCAAAATACTGATAATTGTTAAGTTAGGTCTCATGTATGCAGGGGGGTTCTTTGTTCTAGTCTCTCCACTTTGTTTTGTTGAAATTTCCATAATTCCCTAACAGCACAACAATGAGCCGTCACACAAATAATAGGGCTTTGATCATTTGAGACACTTTCTAAACAGAAACCGTCATTAACAATTCAGAAAATAACACTTGGTCTATATTTTAAAATACCTTTTAGTGTGTTAGCACTTCCCTGTGACAGCAGTGCTGGCATGATACGGCCCTGCTTTTGCATCACAGACACCCTGAGGCCTTCACGCTGACAACAGTAGAGAAATGACAAGTCCTTTCCAGCCTTGGACTGTGACATATGTACATTGTTTTCCAAAGGATGTCACAGAATACTAATGCCTTAAAATAGTCCATGAAAGCATAAGTGATCAGGTAAATGTTTGGGAGTTGCTACGTTCCCTGGTTTTCATTATCATGAGGTTTCTCAGGATCTTCAGTCCGCCATCTGCATTGCGACTCTTCCAGACGGTAACAGTATTTTACAGGTGCCTCTGTGTCCATTTCCTCTTATATCAAGTGGGAGAGGCTTTGGAAAAGAAACAGTCTAGATGTTTGCTTTTATTCAGAGAGCAAACATTGTCCATAATCCACTGTACATAGGTAATACATCTTTTTCATTTTGAGCATCTAGAACCCAGAATTAAAAATGACCTTGAAAATACTCAGGCAGCTTACTACCTCACGGGAAGGCTAATCTCACTCATACAGCTGTGACGTTGCAGTTTTAAGACCCTTGAACTTGTCCAGGTAAATAGCCCCAGTTCGTTCATTTGTTCCCCAGGTATCAGTCTTGTACCCCTGCACTGTCTAGGTGATTAACCTCTGAGAGTGAGTCCTCCAAAATGAAAACATTGTGCTAATTGCAGAAGAGCACACTGTAGTGTATCTTGTATTGCTTTTTGATGCAGCCTAAGACTTCATCAGCTCTTCGAGCAGCTGCAGCATACTGTTTGCTCAGGTAAACTTGTGGTGCCTTTGATGCTTCATGATTAGCTGTGAAGCCAGGTCTCCATCCTGCTGAACTATTTCTAAGAGATGTTATAAGAAAAAGAGAGTTATGAGGCCACGTGAGTTTGGGAAATGCTGATTGGCACATAGTAAGAACTTAACAAGAGATGATTATTCCTGTGACAATCTGTGTTGGCAGACCACTTGTCTTTCTCATTCCTGAATTGATGGCCCCTATCCTCCCATCCCCCAGCATCTAGCATGGGACCTGATGGATGTGGCACTCGGTAAATGCTGGTGGAATTAATGAAGAAAAAGATGAGTTGCATCTAGCAGTATGTCATCTTGTTACCTAGCCTAGCTTTTGTAGATAATCTTGCATTTTGCCTCAGTCACTTAAAAAGCTAGCTTCCTGGCCTAGCTTTGCCATTCACAAATGTGACAGCCACATCTTCTGATGGCTTATCCAAGGCAAGTCCTGTTCTTATTCACAAGTCTGGGCCTCAGTATTTTATTTTCTTGGTTCTCACTGATTTTCTTTTACTTCTTCAAAGTCTTTTTCTGTTACGCTTTCTTCCTTGACTTGCCCTCCATTCTAAGAATCTGCATCCCTGCTAGTAAACCAGGAGGTACAGAGGCATTTTCCCACCCTTTTGTCATTTCTACCAGCAAAACATTTTTGGAACCTAAAATGAGCAAGTCCTCCAGGCAAAAAAATCCCACACATACTCCACAGGTCACCAAAGCCATTCCTTGGCTATCCTTGGTTTGGGGGAGGAGGAGGTGTGCATTCTATGGTTTTTCTTGAGTCTTGTTTTGTCTTCCATCCTTGAAATTTTTATTTAGTTGCTCTGAGGTGAGCACAATCATCAATATTTTTCATTATTATTTTGAAACAATCACAAACTTATGGAAATGCTGGAAACACAGTATAAAGAACTTCTTTTTTGAATTCATCTAAGATCTGATTCCCCATCACCCCTGCATGCTTTGGTGTGTATTTCCTACAAGCAAGGATTCCCTACATAACCATGATGTAAGCATCCAAGTCAGGAAAGGGTCACTTACATGTCATTACCATCTTATTCCCAGACCCCATCGAAGTTTTACCATTCTTCCCAATAATACCCTTTTTAGCAAAAGCATCCAGTTCAAACACATGATCATTTCGTTTTCATGTCTCATCAGTCTCCTTCAGTCTGCTGCATCCTATCAGGGAGTACACACTGCCATTTTGTCCCATTACTGTCCACACTTTTGTCATTTGATTTAAGGTGGTTCCTGCCAGGCTTCTTGACTATTAAGTTATTCCTTTCCTCTTAATAAGTACTTTCTGGGGAGGTACTTTGAAACAGTGTAAATACCCCGTTCCTCATAGGACTTTCCGTGTAGTCATTGTATTTATGTACATCTGTATGGACTCATAATCCTGTTTAATGCAATGGTTATAATCCGTTGCTATCATTGTTTATTTTTCTACTCAAATTATTACCAGTTTGATCAGTGGGAGCCCTTTCATGCTGGCTTCTGTGTTCTTTTGACTCATCCCCATCATTCTTTGAGCATAAGATAGTCCAGGCTCATCTTGTTCTTCCCTTGCTGCAACCCTGATATCAGCCATTTGTCCAAGGGGCTCTGGTTCCTATTAGTGGAAAATGGTGTTTCGAAACCAGTATCTGAGCACAAGGCATGGTCATTGCTAGTGGGGTGTCATCACTTCTTGGCCCGCCCACTCTGGGCAGCACTAGGGAATATATGCATGTGCTCATGTACACATGCATGCACTCATTTGCATCTCTATTAAATGAAAACCATGTGTTCATAGCGATACCTCAAGACAAGGATCGTGTTACAATTTTCCCTTTTAATGTTTGTAACTCCCTTTTCTGATGGTGAGAAACCTGGTTTCCACTATTGTTAATATTTTCCCTTAATCAGTCAATCCCCCTGCATGTATCCAATCTTCTGTTTTTGCCATCACCCCCTCCCCTGCTCAGACACTCTCCTCTCCCTACTCATGTTCTCATTCCCCATTCCAGGCCACCCCCACGTGGCCATGTACCTTCCCCCACTTAGGCACGACACCGCACACCAGGTGATTCTAATATGCAGATAAGTTTGAGAGCCACTGAAAGTTCTCAGGTTTTTATTCAGTGTTTGTATCAATCTTACCCCAGCTGGTTGCTAACTCTTACTGATTGCTTGTTATGTGCAAGCTGCCAAACATTTCCTTTCATAAGGAACAACACCCACAATCCTTTCTTCTCACTGCTTGAAAGCACTTAATCCTTTGGTAAATAGCAGGTAATTGGTGGAGCCCTGGCTCTCCTTCCAGTTGCCCAGGTTGATCTACAGCTTTCACAGCAGTGCCTGTTTTCCTGTGCTGTTGGTAATGTTGATATTACTAAAACACCAAGAAACTCTGAGGTTTCATTGGTGTTCTGTAAATTGTCTTTCACTGCTATGAAGACCGTAGCTGTTCTTCATGTTACTCAACTTTGAATTGAAAGCAAATGAGAATCCTTTGAGTCTCAGATTTGAAAATGCCCCTAAAAAGCATCTGTTCTAATCTCCACTGCAACCGATCATTCCTGCATGCATTTGTGGGTATGCAGTCTCAAATGTGTTGTTTGTCTTTAAAAGCGTGAAGGAAGAAGTGTTTTGGAGGAACTACTTTTACCGGGTCTCCCTGATTAAGCAGTCAGCCCAGCTCACAGCCCTGGCCGCCCAGCAGCAGGCCGCCGGGAAGGAAGAGAAGATGCATAGCAGAGAGGATGAGTTGCCACTGACAGGTATATTCAGAGAAGATTTCACTCTGAAAGTAAAAGAAAAAAGACAAAGAGTTGCTTTTAGAACATTCTTAACTTAGACACTCTCGTGAGCTTGCTGTCTTGTATGTACCAGTGATGTCATTGTCTTACGGAAAATTCTTTTCTTTCCGGAGGAAATACTCATTCTTCACACTGCCTCTAACTCTGCTCACACGTCTTCCCCAAGCTTTCTTTTACTTTGCTGTGTTTTCTCATTGTCTTTTTTCTTTATTTCTCCCTCGATCACCAGTCGTCTTCCTGCCTCTTTCCTTGCCCTTTACTGTGTGGTGCTCTGTGCCTTCTGTCCTCCTCTGAGTCAGTCCACTGCTTTTTTCTGTTTCTCAGTCCTCCATCCAACCTGGTCTTTCCCCAGTACCGTATATGGTCTGTAGAACAGAACTAAGCTCCATTCCACTCCAAGTTACCAGTGTCCAGCTCAGAGCAAGGTGCCATTAAGTTACATATTTGACTTTTACTGGACAGTTTAGCCCCTGCTTCTTGGGGAAAGTATTTTATGATATCAGCAACAATTTAATATCTGTAATAATAATTAAAACAAGAAATGTATTTTGTGTCATATTTTTAACATTTAATGACTACCTGCTGTGCATAGGTATAAATTACAGTGGGAGACTTACTCCATTCACAGAATTGTAAGTAATTACACAGAGCCATGGTATATAAGGCGCTGACTGTACAGAGCACCAGGAAAGACCGTCAGGCTGCATTTAGGGTCAAGCAAATGGAATGAAGTTGCCACATAGTAACATTTGGCAGTTTGCTTATAGATGTTAACATTAATCCCGGTTGTCTGTCATTCTTTAGTATTTATTTTTATTAACTTTATTGGAAAATGCCATTTTACCAAATACTCCTGTGTAACAAAATGGGCTTAAGACAGGGTTCAGGAAAGATTATACATCTTGTCAAGTTGGTAAGATAGAAAATGCAGCCTGGGAGAAAGGGGAGAAGCTGTGGCTGAGCATTTCGTTTTACTGTGTGCTTTCTAGCATTTGTGACAAATGGAAGACTTGATGAATAACTGAATTCTCATTATCCTAAAAGAGCAAAAGTATTCTTCAATGAATTTTGCTAACACTGAAGTCAAAATATACTTCCTGCTAGAAATCTTATGTGAGGGGTATTGAATATGATGACATAAAAGAAAAATCCCCAAAAGAAAGAGGTTGACATAGTTCCACCTGGCTATTTCTTATAATAAGAAAAACTGAAAACAACATATAAAAGCTTATTTCTGGAAATTATTTAGTATTGTCATACTTGTGGGTATTTTAGTTGTTATAAGATGTATTCAGAATTGAATCAAGCAATTATTGTCTCTTTTATTCTCACTTCTTAGAGGCAGTACGGCCCAAAACGCCACCTGTTGTAATCAAATCTCAGCTTAAAACTCAAGAGGTAATACAGTTTTACATTGTACATAGTAGTTGATGTCTGGAAATGAAATAACTCTGTGTTAACTATCTCAGATACCATTTCAAACTACTTATGAATATGGGTTTTACCTGTTCTGAAGAAGAGGGTCCAGTCCTTGAATAGTTAAGGACCTATAGCTGAGATGTAAGGCAGTTCCCTGGCACAAATGATTCTCATCATTTATGAGATAGGCTCATCAGGAATTGGACAGAATGAGTGGAGTGATGCAAACTATGAGCGAGCATAATAGATTCAGGTGGTAGCTCATTTCATTACCGAGTAACTGCAGGTTAGAAGGTTGGAGAGCAGTGATCATTCAAGTAACAGAGGAAGGTAACAAAAATGATGCTGCACTAAAGTGCGAGAGGATGAGAAACAAACTCTAGACATAAATATCAAACAGAGAACCATTTCCACAGGTCATGTTGCATTTCAGGACGAAGAGGACATTTCTACCAGCCCGGGTGTTTCTGAGTTCGTCAGTGATGCCTTCAATGCCTGTAACTTAGATCAGGAGGACCTGAGGAAGGAGATGGAACAGCTGGTGCTTGACAAAAAGGAGCAGGAGAAAGCCATAGCAGAAGGTACAAAACGTCTACGCTCTTCCCCAGTTCTGAAGTTGGTTGTAGAAAATTGTTATTCTGAAGCAGATAATGCAAACATATATTATAACTTGCATCAGAATTGCTTCTCTGTTCCCCACTAAGGGGTGGATGCTAGCCATGACCAGACCTCACAGCCCTATGCCCTAAGCATGCACAGAAGCATGGAGAGGAGAAACAAGACCCAGAGAGGTTAAATAATCTGTCCAAGGCACCTCAGCCCCAAGGATTTGTGGCCAGGAATAGGCAAGGGAGTGCATACCCTTTTACTAGAGATGCTGCCCTCCGCCTTCTGCTTGGGGTTATAGTACACATAGATTCTTTTCCCAGCTGCTGTGTGCCACAAGAGTATTGCTTCTGGGAAGGAGCAGGCTGCTTTTATTTTAGTAAAATGATTTAGGAAAAATGTACAAGCCTGGGGTGGGGGAGCAGGGGAACACTGATTTCTTTGGCACATCAGGACAAATGACTGGCTTTCAACTGGATGGGAAGGAAAGGCTTGGGTTAATCATCAGATGAAGGGTGTTTCAGGAAGCCTTCTGAGACTTACAGTGCACTTTGCACAACTGTGGTAACAGCTGGCTTCCTGAGAGCACCGGTGAGAAAACTAGCTTCCCAGGGGCAAGCTGGAACCTGTTTGCATCCTATGGAGGGACTCTGGAGAAGAAAATGGGGAAGGAAGGAGGAGGGAGGAGCTGCTGGGAGAAAAAGAATCAAGTGGGCAAGTGAAAACCTGTGTTTACTAGGCCCCCTCAGACCCCTCCCACCCACACCTGTTTTCTAATAAAGATGATTGCTGGCCATGGAAGAAGGAAGGTGGGCATGAGCCCCATGTTTGTGGGTAGTAGCTAGAGCGGACTGTGCATTGGTGATAACCAGTAGCAGAGGTCCCATGGGAGGCTGGAAGGAGCCCTAGGGCAGGATTCTAAAGTACTGGCTAGTACTCTGGGCTAGCTGTTTTTCTGAATTCCTGCCCTGGTCATAATTTGGACCACTTAATAATCTTTTCTATATTAGTTGTCTTGGCCACCCCAGCTACATTTTAATTTCCACAAGGGCAGTTATATCTTGTCTTGTTATCCCCAACAGTACCTAACATGGAGCCTAGCACCCATTTTGCACCTAATACACATTTGTGAAATTGGTGGTTTGTTATGCAACACACTTTTCCCTTGAGGTCACTGCTGAAAAAAATTAAAACATTTGGTTTTCGTTTCCTCTATAGCTACTAAGTTTAGGGTTTATTTTTAAAAGATGAAAATGAATTGTAGCTTTACTTTTTTAAATAGCCACTTTTTTTCCTCACTATTTTATAACATTACATAACAGGTGCCCTATCCTATATATACATGCATGTGTACATGCACGTGCATGCACTTCCACATGTGTTCAGTGTACAAGCAGAAAGTGGCAGACCTAAATCTCAACATGGAAGACTGATGTGAGAGCTCAGATGGAGCCCCATGTGAGGAGGCAGGCTTTGGCAAGAGACTGCCTGACTCCAAGTGCTAGCACCTGTTGCCACTCTAGGGAGACTAGCGCTCAAGTGGTTAAGCACAAACTGGACTCTGCAGATCTAGTTCCATCCGTATGTCTTGTTATCAAGCTGTGTGATCTTGGGCAAGTTACTTAACCTTTCTAAGCCTCCAGTTACCCACCTGTGAAATGTGTACAGTGGTGTATCTAGTCCATGGATTATTTTAAGGATGAAACAAAGTAATATGTAGAAAGCAGCGCAGTGTGGCTCAGTCAGTGCTAAGAAATGGTAGTTGTTTTCGCAACCATTGTCATTGTGGCAAATGTTCATTTGCAACCAAATGTTAATTGCCCACTATCCATTTAAATGTAGGGAAAAGCAGAGTCCCAGGTAAAGCAAAATAACTCCAAACATCTGATACTTTTGCTTCTACATTTAACAAATTTATCTTTCTAATCATACTTCTCTTTGATCACTGTTAAAACTTGTTCAGTTTTTCGGTGCTCATACAGTGAGAAAACACGGTAAAAATTATTGTCTCTAGGACTTAACATAGGCAATCATAGGTGACTAAATTGTTAAAACCAGCGTTATGAATTCAGAGAGAACCTTCTCATTGTTTCATGTAGATGAATCTGCAGATTGGGAAAAAGAACTACAGCAGGAACTTCAAGAATACGAAGTGGTGACAGAATCGGAGAAGCGAGATGAAAACTGGGATAAAGAAATAGAGAAAATGCTGCAGGATGAAAATTAGCTGTTTCCTGAAATAAAGGAATAATCCTTAACATTCTGTAACTGACATTAAATTCTAGATGGCAACACTCACTGAATCAGAAGACACAAAATAGTGTAACTTCATGAAATCCAAAATTATTCTCTCTTCAAGTAGAAACTTGCCTCTTCTACTTAAAAATATACAGACCAGTTATTCTAATGATCATATAAGGATGTTTTATATGGTATTTCTTTAGTATAAATCTAGCTAGAGATATAGTCAGTATGGATATCTTTGCCACAGAAACACAAGTAAAATTTTTAAAGTTCTGTTTTCCATAAGGTCAAGAATATGATTTATTCTTCAGTTGTGGTTTTCTAAACATTTGTACTTTTTGTTGCATTTTCATTGATACATGTATGTTAAAGTACTTGATAATGGATTGATAACTATCAAAATGACCAAATTGTACCAAAGAACTTAAGAAGAAGCAGTTTCAGGACTATTTTCTTGCTAGATATTATCTGGAAGCCAAGAGATAATTATGGTGATTTTAATGCTAGTAATATACACAATTTGACATTGAGGAGTAACTGCAAAAATACTATCTCTGAGACCTTTTCTTTCTTGTTTTGTTTTTTAATTACACCACAATATTTTCCTAAATTCACATGATGGTTTTGTAAAAAGGGTCTTTCAATGTTCTTTTTTTTTGTAATAATGACCTGCAGAAGCACATTCACCGTAAAGTCTCTTGTTCCTGTTTAAATCATCACCACATATAAATGTTTTAGCTTTGTTTGTCTTAATTAAACTGTTAATCTTTATAAAATTGTGTTCCTCTGGATACAACTTATGAGACTTCACTGATCAATCCTGCTTGTATTCTACTATACCAGCAGACCCATGTTCATAGAATATGGTTTTTTTTAAAAAAAGGTGGCTTACTGTCAGAACGCTTCAAAGTATTTGCTTCCTGAAACATTCTTCAAGGAGCCTTTATTTCATAAAGGGGAATAAAATTAAGACCACTCTTTGTAAGAAAAATGTACATGTTTATATTCTTGACCGCGTCAAAGTTAGTCCACAATCCTCTGGCAAAGGTATAGTCAACGAGAAAACTGTGTGTGTGGGTCTAAGCATTACTCTTCTGTTCATAATTTGGATATACACGTGTGAATGAGCCAGACTATCTCAACTGGGATCAACTGGGTTATAGCAATAAACTCATATAATCTGTGAAACCATTGATCCCATTATCAAGACATTTCTGCTTACGGTGCCACAGTTTCTAATTGCTGAGTTTGGGTTAGGAGATGATGACTCGCAACTTCTAAAGTAATCCTATTGAAGGGAAAAGTTTTGGGTGTTTTTCAAATAGAGTTTGCTGGAGGGAAAGATACATGTTAAATGTTTTCAAGTAGCTAAAAATCCTAGATGTAAAACAGATCAGAATACCACAGTGTTTGGCTCTCAGTATATGCACTAAAATTTTTAGTGGTGAATGTTGAATAAATACAAAAAGGTTTCAGAGAAACTAAAAAAAACTAAAATTACAATAGAAATATAGGACTAGTTGTTAATCAATTTTACATGATATTCTTACTGAAAACCTAATTGTGCATTGATTGCCCTGTGAAAAAAGGATAAAGTCAGATTTTGTACTCAGCATAAAAATAGTTATGCTACATTTTTATGGTTCGTCAAGGAGTAAAATGCCCTGCTTCTGTGAATTATACAGGTAGGTAAAGTGTTACTCCTTTAAACAACAAAATGGTTTGTAACCACGTTTGGTGGAAAATTTCTAAGTATGTATTACATCCGTGGAGTTTAGCCAACAAGGTAACCCTGGATGGAGGTCTTAATGCCCCTATTACCATGCTTTCAGAAAAGGGCTAAGCCAGTGAATCTCTTGGCCTAAGGCAGTGATCCAGCCCTTGAGAACCACCTGGGAGCGTTAAAAATGCTCTTGCCTCTAAGAGTCACCTCCCTGCTGGGACAGAATAGACCCTCCCCTAAGAGACTGAGGCCTTGGTCTGCCTGGACTCTGGCCTGCCCCTCCCTCGGGGAGTGTATTGAAATAAAACTTTCACTGCTTAAATAAATAAAATGGATGGATGAATGAATGCTGATGTCCAAGTCCCACCTGCAGAGAGATTAACTAACTGGTCTGCCCTGGGTGTCGGATTTTCTTTTTAGAAACTCCCTGAGGCATTCTGATGGGCAGCCAGGATTGCCAAGCACTGGCCGCATAAGAAAGAAGCCAGAGGTGAAAGTTTTGGTTGGGAAAGATACACAACTAGGAGGTGCTCAGCTTCTTGCTTAGAAAATGAGGGTGGAATTGCATATTTTAAAAAATTTACCCCATGTCCTACATATCCTATTTTAAGAAAGGCCTTTGTAAAATAGATGCCATTTTAACTGTTTTCAAAGTTAACTTTCTGAATGTACATTATTTTAGGCTTTCAGATTGAATGTGGCAGATTAAATATATGCATTTATCTCCACTCCATCCACTAACCCCACTAAATGCCAGTGAAGGAACAAAAGAGGTATAAATTCATAGTGACAAAAATAGGCAAGCAGCTAGCAGCACCCAGGTGGTGACAAGGCCATTTTGATGATAAGAACCCCGGAAAGGCCCAGGAATTCCGGTGGTGTGCTACCTCTGAAGGCTGTGAGAAAAACACTCACTGGTCCAAACTCAGTAAGTGGACACGGAGACAAAGAGAAGAGCGGAGCAAGGCTTTAATGGCGCTGTACCAAAATCGGGTGTCTGGTGAGCAGGCACCCTCAGGGCGCCTACAACAAGCAATGTATTCCTTAGAATGCGCGTCCCTCCCCTGGCTCCCCATTGGCCGAGTACTACAGGTTCACCTTCTTGCCTGGATGTCCGCCTAAGCAAGTTGTTTCTATATTAGGCTTTTTTTTTTCCCACAGTTGTCTTAATTCTATTGGCTGGTTTAAAACTTTTTCTGCATTTTTCCTGAAGTGATGTACAGCCGGCTCTTTCTTAAGCTTCCTCCCCTTCCCAGCTGGAGTGACTCCCTGGTACATGTTCTGACTTGTAGGCTTCTTGTTAATACCCTTTTGTTTAAACGTTAATTCCTCTGGGAATAAATCACATTTAGTTTTATGCCATTTCTAACAGGCCGAGGAAAAACTGGTATCAGAGTAGGCAACTAGAAGTCTCTACCACACTTGTATAAACATTATTATGGGATATAGAAGCAAATAAATGAAAGTGCTAAAAGCTTAAAATGACAGATCCTGGGAGGTGGGAATTGGTGGTGGAGTAGAGCAAGTATAAAGAAAATGGAAATTTATGGCCAGGATTCTTGCCAGACTTTAATATCACCCACTGTGTACCTGAAAAGCCTGTTTGCGTACCTATGGGCAGCAGCATGTTTACCTGCGGCTAGAGCCTCAGGTCAGTCATAGGCGTAGCAGCCCAGCGAAGGAGTGGAGAAGAAACATACCAGCGCCTGGATGTAATTGGTCGGGCGTCCACCAGTCACCAGAGACCCATCCACAGAGTTCTTCCCTGGCGCTAGAGGCGGGGAAGGAGAGAGCAGTGTGAGTGGAGAGGCCCAGAGCTTAGTGGGGCAGAGGGGAAGCAGGAGAGAGAAACCTGGAGCCCCAGTGCTAGGGGAGAAAGCCCCACGCTGGGGAGCAGAAGGGTGCTGCGCGGCAGCCAGCTGTCTGTGCCCGCTGTGAGAATAAACATGGTATGAGTCCCTTTTAACCCCCAACTTGCCCTTGTCTTTATTCGGTCTCACCAAATTTATAGTGAACTTTCCCCGAGTGGGGAACCCGCTCCTCCCGGAGCAGCAGCAAGTCAAGGGTCTACCGTTCTGAAAGCCTTGTGTCATTTGACTTCTAAAATTAAGTATATGCATTATTTAGATTAAAAAAAGAAAAAAAATTTTTAAGTTACTTTTGACAAGGGTATGTGGGTGTGGGTAAAATTGTAGTATTTCCAGACTATCTTGCCCGGCTTTAGTGCATCCTCAGGGGTGGAGAGAAGTATGGCTTTAGTGCATCTACATATTAATAGACGTGACTCAGGGGTGGAGAGTTTATCTCCGTATCAGTGGGTAATTACCTGGGCGACTGGAGGGCTTATCTGAACCTGAGAGGTTAAGGGGAGGGCTGGTTGGCTTCTGCTAGAGCAGGAAAAAGACAGCTGCGGACTGCAGATTGTAAGCAGTAAGTGGATTTTACACTTTACTTCTCCCTTTGACTGATTTCGGTTTTAGAATTTCCTTTCCCTGGACTTAAGGGGGTATGGGGAAAAAGATAGCAAGTACCATACACGGGAATGTAAAATTGTAAAATCTTTTCAAATGGCAATTGGGTAATAGGGATCAAAGTTTTAAATGTGCAGAACATTTAGTCCAGCATTTCCACTCTTGGAATTTATTCCAAGGAATTGGACAAGCACTGATTTGATTATGAAACAGAAAAAGTGGAAACTGCATGCCCGACACCAGAATCTTGATTTGAACAAGTGATAGCTAATCCATACAATGGAATTATGTGCGACTATTTTAATTGTTGGATTTCACATCCACCAGATGTCAAAAACGTAAAAAGTCTGAAAATAGCAGGAATTTAAACAAGAATGTTGACATACTGCTGGTAAAAGTGTACACTGGTACAGTCTTTTGGGGGAAAAGAAAAAAATTGCATTACTTCAAAGTTGAATATGCATTTCCCTTTGACCAGCAATTCCTCTTCTAGGGAGTATAAAATGATGTAACTACTTATGATGAAAAGTACCATTACTTAGTAAAATGGATGGTATATTCCATGTTTAACTAGGTGACATGTGCAAGAATGTCCATAATGTGTTAGTGGCCTCATGCTGCCACCCAAACCAAATGTCCATCAACACAGAATGGAAATAAAACTACATGATATCACAGTTAGAATAAATACCATGCACAAACAGCTGCACAACATAATGTGAATCAACCTTGAACCTCATAATAATGTCAAGCAAAAAAAAGCAAGACCTGAAAGAACAGAATGACTTCTACATAAGCTTAAAACAGGCAAAACGAAACTACGCAAACAATAAAAGAGGTGACTACCATGGAAGACAGCTGGAAAGAGAGAAACGGCTTCAGTATTTAAGAGAAAAAAAGGAAAAGGAAGAGAAAGTCACAATTACCAAAAAGCGGCTAACTAGAAGATTTCCCATTACACATTAGGGTTAGCCCTCTATCCACAGGGACTCAGAAAGCTTCAGATAAGACTTGAGCTTGTCTCAGTGGAAATCTTTAGTGAAAGATGAAAGATTTGTATGATTTGATGGGAAACGTAAGTGGAGCATCTCTTGGAGAGACAAGTGCCAGGGAACTGCCACTCTGGGTACACTTTGTTGCTCTGCCACATACACACACACACACACACATACACACTCATCCATGCACAAGATGACAAGATGTCGCATATTCACCTTTTATATGTCCTACTCCAGACCTAGAATCATGCATTTTTGAAGGAACAAAGTATTTATTCTTCAAGAATTTTCTTGTCTATTTTTTGCTCTTTGCTTACTGTATTCAGGATAGAGAATAAGTTTTGAAGAAGAGTCAATGACACAAAGAGTTGATGAGGCAAAGCTCTTGATAAAAGAATTTCAGCTAATAAATACAAAAAGTACCATTTCTAAAGGCAAAATAAGGTAAGGATCTAGTCAACAATCACCAACGATGCTAAAACCATTAGGAGAAAGATGGATGAGAAACTTTATAATTAACTTAAAACAAAACATAAAACTCTAATATCTTGAATGAGGTATTAGAAAGTATTGCATCCATTAAAAAAAACAGTATGCTTTAGGAAAAGAAGATTCAAGGAATAACAAATAGGTCTAGAGAATTAAAATACAACAGCAGAGGTTAAAGTTTCATCAGACGTATTAGAGAATGAAGTTGAGACCATCTTCTGGAAAGGAGAACAAAACAGGACATAGAAAAATAGGAGAGAAAAGTCAAAATTAGGGTGTGATTCCAGAATATACAACAGCTAGCTAAAGGAAGTCCAAAAAAATAAAATACAGAGAGAACATTATGAAATAATTAAATATATAAATATGAGTAGTATTTCTATACATTGGCAATGAAAAATCTGAAAATAAAATTTAAAAAGCAATTTTATTTAGAATAGCACCCAAAAAGAATAAAATACATATAAGTAATCTAAACAAGAAAGTGTAAGACTTGTATACTGAAAACTACAAAATATTTTTGAAAAAAACTAAAGAAGACCCAAACAAATAGAAAGATATCTCATGTTTAAGGACTGAAAGACTTAACATTAAAATGGTAATACTCCCAAATAGATAGATCCAATAAAACTGCTATCAAAATTCCAACTTCCTATAGTTGTAGAAATGTTGGACAAGCTGATTCTAAAATTCATATGGAATCACAATGGATCCCAAATACCCAAAACAATCTTGAAAAATAAAAGAATAATGTTTGAGTGGTCACATGTCCCAATTTCAAAACTTACTGCAGACATACAATAATCAAAACAATTTGGTACTGGCATAAGGATAATGTATAGATCAATGGAATATAATTGAAAATCCAGAAATAAACCAGACATTTATGGTCAATTCATTTTCAAAAAGAATGCCAAGACCATTAAAGGCCAAATGATGCTGGAACAACTGGATAACCACATGTAAAAGAATTAATCTGGGTCCCTACTTCACACCATATATAATTCAATATGGATCAGAGATATACATGTAGGAGCTAAAAGTATAAAACTTAGAAAATCAAAAAACATAGGTGTACCCCTGTAGGACCTGGGGTTAGGCAATGGTTTCTTAAATATAACACCAAAAGTATAATCAACGAAAGAAGATAAAGACTTAAGAAAATAAATTTATACTTCTTCAAATTTATAAAGTTTTTGCATCAAAGGATACTACCAAGTGAAAAGCCAACTTACAGAATGAAAATAAACTAATTAATGAAATTTTCAAGCACGTGCTCACGCATGCACACACACAGAAACACACATGTGCACTTCCCTATCACCATCCTCCCAAATTAGTTATGTTTTAATTTAATATCTTTTTTACATTAATGCCATGTGAATATTATTCACAACCTAGTCATATGTGTCCTATAAATACATTACTTTTCTTGTTCGACTTTTTTTGGTCTCTAAGTTAATAATTGCCTTGTTTCTCTTTGCTTGATTTTCTATACACTTATTACCTAATTTTTTTCCATAGTCTTTGCTGGAAATGTTACTGTCCTCTCAATACATTCCAACACCTCAGGTAAGTCAGTCATTTTATCTCCTTCAGGAGACATCCCTCCAGGGATTCTATGCTCTCCTGTTCCACTCTGTACTATTTGCTCTCTCTCGAGCCTGGGTCTCCCTCTCCTTTTTTCCTCTGTTAGATCCCTTTTCCCAGATCTCGTATTTTTCTCATTTTCTGGGTTATGCCACCCAAGGTTAAGTCATGCTTTGGTAACGAATGACCCCAACACCTTGCTGGCCTCCAACAACAAACATTTCTTGTGTGAATGCTTCCTTCCTGGATTGGCGGTAGCTCTGTGCTTCCTCTTCTCTGCAGGACCCTTTCTGGGACGTCAGTCTCAAGACAGATGAGAAGAGCATGTATCTAACCAGAGATAATCCTTAAGCTTCTGCTCAGAAGTGACACATGTCTCTTCTGTCCACATTCCAATGGTGAAAGTAGGTCACACAGACACTCTTGAGTCTGTTTCGCACCTCTGCTTAGGCTGGGTACAAAATTCTTGATTGGAAAAGTAATTCTTTCAGAATTTTGAAGGCATTGCTGTATTGCCTTCCAGCTTTCAGTGTTGTCAGGGAACAAATGGAATTTTGATTCTTAATCTTGGTATGTGGTCTGTGTGTTTTTTCTCAGAAATTCTCTTTCTGACCCTGTGGTGTGGTATGGGAGGGTAAGTAAAAAAGCATTAGAATCTCTTCTTCTCTAGTAGAAAATCTATATGTAATATCTTTCTATGATTTAGGAACAAATTTGATGGCATGTGACAGAAAATCCAAAGTTACAGTGGTCCAAACTGGATGCTTATTTCTATTTCACATCAATGAAGTCCAGAGGAAGGTGAGCAACGCTAAGTGTGCTCTAAGAAACAGTCGGGACTCTGGCCCCTTCCAGTCCCTGGCTCCCTAGAGGGGTTATTTGCCTTTCCTGCAGAGGCATGGAGGAAAGGGACAAGAGGCAGTGGCACCATCTGCAGTCCCATAAGGAGGAAGCAGCCACACTACATTTCCACTCGCAGCCATTTGGCCAGGACTTGGTCATTTGGCTAGGCCAGCTCCAAGACAGTCTGGGAAATAGAGTCTTATTCTCCACATTTATGTGCCCAACTAATAATTTGAGGGTGGGAAGATTATTACTAAGGGAAAGGAGAGAAGTGACTTGAGTAGGCAGCTAGAAGTCTCTACCGTGATCTAAAAATGAAAATCACAAAGCAGCTTACAAAAAAAACCTTTTAGTAAAAAACATATAATGGCAGGTAAAGGAGACTGTTCAAAGAGATGAAAATGGTAGCCTCCAGGTAGTGAGAGCTGAGGGATGGGGACGTGTGAAGCAGGATACTGCTGATTTTGTGTAACCTGTTTTGGAAAAAAGTAGAACATACAAACTTGCCGCTTAATGAAGTATTTTCAACTAAACACCCTGAGAACCACAATGCAGGTCAAGAAATAGAAATTAGCCAGCTATCCCCAGAACCCCCTCCCAGGGCCCGCCCCCATCATTGCTCCCTTCATCAGAAGACACAGACCTAGCTTCTATAGTCTTCATTTTTTTACAGTTCACCCAAATGTGCATCCTTAGGCACAATAGTTTAGTCCTGTCCATTTTTGTAAATGTATTTTAAGTTGTTTTTATCTGCAGTTTCCCCTCCATCCTTTTGTTTTCTTTATGATTTACCTGTAGAAGAACCCACGCCCTTTGACCCAGGCAGCTTCCCCCAGCCTGAGTGCTGCTGATTGCAAACTTCGGGTGCTGTTCCAGGAGTAACTGTGCCCTTGGTATTTCCTGCAAGCTGGCAGCTGGATGCCGAGGCTTGATCCCTTGCAGTTTTGATTACTTCACCACAAGCATAGGTAGTTCTTGGCATCAGGAGGCTTAAAATTGCGATTTCTCCAGGTGGACCTTGGGAGCTGTTAATATTCAGGGCGTAGTTCATTCATTCACTGGGAGTAGCAAGATTGTGATATTCTACTTCTAAAGGGTAAAAATGGAAAGTTTTATGTATATTTGACCAAATAAAAAAAATAAGTTGAAAGAGTGCATGCTCACACATGTGTGCTGTCCGTTGGTGTAGATAGGAAACAAAAGTGGAAGGCTAACGATAAAGTGTTAAGAATGGCTCTGTCTTGATGCTATTTTTAACAGCTTATATCTGTCTGAAAGTTTTTTATTTAGTGTGTATTACTTTTATAACATGAATCATCAATAAGGCAATTTCATTAAAGACCAAAAAAAGGAAAGAGAAGAAAATTAAGACTATAGCAGAAATGAATGAATGAATATAAACCAATATTAGGCTCAGTGAAACAAAAATACTGATCAAGAAAGAAAAGAGTGAGAAAGTTTAACAACACTAGGAATGATAAAGGGTCCCAGTCACTGTTAGCTGCTTTTCCATCATTAACAATACTTAAAATTTTTATATACATATATAAAACATTATGCTAATTGAAAGAAGCTAGGCAGACACAAAAGGTTACATATTATATTATTGTATTTATATGAAATATTCAAAATGGGTAAATCCATACAGACAGAACAAAGATTGACAGCTGGGAGAGGGAAGGGGGAGAAATTACTCCACAGGTACGGGGTTTTATTGGAATGGTGGAAATGTTTTGCGACTGGACAGAGGTGGTAGCTGCATAGCACTGTGGATGTACTAAATGCTGCTGAATTGTTCATTTTAAAATGACTACTTTTATTTATGTGAATATTGACTCAAATTTTAAAATATATATGATAACATGTATGTATTATATATCTAAAATAATATACATACTTTATGTATCCTTGAGACAATAAATTTAAAAATGGACTGGATATTGGATAATATTAAGAAACTATTGTTAGAAATTTAGCATTGATAAAGACACTGTGAATATGTCCCCCTGCCACTCAGGTCCCTCCTTCAGGACAATCCCCAAGTGTACCCCCTGATCTAGCCACTGACGGTGCCAAAGCCAAGCATGAGCTGAAGGCCTCCAGGCCCCCTCTCAGCTAGAAGTCGTCCGCCTGCGCTGGTCAGGAAGCTTTCTTCTGCAAGCTGCACAGCCTCCCTTCCAGGCTCCACGATTCTCTTTGGCCAGCGGCTCCGTTAGTTCCTGCCATTGGGAGGCGCTAGAGAGTCATCTGGAGGAAGGAGAGGACTTGGTTTTGGGTTTTGTCAGCATAAACTCTGCAGCGGTCTTCACGTGGCTGAGGTTGGTTTCACTAGGAGCAGTTAATTCCCATTTGCAGCTTTCTCCAGAACCAACCTCACGGTGCCCTCAGAGACCCTGGCATTGACAAGTGCCATCTCTTCAGAGGTCTGGGCCCCTTCTTCAAGCTTGTCAGTCTTAAATCCAACCTCTTTTTCCTCTAGTCCTAGGAGGCTTAGCTGTCTCCAGCAGTTGCTTAGAGTCCTCTTTTTGTCTTTCCAGCTCTCCAATACATGAGTTAACCATTCTTTCTTTTTACTTTTTAAAAAAATTGAAGTATAGCTGACATACAATATGATACTGGTTTCAGGTGTACAACATAGAGATTTGACAAGTATATACATGATGAAATGCTCACCATGGTAAGTGTAGTTACCACCTGTCACCATGCAAAGATATTATGATATTATTGACTATATTCCCTATGCTGAGCTTTTCACCCCATGACTTACTTAGTTTATAATGGTAAGTTTGTACCTCTTAATCCCCTTCACCTATTTCACCCATCCCCCAGCCAACTATATCCTATGGCAACTACCAGTTTGTTTTCTGTATTTATGAGTCTATTTCTGTTTTGTTTGCTTGTTTTGTCTTTTTAGATTCCACATATAAGTGAAATAGTATAGTATTTGTCTTTGCCTTTTTTCACTTAGCATAATACCCTCTATGTTGTTGCAAATGGCAATGTTTCATTCTTTTTTACAGCTTAGTAATAGTCCATTGCATATATATAGATAGTATATCTTATCCATTAATCTATTGATGGACACTTAGGTTGCTTCCATACTTTGGCTATTGTAAATAATGCTTTAATAAACAAGGGTACATATATGTTTTTGAATTAGTGATTTTGTTTTCTTCAGGTACATATACAGAGGTAGTGTTGTATTTCTATTTTTAGCTTTTTGAGGAACCTCCCTACTGTTTTCCAAAGTGGCTGCACCAGTTTACATTCCCACCAATAGTGCATGGGGTTCCCTTTTCTCCACATCCTTGCTAACACATCTTATTTCTTATCTTTTTGATACTAGTCATTCTGACTGCTGTGAAGTGATACCTCATTGTGGTTTTGATTTGCATTTCCCTGATGATTACTGATGTGGAGAATCTTTTCGTGTATCTGTTGGTCATCTATATGTCTTCTTTGGAAAAATGTCTATTCAGATCCCCTGCCCATTTTTTAACTGAATTATTTGGGGTTTTTTTTGGTGTTGAGTTATATGAGTTCTTTATATATTTTGGATATTAATCACTTATCAGATACATATTTGCAAATATATTCTCCCATTCCGCAGGTTGCCTTTTTATTTTGTTGGTGGTTTGCTTTGCTGTGCAGAAGCTTTTTAGTTTGATGTATTCTCACTTATTTTTGTTTTTGTTTCCCTTGTCTGGGGAGACAGGTGTAGAAAAAAATTGTTAATGCCAGTGTTCGTTTACTGCCTGTTTTCTTTTAGGAGTTTTATGATTTCAGGTCTTATATTTAGGTCTTTAATCTATTTTGAGTGTATTTTTGTGTATGGTATAAAACAGTGGTCCAGTGTCATTCTTTTGCATGTAGCTGTCTAGTTTTGCCAAACCCATTTATTTAAGTGACTTGTCCTCATTGTATTATTTGTGCCTCATTTGTCATATATTAATTGACCATATAAGTGTGGGTTTATTTCTGGGCTTTCTATTCTGTTACATTGATCTATGTGTCTATTTTTGTGCTGGTACAATACTGTTTTGATTACCATAGCTTTGTTGTATAGTTTGAAATCTGGGCACATGATACCTCAGCTTTGTTTTCTTTCTCAATTGCTTTGGCTAACCATTCTTTATATTAAATTTGATCTGTGAAGTAACTGTCTTGTTCCTGTCTTTTCACAGGACATGACTGATGCATTACCTGTAGACAGTTATTCATTATATTTCCTTTATAGTATTTTGTATGTCTGAAATACTTAATTTAATATTTTCAATTTACCACTTTAACTAGCCATAAAAAAATATTAGCTAGGAATAAAACAGCCAAAAGATATACATGCAATGTAAGGCAATATTATTAAAGAACAGCTAAATAAATGGAAAGATATACTATATCTGTAGATGGGAAGATGAATATCCCTAAAGATGCCAGTCTTCTCTTAATTAGATATTGAAGGGGGGCCTGGAATTTGTGTTTTATCATTCTAGGAGAATTTGAAATTACAGTTCTTGGATCAACTTTGGAAAACACTGATGAAGAAGAATATTTCATATAAGAAATATTTTCTCAAGGAAAACTTAATCACTTATAAAGTCTTTTTCAGTAGAGCTTAACCCCATGAGTATTTTCTATTTTTCTTTACCATTGTCTTTATACATAAATATAGTTCCCATTTCCTTGAAAGTCTATAATTATTAGCCAAGACTTGGGGAAATAAATCAGAACAAAATTCATGAATTCCAATATTCTGAAATATGCAATATATATATTTGAATTTTTGAAATGCATGTTCTCTCTCCCAATATTCCATACATGACAAGTTTTTATTTGAAGTATCCTCTTCTTGATGGAGGCACCCCAGTGTGTGCCAATCTACTAGTATATTCCAGAGCCTGCCATCAATATGCTTGAGCAATCTGGGTATAATCATTTTCTAAATCTTTTAGTGTCTGCCAGAAATGTGGAAGCGTATAGCAAATGCTGAAATTGGCCAAATTCCTATAAGGGCTAAAGTCAGGGTTAGCTCAGAAGGATGGTATTGGGTAATTGAATTTAACAATAAGCTATTTGTTCTATGAAAAGGTGAACACTCCTTTTCCCTACCTACAACCCCAATAATATCCAATAAACATGAAATCTAAGTCTTTTGATGAAATAAGAATCTTGGCTGCTTTAAAGGTTAGTAGGAGCTTTTCTTTCTCTGAAAATACTCTGAAGTAGACAAGTCAAACTAGCATGGTAAATTTAACTCTTACTGACGCTTCAAAACACAGCTCAGATGTCACCTTAAACATTCCTTAGACCTTTCCACCACCAGTAGAAAATAGCCCTTAAGAAGTTATTTTGCAATACCTCTATCTTATAAATCACGTTATTTGTTGTGTATATCACTGGCCAGTATTGGCCTGGGAGCCCTTATTCTAAATTGCAGTATGCCCAATGCCTAATAAAGTGCTCAGAATATCGGTGCTAGAAAATGTTTGATTGATGAATGAAAACTTTCTGTTGCCACCAAGTTTATCCTGGGGTGATCTTGGTCCTGTGGCTGCCTGAGGTCTTCGGGTTACAGAGGGATATCACCACCATGACATTCTCCAAGAGGCAGCACAAAAAGATATCATTTTGGAAAACTGAAGGTTTGGCCTTTGTCTGTACAGGTTCAGAAAATTAGTGATCAGTGCATTTTATCTGTTCAGAGGCTCTTTTTCTCAATAAGTATATATTGAGAGCTTTCTCTGAGTTTGGCATTATTCTGGACACTGGAAATACAGGAGTTCCACAGGCATGGTCCCCTTCTCTCACTTCGTTTGCCACCTGGCTGGGGAAAAGAGCGAACTGTTCTTACACGAACAATGGGATTGACCTGGGATCGGAAGTACAGCCTGCTAGGGATGCATAACAGTGCACCTAAGACACTCTGGGTGCCAGAGGGGCTTCCTGGAGGGACCACCCAGAATACATTCTATCCAGAGTACAGGTCTCAGGTCTGATTTACAAAGTCAAGATGTCCCTTTGTTAACAATGAGCAATAGAAGTGGCTCACCAAATGGAAATGGGCACATACCTACAATCTTGCTTTGTAGTAAAGCCTGCATAGGGAGCCAGATTATAATGGGAAGGTTGTTTGGTAAGAAATCGAAACAATTCTCCCTGTCCAAAGGCATTAGATTAGGATGGTGGAACCTCCATCCCCACACTAGGGATAGCCTTGCAAATAGGGCCATTATTTTTGAAGTTCTCTTTTTTGACCAAGATTTTCTTTGTCCAAAACATTGCTTGGATGGGCTCTCCCAACCTGGGCTCCCTGACTCTCCCTTTTTTAGGTTTCTACTCTTCTGATAGACTGCTTCTTTAGATATGTCAGTGCCTTTGATCATAGTATAGGTAGGATACTTCTATGGTAAGTTCTGTAATTTACTGTAAGCAAAAACAGTATAGTAATAGTAATACTAGTAGCCTGTGTGTGTGTGTGTGTGTGTGTGTGTGTTGTATTAAATTAAGGGCTGGAGAAGACTTCACTCAGAACTTTCACACACCAGGAGTGGTCAGCTATATTAATCAGGGAGTCCACAATCTATCTTCTACCTACTACCAAATGCTTCTGTCTATGACCAGAGGCTTTGCTAAGGAATAGAACGAAGGTTAGAAAATGTTTTTCGCTGGTGAAATAAGTAGCTCTTTAGCCACTATAATGGATGATAGAAATGGGCTTGCATTGGCAAAATAAAAATCAAGGTATGTAATATTCAAGATATATGCATTGTTTAAAATATGTGAGACTCTCTTACACCAACAGAATGTAAGAACCTAGCAGGTCTGAAGTCTGTTCCCTTTGGGATAATACTATAGGCTAAACTTCTAAATGTTCCTGTGTCCAACTATGAACTCTGAGAGTTTCAGTTCTCTGATACTGGCTAATAGGACCAAAACAGAGTCCTCCCTCTGTATTAGTGGTGAGTCTGCCTGTGTGCCTTTGCATTTCACACAAAATGATTATTGGAGCATGTAAAAGGACAGAGAGCTGAGACATCATTGAACTCACTGTTCATAAGAACTGTTTTGTATCTCAGGCTCGTAGCTGTTTAATAAACGTCTGAATAAATGGGCCCTTATTCAGGTTATGTTGGATAGCCCTTAGGGAGCCTGGGGAGAATACCCAATACCCAATGAGGAGCTGTTTCTCTTGTGACCTTCACCTTCCCGGGAGGCACGGTCCATAACAGAGACAATAATTTCTTGAGCAAATGTGAGAATAATTAGTGTAGACAGAACACTGGGTGTCCTTTAAAGACTTGGAAATAAAGAAATGATAACCCTTGAAGACCTAAAATGTAACCCCAACAATGAATCCCAGCAGAGATAAGCAGTGCTTTACAGAGTCCGGAGCTTAGGCTTGACAGTGACCTCTTTGCAGGCATTTAAGATTAAGATCTAAATAAAGAATGGGTCTGTCAGCAATCAAGTTAGTCTGACCCTAGGAAGAACAGTGATCTAAGACCCAGAGGGCCAGGCAGAAGCTATTCTTTTTCCCACAAGCATTGCCAGCTACTTGTCACTTCTATGCTGTGTGTCTTAGAAGCCAAAAACAGCCTGGCCCACACTCAAGAAGAGGGGAATCGGACTCCACCTTTAGAAGAGAGTTGCATCAAATAACTTGTGAACAAATTTAAAACCACCATCAACTACATTAAAGGTGTTATAAGTATCATACCTCTAAAATTTCTATTTCTTGCAGGAGCAGAAATAGCCATGTTTCTCTGGTATAACCAGTTTTTTAAAATTTTGTAATAGTGTGGATCACTGTAAATTGTGTTTTCTCCTTTTCTCAGCTGTCAAGAAGCTCAAAATAAAAATGTAGTTCACCTGCAGCTTGAGTACAAGACCTTAAGGCATGTGTTTTATAGATTCAACTCACCCCGGACTTCATCTTATTTTTCCTATCCTTCTTTCACTTTCGTTTTATTATTATCCCCACCCCCCTCTATGAATGTATGTATATGTGTGTGTGCGTGTGTGTGTGTGTGTATGTATATATGTTGTGGCATATTGTGTATATGTTTACAAGTCACCCAAATCCCTATCCCTTCTGAGATAAAAACACATATAAATAAAATTAATACAACTAAATATTTTTCATTTCTCGTAAGACTTGAGGTTCTTTTGTTTTTTTAATAAAGATAACTAGTGATTTTTTTGTTCCATACATACTTATACTCAAATACAGAAAATCATGAAGTAAAAATACTTCCAAATCTCATCACCCAGGAAAAAACATTATTAACATTTTGATTAATATCCTTCTAAACATCTGTTTATAAACATATACAGGCAATTCTATATAAATGGATATTTTTTAAAGCTCACTATGTATGTACATTTTTAGATCAATTTAAAAAATGTTAATCATTTTTAGTAGCTATATGATGTTCTATTGTACCATAATTTAATTATGGTGCATTTTAACACTCAAGTCCCTGGATGGGTTAGAAGCATTACTGATAGATTCTGCATCTTGCTGGGACTTTTGACTTTAAGAAGGTGAGGCATTAGCTTTGTATAGAACCTGGGTGTGGGTTAATTATCTACTGCTCTAGTTTTGAAATCTGAAAGCCAGACTGAGGTGTTCTGACCATGAAATAACATTATAGCACTTTACCCTAATTTACACCTATAGTTAAAACTAATAGATGGAATTTCCCCCAAATTGATATTTTATTCTCATGTATGTTATTACATTTTTGGCGTCCGTTATGGCTGTTCAGTCTTCATCTCTAATAAAAAATGGTATAGAATTTGCACAAATTTTCATGAGTTATTTAATATGACAGGATTTCATGACGGTCTATGACTTTCAGAGGGTCGGTCATTGGCGATCTCGTTCCATCAGATGGAAATAGTGGAATATTTCTGAAGAAAACTCCACCCTCCGCTCTAGTCACGTCAAGAAAAAAATCGATTCAACGAAAGAGTTTGCTAAAAAAAATTCAGTAACGTAACGACTGGCGGAGAAAGCAAAATATTCGACATGTATTAAGCGCCAACTAAATGCGGAGAACTGTGCTAGAAGACGGGGCGGTACAGACAAGGTAATAGGATGCAGCCCTCATCCAGCTGAAGCTCGGGACAGGTAAAACGGTGCAGAGAGCTCTGGTGGAGGGGCAGGTGTCCCGCCAGAAACCTCAATTTCTGAAAGTCATTAATTACATCTCTCCTGCCTGAAAATCAAGAAGTATTTCCCCTCAGCCCCAAATCATTCGGACTCAATACCGAAGAAGAGCATCAAAAGCAAAAACGCAACGTATCCCGAATCTCGCTCCTTCCCAAACACTGCAATAGTTCTGAACTTTTCCCACAGGATAACAGAGTACCTTCCGGTATCTGTACATCGCCCGCAGAAAACTACAAGCCCCAGTAGGCTGCACGCGCGGCACAGTGGCTGCTCTCCCCGTCCAGGAGTGCCGCATTACAGGGCCACCCGATCCGCGCCGGCGAGCGGTAGCCGCGCAGTCTGCTGGGGCTTGTAGTCGGCTCCAGACTCCCTTTCCTGTCCGCGCAGGCACGCGCGGCCTAGGTTTGCCCTTCGGCCCCGCAGAAGCCCAGCCCTGGTTTCAATGCTCCCCACCCCCATTCCGCTCCATCCCTTCGGGTACCAACCTCCTCCGGTCACGTGGGAAATCTTGCGTGTTGCGATTGGTCCTGGGGGTTCAGGGGCGGGGCGCGAGGCCGAGCGAGGTTCAGTGCCCCTCGTCGGGCTGCTTGTTTGGCTGCTACCGTCACCTCATGGCGACGCGGGTAGAGGAGGCAGCGCGGGGAAGAGGCGGCGGCGCCGAGGAGGCGATTGAGGCCGGACCGGGCGGACGGCGACGCAGCCCGCGGCAGAAGGTCAGTGTTGGTGGCGCCCCCGTTGGTGCCGCGCTGGGAGAATGCTCGGGCTCGCTTTTTCGGGATCCACCTCTTCACTCTCCCCGTTTACCTTTAGCCATGGGACGAACATCCGGCCCTCTTTCCTCCGGGGGGTGACGACAGTGGGAGCAGGTGGGGAAGAGTGGGACCGGGATGAATGAGGTGAGAGGGGACACAGGTTGTGGTTTGCGGGTTCGTGGCGGACGGGGGAGCGAGAGGGCTGGGGGCGCAGCCTGCCGTGAGGGGGAAGGGGTGCGCGGCGGGGGCGCGCCGGGTGTGACAGCCACGTGCGGCCGGCGCCGCGGAGCCCCAGGCGCCAGGTGTTCTCTCTTCCAGCCTACACCCTCCGTGTGCTCCTCGATGCTCCCTCCGCTGGGCGCCGCCGCCGGGGGGCTGCCTGGGGTCAACCGCCTGGCTCTGCTCGCGCCGGGCAGGTGCGCAGGGGGCGCCCGGGTGGCGCGGGCAAGGTTGTTGCGCAGTAAGAAAATTGCGCGGGAGCCGGGGTTACGCTGCGCCCCCCTTTCTCTGCCCCCCCCCCGGCCCCGCGCTCCCTGCTACTGGAGGGGCTGCTCGGCCCCTGGGGCTGGTCTCTGGGTGCCACGGGCCCGGCTGCACATGGGGCCGGGAATGGGGAGGCGATGCTGGAGAGGACCTGCGTCCCGCAGCGTTGGGAGCAGCATCACTTGATAGCCGGTCTTCCCAATCCAGTTCTCCCCACTCCTTACTCTTTATTTCCCCCTTTCCTTCCTTTTTTTTTTTTTTGGTGAGCGGAAACTTGAGCGCCTCCCCCTCTGGCCTTTGGTCTCTTTCTCTTAATCTGGGAGACAAGCTGGACCGTTCCCCTTGCCTTACTTGACTCACGTCGAGTTTGCAGTGTCTCCTTGGATACAGGAAAATCGAGACCTTCCGAATGGGAGAATTCCACTTGTTCTGGAGTCAGTGGGTGGAGTTCGGAAAGGATTGCACAACGGGGTCGGGTACAGGGCTTTTAGGACCCAGGAATGGAGAACTGCGGGAAAAGGGGCTGGAAAGATGAAAACTGTCTCCTTTTACTTTCATTTGAACAGATTGAAACGTTCAACTTATTGGAAGTCCTGCTTGATCACTGAAGGCTATTTAATACTACTTAATTATGCATATGAGTACTCTTAAAAATCACTCCCGTATGAAATTACAAAATAATATTTTTTTAATGCGATTCAGGAACCTGAAAAGGTAGAACAAAGGTTAGGTTTACATCTGAGCACCGTGTCAAGAATTGGCTTTTGGGGCCTATTTCTAAGGTCAGGTATTTTCCTGTCTTTCTGCATGAGGGTGTTACTACTTCTCAGTTACCTCCTTTTCTCTCGCTTTTGTACTCTAAAAGACCCAGTACTCGAAGGGTTGAAAAGGAAGCTGTGGACCAAATGTGCCCTAGGGATTCAACACTGTCACTTTGGACACCTCACTTACTCCCTGAGGGTGGGGAGCCAATCTGTGTTTGATTTCATAGGTCCCCCAGGGGAGGACTCTGATAAAAAGCCACTGCAATTGAGGACATAAGTTCCCTTTTATGCCGCTGGGATAAAGACAAAAAGTGAATTAGGAGTTGAGGTTTAATCAACTGGCATTTTAAACCAACCAGGATAAGAGGTAATGACCCTTTGAGGCAGGCTCCGGTTACCAGCTGGATATGAATAGTCGTGTGTGTCTGTACTGGCTCATTTTTGTTTGCTTACCTTGTGCACCTTTTTTTCTCTTTTGCTCTTGCTTTTCTGGACATCTTTTTTCCCTTTGATTTATGATTGACTGTGACATGGAATTGAAATCCACAGTTAAATATTAGTTTTTGAATTTTCATTTTGAAAAGTTGGATTTGTCTGCAAAAATCACTTTTAAGCTCTTTCTCATTACCCTTAATTTTTCATTTCCTCTGGGTCACTGACTTGAAAAAATATTCCTAATTCTAACGTGAGCCGTGCTCTGTTTTTCAGGAATTAGACAAGATGTTTAAGTGAATTGTTTGAAAACATTGAAGGAATGAAGGGAGAAGTGACTGTTGTACTATTGGGTTACATTATGACACTTAAAGTGAAACAGTGGAGATGGGCCCTTGTTGGTTCCTGGCTGTTTTAAACATCTACTTAATTATTCTTGACCTCAATTAATTCTAACATTGGTTCAAAACTGTATAAATTTGGTCTCCTGATAGCTTTTTCTTCTAAAGTTAACCCTTAACAGTACATTTCTAGAGGTCTCTTGAATTGTCTTGAACTGTGCTAATGTGATAGTCACAAGCTGTACATGGCTATTTAAATATTAATTTAAATTAAGTAAAATAAAAAAATTCCATTCCTCGCTCATACTAGCTACACTTCAAGTGTTCAGTAGCCAGTGTGGCTAGTGGCTGTTGTATTAGAGCAGATCTAGAATGTTTCTATCATTGCATAAAGTTCTGTTGGATAACATTGGTCTGAAAAGATGGGATATACATTGTCAAGTATTCAGGCATTTTTTAGATCACCAAGTTCAGTCATATGACTTCTTAAATCCCTATGTAGAATTAGTTTTATAGGATTGAGTTTGAAAAATTACTAAACTTTTCTTTGGAGCAGTTTTAGGATTACAGAACAAATGAACATAAATTACAGAGTTCCCATATATCCCACCCCCACACCACCCATTCCCCTATTATTTACATCTTGCATTACTGTGGTGCATTTGTTAGAACTAATGAGCCAATATTGATATTACTAACTAAAGTCTGTAACTTACATTAGGGTTCATTCCTGGTGTACGTTCTAACAGTTCTGACAGATGTATAATGGCTTATAATCCACCATTACAATATCAGAGATGGTAGTTTCATTGCCCTAAAAACTCCCTGTTTATCCCACTCTCCCTTCCCTCAAACTGCTGCTACCACAGATCTTTTTACTGTCTCTATAGTTTTGCCTTCTCCAGAATGTCTGAGGTTTTTATGTTTTTGCTTTTTTAAAACTAGATTTCTATTTGGGAATGTTAAAAATTATTTAACTACTGTTTAACTTATTTTTAGGTCAATAAACCATTTGGAAGGATAAAGATATATGGAACCTAGGCTTCATATTAACAAAATATTACATATACCGCCCTCTAGTTTTTACAGTGTATCTGCACGTACATTAACTCTTTCAGCATTACTTGCTGCTATGGAGAAGGATGGGCAGCTGACATTGCCCTCATTTACAGGTGACAAACTGTTCAGCAGGGTCAAGTGTTTTGCCTAAGGGTTGAAGCTGAGTCTGGAACCCAATACCCTTTCATCTACACTACAATAATAAGTAGTGTAGTAGTAGGTAAATAGTGTGGATTTTGAAGTCAAGACTCTTGGCTCTCTGCCACTTACTTACTAGCTGTGCAACCTTGGGCAAGATACTCAATCTTTCTAAGCCTCACTACATCATCTGTAAAGTGAGGGTGATGCTAATACCTACCATGTGGGTGAAGAATAAGAGCTGATGGGAACATTTAGCACAATACCAGGCATGTAGAATTTTACTTGATTTGGTGGGAGCAAGAGGAAGGATCCATTCCTCTTGCTTTAAGGTGCTATTAATTTTATAAATCCATTTCCAACTCTTGTTTTCTTCCTTCACTCTTCCTAGAATTTCTCTTTGAAGAAATAATAAGAAATCAGGTCAGAGCAGGACAAGAGTATAGGGTAGAAAGAAAATATTTCATTATCTTGTTTTTCTTCCCATTTGCAGAGTAGATGAATTTCCACTGTTCTGGCACAAAGATTTAAGTAATAAGAGTCAAAGTATTGTTGGCTGTCATCAAGCTTTGGTAAATTTCATTTTCATGGGGAACTAAGCAGGCAAAGCAGTAATGAGAGCAGCCCAGATACAGCACATTTCTCTAGTAGTATGTTTTTTGATCATAATATGCCACCTTTATTTATTATGTCACTGGAAGGTGTTTTATGTGTTACTTTGTGTGTCATTTATATTGGTCTTGACTACAGTAGTTTTACTTAGGAATGTGTAGGTCAAATAGAGATGCGATAAATAAGGTGTGTGTGATTTTGCTTTTGTGTGGGATTCTTCACTGATGGATTTTTCATTAAGTATGCTGTTCAGATTTTACACTTTTCAGGGAGTTGTGTTTCAGAGGAAAGAAATTGTGGAGTTCTCGTTGTTCCTGCACTGTGCCAGGCACTTAAAACATACTTGGATTCTAATACCTCCTTACTTCTGCAGAGTAGGTAGTATCCCCAGGTATACAGATAAGGCATCTGAGGCCCAGGCCAAAAAAAAAAATTGCTTAAATACGATTGCTAACGATGAAGTTGGCATAGAGTGGTATATAATTGTGTAATCAGTAGTGCAACTGATGAACCTGAGTACATGGGTGCCCTCTGCTTGCCTGGTGCAATTCCCACATGTCCAACACCAAATTCAATGGTGAATTTTTCCCCTACATATATGTATGACAATAACAATATTATACACAGCAGTAATAGTATGACTTCATTCGGGTACCCGGACCCGATTCCAGTGTGTGTAAATATGTGGGAGGGGGTCTTCCCACACATACTTAGAAATTCTCGAACACCAGCAGGGTATCGGAGAACTCAGTTCTGTTGCTATCTGCCTGGAGACAGCACCAGATTCCCAGGTTAAGGGTTCCGCCCTACAATAATACTGTCCTCTACCCCCCAACTCCAGACGCCTTTCACAAGCCCCAGGCAGTTACCCATGCTTCTGACCAACTGGCTACAGATTGGAGGTTCCCATGACCTCCCCTTTATGTTCAATTAATTTGCTAGAGCGGCTCACAGAACTCAGAAAAACACGTTTACCAGTTTGATAAAGGATATTATAAAGGAAACAAGTTAGCGGTCAGATGAAGAGAGACATAGGGCAAGGTCCCAAATAAAGGAGCTTCTTTCCTTGTGGAGCTTGGGGCCTGGCTTGGTGGCACATGGAGGCATCTGGTTCCCCAAGCATAGAAGCTCTCTCCAACCAAGAAGCAGGATCCAACTGAGCAGAGCAGGCAGAACACAGCGAGCTCTTCTCCAGCATTTTTGTGAGGGCTTCATTGCATAGTCATGATTGACTAAATTATTGGCCATTGGCTGATACACCTCTACACCCCGCCTTCCCACCCTTGCATGGGGGTCCAAATAGCTCATTACCATGACAAAACACCTGTTCCACTTTTAAGACTGCAGTGTTTTCAGGAACTGGATGAAGACCAGTATACCTGGGAAATACGTATTTGGTCATATGAATGACCAAATACGTATTTCTTATAACATATCACACCTAGTGAGTTCTAACCTGGTATCTCCACGAAATCCTTTGCCTCTTCCTCCCCTTCCAACCCCTGCAGTTCCCGACATGATTATGTAGGATTGGTTCTAACATGATTATTAGTAACTTTTAATTAATGGATGTAACAGTATTTAAAATGTGTAAAGTAGTGTACATACTTTATATAGTGTTCATCAACATGGAGAATTAGCTATGTTTAAAATTTTCCCAAGTGGGTATTTCTAAAAGCAGATTAAAACAGATGAGGTGACCCTTAAAGGGTTTGAATCCCATAAGTATGTTTTTATGATTCAGTTTATTTCCTACTTGAAATTCTCTTGGTATTTATAATTACTGAAATTTTATTATTTGAGGCAAAAGACACATAACATGAGCAGTGTTCTCTTATGCTATCAAAATAACACTATTGGCATTTATTGCTCAAGGTGTTGATTGCATTCAGTTAAATTTCCAAAATGTCCCTGGAATGACTCCCACTATCCCTAACTTCCCACTCTGTAGTCTACCACAAGTAATGTTGCTAAACCACTACTTGCTCACTTTTCTTCTTTCTCTCTTTTCAGAAAGGTCAAAGTAGAATAGTTTGAAAAGGAAGATGTACCAGTAGCTTAGATGCACATTTCTTTAAGGATTTTTTGGATTGACATGTGGGCTGTATTAAAGTGAGGATACAGTTACTTTGTATAATTTTCAAATATATCCTATCCTTGTTCAGATATTATAACAGTTCTGCTGCATGGTAGTAATTGATTTTCATTAATCTCTAATCTTTTTATAACTAGATGGTAGGTGTACAGCCCTAGTTTACAGATAAGGAAACTGAAAGGTTGACCTTCCCATGCTCCCCATGGCCACATAGAAAGTAGTAAGTGGTATATTCAAAGGGCACGCTCTTTGGGCACCAAAGCTGCTACTCATATCCCAGGTGTCTTGTGTTCTTTAACATATTTCTTGAGGATATGTACTCCCTCTTGAATGTGAGCAAAACTTGCTAGTAGATAAAACAAATAATAGTTTTTGCTAAATGAAGACAAATTGTGAATAGTGGGGTTGGGCCATTGTAGGTATAGCAAAGTTATTGTAATCTAGGAATTGGGGGAGTTTGGAGCTTACAGGTTTAATATCTTCTGTTCCATTCACTTAGGCCCTAGGTTGACCTTAAGATAAATGATTTAGTGAAAAAGACATATGCAACTCCAGCACTATTTACAATAGCCAAGAAATGGAAGCAACCTAAGTGTCCATCAGTAGATGAATGGATAAAGAAGATGTGGTACATATACACAATGGAATATTATTCAGCCATAAGAAGAAAACAGTCGTACCATTTGCAACAACATGGATGGAGCTAGAGGGTATTATGCTCAGTGAAATAAGCCAGGCGGAGAAAGACAAGTACCAAATGATTTCACTCATCTGTGGAACATAAGAACAAAGCAAAAACTGAAGGAACAAATCAGCAGCAGACTCACAGAACTCAAGAATGGACTAACAGTTACCAAAGGGAAAGGGACTGGGGAGGATGGGTGGGAAGGGAGGGATAAGGGGGAAAATGGGGCATTACGATTAGCACACATAATGTAGGGGGTGGGAACATGGGGAAGGCAGTATATACAGAGAAGACAAATAATGATTCTATAGCATCTTACTATGCTGATGGACAGTGACTGTAATGCGGTATGTGGAGGGGGACTTGATAATAGGGAGAGTCTAATAACCATAATGTTCAAGTAATTGTACATTAACGATATCAAAAAAAAGATTAATGATTTAGGAGATGTGCTGTAACTCCCTGCAAAGGTACCTCCAAGTATAATTTGGACAAATTGAAAAAGGTAGAGAAGGTTTAGAGAGACCCTTTTTAAAAACTTGTCTTAAAGTTCACCTGACATGATAGTCTTAAAGTTCACCTGACATGATACTAACAAAGAGCTGAAGTGGTCTGGCTAAGTAGGACAAGTTAAAAAGAGAAGGCTTTATGTTTCAGAGATGCATCATGATCGATTCACATGGAACTACTGGAGGGTGACTTCATAAAACTAGGACGGGGATATTCCATTTAGGTATAGGTAACCCATAAGAGTAGGGGACCATTTTACATCTTAGGAGCCTGTGGCTTGATGCTAATTGTGTGACCCAGCTCCTGCCCCACTGCAAAATAGGTTAGCCCCACACATATTTTAGTAGTTTTTGGTGTTAAATCTTCAGATTTCCTGATCCGTTTTTGCTGCCTAGGTGTTTAGGTGAATACAGGTATTTCTCAGATTGATCACTGAATTTTAATTTTAGAGCTAGGAGTAATTTTGCAAATCATGGAGTCCTCTACCATAGCCGTAGAAGCTAAATGTGAAATCTAATGACATCATACTCATTAGAAAAGGCAAATAATGTGCAGTCTGATACGGATGTTAGTACCTGCCACTATAGATAGTAGCACCTTTTACTGTAAGAGATCATGAGGCCAAAGAGGCTGTGTCCTAACTAGACCTTTACCAGACCTGTACTCATTCTTGGCTGCTTCACCAGTGAGGGAAATCAGGTTCTCTCACCCTAACTTCAGCATTAGTTTGCCCCTCACTTTTTCTCATTTACCTTTTAATGCCTCTGTGCTCCCCTGTCCTCACACGTACTGCATCAGTGTTTATGGAGCCTTCGGCTGCCATAAGTTAGGAGTTGGGACAACTCCTAGAATTTATCTTGCTTCCATTTTATCCCTCCTCAGAACTCTGTCATTGCTCTCACTTCACTCGTATATTCATTTATTAATTTTTTGGGATAACAGCTTTATTGAGGTATAACGCACATACCATATAATTCATCCACCTAAAGTGTACGATCCACAGAGTTGTGTGACCATCACTACACTTACTTTTAATCTAACCCTGGAAGAACATACTCTCTGGAATGTTACAGAGAAAGATAAGAATTCAATCTCTGCTTTCCAAGTCCTACGACCATGGGCAAATTACTTAACATTAACTTAACACTGAGGTGGTTTGTTCATCATACCTGCCCGTAAGATGGTTCTGGGGATTAAATTAGGAAGTACATCAAGTACTGTTGGAGAGGTTTCTGAAGGAGCCACAGGAAATGGCACTCTCTCCTGTCCTCCCACCTGGCCCCAGGGCACATTCTCTAGAAATGGATTTGGTTGGTTATAGGGGCCAACATAAGGACCCCTCTCAGACCTTGGTTTGACTGAGCTGGCCTTCCTGTCTCCCTTGTTCCAGGACAGCAGGTGTCAAACTTTTTGGTTTCAGGATCTTTTGCACACTTGAAAATTATTGAGAACCCCAAGAAGCTTTTGCTGATGTGGGTTATATCTAATATTTCCCAGATTAGAAATTAAACAAACATTTTTAATTATTACCCATTTAAGAAATGGTGTTGTGTTAGTTATCTCTTGCTGTGTAACAAATCACACCAATACTTAGTGCTTGAAACAACATTTAGGATTTGTCAGTTTCTGTAGGTCAGGAATCTGGGTGTGGCTTCACTGGGTCCTCTGCTTCAGGGTGTCTCATGGGCTGCAGTCACCTGAAGGCATCACTGGGAAGGATCCACTTCCTACGTCGCTCATGTGGTTGTTGGCAGGATTCAGTTCCCCATGGGCTCTTGGATTGAGGCCTCATTTCCTTGTGAGCTGGTGGCCGAAGTCTTCCCTTGGTACCTTGCCACGTGGCCTTGCCATAGGCATCTCACAACTTGTCTGCTGACTTCACCAGAAAGAGCAGGAGAGTCCCAGCACAAGAGACAAGGAAATTGCAGTCTTTTGTCACATAGTCATGTAAGTGACATCATCTCACTTTTTCCGAATTCTCTTCATTAGAGGCCAGTCACCAGGTCCAGCCTACACTCTGGGGAGGGGGTTATGAAGGTCATGGATACCAGGAGGATCACTGGGATTATTGGGGGCCATATCAGAAGCTGCCTACCACACATTAACGTAAGTGTTTTTTGAAAATTAAAAATCACTGATTTTCCAAAATAAAAGTCAGAAGAATAGCATTGTTTTACGTTTTTGCAGACTTCAGTGAGTGGCTTGATAGGAGACAGCTGAATTTTCATACATGCTTCTGCATTCAGTCTGTGGCAATATACCATTTTACTTGAAGTATATGAAGGCAATCTGTATTCACATATAGTCAGAATAGGGAGGAGTGTTTAATAGTTTCTTTAGATAATTGTGGAAATTCTTTGATACTACACCAGAACTTGGCAAATAGTAGTTCTTGAAGGTTAGTTGCCATTGTGGAATCTGAAACCCTATTGAATTTTATGTACTGTTTTATTAATATATCACTTTACCTGTTAAAAACTCTTTAATTTCATTTTATTCCTTTGTTGTGACACAGAACAAAGTAAATAGTAAAACAGACTGTTTAAGAAGAGGCATTGAGTTATGTAATACATATTTTAAAGACTTTGGTCTAAAATGGTTAAAACAATTTTGAAATGAATGATAGATAAAGTGTTAGCTATGTGGAAAACTTTGCTATCCAGAATAATTCTTTGTAAGGTTAAAATAACCTTACTATATAAACTATTTTAAATGACATAGATAGCTAAAGTCACTTTTCTAATTTAAAAAGCACATGAACCCATCAACTCCATCTACCAATAAAAAAAAATTAAAAAGTTAAAAAGCACATGAAATGTCATTTTCTTAATAGCTTTGTGAAGTTTGTGTGTGGAAATGTAAAAGCCTCCAAAAATACTGGAAATGTTTCGGAGGGAGGTTTATATTTAAAAAACCAAGTAAGACCAACAGCTAATGTTCTGAGGGCTGTAGAGTATCGCTGATACCATTTGGTATCTTCCAGTGCAGTCTGCCGTCACTGGCCCACAGTGGCTGGGCAAGCATGCGCTCTTGTCCTCACGTTCCTGTTTGGTAGTTGACAACCCTTAAGGTAAGTTACTAGAAACATGGGGTTGAAGGGATTTTTAGAGATAATTTAGTTTATTGTTAGAAAAGAGTTTAAAAAACAAAACACCTGACTGGTTTAAATAATCACTTTAAATTATTTAAAAATATCCCTAACCCCAAATTAGTCCTGTCCTGTCCCCATAAATCTCAGAGTTAATCACTGTTAAAAATTCTGCAGCTCTTTCTCAATGTTTTACTAAATTCATACTGGTATAAAAGCATGCTGTGTATTTTTAGATACTTAATTTCTTCGCCTTATTTTATAACTGCATGAGAGCTGTTTGACCTTTCATTTTCTAAGGTTGATGTATGAAGGAAGAGGAACTGGTAATGGAGAGAACATAGGCCTTTAAGTTCAACAGACCTCATTTTGAATTATGCTGGCCCCTTTTACCGAGTTTAATATGATCTCAGGCAATTTATTTAACCTCACTAAGTTTCATTTTCCTTATCTGGGAACAGTAAGACCCACCCCTCAGTGGGGTGTGGTAGGTTAAATGGGGTAACAGGGCTTGTAGGTTCTCAGGGTTTTCTTTACCTGCTTGATAAGTTTCTCTGAGACTCTGTGGTAACCCAAGGCAAGATAATCATCTCTCCCTAGGACAGTGTGTAAATGTGCACAACCTTTGCCACGTGCTCCTTCTAAAGGTCCAGCTTAGCCCTCCATGGCAAGGACTGAGTGATTTCTGCTCTCGACACATGCACTGGTTAAAAGCATTCAATCTTATTTAAGCAGATGATAGTTAAAATAATTAGGAAGTGAGTGTGGGTGTGGCTTTTTTGTTTTCTATTTAGGCCAGTCTTAGTAAGTGAACAACCATTATTAAAAACGTTTAATTTAAGCTCTTAAGCAAAATAAGCCAAAGAAATAATGGTTCTTTAGCTTCAAAAATATTTGAAAGATCATAAGTAAACAATTGAACTTAAAAATTATTCATCTTTCTCTTTATTCACAGAGTAGAAGGGAAAGAAACTAATTAAAAATTTTTTCTTTAGACTTTTAATTCCCATTTGATCTCAAGTTTCAAGTATATTGATCCAAAAAGCTATTACACATAGTAGATGCATATAGAGTATTCATGTTTGTTTACAAAAATTTCCATAATAGTTACTTTTTGCTCCTACAATTAGTGGTTGGCAAACTGGTGGCTGTCCATTTTGAAGGCATCTCTTCACTTAAGGAGTCATCTTAACTCCATGTATTGAGAACCGTGAAAGGAAGACTGAGAAATGTATCCTTTGACAGAAGGGGAATGGCTGGGGTGGGAAATTGTTGGGGCTTAGAACACTGTAAACATGGTTGTGGCTGAATGACCTGCTCTCTCTACTGTCTGTCATGCTACAAGAGCTACACGTGCTGCTCATGACTATACGCTGATAAATAAAATGAAAATCTGATAGCTTTTGTTTTGTGATTTTGTTCACGGAAAGGTTCTAATAGAAATCCATCTTGAAACTACTTATGTTGGTTTCATTTTCATTTGAGTTTGGAATTTAAGTCAACATTTCCTTCCCCTCTTGCTTTCCCTAATGATAGGTATTATAATAGGTATTACATTGGAGAACTCTATTCATCTTGGTATTAAAAAAAAAAACAAACAAACTGTTAAGAAGGTAGCTCATGGTCTGTCCCTAACTCAAAAGATAAAAGCAGGCATATTGTAAAATCTCAGTGTCCTTTCCCTCCTGTCTTCACCCATCCAGATTCTCTCTGGTAATACGTTTCTTTGTATCCTTCTAAAGATTGTGTATGCTCCCCACTCATAAACTTATGCAGCCCCCACTCCCGGCATGCCTGCACCCAAATTGTGGCATATAGTACATACTATAAGGTATTTTTCTTTTCCCCCTTTTCAGCCTATCCTTACAGATCAGTAATTATACAACTACCTTATTCTTTTTTAACAGATACTGTATAGTACTCCATTGTATGGATGTACCACAATTTATCCAGATTAATATTAATTGTCATTAAGAGTATTTCTGATTTTTTTGTTATTACAAATAATGCTGCCTAAATATCCTATATATATCATTTCACAATTGTAATGATTTATCTGTAGGAAAAATTGATAATGAATTTGCTGGGTCAAAGCATATGTGGCATGATGATTTTTTCCAACATTTTTTAGGAACATTTTTAAACATAACAGTAAAGTTGAAAGAGTTTGATACTGGATGTCTATATTGCCATCACCTGGATTCTACCACTGACAGTTTAACTATACTTGCCTTTTCACTTATGTGTCCATATACCTGTCCCTTCACCCATGGAGCCATGTTAAGTATGTACGTGTAGCTCTAACCCAAACCCCCATCAAGATATAGAGCATTCCCATCACCCCAGAATATTCCCTTTTGCCCCCTCCCAGACAGTCCCTACCCTGAATTAGACTCCTTAGTGGTTAAACCAATTTATCCCCCAACTAGAAGTGCTTGAGAGTATCCTGCACCCTTTCTGACACTGTGCAGTTAAAGTTTTTGATGTGTAAAATGGTATTTGATAGTTTTAAGCTGCATTTCTCTTATTGTGAGTTAAGCATACAGTTTCTAAGACACTTGTATTTCCTTTTCTGTGAATTCTTCATATTCTTTGCCCATTTTTGTTGGGTTGTAGATCTTAGCATGCTTTATTTCATTTGAGTAACCATTTACATTCAATAAAACATTCATATTTATCTACTGACTGCTTAGAATTTTTGATAAAGTTTACATATGTTCTATGATGCTTCCAGTGTTCTGTTACTAGTGCAAGTCATTGTCTTTTTTTTTTTTTTTGAGAGGGCATCTCTCATATTTATTGATCAAATGGTTGTTAACAACAATAAAATTCAGTATAGGGGGGTCAACGCTCAATGTACAATCATTAATCCATCTCAAGCCTAATTCTCGTCAGTCTCCAATCTTCTGAAGCATAACAAACAAGTTCTTACATGGTGAACGAATTCTTACATAGTGAATAAATTCTTACATGGTGAACAGTACAAGGGCATTCATCACAGAAACTTTCGGTTTTGATCATGCATTATGACCTATAAACAATCAGGTCAAATATGAATATTCGTTTGATTTTTGTACTTGATTTATATGTTGATCCCACATTTCTCCTCTTATTATTATTATTTTTATTTTTAATAAAATGCTGAAGTGGTAGGTAGATGCAAGATAAAGGTAGAAAACATAGTTTAGTGCTGTAAGAGGGCAAATGTAGATGATAAGATGATCAGGTGTGTGCCTATGGACTAAGTATTAATCCAGGCTAGACAAGGGCAGCAAGACATCCACGGATGCAGAAGATTTCTCTCAAAGCAGGGGGGGTGAGGTTCTGAGCCTCACCTCTGTTGATCCCCAAATTCTCACCTGATGGCCCCCCTGCGACTGTGCCTGTCTTAGGTTGTTCCTCCCTTGAGGAATCTTACCCGTCTCTGGCTAACCAGTCATCTTCCGGGGCCATACAGGGAATGTAAAGTTGGTAAGTGAGAGAGAAGCCATATTGTTTGCAAAGGTTAGCTTTTTACTTCTTTGCAGATTTATGCCCTGTGGCTTCTATGCCCAGCACTTGTCTCGAGGTATCTTTACCACCTGGAGGAATTATGATACTCGGTAAATTTGATATGAGGCACGAATTCTATTTAAGGGTTGTAATTAGGAAGGAAGAAGAAAAGCTATAGATGTAGCATATGAAGGAAACATGGGAGGATTGATTATTTCTTTGACATATCTTCTTGTAGAGTACCTTAAGTATGTATAGGTTTTAAACTACTAACTAATTTGCACACATATTAACATAATAGGAATACGGTGACGTAAACAAAGCAAATCTATAATTACCATCCATCTCCAGTGAAGCCAAGAAAACCATTTAGGCACCCTAGGCATTTGTGAAAATTTATCTATGATATGATGGATATTTTCCAACTGTACTTGAACCATCAGACAAATTAAAGCAGCCCATTTCTGGGATCTGTTCACATCCCATATGTTCTTTTAACCATAGATAGTCTATAGTCATGAGATTTTGGGGTGCTACAACTTGCACCCCTCCCAACTCCTGGTTGAGTTCCAACAGTACAGATCCAGTCAAATTCGTTGTCTCACTGTATGCACCTGCCAGCCTAGACATCTCCCTCCTCATTCCAATGGCAAGTCCAGGAGACGGTGGGCTGGATGCAGCCACAACCGCAGCATCGTCCGGATCCCTGTGGAGGCTTTTTGATGATCATCCCCCGGCACGAGTCCTCCAGAGAGTGCTGATGCCGGAAGCTCCTCCTCATATCGTATCTTAGTTCATTTTCTGGGTATCCAAGCTAGGCCTTGATCTTCTGCGTAGAAACAAACAGACCCTTTGCCCACATTTTGACATGCCCTCTATACCACTGTGCAGAACTCATTGGAGGTCAGCACACAGTAACTGCTTTTTTTTTTTTTTTTTTTTAAATTAAGAGAAAGGAATATTATCAGAAAAGAGTACCTCCATAGCTGATCATCTGACACCCTTTAAGTGATCAACATTAAGGATATTTAAAGCATGCGTTGATCTTTGATTTACCAATAGTTTTATCCTGTTAAGGAGTAATCCCCCTTTTCTTTCTTTCTTTCTTTTTTTTTTTAAATTTTTAATCTACACTTACCTGAAGAATACTATGTTTACTATGCTCTCCCCTATATCAGGTCCCCCCTAACAACCACATTACGGTTACTGTCCATCAGCTTAGCAAAATGTGGTAGAGTCACTACTTGTCCTCTCTGTGTTGTGCAGCCCACCCTCCCCTTTCTCCCTCCCCCCCATGCATGCTAATCTTAATACCCCGCTTCTTCTTCCCCCCCCTTATCCCTCCCTGCCCACCCATCCTCCCCTGTTCCTTTCCCTTTGGTACCTGTTAGTCCATTTTTGGGTTCTGTAATTCTGCTGCTGTTTTGTTCCTTCAGTTTTTCCTTTGTTCCTATACTCCTCAGATGAGTGAAATCATTTGGTATTTCTCTTTCTCTGCTTGGCTTATTTCACTGAGCATAATACTCTCCAGCTCCATCCATGTTGCTGCAAATGGTTGGATTTTTCCACTTCTTATGGCTGAGTAGTATTCCATTGTGTATATGTACCACATCTTCTTTATCCATTCATCTACAGATGGACATTTAGGTTGCTTCCAATTCTTGGCTATTGTAAATAGTGCTGCGATAAACATAGGAGTGCATCTGTCTTTCTCAAACTTGATTGCTGCGTTCTTAGGGTAAATTCCTAGGAGTGGAATTCCTGGGTCAAATGGTAGGTCTGTTTTGAGCATTTTGATGCACCTCCATACTGCTTTCCACAATGGTTGAACTAATTTACATTCCCACCAGCAGTGTAGGAGGGTTCCCCTTTCTCCACAGCCTCGCCAACATTTGTTGTTGTTTGTCTTTTGGATGGCAGCTATCCTTACTGGTGTGAGGTGATACCTCATTGTAGTTTTAATTTGCATTTCTCTGATAATTAGCGATGTGGAGCATCTTTTCATGTGTCTCTTGGCCATCTGTATTTCTTTTTTGGAGAACTGTCTGTTCAGTTCCTCTGCCCATTTTTTAATTGGGTTATTTGTTTTTTGTTTGTTGAGGCGTGTGAGCTCTTTATATATTCTGGACGTCAAGCCTTTATCAGATCTGTCATTTTCAAATATATTCTCCCATACTGTAGGGTTCCTTTTTGTTCTATTGATGGTGTCTTTCGCTGTACAGAAGCTTTTCAGCTTAATGTAGTCCCACTTGCTCATTTTTGCTGTTGTTTTCCTTGCCCGGGGAGATATGTTCAAGAAGAGATCACTCATGTTTATGTCTAAGAGGTTTTTGCCTATGTTTTTTTCCAAGAGTTTAATGGTTTCGTGACTTACATTCAGGTCTTTGATCCATTTTGAGTTTACCTTTGTATATGGGGTTAGACAATGGTCCAGTTTCATTCTCCTACATGTAGCTGTCCAGTTTTGCCAGCACCATCTGTTGAAGAGACTGTCATTTTGCCATTGTATGTCCATGGCTCCTTTATCAAATATTAATTGACCATATATGTTTGGGTTAATTTCTGGGGTCTCTAATCTGTTCCACTGGTCTGTGGCTCTGTTCTTGTGCCAGTACCAAATTGTCTTGATTACTATGGCTTTGTAGTAGAGCTTGAAGTTGGGGAGTGAGATCCCCCCTACTTTATTCTTCTTTTTCAGGATTGCTTTGGCTATTCGGGGTCTTTGGTGTTTCCATATGAATTTTTGAATTATTTGTTCCAATTCATTGAAGAATGTTGCTGGTAATTTGAGAGGGATTGCATCAAATTTGTATATTGCTTTCGGCAGGATGGCCATTTTGACGATATTAATTCTTCCTAGCCATGAGCATGGGATGAGTTTCCATTTATTAGTGTCCCCTTTAATTTCTCTTAAGAGTGACTTGTAGTTTTCAGAGTATAAGTCTTTCACTTCCTTGGTTAGGTTTATTCCTAGGTATTTTATTCTTTTTGATGCAATGGTGAATGGAATTGTTTTCCTGATTTCTCTTTCTATTGATTCGTTGTTAGTGTATAGGAAAGCTACAGATTTCTGTGTGTTGATTTTGTATCCTGCAACTTTGCTGTATTCCGATATCAGTTCTAGTAGTTTTGGAGTGGAGTCTTTAGGGTTTTTTATGTACAGTATCATATCATCTGCAAATAGTGACAGTTTAACTTCTTCTTTACCAATCTGGATTCCTTGTATTTCTTTGTTTTGTCTGATTGCCGTGGCTAGGACCTCCAGTACTATGTTAAATAACAGTGGGGAGAGTGGGCATCCCTGTCTGGTTCCCGATCTCAGAGGAAATGCTTTCAGCTTCTCGCTGTTCAGTAAAATGCTGGCTGTGGGTTTATCATATATGGCCTTTATTATGTTGAGGTACTTGCCCTCTATTCCCATTTTGCTGAGAGTTTTTATCATGAATGGATGTTGAATTTTGTCAAATGCTTTTTCAGCATCTATGGAGATGATCATGTGGTTTTTGTCTTTCTTTTTGTTGATGTGCTGGATGATGTTGATGGATTTTCGAATGTTGTACCATCCTTGCATCCCTGGGATGAACCCCACTTGGTCATGGTGTATGATCCTTTTGATATACTGTTGAATTCTGTTTGCTAAGATTTTATTGAGTATTTTTGCATCTACATTCATCAGGGATATTGGTCTGTAATTTTCTTTTTTGGTGGGGTCTTTGCCTGGTTTTGGTATTAGGGTGATGTTGGCCTCATAGAATGAGTTTGGGAGTATTCCCTCTTCTTCTATTTTGTGGAACACTTTAAGGAGAATGGGTATTATGTCTTCTCTGTGTGTCTGATAAAATTCCGAGGTAAATCCGTCCGGCCCCGGGGTTTTGTTCTTGGGTAGTTTTTTGATTACCGTTTCAATTTCTTTGCTCGTAATTGGTTTGTTTAACTTTTGTGTTTCTTCCTTGGTCAGTCTTGGGAGGTTGTATTTTTCTAGGAAGTTGTCCATTTCTTCTAGGTTTTCCAGCTTGTTGGCATATAGGTTTTCATAGTAGTCTTTAATAATTCTTTGTATTTCTGTGGAGTCTGTCGTGATTTTTCCATTCTCATTTCTGATTATGTTGATTTGTGTTGACTCTCTTTTTCTCTTAATAAGTTGGGCTAGAGGCTTATCTATTTTGTTTATTTTCTCAAAGAACCAGCTCTTGGTTTCGTTGATTTTTGCTATTGTTTTATTCTTCTCAATTTTGTTTATTTCTTCTCTGATCTTTATTATGTCCCTCCTTGTGCTGACTTTAGGCCTCATTTGTTCTTCTTTTTCCAGTTTTAATAATTGTGATGTTAGACTATTCATTTGGAATTGTTCTTCCTTCTTCAAGTGTGCCTCGATTGCTATATACTTTCCTCTTAAGACTGCTTTCGCTGCATCCCACAGAAGTTGGGGCTTAGTGTTGTTGTTGTCATTTGTTTCTATATATTCCTTGATCTCTATTTTGATTTGTTCATTGATCCAATGATTATTTAGTAGCATGTTGTTAAGCCTCCATGTGTTTGTGAGCCTTTTTGTTTTCTTTGTAGAATTTATTTCTACTTTCATACCTTTGTGGTCTGAAAAATTGGTTGGTAGAATTTCAATATTTTGGAATTTACTGAGGCTCTTTTTGTGAGCTAGTATGTGGTCTATTCTGGAGAATGTTCCATGTGCACTTGAGAAGAATGTATATCCTGTTGCTTTTGGATGTAGAGTTCTATAGATGTCTATTAGGTCCATCTGTTCTAGTGTGTTGTTCAGTGCCTGTGTGTCTTTACTTATTTTCTGCCCGGTGGATCTATCCTTTGGGGTGAGTGGTGTGTTGAAGTCTCCTACAATGAATGCATTGCAGTCTATTTCCCTCTTTAGTTCTGTTAGTATTTGCTTCACATATGCTGGTGCTCCTGTATTGGGTGCATATATATTTAGAATGGTTATATCCTCTTGTTGGACTGAGCCCTTTATCATTATGTAGTATCCTTCTTTATCTCTTGTTACTTTCTTTGTTTTGAAGTCTATTTTGTCTGATATTAGTACTGCAACCCCTGCTTTCTTCTCACTGTTGTTTGCCTGATATATGTTTTTCCATCCCTTGACTTTTTTTTTTTTTTTTTTTTTTTTTTTGGTAAAAGGGTTTATATCCAGCTTTATTCTCCTGGGGGGTAGGTTGAGCACTAAGATCACAGCTGTGACCAGCAGTCTTCAGGTCCATAATCCTCCTTGGTCTCTGCCTCCACCCAGAACACTGGGCAGAGCTCTTTATATAGTGACTCAGCCAATAATAGCTCATTGCCTACAGGTGTGGAAGCAGTAACCTAGCAGTAGGTCAGTGACATCATCAAGGCATTTAGGGTCAGGTGAGGATCCTGGCCTTAGAAACTTCCATCTTCCCCACATTTCCCTCTCCTGGAAACACTTCAGGCTGCTGAGTCTGGAACTTGGCCCAGGATCATGCTAGTAGGACTGGTCTGTTTTCTTTTAGGTCAGTCCAGATCCTCAAAAGACCACAACTACCAGCACAAATAGCATAGGTGCTTTACAATGTTTATATTGTTGATACCAGGTGCTGGAGATACCAGGAGACTATAAGAAGAGAAGTAGGATTTGGATTCATTTTTTTTTTTTTTTTTTTTTTTTTTTGAGAGGGCATCTCTCATATTTATTGATCAAATGGCTGTTAACAACAACAAAATTCAGCATAGGGGGGTCAATGCTCAATGTACAATCTTTAATCCATCTCAAGCCTAATTCTCGTCAGTCTCCAATCTTCTGAAGCATAACGAACAAGTTCTTACATGGTGAACGAATTCTTACAGAGTGAATAAATTCTTACATGGTGAACAGTACAAGGGCATTCATCACAGAAACTTTCGGTTTTGATCATGCAATATGACCTATAAACCATCAGGTCAAATATGAATATTCATTTGATTTTTGTACTTGATTTATATGTTGATCCCACATTTCTCCTATTATTATTATTATTTTTATTTTTAATAAAATGCTGAAGTGGTAGGTAGATGCAAGACAAAGGTAGAAAACATAGTCCAGTGCCGTAAGAAGGCAAATGTAGATGATCAGATGATCAGGTGTGTGCCCATGGACCAAGTATTAATCCAGGCTAGACAAGGGCAGCAAGACATCCACGGATGCAGAAGATTTCTCTCAAAGCAGGGGGGGTGAGGTTCTGAGCCTCACCTCTGTTGATCCCCAAATTCTCACCTGATGGCCCCCCTGCGACTGTGCCTGTCTTAGGTTGTTCCTCCCTTGAGGAATCTTACCCGTCTCTGGCTAACCAGTCATCTTCCGGGGCCATACAGGGAAATGTAAAGTTGGTAAGTGAGAGAGAAGCCATATTGTTTGCAAAGGTTAGCTTTTTACTTCTTTGCAGATTTATGCCCTGTGGCTTCTATGCCCAGCACTTGTCTCGAGGTATCTTTACCACCTGGAGGAATTATGATACTCGGTAAATTCGATATGAGGCACGAATTCTATTTAAGGTTTGTAATTAGGAAGGAAGAAGAAAAGCTATAGATGTAGCATATGAAGGAAACTTGGGAGGATTGATTATTTCTTTGACATATCTTCTTGTATAGTACCTTAAGTATGTATAGGTTTTAAACTACTAACTAATTTGCACACACATATTAACATAATAGGAATACGGTGACATAAACAAAGCAAATCTATAATTACCAGCCATCTCCAGTGAAGCCAAGAAAACCATTTAGGCACCCTAGGCATTTGTGAAAATTTATCTATAATATGATGGATATTTTCCAACTGTACTTGAACCATCAGACAAATTAAAGCAGCCCATTTCTGGGATCTGTTCACATCCCATATGTTCTTTTAACCATAGATAGTCTATAGTCATGAGATTTTGGGGTGCTACAACTTGCACCCCTCCCAACTCCTGGTTGAGTTCCAACAGTACAGATCCAGTCAAATTCGTTGTCTCACTGTATGCACATGCCAGCCTAGACATCTCCCTCCTCATTCTTATGGCAAGTCCAGGAGACGGTGGGCTGGATGCAGCCACAACCGCAGCATCGTCCGGATCCCTGTGGAGGCTTTTTGATGATCATCCCCCGGCACGAGTCCTCCAGAGAGTGCTGATGCCGGAAGCTCCTCCTCATATCGTATCTTATTTCATTTTCTGGGTATCCAAGCTAGGCCTTGATCTTCTGCGTAGAAACAAACAGACCCTTTGCCCACACTTTGACATGCCCTCTATACCACTGTGCAGAACTCATTGGAGGTCAGCACACAGTAACTGCTTTTTTTTTTTTTTTTTTTTTTTTAATTAAGAGAAAGGAATATTATCAGAAAAGAGTACCTCCATAGCTGATCATCTGACACCCTTTAAGTGATCAACATTAAGGATATTTAAAGCATGCGTTGATCTTTGATTTACCAATAGTTTTATCCTGTTAACGAGTAATCCCCCTTTTCTTTCTTTCTTTCTTTCTTTTTTTTTTTTTTTTTTTAAATTTTTAATCTACCCTTTCATGAAGAATACTATGTTTACTATGCTCTCCCCTATATCAGGTCCCCCCTAACAACCCCATTACGGTTACTGTCCATCAGCTTAGCAAAATGTGGTAGAGTCACTACTTGTCCTCTCTGTGTTCTGCAGCCCACCCTCCCCTTTCTCCCTCCCCCCCATGCATGCTAATCTTAATACCCCCCTTCTTCTTCCCCCCCTTATCCCTCCCTGCCCACCCATCCTCCCCAGTTCCTTTCCCTTTGGTACCTGTTAGTCCATTTTTGGGTTCTGTAATTCTGCTGCTGCTTTGTTCCTTCAGTTTTTCCTTTGTTCCTATACTCCTCAGATGAGTGAAATCATTTGGTATTTCTCTTTCTCCGCTTGGCTTATTTCACTGAGCATAATACTCTCCAGCTCCATCCATGTTGCTGCAAATGGTTGGATTTTTCCACTTCTTATGGCTGAGTAGTATTCCATTGTGTATATGTACCACATCTTCTTTATCCATTCATCTACAGATGGACATTTAGGTTGCTTCCAATTCTTGGCTATTGTAAATAGTGCTGCGATAAACATAGGAGTGCATCTGTCTTTCTCAAACTTGATTGCTGCGTTCTTAGGGTAAATTCCTAGGAGTGGAATTCCTGGGTCAAATGGTAGGTCTGTTTTGAGCATTTTGATGCACCTCCATACTGCTTTCCACAATGGTTGAACTAATTTACATTCCCACCAGCAGTGTAGGAGGGTTCCCCTTTCTCCACAGCCTCGCCAACATTTGTTGTTGTTTGTCTTTTGGATGGCAGCTATCCTTACTGGTGTGAGGTGATACCTCATTGTAGTTTTAATTTGCATTTCTCTGATAATTAGCGATGTGGAGCATCTTTTCATGTGTCTCTTGGCCATCTGTATTTCTTTTTTGGAGAACTGTCTGTTCAGTTCCTCTGCCCATTTTTTAATTGGGTTATTTGTTTTTTGTTTGTTGAGGCGTGTGAGCTCTTTATATATTCTGGACGTCAAGCCTTTATCAGATCTGTCATTTTCAAATATATTCTCCCATACTGTAGGGTTCCTTTTTGTTCTATTGATGGTGTCTTTCGCTGTACAGAAGCTTTTCAGCTTAATGTAGTCCCACTTGCTCATTTTTGCTGTTGTTTTCCTTGCCCGGGGAGATATGTTCAAGAAGAGATCACTCATGTTTATGTCTAAGAGGTTTTTGCCTATGTTTTTTTCCAAGAGTTTAATGGTTTCGTGACTTACATTCAGGTCTTTGATCCATTTTGAGTTTACCTTTGTATATGGGGTTAGACAATGGTCCAGTTTCATTCTCCTACATGTAGCTGTCCAGTTTTGCCAGCTCCATCTGTTGAAGAGACTGTCATTTTGCCATTGTATGTCCATGGCTCCTTTATCAAATATTAATTGACCATATATGTTTGGGTTAATTTCTGGGGTCTCTAATCTGTTCCACTGGTCTGTGGCTCTGTTCTTGTGCCAGTACCAAATTGTCTTGATTACTATGGCTTTGTAGTAGAGCTTGAAGTTGGGGAGTGAGATCCCCCCTACTTTATTCTTCTTTTTCAGGATTGCTTTGGCTATTCGGGGTCTTTGGTGTTTCCATATGAATTTTTGAATTATTTGTTCCAATTCATTGAAGAATGTTGCTGGTAATTTGAGAGGGATTGCATCAAATTTGTATATTGCTTTCGGCAGGATGGCCATTTTGACGACATTAATTCTTCCTAGCCATGAGCATGGGATGAGTTTCCATTTATTAGTGTCCCCTTTAATTTCTCTTAAGAGTGACTTGTAGTTTTCAGAGTATAAGTCTTTCACTTCCTTGGTTAGGTTTATTCCTAGGTATTTTATTCTTTTTGATGCAATGGTGAATGGAATTGTTTTCCTGATTTCTCTTTCTATTGATTCGTTGTTAGTGTATAGGAAAGCTACAGATTTCTGTGTGTTGATTTTGTATCCTGCAACTTTGCTGTATTCCGATATCAGTTCTAGTAGTTTTGGAGTGGAGTCTTTAGGGTTTTTTATGTACAGTATCATATCATCTGCAAATAGTGACAGTTTAACTTCTTCTTTACCAATCTGGATTCCTTGTATTTCTTTGTTTTGTCTGATTGCCGTGGCTAGGACCTCCAGTACTATGTTAAATAACAGTGGGGAGAGTGGGCATCCCTGTCTGGTTCCCGATCTCAGTGGAAATGCTTTCAGCTTCTCGCTGTTCAGTATAATGCTGGCTGTGGGTTTATCATATATGGCCTTTATTATGTTGAGGTACTTGCCCTCTATTCCCATTTTGCTGAGAGTTTTTATCATGAATGGATGTTGAATTTTGTCAAATGCTTTTTCAGCATCTATGGAGATGATCATGTGGTTTTTGTCTTTCTTTTTGTTGATGTGGTGGATGATGTTGATGGATTTTCGAATGTTGTACCATCCTTGCATCCCTGGGATGAACCCCACTTGGTCATGGTGTATGATCCTTTTGATATACTGTTGAATTCTGTTTGCTAATATTTTATTGAGTATTTTTGCATCTACATTCATCAGGGATATTGGTCTGTAATTTTCTTTTTTGGTGGGGTCTTTTCCTGGTTTTGGTATTAGGGTGATGTTGGCTTCATAGAATGAGTTTGGGAGTATTCCCTCTTCTTCTATTTTGTGGAACACTTTAAGGAGAATGGGTATTATGTCTTCTCTGTGTGTCTGATAAAATTCCGAGGTAAATCCGTCCGGCCCCGGGGTTTTGTTCTTGGGTAGTTTTTTGATTACTGTTTCAATTTCTTTGCTTGTAATTGGTTTGTTTAACTTTTGTGTTTCTTCCTTGGTCAGTCTTGGGAGGTTGTATTTTTCTAGGAAGTTGTCCATTTCTTCTAGGTTTTCCAGCTTGTTGGCATATAGGTTTTCATAGTAGTCTTTAATAATTCTTTGTATTTCTGTGGAGTCTGTCGTGATTTTTCCATTCTCATTTCTGATTATGTTGATTTGTGTTGACTCTCTTTTTCTCTTAATAAGTTGGGCTAGAGGCTTATCTATTTTGTTTATTTTCTCAAAGAACCAGCTCTTGGTTTCATTGATTTTTGCTATTGTTTTATTCTTCTCAATTTTGTTTATTTCTTCTCTGATCTTTATTATGTCCCTCCTTCTGCTGACTTTAGGCCTCATTTGTTCTTCTTTTTCCAGTTTTAATAATTGTGATGTTAGACTATTCATTTGGGATTGTTCTTCCTTCTTCAAGTGTGCCTGGATTGCTATATACTTTCCTCTTAAGACTGCTTTCGCTGCATCCCACAGAAGTTGGGGCTTAGTGTTGTTGTTGTCATTTGTTTCTATATATTCCTTGATCTCTATTTTGATTTGTTCATTGATCCATTGATTATTTAGTAGCATGTTGTTAAGCCTCCATGTGTTTGTGAGCCTTTTTGTTTTCTTTGTAGAATTTATTTCTACTTTCATACCTTTGTGGTCTGAAAAATTGGTTGGTAGAATTTCAATATTGTGGAATTTACTGAGGCTCTTTTTGTGAGCTAGTATGTGGTCTATTCTGGAGAATGTTCCATGTGCACTTGAGAAGAATGTATATCCTGTTGCTTTTGGATGTAAAGTTCTATAGATGTCTATTAGGTCCATCTGTTCTAGTGTGTTGTTCAGTGCCTGTGTGTCTTTACTTATTTTCTGCCTGGTGGATCTATCCTTTGGGGTGAGTGGTGTGTTGAAGTCTCCTACAATGAATGCATTGCAGTCTATTTCCCTCTTTAGTTCTGTTAGTATTTGCTTCACATATGCTGGTGCTCCTGTATTGGGTGCATATATATTTAGAATGGTTATATCCTCTTGTTGGACTAAGCCCTTTATCATTATGTAGTGGCCTTCTTTATCTCTTGTTACTTTCTTTGTTTTGAAGTCTATTTTGTCTGATATTAGTACTGCAACCCCTGCTTTCTTCTCACTGTTGTTTGCCTGAAATATGTTTTTCCATCCCTTGACTTTTAGTCTATGCTTATCTTTGGGTTTAAGGTGAGTTTCTTGTAAGCAGCATATAGATGGGTCTTGCTTTTTTATCCATTCTATTACTCTATGTCTTTTGATTGGTGCATTAAGTCCATTTACATTTAGGGTGACTATTGAAAGATATGTACTTATTGCCATTGCAGGCTTTAGATTCGTGGTTACCAAAGGTTCAAGGTTAGCTTCTTTAGTATCTTACTGCCTAACTTAGCTCGCTTATTGAGCTGTTATATACACTGTCTGGAGAGTCTTTTCTTCTCTCCCTTCTTATTCCTCCTCCTCCATTCTTCATATGTTGTGTGTTTTGTTCTGTGCTCTTTTTAGGGGTGCTCCCATCTAGAGCAGTCCCTGCAGGATGCCCTGTAGAGGTGGTTTGTGGGAAGCAAATTCCCTCAGCTTTTGCTTGTCTGGGAATTGTTTAATCCCACCATCATATTTAAATGATAGTCGTGCTGGATACAGTATCCTTGGTTCAAGGCCCTTCTGTTTCATTGCATTAAGTATATCATGCCATTCTCTTCTGGCCTGTAGGGTTTCTGTCAAGAAGTCTGATGTTAGCCTGATGGGTTTTCCTTTATAGGTGACCTTTTTCTCTCTAGCTGCCTTTAAAACTCTTTCCTTGTCCTTGATCCTTGCCATTTTAATTACTATGTGTCTTGGTGTTGTCCTCCTTGGATCCTTTCTGTTGGGAGTTCTGTGTAATTCCATGGTCTGTTCGATTATTTCCTCCCCCAGTTTGGGGAAGTTTTCAGCAATTATTTCTTCAAAGAGACTTTCTATCCCTTTTCCTCTTTCTTCCTCTTCTGGTATCCCTATAATATGAATATTATTCCTTTTGTATTGGTCACATATTTCTCTTAGTGTTGTTTCATTCCTGGAGATCCTTTTATCTCTCTCTATGTCAGCTTCTATACGTTCCTGTTCTCTGGCTTCTATTCCTTCAATGGCCTCTTGCATCTTATACATTCTGCTTATAAATCCTTCCAGGGATTGTTTCACTTCTGTGATCTCCTTCCTGACATCTGTGATCTCCTTCCGGACTTCATCCCACTGCTCTTGCATTTTTCTCTGCATCTCATCCCACTGCTCTTGCATTTTTCTCTGCATCTCATCCCATTGCTCTTGCATTTTTCTCTGCATCTCTGTCAGCATGTTCATGATTTTTATTTTGAATTCTTTTTCA